>NC_138038.1:50339063-51049126 GCF_964106645.2 Podarcis pityusensis | reverse complement strand
ATAATAATAATAATAATAATAATAATAATAATAATAATGACGGTAATTAATAAACAGCTTAGGGACACGGGTGGCGCTGTGGGTTAAACCACAGAGCCTAGGACTTGCCGATCAGAAGGTCGGCGGTTCGAATCCCCGCGATGGGGTGAGCTCCTGTTGCTCGGTCCCTGCTCCTGCCAACCTAGCAGTTTGAAAGCATGTCAAAGTGCAAGTAGATAAATAGGTACCACTCCAGTGGGAAGGTAAACGGCGTTTCCGTGCACTGCTCTGGTTCGCCAGAAGCGGCTTAGTCCTGCTGGACACATGACCCGGAAGCTGTACGTTGGCTCCCTCGGCCAGTAAAGCCAGATGAGCGCCGCAACCCCAGAGTCGGCCACGACTGGACCTAATGGTCAGGGGTCCCTTTACCTTTACCTTTAATAAACAGCTTGCGTCAAATTAAAGTACTAGGTTATTCAATAGTCTGTTTATAACATTGCGCAATAAAATTAGCAAATTATCAGCAGACGGAGCGGAAATTCACTCCAAGTGAATCATTGGTAGGAAATATTCCGTAAAATTAACAGGAGAGTCACCGTACATGAAAGTACCGCAATCAGTAGAAGGTTGAACTGGGCAACTGAGTCTCCTAGCTTACGAAATTACAAAAT
Organism: Podarcis pityusensis; assembly: GCF_964106645.2. Taxonomy (NCBI): domain Eukaryota; kingdom Metazoa; phylum Chordata; class Lepidosauria; order Squamata; family Lacertidae; genus Podarcis; species Podarcis pityusensis. The sequence continues at coordinate 51,048,476 of NC_138038.1, read as the reverse complement.
GCACTAGCGTAACTGATTCTCTGGTGCAAATCTTTGGTATTTCTCTATCGTATTCTGAATCTGTAATATTTAATATAATAATAATAATAAATTTTATTTATACCCCGCCCTCCCCAGCGAAGACCGGGCTCAGGGCGGCTAACAACCAACAGTAAAAACAAGTTGATTGAAATACAATGGTACTTCGGGTTAAGTACTTAATTCGTTCTGGAGGTCCGTTCTTAACCTGAAACTGTTCTTAACCTGAAGCACCACTTTAGCTAATGGGGCCTCCTGCTGCTCCATTAGCACGATTTCTGTTCTCATCCTGAAGCAAAGTTCTTTACCTGAAGCACTATTTCTGGGTTAGCGGAGTCTGTAATCTGAAGCGTATGTAACCTGAGGTACCACTGTACAACTTAAAAAACAAGGTTAAAATACAACATTAAAGCATTAAAATTAAAATGCAGCCTCATCACAGGAGGAGAAAGGGGGGGGGGAAAGAGGGGGAGGGAATCAAATTGGCTCCAAGCCAAAGGCCAGGTGGAACAACTCTGTCTTGCAGGCCCTGCGGAAAGAAATCAGATCCTGCAGGGCCCTGGTCTCATGAGGCAGAGCGTTCTACCAGGCCGGAGCCATCACTGAGAAGGCCCTGGCTCTGGTTGAGGCTAATCTGACTTCCTTAGGGCCTGGGACCTCTAGGGTGATGCTATTTATGGACCTTAAGGTTCTCCGTGGGGCATTAGTATTTATTTTATTGCATTCATGTCCCACCCTTTTTTTTTTTTAACCAAGGAGCTCAAGGTGGGCATTCCCATTCTTCTTCCTCTCTCCATTAATCCCCTGTGAGGTAGGTTAGGCTGACAGTCAGTGACCGACCCCCAAGTTCACCCCCAGGAGCTTTTCTTGGCCGAGCGAGGATTTGAACCCTGGCCTCTCTTCTGGGGGGGTTAGTCTGACACCCTAACCACTACCATTTCATTCGTTACAAGCACTTTATGTGGGGATTGGGCCTTCTGGCGCTTCCCTCGCTGCGAGAAGCGAAGCTACAGGGAACCAGGCAGAGGGCCTTCTCGGTAGTGGCACCCTCCCATCAGATGTCAAAGAGAAAAATAACTACCAAACTTTTAGAAGACATCTGAAGGCAGCCCTGTTTAGGGAAGCTTTTAATGTTTAATAGGTTATTGTATTTTAGTGTTTTGTTGTTTGCTGCCCAGAGTGGCTGGGGAAACCCAGCCAGATGGGCAGGGTATAAATAATAAATTATTATTATTATTATTATTATTATTATTATTATTAACACTTGGAATTAATTTTGATTGTTTCCTGTGTGATTCCTTGCACACATCCCTTGCTTTAACTGGTTTTATTTGCTTTATAACCGTACGTTTCGTCCTTTTCTGCTCTCCCCGTGACTTTTCCCAGGCTCAGCTGTGGAACTATCATTCGGGGTCGTCTCACCACCGACCGAAAGCATTGCCTCCCCTGCAACAAGTCTGGAACCTCCTGCACCTTGAGGTGAGTGGTGGCCAATGAGGGACTCTCACCTCCCCCCCCCCCCAAAAAAAATCCCCTCTGCCTCTCCTTAGCATCTCGAGGGAAAACCTGTGATGCTCTGGATGTCGGTGGACGGCGACTCCCGTCAGTTGCACCATTCGACGTTCTGAATTTAACAGTGTGTGTCTCTTCTTTAAATATTATTATTATTTTAATATTTTAATGTTCCATTATTTTAATGTTGTGTTTTATTTTTGTTTTTAAGTTGTAATCATTCATCTTGTTTTTATTATTGCTTGTAAGCTGCTCTGAGCCCGGCCTTGGCTGGGGAGGGCGGGGTATAAATAAAAAATTATTATTATTATTATTATTATTATTATTCTGTTGCAGCAAGAGTAATAACTTCATGCTGCATTTTAATGCTTTAATATTGTATTTAACCTTGTTTTTTAAGTTGTATTTCAATCAACTTGTTTTTATTATTGGTTGTTAGCCACCCTGAGCCCGGCCTCAGCTGGGGAGGGTGGGGGTATAAATAAAATTTATTATTATTATTATTATTATTATTATTATAACTTCAAAAGCCTTAAAATGGGCTGGGTCCAAGTTATATGAAGGGGCTGTCTTGCTCCCGTGCAAACCTGCCCCTGGCATTGAGATCTGCCTCAGAGGTTCTGCTTATGCAACCACATACGTCAGCCTGGTTGATGTGGCTATTTTAATTATTATTATTATTATTATTATTATTATACTGCCCTTCATCCGTAGAACTCAGGGCCATGCACAGTATAAAAATATAAGGTAAAAAGCATGAAATGCATGATAAAAACAAGAACAAGCGGATAACCCCATCTCCCACAACACATTTTAAAGGTTATCAAATGTTAAATCAGCCCAAAAGACCTGATTGAATAGGAACGTTTTCACTGGGCAACTAAAGTTGTGTGATTCATTCTGCACCGTTCAAGATTTCTTTCTCCTTTTCGGATTTTACAGATTATGGTATTCCACCCCCCCCCCCCACACACACATTAAAAGAAATAAACAATCTTTATATAAGGTGAAATACATGAAGCGTCACTTACGCTGTTTGCTTTCTGTAGAAACTTCAAAATGTTGGGGAATGTGGATTCAGGCTGATAGGCTGTTTTAATTCATTAGCATAGATAAGATAACAGAGTGTGGATTGGGTCACTTTCCCCTCTCGCACATCTTTTGAATAATCTGAGGTAATTTGTCACAAACAACTTGGAACCTGCTTATTTTTATCACATAATTGTAAAAAAAAAAGAAAACTTCAAGGTGGTTTAACAAGAAAATAAAATGTTCAGTAAAAGCAGAAAAAAAACCAACTATTTGAAAACTTTAGATGATGAAATAAGCAATAAACTAAGAACAAATCAACAGCTCCACCGTTCTCTCGTTCCCCATTTCACCATCGTTGAGCTAATTTTTGGGGAACAACTTCGAAGCCTCGTTATCACTTCCTGTACTCGCCAGAGCAAGGGGGAGCTGGTGGGGAGTTATGTTGAAGCTATTGCCAACCCTTCAGTGGCTGTGGATCACCTCCTGCCTCTTTAAAATAGAATCATGAGTCGGAAGGGACCCCAAGGGACATCTAGCCCAACCCCTTGCAATACAGGAATCTTTTGCTCGAACCCACAACCTGGAGATTTATTTAAGGCTCTCCTGCTTTACCGGCTGAGCTGCCCCTGCTGCAGCTGGCCTTCGCGTTTAACGAAAATAACCCGTCGCAAATCCCTCTTTCCTCCCCGATTCTCCCCAAATTTCCAGAAGAGGAACTTCTCTGCCAAGCGCAACCCCCAGCTGAAGAGGCCTGGGCCGCCCATGGAGCCCCCTGTGGTCCAGCCAATCGCCCCGGTCCAGCACCCGCCACACCCGGGGCACGGGGAGGACATGCCAGCCCCCATGAAGAGGCGAAGGAGCACCAGTCCTGACCAGGTACAGCGGGTGGGGGTGGGAGCCCTGGGTGCAAAAGGGACTGCCGCAAACCAGACCCGTTGCCACGCTGCCACCGCTTTGCTTGCTTGCGCCGTGGGGCCAGCCCAGATCCTGCCCCACGCACGCTCTCTCGCTTGGCACTGGCCCGGCTGCCTTCGCTTCGCTGCCCCGGCTCTTGCGAGACGCCCTGGCGCCACTCGCAGGGCTCGCCGCTTGACGCTTTGCTCTTGGGGGTGTGTGTGTAGTGATTTAATTGCAGGAAGATGTTGCCGTTTCGTTGCATGAGCCATTGGGGGGGGGCTCTTTGAAGTTTCCTGGGGCGGCGGGGGGACACTTCCCTGACCCATTTTGGTTGGCCGCTCAGGTTTATTTTGCCCTACGAAGGTGGGATTTGGGGAAGGGGTTTGCCTCTTGCTGTTGGGCGCTGTGACCATCTCCCTCCATTTCTCTCTCCTTCCCCCTCTGCTTTTTCTGTCTCGCTGTCTCCCCCCTTCCTGTCTCCCCCTGCAAATCTCCACTCCTGGCGCACGCAGAATGGTAACGGGGTGTGCCAGCACCCGCCAGGTGTCCCTGGCAACCCCCACTACCAGCTGCCCAAGCCGGGATTATGGAACCCCCTCCACGGAGACTCATGGGGGCAGGAGCGCAAGAACGTCGCTGCCCCAGAGAGACAAGTAAGGCTGCCCCCCCCCATCCCTGCATCCACCCCCAGCCCATGGACATCGGTCTGGCCTCTTTGCATAATTAATGTCATTTAGTTCTTATCAGATAACTAATTTAGAGGGGCAATTGACGCTTCCCCTCCCCTCCGCTGTTTTGCCATCCTTGCTTTTGTATTCATGGGTGATGTCATTGTTTTGGGTATTTGCATATCCTAGAATCGTCTGCCTTTAAATTTAAAAAAACCCCACAAGTTTCTAGTTCTCGTGGCTTTCCCTTGCAGAGGGAAGGGAGGGTAGGCTGGCTGGCTGGCTTGCTTGCTTGAGTGGGGCTTCAACACTTTGCTGTGCCTGCTCCATTCCCCCTCGCAGCGCTCTCGAATTCAGATCCGTCTGGGTTTGGGTTGCATGGGGGTGGGGGGCCCTGGGAAGCGGGTGGGGTAGGGTATCACCTTAACTGTTCCCACCCACCTCAGAGATGTGCCCTCAACTCTGCCTCCAGTTCATGCGGAAACGCAAGAGTCCGAATGGTTACGTATCGGAAGGAAAAATTGGCCGTTCCCAGACTGGTGCCACCTATCAGTCCCTAGCCAGTGTGGCTGTTTGGAACTATAATTCCCATCAGCTCTCAGCCAGTACAGCCATTTGGACTACAATTCCTATTGGTCCTCAGCCAGTTTGACCATTTGGACTACAATTCCCATCAGTCCTCAGCCAGTATGACCATTTGGACTACAATTCCTATTGGTCCTCAGCCAGTTTGACCATTTGGACTACAATTCCCATCAGTCCTCAGCCAGTATGACAATTTGGATTACAATTCCTATTGGTCCTCAGCCAGTTTGACCATTTGGACTACAATTCCTATTGGTCCTCAGCCAGTATGACCATTTGGACTACAATTCCCATCAGTCCTCAGCCAGTATGGCCATTTGGACTACAATTCCCATCAGTCCTCAGCCAGTATGGCCATTTGGACTACAATTCCCATTAGTCCTCAGCCAGTATGGCCGTTTTGGACTACAATTTCCATCAGTCCTCAGCCAGTATGATCATTTGGACTACAGTTCCCATCAGCCCCAGGGTGTACTGGCTGGGGCTCAACCTAAAGGGCACCATGTTGGGAAAGGCTGATTTATGCATTATGTGAAGAACACCTGCGTTTCACAGAGTGGGGTGTTTTTCTCCCCGGTTTTGGGGCCCCTCTCCTGACTTTCCTTGTCTTTCCCCTGTTCTCTTTAGGAGCAGAGGAACTCTGCGGCCCACCCCTTCCCCTACCCCTGCCCCGCCTACGGCTCCCACCCACCCCCTCACCGCCTGCCGGCCATGGCCCCCAGCCCCCGCACCCCTCCAGCACACCGGCCCCCTCTCGACAGCCATGGCTGCCTGGCCCGGCCCAACGGAAGTGACCTTAGAGACGGCAGAGCCCCCCGGGTGCGGTCAGACTCCACTGCCACACCAGCAGCAACCGCCGCCTGCGTGCCTTACGTCCCGCGCCCAAACCCCGGAGGAGGAACCACCACCACCAGCAAGACCACCTCGCGGGGGCCACCGAACCCTGACTGCCTAGTGAGTGGGGGTGAGGGGGGCTCTCGCGGGGGTCCGGGAGTCAGAGCAAGTGTCAGAAGGCCTCGGGCACCGGCTTCCGGAACCGGCAGCGCTAGACCAGTTTCGTCCACTTTTGTCGCATCAATTAAAACAGCCCCAATTGCATTTTGAATACAGTGGTGCCTCGCAAGACGAAATTAATCCGTTCCGCGAGTCTCTTCGTCTTGCGGTTTTTTCGTCTTGCAAAGCACGGCTATTAGCAGCTTCGCGGCTATTAACGGCTTAGCGGCTTTAAGAAAAAGGAAACAAACTCGCAAGAACTCGCAAGACGTTTCGTCTTGCGAAGCAAGCCCATAGGGAAATTCGTCTTGCAGAATGACTCAAAAAACGGAAAACTCTTTCGTCTAGCGAGTTTTTCGTCTTGCGAGGCATTCGTCTTGCGGGGCACCACTGTAAATGTGCAATTGGTTGTTGCCGTTTTGGATTTTATTTGTTTCATAAAATTCAGGCACCGCTCTGTCATAAGGAAAGAAACCCCTCAAGGTGGTTTACAAAAAAGATAAAGTGAGGGAAGGGAAATCATGATACTAGTAATAACTCAGTGGGCAGAGCGTGAGGCTCTTGGGGTCATGCGTTCGAATCCCACATTGGGCAAAAAATTTGGGATTTGGACCAGTAGACCATCATCGTCCCTTCTGGTTCTGTGATTCTGAGACATAAAAAAGTTAAAATGCCAGAACAGATTAAAATCGCCTCAGCTTTCTAAGCACCCAGGCAGGCTTGTCTAAACAGGGACAAGGTGCCTGCTTGCTATCAATAGGCAGGGAGTTCCGAAGTTTCATAGGTGCTGCTGCGCTAAACAACCAGGTTCTTATAAACGCAGAACGAGGATTACGTGGCAACAGTCCTGCCGATCGAAGCGGCAAAGTGGGGAAAGGCAGTTTCATAGGAAAACCGGTCGCCCGTTGTTAAGGGTTGTATATACTGATAGTAACACCTTGAACTTTGCCCGGCAGCAAATTGGCAACGGGCGCAGATCCCTGATCACGGGTGACAGATGCTGACGAGGCCTCCCTCCTGTCAGCAGTTGTGCTGCAGCTTCCAGATCAAGGGCAGCCCCACAGAGAGGGGGCTGCACCATTTTATTGCGCTATTATCCGAGTGAGTTGCGCCAACAGCTGTTCTGAACAATGCTTTCTATAGGGTAGGGATCGCTGAGGATGAGTCTAGGGCACGAAGCCTACCTGAGCAGAACGGCAGGACCCTGAGTCCGTTGACGGGCGGACAGTGTGTGAACAAGCCTGCTCTCTCGTGGGGTGAAGGAGGGAGCCGTAGGCCTGGGAGGTGGGGAGGACGATCCCTTCTGATTGGCTCTTCTTTCTGTCCATCCCGCAGGGTTCCGACCATTACCAAACACCGGCATTGGAGCCATCCAGTCCCACCCAGGAGAACGGGGGCCGCAAAGCCCCCTTGCAGCAGTTGCAGCAGCAGCAGCCGCCACCGCCGCCCCGGCCAGCTCCTTGCCTTGCCCCTCGCAACCTGCCCTGCTCTCGCATGCCTCCTCCTCCGCCCATCTCCAGGGGGCCTCCACCAGCAGTTGCACGGGCACCCACAGCTCCGCAGTGCCCACCACCCCCGCCCCCTCTGCCCCCGCCCCCGCCTCCTCCGCCAGCACCCCCCTTGCCCTGGCTGAAGGGCCCGGCGTTTGGCAGCAAAGGAGGGGAAGCAAAAGCCAGCAGCGACCCCCTGGGGGATATTCTGTTTGGGTGCGGGGAGCCGCCGCCGCCGCGGGGGGACGCTTCCCCTCTCGGGGCCTGCGACTCGGGGCGCAGCTTCCAGGATTCCAACGCCAGCAGCCAGAAAGGGCCCTTCTCACTCCCTGGAGAAGGGGCTGAGGAGAAGGCCAGCCCCCAAAGATCAGCCAGCCCCGAACCCACCCCGGCAGCCGCTGACTACTGGATGCCAGAGAGCACCCAGGAGGAGAAGGGCTCCGGCGGCGCCAGGGCCTCGGCCCCGGAGAGCCCCACGATTACCTCAGGAACCTTCGGGTCCCCGGAGAGCCCCCCTCAGCCGCCAACGCTGCCCCCGCCGCCCCCGCCACTGCCCCGGGCCTCCTATCCAAAGACGCCGGAGCCCTCGGCAGTGCCCCCCGCGGCGGAGCCCGCGCATGAAAGGCTCTTTGGCTTCGCCAGCCCCCAGCTGGAGGACCAGTTCGAGGAGCCCCCCGAGTTCTCCAAGATCCTGCCAGATGGCCTGGCGAATATCATGAAGATGCTGGACGAATCAATCCTGCGCGGGGAGGAGGAGCGCGAGGAGAGCTTTCCGCCGCCCCCACCGCCTGCCCCGCTGCTCCCCAGCCCCCCGCCTTTGGCCAGACCAAAGCCCCCCGCCCCGTCCAATGCCTCCTTCGACTACCCCAAGCCGCCGGGGCAGGACCCGCCGGAGCCGCCCTGCCTGTACCGCTACGGCAAGCGGGACCCAGAAGAGCGGCCCCAGGCAGCTGCCGCCACCGCCGGCGGGGCGGGCAAATTCCCCCACCACAGCACGGCCTCCCTGCTGAAGTCGTTGGCCAACATGCTGGAAGGGCAGAAGCACTCCTACCGACCCAAGCCGCTGACACCCCCAGGTGCTAAGATCGTTTCCCCGGCCGGCGCTAGCCCGGGGGCCGCGCCCCACTTCTCTACCTCAAGCCAAGGCTGGGCCGCGGGAGCGATGGGGGAGCAGGCGGCCAGCTCTCCACCCCCTCCACCCGCCCCCCGGCCCATCAAGACGGAGTCAGAGGTGCTGGAGGAAATCAGCCGGGCCTGCGAGACCTTGGTGGAGCGAGCGGAGAGGGAAAAGAGCCCCGTTTCTCCGGCCACGCCGCCCCCCCTCCCGCCCCCTCCCGCTCCCCTTTCCTCTCCCGCAACGCTGCCGCCCCCGCCACCCCCTCCTCCGGCTCCCGCCCAGCGCCCCAAGGACGAGTCCCGGAAGCGGGACCGGGAGCACCGGAGGCACCGCCGTTCCAGCAAGGACGGCTCGCGGCGGCACCGGGAAGGCAAGGCCCACAAAGAGAAAAACCGCCAGATCCTGGGCAGCCTCGACGTGCAGAGCTCGGAGAGCCAGGCGCGGGAGAACGGCGCCAAGCCGCCCCCGCCTCCCCCGGCAGCCCCGCAGCCCGAGCGCCGGCCGCCCCCCGTCAAGAAGGAGGAAGGGGCCGTCGGCACGGGCTCCACGGTGGTGTGCTCGGCCGACCTGCTGAAGCTGCGCTCCTTCACGGAAGGGCCGCCCAAGGAGCTGAAGATCCGGCTGATCAAGGTGGAGAGCGGAGACAAGGAGACGTTCATTGCCTCCGAGGTGGAGGAGCGCAGGATCCCCCTGGGCGAGCTCACCATCAACCATTCGGCGGCCGAAGTGGTGCGGGCCAGCAAGTGAGTGGCTGCCTTGTTTTTTAATTTTGTTTATTAAATCTGCATGCCGCTGTCCACCCGTAGATCTTGGGGCAGTTCACAACGTAAAATCGCAATGTAAAAACCACAAAATGTATAGCAGAAAGATAATAATAATAATTTTTATTTATACACCGCCCTCCCCAGCCAAGGCCAGGCTCAGGGCGGCTAACAAGCAATAATAAGAACAAGTTGAATGAATACAACTTAAAAACAAAATTAAAATACAACATTAAAATATTGAAACATGAAAATATTAAAATGTAGCCTCATCGCAGGAGGAGAAAGGAAAAGAAAAAAGAAAGAGGGGAGGGAATCAAATTGGCTCCAAGCCAAAGGCCAGGCGGAACAACTCTGTCTTACAGGCCCTGCGGAAAGAAATCAGATCCTGCAGGGCCCTGGTCTCATGAGGCAGAGCGTTCCACCAGGCCGGAGCCAGAGTTGAAAAGGCCCTGGCTCTGGTTGAAGCTAATCTAACTTCCTTAGGGCCCGGGATCTCTAGGGTGTTGCTATTTATGGACCTTGAGGCTCTCCGTGGGGCATACTGGGAGAGGCGGTCCCGTAGGTGCAAGAGTCCTATGCCGTGAAGGGCTTTAAAGGTCAAAACCAGCAACTTAAATCTGACCCTGTACTCCACCGGGAGGCAGTGCAGCTGGAAAAGCACTGGGTGAACATGCTCCCATGGCAGGGACCCCGTGAGGAGCCTCGCTGCAGCATTCTGCACCCGCTGGAGTTTCTGGGACAGCTTCAAGGGCAGCCCCGCGTAGAGCAAATTGCAGTAGTCAAGCCTGGAGGTGACCGTCGCATGGATCACTGTGAACAACAAACCAATAATCCCTGCTCCCTCTTTCCGTTCTGCTCCTGGTATCAAAGCACAGTGCATCAGCGCACTGCTCTGGGGTGTGTCTTTCAGGCTTTTCCGAAATCTCTCGCTCGTGAGCTCCCTAGGCTTCCGTGTGCTGAGAATGCCTTGCCTCCAAACCGAGGCGGAGAGCTTGGAAGCTCTTTTCCTGCCAGATGACCCAACCGAATCTGGCACATAAAGAGCTTGTTTTGAACTACAAATCCCAGCAGCCAGAAGGGAATGATGGGAGCTGTTGTCTGGCGTCACCCGGAAGGCTGCAGGTTCCTAGCCACCCAGCTTGACTGAGCACACTTGGACAACGCTGTGGTCTAAACCACTGAGCCTCTTGGGCTTGCCGATCAGAAGGTCGGCGGTTCGAATCCCCACAACAGGGTGAGCTCTCATTGCTCCATCCCAGCTCCTGCCAACCTAGCAGTTCGAAAGCAGACCAGTGCAAGTAGATAAATAGGTACCACTCCGGCGGGAAGGTAAACTGCGTTTCTGTGCGCTCTGGTTTCTATCACGGTGTCCTGTTGCGCCAGAAGCGGTTTAGATGTGCTGGCCACATGAACCGGAAAGCTGTCTGTGGACAGACGCCGGCTCCCAGGGCCTGAAAGCGAGATGAGCGCCACAACCCCATAGTCGCCTTTGACTGGACTTAATGGTCCAGGGGTCCTTTACCTTTACTGTTTTTTACTTGGGCAACCAGGAGGGGCTGGATTTTCTGAGTCCCATATGGCCTGGAATCTCTCTTATTCTATCCTGCATTTTTTTAAAAAAATAAATAAATTTTTGGGCAGAATTCTGGCTGAACTGCACTGATTCCCCATCCCCATTGTTTGGAACCTTACATAGCTGCCGCTTGCTAGCTTCCAAAATTATTTTAGGCAGGGCCCACATGCTTAGCACGAATGAGGGCTAGAAGCTTGTCCCTTATTTAAAAGCGAAGCACCTTGGTTGCAAGATGCGCCTGACTCTTTTTCCCCCCTTGCCGTTTCTCCTGCGACGTGGTAGCGTGTCACATTTTGATGTTGGGAAAAGGCCTTCCTCTTGGGGGTGGGCCTCCTCTGGTGTGCTTTGACCCCTTCCTTTTGGGAATGGCCTCTTGCGGTTTCATCCTCAAACTTGCCAAGGTTGTGTGGCCAACTCCAGGACCCTGTGGCCGGGGAAAAGATGCCCAGTGGGGTTTGGGAAGTGTGGTGCGTGGCAGGGTTGAGTGGCAGGGGGCATTCAGCCAAGGAATGGGTTTGGGTGGGTGTGGGTCAAGCCAGGCATGGCATAGAGGTACACAGGGAGCGTCTTCCTAAAGCAGCGGTTCTCAACCTGTGGGAATGTTGTAGGACTACAACTCCCATCATCCCTGTGCTCTGGCCTTGCTAGCTAGGGGTGATGGGAGTTGTAGTTCAACAACATCTGGGGACCCACAAGTTGAGAAAGGCTGTCCTAAAGCATGGGTAGGCAAACTAAGGCCCTGGGAGCTGGATCCGGCCCAATTGCCTTCTAAATCCGGCCCACGGACGGTCCGGGAATCAGTGTGTTTTTACATGAGTAGACTGTGTCCTTCTATTTAAAATGCATCTCTGGGTTATTTGTGGGGCACAGGAATTCGTTTATTCCCCCCCAAATATAGTCCGGCCCCCCACAAGGTCTGAGGGACAGTGGCCCCCCATTTATATACCACCTTTATCCAAAGATCCCAGGGCAGTGCGCAACAGCAGGAACATAATTCATGCAGTGTAATAACAAAAACATAACACACAGCATGTTCATAAAATAATCATAGTAACAGCGCCCCTCCCACATTGAACAGGCCGTAGATTTAATGGCAGAAGGCCTGGGTGAAGGGGAACGTTTTTGTCTGGTGCCTAAAGCCCTGTACAGTGGTACCTCGGGTTAAGTACTTAATTCGTTCTGGAGGTCCGTTCTTAACCTGAAACTGTTCTTAACCTGAAGCACCACTTTAGCTAATGGGGCCTCCTGCTGCTGCCGCACCGCCAGAGCATGATTTCTGTTCTCATCCTGAAGCAAAGTTCTTAACCTGAGGTACTATTTCTGGCTAAGGGACGCGGGTGGCGCTGTGGGTTAAACCACAGAGCCTAGGACTTGCCGATCAGAAGGTCGGCGGTTCGAATCCCCACGACGGGGTGAGCTCCCGTTGCTCGGTCCCTGCTCCTGCCAACCTAGCAGTTTGAAAGCACGTCAAAGTGCAAGTAGATAAATAAGTACCACTGCGGCAGGAAGGTAAACGGCGTTTCTGTGCACTGCTCTGGTTCGCCAGAAGCAGCTTAGTGCTGCTGGCCACATGACCCGGAAGCTGTACGCCGGCTCCCTTGACCAGTAAAGCGAGATGAGCGCCGCAACCCCAGAGTCGGACCTAATGGTGAGGGGCCCCTTTACCTTTACTATTTCTGGGTTAGCGGAGTCTGTAACCTGAAGCGTATGTAACCCGAGGTACCACTGTACAGTCCTACCTCGGGTTACGAACGCTGCGGCTTGCGCGTTTTCAGGTTGCGGACCGCGCTGAACCCAGAAGTACCGGAATGGGTTACTTCCGGGTTTCAGCGCATGCACAGAAGCGCAAAATGACCTCACGTGCATGCGCAGACACAGCGCTTCAGGCTGAGAACGCTGCGGGTTGCAAACGTGCCTTCCGCACGGATCACATTCGCAACCCAAGGTATGACTGTAAAGCCAGTGCCAGGTGAGCCTCTCTGGGCAGAGGAGCCACCACAGAAAAGGCCCCGTTCTCCTGTTGCCACCCTCTGGACCTCTCGTGCAGGGGGCACACAAAGAAGGGGCTTGCGTGATGATCTCAGGGTCGGGGTCGGTCCGTATGGGTCCTTGCAGTATTGCAGTCCTGAGGCATGTCAGGCTTTACGACACCAGCACTTTGAATTGGGCCCGGAAACTCAGCAGCCGGGCCATGATTGCACCTGGAATTTTCCGCCTGCAAGGCAGACGCTCTGCCAACGGGGCTGCGGCCCTGTCCCTAAGACACCTGGAAGACCTGTTCCTTTAAACCTGGCCAGCCCTAGAGCACTTGCAAATCAGGGTGCGCCACGGGCAGTTTTTAAGAGCACACCTGGTGTGCAGCAGAGAGGAGAGCGGCGCTCAGCGTCCCCACTCCTGCCTCCTCCCTCTGTCTCCCGCACCCCTCCGCTTCCCCCACGCTGGGCTCAATTGCCGGGGGTGGGGGTCTTTGGAGAAAGGGCCGGGTGCAGACTGAATGAGCAAACCAATTTGCAGCATGGCTCGAGAGCTCGGAAGCCCTTTTGGCCGTGTACACACCTCTTTCAAAACTCTCAGCAGCGTGGTTGGTTTGGAGCGAAGGTGGCTGCAGATATCCCGGTTGCAGATATCTGCATCACGAATGGGAGGGGTATATTGTCTCTCTGGGGCAGAGGGAGCCCTATGGGAGCCTGGAGGAGGAGGGAGGAGGAGGAGTAAGGCAGACCTGATAACGGAGGCAGCTGTGCGGAATGGAGGGTGTCGGAGCTTGTTGCGTGCCGGACGGCTTCCCCGAAAAGTTCTGCTCCCGGACGGTTTGGTCTGTCTCTGCTTCTTTTCCCCCCGGAAAAGTATCTCTGCTCCTCTTTGCAAACTCCCGGGGCAGGCTTGGGGGCAAGGGTCAGCCCAGATAAGGGCCTTGGCAGCTGGAGGGAGGCAAGGAGGCCTTGGGGTTTGAAGCGCAGGAAAGGGAAGACTCTGAGTGGGACGCAGGGCCCCACAGAACGGGGGCCAAAAGCCATCCCTCCCCTGCCCCAGTGGGCATGGGTTGCCCCTTCCCACGTCCCGTCCAGGAGGCGAAACTTTGCCAGATAGGTAAACGCAATATTGTGCCCTCTTAAGCCCAACGTGGCTGCAGGGGGCGTCCTCTGGTTTGAGGCCGTCACTTTGCACATGGTCTAGGGCACCTTTCTCGTCAAGGGGTGCCACCAACCGGCCTTGACTAATTTGTGGGGTCTCTGCAGGGAGCATGGAGCGGGAATAGAATCGCCCCAGGCTGTTAAAAGAAACCGCAGCGTCAGAGTATCAGGTTTTTCCAGGGAACCTTTCCCAGGCTCAAGGGGCCATATTCCATTCCGGGAGGCCTTCTGAGGGCCACAGGCCCAGTGGTGGATGCACAGGATGCACTCCAGTGAGTGCAGGGCACTAGAGTTTTTTGGGGGGCAGGTAGATAGGTCTGGAGTGGAGGCAACAGGTTTTGTGGCAGAGTTTTATGTTTCCAGTGCTGCAAACTCTTCTTTGGTACACGCATGTATATTTACAATTATACTGCTAGCATCAGTATTTTTTATAAAATAGAATAGATAAATATGATGGGCTTGCTAACTGCTTGAATTCACGAGGCCTCCTGGGATGGTTCACGGGGAAAGGGCTGATCCACCAGTAAGGCGTGCCATTTTAGAGGGGAGTTTTTTGGAAATTTCTTCAGTGAGGGGTCTTTTTGGAGTCTGAGGATTTTAAACTTACTATTATTTCTGGGGCTGGGCAACATTTAGCTTGTTAAGTGTACGTTTGATGAAGAAGTACGTAAAGTCCTTTTGGGAAACTGAAGAATTTTAATTTTACCTTCTAAAAATGCCTAATAATAATAATAATAATTGTAAGTACTTGGCGATCATTTTTATTTATTTTTCTGTAATTTTACTGGCCAAGCGAAACTAAATCATATTAACTGATATATCTTTTGAATTCCCAAGTCACGTAGCAACTTTTTTGCACCCCTCATTTTTGGAATTTGAAAGGCAGACGGAAGGAGCTGTTGCCCCTTGAGGCTGCCCACAGACTCTCCACTGCCCCTTTTCTCTGGGGAGTTTGGGGGTTTGGGCTGGCTGTTCATCAAAATGCGGATGATACCCAGCTCTACCTCTCTTTCAAATCAGAACCAGTGAAGGCGGTGAAGGTCCTGTGTGAGTGCCTGGAGGCGGTTGGAGGATGGATGGCAGCTAACAGATTGAGGTTGAATCCTGACAAGACAGAAGTACTGTTTTTGGGGGACAGGGGGCGGGCAGGTGTGGAGGACTCCCTGGTCCTGAATGGGGCAACTGTGCCCTGGAAGGACCAGGTGCGCAGCCTGGGAGTCATTTTGGACTCACCGCTGTCCATGGAGGCGCAGGTCAATTCTGTGTCCGGGCAGCTGTCTACCAGCTCCATCTAGTACGCAGGATGAGACCCTATCTGCCTGCAGACTGTCTCACCAGAGTGGTGCATGCTCTGGTTATCTCCCGCTTGGACTACTGCAATGTGCTCTACGTGGGGCTACCTTTGAAGGTGACCCGGAAACTACAATTAATCCAGAATGTGGCAGCTAGACTGGTGTCTGGGACTGGCCGCCGGGACCACATAACACCGGTCCTGAGAGATCTGCATTGGCTCCCAGTACGTTTCCGAGCACAATTCAAAGTGTTGGTGCTGACCTTGAAAGCCCTAAACGGCCTCAAAGGCCCAGTAGACCTGAAGGAGCGTCTCCACCCCCATCGTCCAGCCCAGACCCTGAAGTCCAGCTCTGAGGGCCTTCTGGCGGTTCTGGCGGAGTGAAGTTACAGGGAACCAGGCAGAGGGCCTTCTTGGTGGTGGCGCCCTCCCTGTGGAACGCCCTCCCGCCAGATGTGAAGGAAATAAACAACTATCTGACTTTTAGAAGGCGTCTAAGTTTAGGGAAGTTTTTAATGTTTGATGTTGTATCAAAATATTCTGTTGAGAGCCACCCAGAGTGGCTGGGAAAACCCAGCCAGATGGGTGGGGTATAAATAATAAACTATTTTATTACTATTATTATTATTATTATTATTTATTTATTTATTTATTATCCACCGCTGACGCTCCTGCTTCCCTCATCCTTCTTCCAGGCATGCCAAGGTGAAAGGGAAGTTCAAGGAGTCTTACTTGCTGCCCAGCCACTCGGTCAAACCTCAGATCAACGTGGACGAAAAGCTCCCACGGGAAAAGCTCAACCCCCCGACCCCCAGCATATACGTGAGTCCCAGTTTTGCGGGGTGACGGGGAGAGGGCAAGGGAGAATTTTGTTGGGCCTGTCTGAGATGGATGAACTGGGGAGGGGGCGTCGATAAATGGTGCTGCACCAGCACTGGGTTCGAATTCATCGCGACGTACAAGCAACATCACAAGGTTCTATCCCTCATGGCTTCAGAGGGGAGTTAACCTCGTAAAATTCCAGGAGGTCAGAGGGAGCCCGGCATGGCTTTCCTACGGCTGGCAGAAGCTGCACTGGAGCAGCAAGGAGCGACTTGCTGCAATTCCAGCTGCAGAATCCGCCCCTCCGTGGTGCGATTCCCTGAAGTGCATGGGGGTGATGCCCCCTGCATCCACTGATACCCCCCACCCACCTAGGGGTGATCGATGGGTACTTCCAGAGTGGCTGGGTCACCCAGCCCAGGGAGTGGGGCTGAATAGAGTCTGGGGAGGACTGGGGATCTCGGCCGCGAAGGAGGGGCTATGCTTGTTGATCTGTGTCCCCCCCCTCCCCAATTTCCCCCCAAACAGACGTGCTCATTCTACTCCCATCCCACACTCCTTAACCACCTCCTGTTTTTGACTTGGTTTTTTTTTTTTTTTATTACTGTGCAATGGTACCTTGGTTCTCAAGCTTAATCCGTTCCGGAAGTCCGTTCCAAAACCAAAGCGCGTTCCAAAACCAAGGCGCGCTTTCCCATAGAAAGTAATGCAAAACGGATCAATCCGTTCCGGACTTTTAAAAACAACCCCTAAAGGAGCAAGTTAACATGAATTTTGCTATCTAATGAGGCCGTTGATCCATAAAATGAAAGCAATAAACAGTACTGCAGACACTCAATCAATCAGTAGCTGAACTGGGTTCCACACGGTCACAAAAAAAGAGCCGCAAAAACAAAAGTGTAAAATAAATAAGAAAGACAGACAGACCTCAGTGTAACACTCAAAACGGAAGTGTGGCACTCAAAACGGAGCACGTTCGGCTTCCGAAAAAAGTTCGCAAACTGGAACACTTACTTCCGGGTTTGCAGTGTTTGGGTTCTAAGTTGTTTGAGTACCAAGGAGTTTGAGAACCAAGGGACCACTGTACTCTTGATTATTCTTTCTCCTCCTTTTCGCAATGCTTCCAAGGTTACTTTCTCCACGTCAAAGGCAGCTGTTGGCCGTTAGAAATAGATAGATATCGCCCTTCCACACATAATGAGCTCATCACCAACTTCTCTGTTAGGCCATTAAATAAATGCATTTGTTTACTTAATAAACAAGTGAGCCATATTCTTAATCTTGCTACGACAGCATCCACCTTTAGAAAACACCATTCCCCCCTCTTTCTAAACAGCTCTGATCTTTCTCTTTTAGGATGGCCCTTTGACCATAGCAGTGTGTACCCCAAAGAGGACTAGCCTTTTAAATTTAAATGTTAAGGCCGTTCTGCGAGCTCCTTCCTAGTGCCTGCCTATTTATTTGTCGATCGATAGATCAATCAGTTGTTCTGCCTGCCCATTAAGTTGCCTGCATCCCAGAGTCTGTGTCCAGAGGGGAAATATTGCACCCTTTCTCTCCCTTTAATCCCCTAAGGCCTAGGGGGTGTTGCAGTCCCTTTGGGAAACCTTGTCCTCTGCCCTCTCTCGTTCTGCCAGTGGGATCCACCTCCTGGTTCAGTGGCTTCTTGTTCCTTCTTGTCCCTAGATAGGGAGGGAGATAAGGCGCCTGGCTTATTTTCCCTTGCCTGGCCTTGACCCTTGGCTGGAAGCAGCCACACACATCCACTGCAATGCCTTTCCTCTCACCGTTGGCTAATTGAAACCTCGGTGCCTTCAGCCCTCTATCCCGGCCCTATTGTTTGTCCGGGGGATGAAGCTGCCCCAGGCAGCAAAATGTCTTGAGCTGGTCCTGCTTCGTGCAGGTGGGATTTTGCTTAGAGGATTTTGCTTATGAGGAGCAGACTGCGACATCGGCTTCACTCAGCAGTATAGCAGTACCTTCGGTAACGTAATTTCGGGTTGCGAACACGGCAAACCCGAAGGTGTATACTTCCGGGTTTTGTCGTGCACGTATGCGGAGAAGCACTCTTTGCGCATGCGCAGAAGCTCTCTATCGCACCACGTGCATAAGCTGCGCGATAGGATTCGGGGTAAGTACGGACCCCTGGGATGAATTAAGTTCGTATCCAGAGGGTCCACTGTATATTGTTGATGAAACCGCTGCCACTCCTGAGTCCCTCTGCTAGCAACATCCACTGGATGTTTAAATATTCTATTTAAAAATGGGGTAGCAGAGTTTTTAGGGGCTAACCAGGTTGGGATGGCTGGGATAGCAGGCTTGTTGGTTTTTGAATGTCTTAGTAGATTTTTCAATTTTGTTGTTCTGTATGGGACAATGACAATAAAGATTATTGTAGTGTATCGCAAAAAGGGTGGTGCTAGCAGAGGGACTCGGGAGCAGCGCCCGTTTCACCAGCCATATACCACTGAGTGAAGCTACCATTCCGCTCTGCCCTCGTACGACGCAGAGGGAGAAACAAACTGCATTGGCGAGGCGCCGAAACAGCTTGTTCCTCCCTCTGCATCTTTAAACTGCTCAGCGGAGGAGTGTGCAGCTGCCCTCGCCTCAGCCAAGCAGTGAAAGGAGCCCCCAGCCCGGCACTGGCTCCCACAAGCCAGCTGCAGGGTGGGGGCTCCATGAAACGGCTCAACCTTCCTTCCCACCCAGCTGAGCGGGTTGAAACCGCCTCGGCTCTGGAGGTGAGAGCTGGGGCAGTTTCGCCCGGCGCCTCGCGGGCAGAGGCGGATGTGTCGTTTTTTCAACGTCGTGGTATATCGCCAAACCGCGATGTTGGGCTGGCGATACACCGCGGTGTTGGAAAGCTGATATCGCCCAGCCCTAGCGGGTGGGCTTCCCCCTGGCTTGGGGGACCAGAGAGCCCCCCATTGCAAGGGGGCTGTAAGCCCTGTGCTGGGAAGCTTCAGCCCTCTGGGTTGATTCTGAACTACAACTCCCATCAGCCTCCCTCCACCAGCAGGCATGGCTAGCGATGGTGGGAGATGTAGTTCAGCAGCACCTGGCGAGTCAGAGGACTGCTCTCAGCGCTGGATTTCCTGGATCGAGAAAGGAGGGGAGGTAAGGGTCGTCTTGCGAGGCCTCCTCCATCTCTTGGCCCTCTGCCTGCTCTTCCTCCCAGGCCTCTCCCCTTATCTCTTGGGCTCCATCCTTGGGTTAATCAGGTTCTGTCTCCCAGCGCAATGTACCTTTCACCTCCTTTCAACCTTCAGCCGGCCTTTCCTTATCTCGTTCCTCTGGCCCTCTGGAATGCAGGCGCATCCAGCCAGACACCTATTATGACGATCGTCGATTTCATTATTTGAAAATCCGCGTTCCCACACCAAAACACTGTTACTTATCCTTCCCCGCTGTTTTCCTTGGATACTTTGTCCTTGGCTCTCCTGGCTGTTTTGGAGCAAAACTCCCTTCGTTTTCTGTGTGTTCCTTTTAGAGCGCCCGTCCCCTTTTTAATGTGCCTCTCAATTTATGCCCAACTCCTCCTGATTTATTCCGTAGCAAAAAGCTACAGGGTTCTGGGATGACTGAATCAGGCAGTCCAAACCGTGGCCCAATTCTCTCTTGGGTACCGTGGTTCAGAGTCAAGTTTTCCATTGCCTGACCCAGCCTGCCCTTCCGCTGCTTCCTGCGTCTCGAGGTCGCGAAGATCATCCATGCTGCCCCCTCGTTACTCGGGGAATGTCCTCAGCCCCACTTGGGGCACATGCACCCCTCCCCAATGCCAAACTTCCTGGCGCCCAGATTTCTTGGTCCAAAATGAAGCTTCTGGGCTGGGAGTCAGTCCATTTTGAGTCAGTCCACATTCGTCCTTTCTTGGTGGGGCAGCATCTCTTAGGACAAAGTTCTGCTGGTGTCCCCAATCCCATTCTGCTGTGCTTTGAGGTGACATTGCAGAGAGCTGCAGTTTCTGCTTAGCCAGGGTTTAATCCAGTTCCCGTTCACCAATTAGATTCTCTTGCACATCCCCTGTGTGGTCCCGGCCCTCCTGCGTGGAAAGAGGCATTGAAAGAGGTCTTTTCTTTCCCTCCACCTTGATCTTTCTCCAACTCATGGTTCCACTGTCTTTTTAATTCCTCCCTCGATCTTCCATTTTGGTTGTGTTTGGGAATTGGGGGCCATTCCCCAAAAGTCTCTGTCCCTTCCTCCCTCCCCCCTCCCCTCCCTCAACAAGTTGCACCATTAGTTTAACGGCCTTCTGACTGCTCTTAGCTTAGCTCAGCATCCCAGAAGATGAGATTTTTGAAACCCTGGACCTGGAATCTGCCTGGAAACCCAAGGCAATATGGATGCCCAGCTTGGACCGGTGGAGCTCCTTGCTCGCCTTCCGCCCCAGGACGTGTCTCCTCCAAAGAAGACATTTGGGGGGGTGGCTGTTCTCCTCGAGGTTTTCCCCACCTCCAGCACCTCCTTCCTCCCCACACTGTCTCCAGACTGCAAAACGGCCCCCCAGAACCATCTCCTGACATTCTTTGGAGCAAGACTTCCCTGCCTCCCATTTCTTCATCCTAAGGGGCGCTGTTTGGCTACTTTTCTTGATTTTATGGAAAGCAGAGTAAAAGTCTTCCCCCTGGCTGCTATGGAGTGATGGGCTGCACCCTGCAGCTTTTTTGCTCGACTGTTTCCCACACGGAACTGCAACCAGCTCTTTTTATCATCCCGGATTCCTCCCGCAGCTGCACAGATAAGACGGCTTCCTCTGTTCTCTGGGGATTCTTCTCTGGTCTGCTGGGAACCCCACAGTGGAGGGGAGAAAAAAAATTATATCTAAAAGGAGACTCTGAACTCCGCAAACTTTCTGCCCCCTGTGTCCTTCCTGCTCATTCTTAAATGACCTGGAGAACTTAAGGACGTAAGGAAAGCTTGATGGGTCAATTGGGTGGCCCATCAGTAGTCCTGGATCCTGTTCTCACAGTGGCCAACCAGATGCCTCAATCGGAAACCCTCAAGCAGAACTCAGACACAAGAACAACTCTCCCCTCCTGCGGTTTCCAGGAACTGCTATCCAAAACCATCACTGCTTCCGACTGTGGAGGCAGAGCCAAGCCGCTGTGCAATAACCCGTCTTGCAAATGACTCCCAAAGTGCTCAGTGGAGACCACCGTTGACCAATGAAAGAGCACCCACCACTGGATCTAAGGGCGGGGGGAGTTTCTGGTTGAAGATGGGGGATGCTGGAGCAACATTAGTCTAACCTGGGGGCGGGGAACCGTGCAGACTTAGGCCCAGTGGCCTGGACTAGGCTGTTCTGTTGATCCTTAGCAGTGGGTTTATCTGAGTGGACCTCTGGTCCAAACTAGGAGAGGCTGCCGTGTTGTTGTTGTTGTTCTGCTGTCGCTGTTTCTGGGGGTGCCTTAGGCTTTTGCTTTTGGGGGGTGGGGGGTGGGGACCCAAACTGGCATCTTGGCCTCTAACGGGCCTCCTCTTTCCTCTTCAGTTGGAGAGCAAGCGGGACGCTTTCTCTCCGGTCCTCCTGCAGTTCTGCACTGATCCCAAGAACCCCATCACCGTCATCCGGGGCCTGGCCGGATCCCTCCGCCTCAGTGAGTATCCCGCCCTCTGTGGGTTTGGGGGTGGGGGCCCAAGAGCGCCTGGGTCAGAGGCTGAGGCTCTGCGGAGGGGAGCCGGAGTTGGAAGTGGAGGCTTCTGGGCCTGGGAGAAGGAAGGATGCACAAAGAATCGTAGAGTCGGAAGGGACCCCAGGGGTCATCTAGTCCAACCCCCTGCAATGCAGGACTCGTTTGCTCAACAAGGCATTCTACCATTGTACTGTGGAGAGTGTATTAACTTATGGTCTGTGTGTTGGGAGCTGCACGGTCAGGGGAAAACCAATACTGTCCAGGGTTGTAAAGACTGCGGAGAGAATAATTGGGTGCACTCTTCTTGGATCAAATCTATGCTTCCAGGTGCCATAAGAAAGCTGCAGAGATAGCGCAGGATAGTGCGCACCCCAGAAATGATCTCTTTCAGCTTCTGCCTTCTGGAAGAAGGGACAGGGTTATAAAGACTAGGACTAGCTGCCAGTTTTTATCCAAATGCGATTTTGGTTTTCAACGCAGTGCTTGCCGATTAGAAGGTCGGCGGTTCGAATCCCCGCAACGGGGTGAGCTCTCGTTGCTCGGTCCCTGCTCCTGCCAACCTAGCAGTTCGAAAGCACCTCAAAGTGCAAGTAGATAAAGAGGTACCACTCTGGCGGGAAGGTAAACAGCGTTTCTGTGCGCTGCTCTGGTTTTGCCAGAAGCGGCTTAGTCGTGCTGGCCACATGACCCGGAAAAACTGTCTGCGGAAGCAGACAAATACCGGCTCCCTTGGCCTGTAAAGCGATATGAGTGCCGCAACCCCAGAGTCGACCACGACTGGACCTAATGGTCAGGGGTCCCTTTACCTTTACCTTTAAGGTAGTCTCTGTGGGAGTATATTGTATTTAATTATGGGGTATCAGAGTTTTTAGGGGGTTAACCAGGCTGGGATAGCTGGGATAGCAGGCTTGTTGGTTTTTGAATGTCTGATGTAGATTTTTTCAATTTCGTTGTTCTGTGTGAGACTGACCATAAAGATTATTGTATCGTATTGAGGGGTCACGAGTCTTGTGCTCTCCCAATGGAGAAGCGTGTGTTTGCTTCTGCAGCGTTGTGTAGGTTCAATCGCACTATACATGCATTTAACTTGCACAATTTCAACCACGCGTGCTTGGAGGCTGGCTGGTTGAAATTCCACAAGGTGAATGCAAGCATTTGCAGAGGGTTGGACCCTTCCCACTCATATGATTCTAAGTCGGGGAGCTTAAAAGCTCTTTCTGCGCTGCTTAAAGCGGGAGGACCTGGTGAGGAGAGAAGTCTTCAGCTCTCCACCTTGCTTTCTGGGCCTGCCTGCCCCACCAACCACAGAACAGGGTATGCAGGGTTTTTGTGTATCCATGGAAGTCTCAGGACTGAACCCCCATGCAGGATGTGACCGTACTGTATTTGAAATCAGAGGCTTTGGGGTCAGACAGATTTTTTAGCAGGTAGTGTGTACATTCGTACATCGAAAGTCGAACAGAATCCGTTCCGGAAGTCCGTTCGACTTCCAAAACATTCGGAAACCCAAGCACGGCTTCTGAAACTCCTGCAGCCAATCAGAAGCCTCGTCGGGTGTTCGGGTTCCAAAATTAGTTCTCAAACCGGAACAGTCGCTTCCGGGTTTGCAGTGTTCAGGAGCCAAAACGTTCAAGATCTAAGCTGTTCGAAAACCAAGGTACGACTGTACTTCTAATGAAAAGACGTCCACAAAATGGAATGTGTGATCTTGGTGAGGCAGTGAGTATCTTGGTGAGCCCTTGCAATCTGGTTGTTCAGGAGCAGGGGGCTTTTTCCTTGTGGGGGGCAGCGAAAAGAAAAAGAGGTCACGATTCCCAGAGGTCTTGCCTTGGGTTAGGCAGCCCCAAACCGGGCACCTCCCAGGTGTTTTTGCCTCCGACTCCCAGTCAAAAACACCTGGAAGGCACCAGGCTGGGGAAGCCTGGAGAGGGGTGGGCTTTGCTCCATAAACATGCCAGCAAACAGGGAGGGGCAGAATTCTCTCGAAGCTCCGCCATGACACCTGCTCCCCCCTCAGACCTAGGCCTGTTCAGCACAAAGACGTTGGTGGACGCGAGCGGGGAGCACGCCGTCGAGGTCCGCACGCAGGTCCAGCAGCCCTCAGACGAAAACTGGGACCTCTCCGGGACAAAGCAGGTGTGGCCTTGCGAGAGCAGCCGCTCGCACACCACCATCGCCAAATACGCTCAGTACCAAGCGGCCTCCTTCCAGGAGTCCCTTCAGGTGAGAAGGCGGCAGGTGGGGCCATCTCTCGGAGCCGTTATCCACACCCCTAATGGCAGGGCCGGCCCAAGGCATTTTGCCGCTTGAGGCAAAGCGGAAAGGAGTGTCTGCCCCCTTGCTGCTGCTACCCGAGGCGACCGATGGCGGCCCAGGGAAGCCCCAGAGGCTAAAGGGTGGGCCGGCCCTCTCCTTAGGGAGATGGCGCAAGCCACCCTTTGGGCTGGGGAGGGTTCTCCACATTCCTGCAGTGTTAAGGTTGGCGGGTGAAGGTCTTTTTCTTCTCACTGGGTGACTGAGCTTGAATGCCTCTTCCTGGGTGGGGTGGGGTTTTTGGGGGGTGGCGGCAAGGATTCCCAATCTGACCTTTCTGTCTGTTGAGGCAGGAAGACAAGGAGACGGACGACGAGGAAGCAGATGAGCCTGACAGCACCACTGAGGCGGCCCCAAGGTAGGAGGCCTCATCCTTCCTTACCTTGCTTTGCGTTTCCAGTGGTATTTGCTGTTTTTGTTCATTTCCGGGAGCGGGGGTCGGATTTCTGCTGGAGGAACGGCTTTGCAACAGTTTAAAACTGAATGCAAATAAAAGAGGGTGTGAGTTGCAGGGCGGGGTCTGCCAGGCAGCTGTACCCCCAAAATGATTTAATCGGGTCACGTCATCCAGCGCCCTGCAATGCTTTATGAGTGAATTTTGAAGACTGAGCGGTACAGAAGGCAGAGAGGGGGTTTTACACTTTTGGGAAGGGGCAGTTCGTAGGTAAATTACTATTATTTCTTTGGGCCCGGATGGAGGGCAATTCTTCCCCCATCTCTCTTCTCTGCACCTCCTGCATCATAACTCTTCCTTTCTGCCTTTTGCAGCAACCCGGACCAGAAACCGCACCAGATTATCAAGTTTGGGACCAACATTGACCTCTCGGATGCCAAACGGTGAGAATTGCCACTTTGCTCTTTAACTGCCTCCAACTCCACCCCCGCCTTTTCACTGTGAAAGGCCAGGGTTGTTTTTCCTTGTGTCTTTTGATTGCAAGAAAATGAGGGTTGTGATTTTATGGAATTGTGGAACCATAGATTCTTTGGGCCCAACGTGGGGCTCGAACTCACAAGTCTGAGATTAAAAGTCTTGTGCTCTCTCAGTGACCTTGTTTTTTTGTGGCTTGTTGCTGCCCCTCTGTGGCCATAATTTGTCATTGCAGGCAGGAGACTTAATATTGCTCATTGCTGCCCCTCTGGCCATAATTTGTCACTGCAGACATGAGAGCCTTGCTTGTTGCTGCCCCTCTGTGGCTATAATTGGTCATTGCAGACATTAGACCATTGCTCTTTGCTTGCCCCTCTGTGGCCATAATTTGTCATTGCAGGTAGGAGACTTAATATTGCTCGTTGCTGCCCTTCTGTGGCCATAATTTGTCATTGCAAGCAGGAGACTTAATATTGCTCATTGCTGCCCCTCTGGCCATAATTTGTCATTGCAGACATGAGAGCCTTGCTTGTTGCTGCCCCTCTGTGGCCATAATTTGTCATTGCAGACATGAGAGCCTTGCTTGTTGCTGCCCTTCTGTGGCCATAATTTGTCATTGCAGGCAGGAGACTTAATATTGCTCGTTGCTGCCCCACTGTGGCCATAATTTGTCATTGCAGACATGAGAGCACTGCTCTTTGCTGCCCCTCTGTGGCCATAATTTTCCATTGCGGCCAGGAGACTTAACATTGCTCGTTGCTGCCCCTCTGTGGCCATAATTTGTCATTACAAGCTGGAGACTTAACATTGCTCGTTGCTGCCCCTCTGTGGCATATTTTGTCATTGCAGGCAGGAGACTTAATATTTCTCAGTGCTGCCCCTCTGTAGCCATGCCCTGGAATTATTTCCCCCCTCTATTGTGATGCTCCATGCTGCCTCCCTGTGGCTGTATTTTGCCATTGCATTGTATGCCACCTTCTCACCTTGACAGAGCTCTTTGCTTTCCATCCAGTGGTCATAACTGGTCACTGCAGGTGAAGCTCTCTACCACACCCCCCAGTCTCCACCCCAACCCCATTATTATTATTATTATTATTTGGTTTTTGTCACTAGAAGGAAACCTGATTGCTTCTCAGTGCTGCCCCCAAGTGGACAACAAGACGTGCAAGATGTGTTTTCGTTTTAAAAGGGAGGTGGAGAGCAGCGAATAAATGCAAAAAATCAGTAAACGAATACATATCAATGTTATGATAAATATTTAGAAAGTAGTTTCCCAAAAACTAATCTTAATAGCTGTTGAATTGTGGAAGGGCCACCTATTTCATCCCCCTGCGATGCAGGAATCGCA
Source organism: Podarcis pityusensis (assembly GCF_964106645.2). Lineage (NCBI taxonomy): Eukaryota > Metazoa > Chordata > Lepidosauria > Squamata > Lacertidae > Podarcis > Podarcis pityusensis. The sequence goes on along the minus strand of NC_138038.1, from coordinate 51,022,418 downwards.
GCTGACCGCTCTCTCCTAATATGCATCACAGGTGGAAACCGCAGTTGCAGGAGCTTCTCAAGTTGCCAGCTTTCATGCGGGTCACGTCGACGGGCAACATGCTGAGTCACGTGGGGCACACCATCCTGGGCATGAACACGGTGCAGCTGTACATGAAAGTGCCTGGAAGCCGCACACCAGGTAAGGCCACAAGCTGCGGCGATAGCCGCTGGCTGGGTTGTTTGATTGATTGAGTGGTTTTATTTAGAGTATCTCTACCCCCCCCCCCTTCTTCAGCCGGAAAAGGTCTGCAGAGCACCTAACATATAGCCCAAGGCAGTAGGGAACAAGGCAGCCGCTGCCTGCAGGCTTACGATCGGGGGTGGGGGGCACACAACACACAGGAGGAAAGGGATGGGGAGGAAAGAGGGAAACCAAAACTCCGGTCCAGTTTCTGAACGGTCAGCTTCTACCCTAGTTCAGGGGTGCGAGCAAGTTTTCTGCTTCCCACCTCTCCAGCAGAGGCAATCTGACAGCATGGCTGCCCCCAGATAATTATGAACGCATACAGTGAGAGGCATTAGCTTGCTTTTGCCAGGTAATCTCATTTATATTAGGTCCAATTTGGGACAAACAAACTCTTATCTGCTCATCAACAAAAAGATGCCTTTCTCTTTTCCGATCTTTCATACTTGAAAACCACAACAATATTGTCCTCGGTATCTATTTCTTGCTCTCATTTTGAAAATACCGTATTTTTTGCTCTATAAGACTCACTAAAAAGTAAGGGGAAATGTGTGTGCGTCTTATGGAGCGAATGCAGGCTGCGCAGCTATCCCAGAAGCCAGAACAGCAAGAGGGATTGCTGCTTTCACTGCGCAGCGATCCCTCTTGCTGTTCTGGCTTCTGAGATTCAGAATATTTTTTTTCTTGTTTTCTTCCTCCAAAAACTAGGTGCGTCTTGTGGTCTGGTGCGTCTTATAGAGCAAAAAATACAGTATATCCATAATTTGCAAATAAGCAAAAATAGTTTTGTTTTGACACTGAAATGTGTAGGATTGTCCTCAAATCTTCCTGCCGCACTTGCCATCCACTAATGCCAGACCCTTTGAGAACCTCTGCTATAACTTGTGTCCTGTCCCCCCCCCCCCCCCAACTTCCAGGGCACCAGGAGAACAACAACTTCTGTTCCGTGAACATCAACATTGGGCCGGGAGATTGCGAGTGGTTTGCTGTCCACGAGCATTACTGGCAGGACATCAGCGCCTTCTGTGACAGGTGAGGGTCATGTCCCTGCTGCTGTATAAATGTCACATATGCGTATGCAAGATGGAGAGCTCGCTGGTACCAGGGTTTCCTGGTGGGTTTTTGAGCAAGCGCCATTGGTGTGCCCCACCCCCCCGGTCACTTATCTTCCCCAGATAACCCCTACCACCTCAAGAGGCACACAGAGGGAAAGCACACACACAAAAACAAACAAACACAAAACAAAAAAACAGGCACACTTTGCTTTTGGGAACTGAACAGAAGTCAGATCCAGTAAAATTAAGCTGAAAACTTGAAGAGGAAGTGGGAAAGGAAGCCGTTCTTGCAACTTCCTTCTTCAACTCTATGGTGTGTTCAGGGGAGAAAAAGGTAACCTGTGTCCAGGGCAGCTGTTTATCAGCTCCATCTGGTACGCAGGATGAGACCCTCCCTGCCCGCTGTCTGTCTCGCCAAAGTGGTACATGCTCTGGTTATCTCTCGCTTGGACTACTGCAATGCGCTCTATGTGGGGCTACCTTTGAAGGCGACCCGGAAACTACAACTAATCCAAAATGCGGCAGCCAGACTGGTGACTGGGAGCGGCTGCTGAGACCATATAACACCGGTCTTGAAAGACCTCCATTGGCTCCCAGTATGTTTCCGAGTACAATTCAAAGTGTTGGTGCTGACCTTTAAAGCCCTAAACGGCCTCGGTCCAGTATACCTGAAGGAGCGTCTCCACCCCCATCGTTCTGCCCGGACACTGAGGTCCAGCTCCGAGGGCCTTCTGGCGGTTCCCTCGCTGCAAGAAGCCAAGTTACAGGGAACTAGGCAGAGGGCCTTCTCAGTAGTGGCACCCTCCCTGTGGAATGCCCTCCCTTCAGATGTCAAAGAGATAAACAACTACCTGACATTTAGAAGACATCTGAAGGGAAGTTTTTAATGTGTGACATTTTAATGTATTTTTAATCTTTGTTGGAATGCCCTCCCACCAGATGTCAAAGAGAAAAACAACTACCAAACTTTTAGAAGACATCTAAAGGCAGCCCTGTTTAGGGAAGCTTTTAACGTTTAATAGATTATTGTATTTTAGTGTTTTGTTGGAAGTGGCTGGGGAAACCCAGCCAGATGGGCGGGGTATAAATAAATTATTATTATTATTATTATTATTATTATTATTATTACCCCTCTTGCCATCTCATGACCCAAGAGTCAGTGTGGGTGGGTGGCCAGAGGCTTTGTGGGTCCCAGGAGAATACCTTGAGGATGCTGTTGCACCCATGGGTGCCAGGTTTGTGGACCCCTGCCCTAAGGGGATGATTTGGGGGGTCGGTTCCTGGGATCGGGGGCACGAGAGGTGCTGCTGCACTGCTTTGCCCACTTCCGTGGGACCATCATAGGGGAACGTATTAAGTCTTTCCGGGTGGTTTCCCCCTTTCCTCGTCACCCCAACGCCCGCTTTCCCGCAGGCACGGTGTCGACTACCTGACCGGCTCGTGGTGGCCCATCCTCGAGGACCTTTACCAGTCCAACATCCCCGTCTACCGCTTCATCCAGCGCCCCGGAGATCTCGTGTGGATCAACGCCGGCACGGTGCATTGGGTTCAGGCCACCGGGTGGTGTAATAACATCGCCTGGAACGTCGGCCCCCTGACAGGTAACTTAGCCGGATGGCCGAGGTCCCTAAAAGCGGGGCGGGAGGAGGAGGAGTTGAAAAGGGGATCCCGGAGCCCCACCAGTGCCCCACACTCTATAAAGGGCAGGGTCATGTCCTGCTTCCAGGATTCTATTACAGTGGTGCCTCGGTTTCAGAACAGTCCTGATTCCGTTTACAAACTCCGCAAAAGCGGAAGTAGTGTCCTGGTTTGCGAACTTTACCTCGGTCTAAGAATGGAATCCAAACGGTGGGAGGGCACCGGCGGCGGGAGGTTCCATGACGCGATCCTCTCCTTGCCTGGAGGGGCGTCCTCTTCCTGCCCCCCTGACCTCTTCCTTTTCCCTTCCAGCTTACCAGTACCAGCTGGCCCTTGAGCGCTACGAATGGAACGAGGTGAAGAACGTCAAGTCCATTGTGCCCATGATCCACGTCTCCTGGAACGTGGCCCGCACCGTCAAGATCAGTGACCCCGACTTGTACAAAATGATCAAGTGAGGAGGGCTTTTGCTTCTGGCCCCCCCCCCCGCAACTCCTCCAACCTTTCCTGGCCGTGTCCCTCCTGCTTTTGCATCTGTTCCTTGGGCAGTTCCTTGCACTTCCTCAAGTGCACAAAAGTCTCTTGGTTGGGGACCAGATAGAAGGGGCCCTCAGTGGGAAGGGCCCTCTGCTGAAATGATGAGGACCCCAGCCTCATTTTGGTTGCAAGTGGGGTCTCCATCATTTGGTGGGGGGGGTGATGGGAGGCCTCTTGTGCCCTTAGCACAGATGTGGGGGACATTTCACCCTCCAGATGTTGTTGGATGTTGGCTCAGCAATACCTGGGGGGCCAGGGGTCCCGTCTCCCTCCCCCTGCCCCGTTTCAACAGCTGTGAAAAACACAGGAAGTAAGTGTGTGTGTGTGTAATCTATAGAACAGATAAACAGGCAATACGTTACCGTATGTTCCAAAGATTTTTTTTTTAAATTAACATATGCTAGAAATGTTGCATTATAAATAAGAGAAGCAGTCTTAGGCATTTTATCCCCTGTGCTGGAAAAGGAGTCGAAGTTTGTCTGGGAAAACAAACACGGATTTTGCAATAGCAGCTGATGATGGTGTTGGCATCCGTCTGTCTCAACAGACAATGGAGTGCACTTCCGGGGGTGAAGTCCAAACCGCTGTGTTAGTAGCAGCACCAAAGTGATCTCCCCGGGGCACCAGCCTGGCTAGTGTGTAACCGTGTGTGGACGTCCTGGGCTGCCCAAATTATGTTCCAGCTCAGCGAGGAAGGGCTGCCTCCCCCACAAAAAACATTTATTATGGGAAAGGCAATTCACAGTCAACAAATGATATTTTACACTTGCATTTAGGCAGGGAAAGGTTCACTTTGACAAAATGTTTACGTAATGTGAATCGATAGGATGTAGAGTTTGTGTGTTGTTTCTTTTTTTAAAAAAAACTTTTTTAAAAATTGTATTTCTTTATTAAATTTGTATACCACCCTTCACCCACAAATCTCAGTGCTGCTCACAACATAAAGATACAATATTAAAACACAAAATACATGATAGAAACAAGGAAAAAGAAACATGAATTTGAGGGGGTTATTTTTTTGGGGGGGGGGGGGGAAATCAAGGCTTGAGGCTCTTCCCACCCTGAGCTCTTTCTGTCCTTCCTTCCTTTAAGCTAAGAAAAAGGCTCTTCAATTTTTTGAGCTTCCAGTAGTTTTGGGCTAGTGACAGAGCTCAGCCCCGCACCCCCAAATGGCCTGAGTCCCTGCCCGGATGTGTCATTTTCCGTCCCTCTTGTTTCTTCTGTGGCTACTGTTTAAATACAGATGCGATGTTTACTGCGCAGGTAAAAGCACCAAAACCGTGCAGTTTCTAATATGTGCCGCCTTAACATGCATTGACCTTCGGGGGGCAATGCGAGATGCAATTAAATTAACAGAATCCCTTAGGGGGGTTTTGCCCGCCCCACATCGATGCGTTGGCTGCTTCATCCGTCCCTGTGGAGAGGTGCATCCGGCCGCATCCTGACCCCTGCCCTCTTCTCCCGCTTGCAGGCACTGTCTGATGCAGTCGATCAAGCACTGCCAGGTGCAGAGAGAGAGCCTCGTCCGGTCCGGCAAGAAGATCGCCTACCAGGGCCGCGTGAAGGACGAGCCGGCCTACTACTGCAACGAATGCGACGTAAGCTTTCCGGCTGCTCTCGCTTTTCTCTTTCCCGCCACAGTGGCAACTCCACGGGAGTGAGGCTCCGTCCCTCTCTCAACCTCGCTTTCCTCCAGGGCGCTGCCCCTTCTCCACAGGTCCGCCACAGCGCCAGCAACGCAGGTGGCGCTCCCTGCTCCGAGACAGCGCCAGTCCTGGTGCACCCACCCCCCAGAATAAACCCCAGTTGACTGGGGCTTCCATGTCCGGCCCTCTCTGCAGTTCTGACTGTGGGGATGAGGTTTGCCTTCCGCATTCACGCTCTCTGAAAGTTGACCCCCACGGAAGTGGCCATCTTTCCGTCCTCGGCGATCCATTTGCTCCAAGCTCTTGGGCAGAGAGCGGCCGGCAGGTCCTCCTAGCCTGTGACAGACTCCGTTCCCCCCGCCACAGACTTTTTATTTTTTGGAAAACAGTCCTTTCCCCCTTCCACTGAAAGGGCCTGGCAGGGTTTCCTAGGCCTTTGTGGTGTGAACAGTGTTTGATGAGGCCTGCTTGTCTTTAAAATACCTCCTGTACCCAACTCCAGTTTGAGGCTCCCATGCCTCCTTCATTCCTGACGGCCCCCGAGAAGCCATAAAGGGGATTAGGAAGGTCGAAACAGTGAGTATGAAACGCGTGTCTTAAAAAAAGCTGTGGTGAAAAAGAAGCCTCCGGAAGGATCAGCAGCGTATTGTGAAGTCGGACCTCGCGGCTCTCCAAAACTTCACCTCAAGAGTCTCAAACTAAGAAGCCTCGCCCAAGCCCCCGTAAGGCTTGCAGTAGATCACCATGATGAAAACGGGAGGAAAATATAATTTTATATCTGCCCTCTCTGAAAGGAAGACCCCGATGGAGGAAGCTGGACCCCAAGCAGAGTTCTGGTGGCTGCACCTCATTAAGTGTCATCGTGCAGAGATAGGAAAGGTTTGGGAAACGGCGACCAAAACGATTTAAGGAACTGGAGTATTTCCCCTATGGGGCTTCTTAGCTTACCAAAAAGGTTAAATAGGTGTATAAAACGATGCCTGGTGCAGCTTAGGGACCAGAGAGTGAAGTTGATCCTTGGAAGATTCGGGATGGATAGAAGAAAGAACATGCTTTAAGGGCATCCTGTGGAACTCCCTGCTGGAAGTCTCCGGAAGAGGATGAGACAAATTCGTGGGAGATGAGGCTCTCAGCGGCTACTCACCTCGATGGCTGTGCTCTTATCTCTATTGTCTGAGGGAACATGGCTCCTAGCTGCCGGGAATTGCAGGGAGGGATAGGATGCTAGGCTAAATGGGCCTGATCCAGCCGCAAAGCTCCACTGAGGTTTTTGAAGGACCTCGTCCTGAGGTCTCGGGGTAGTCTGAGAGACAGCGCAGCTCAAGCAGCGAAGAAGGAATGTCTGCTGTGCAGTCTCCTTAAGGCAGGGTCAAAAGTGAGGTGCCAACCCGACTGAAGCCAGGAAGCCGCCGTGAATTTGGGTGGAGGAGACTGCAGCCCCTGCAGTTTCTCCTCAGCCATGGAGCCAGGACTCAGCTGCAGTGACTTGGGATAAAAGAAGCCACAGAATCACAGAACGGTAGAGTTGGAGGGGACCCACACGGTCATCTAGTCTGACCCCCCGGAAGTGGAAAGGAAGCAGGGCTTGTTGTCGGCCGAGCCTCACAGGGAAAGGGGAAGTCAGCCAAGCAAGGGCTTGTGTCAAGAAACGCCTGAGATGCAGGAAGGAAGCCTCTGTTTCCAGAGTCACACCCATCTCAAGACAGAATCCTGTGGTTGACCTTCATTGCCCCATCACAAGGGTCCCTATCCTGGAGTCCTGGCGGGTGATGCAGGGGAAAGCATCCCTTGAAGATGCCAAGATTTGGGGATCCCTCCCTGTCGCTCAGGCGAGGCTGGATCAACGCCTTCTCTTCCAGAGTAACCCGCTGCAAGATTCACTGGAGAAGGACACTCAGCAATAGGTTGCGTTTCAGGCATGTGTCGCGTCAGCCAAGTGCGCAGAGCTCGGTTTTTATTTATTTATGTTGGTGGAGAAGAAATAAAACTGCTTCCCCCTCGGTTCTGTGTCGGCGTCGTGCTTCTTTGGGTCCCACACTTCTGCCCCTCTTCCCAGCCAGAAAGCCTCACCCCGTGGCAGAAGAAAGCGGCCGCAAGCTTTGTGTTTTGCTCTCTTCTTTCGCCGCAGCAGCTCCTTTTGCCCGCCTTGAGCCACGGCTGACGTTCTCTGCCAGTGGCGGGCATGCGCTTGGGCAACCCCCTCCTCCCGCCCTTTCCGGAAGGGTTTTAACCAGTAAACACAAAAGGCTTGCCCTTCTCGGTGCTCCCCCATACTGTCGTTTGCCTCGAGTGTGACTGCAGTGCTGAGTGGGGCGGCTGGGAGAGATCCCTGCTTATTAAACGCTAGAAACCATGGCAGGCTGGCATTTATGCTTTATTTTATTTTAATTTTTTGGAGGGGTGGCCGTTGTTAACTGCTAACAAAAGTGGAAGGCAGGCTTGGAAAACTCTTTTCCCAAAAAAGGTGCATTGATTATGTCAGGGAGGTATTTAAAGGAAGAGCAGAACTTATTGGTTTGGATTTTGGGATACAGGAGGAGGTGATCTGCCATGCAATTAAAAGGGATCTAGTAGCTGAGGGCGTGGGGAGCAGACCTGGGTGAAATTTGGAGGGGTTTTAGGTGGGGTTGAGCAACCAGGCCTCTTGGAGCCTCAGGGGGCTAATCTGCTTACAGCTGTGATTAGAGGCAGAGGTGGGAAGGAAAGCCTTTAACTTGCTTTCCTCCCAGTGCACCCTTACCCAGCACAGGTTGACAAGGAGGGTAGAGGCAAAGGCCACGTCCCGTTGCCACAGTCGCTGATTCCCCGTGTGCTCCCCGCAGGTGGAGGTCTTCAACATCCTTTTCGTGACGAGCGAAAACGGGGGCAAAAACACGTACCTGGTGCACTGTGAGGCCTGCGCCCGCAAGAGGAGCTCCTCTCTCCACGGCGTGGTGGTGCTTGAGCAATACAAGACGGAAGAACTGATACACATCTATGACAGCTTCACCCTGGTGAGTATATGTCTGGGGAAGTAGGAGAGGCAGGCCCCACGGGATCGCAGGTTTGGTAAAGCAAAGAGGAGGGTGCCGCCTAGTGGCAGACAAGGGAAACGTCACCAAGGCTCTTCAAGGCACTTCAGAGCTGTTCAATCAACTCTAGTGTCCTCCCAAAGTGGCTCTCTGAGGATTATTGATTGTTATTATGAATTATATTTAACAGATCTGTAAGATGAAAACTGGATAAAACACAAAAACCCAGTTTCTGTTAGCAGGAGAAAGAATCAGGATTCTAGGTGACTGTAACAGATTGGAGACCTGGACCCAAACTAGCAAAATGCCTGTCGACAGGGACAAATGTCAGGTTCCTCAGTTAGGCAGGAATAACCAGATGCACAAACTTAGGGTGGATGTGAGGGACACCTGGCGTGACAGCAGCGCTTTTGTGAAAAGCATATAGGCGTATGAGCTTACCACAGTTTTAACACGACTCAGCAGCAGCAAAAGCAGGTCATGGGATTCTGGGCTGCATTAACAGGTCAAGGGAATAATAATAATAATAATAATAATAATAATAATAATAATAATTTGTTATTTGTACCCCGCCCATCTGGCTGGGTTTCCCCAGCCACTCTGGGCAGCTTCCAACAAAGATTAAAATACATTAAAATGTCACACATTAAAAACTTCCCTTCAGATGTCTTCTAAATGTCAGGTAGTTGTTTATCTCTTTGACATCTGCTGGGAGGGCGTTCCACAGGGAGGGCGCCACTACTGAGAAGGCCCTCTGCCTGGTTCCCTGTAACCTCACTTCTCGCAGTGAGGGAACCGCCAGAAGGCCCTTGGCGCTGGACCTCAGTGTCTGGGCAGAATGATGGGGGTGGAGGTATACTGGGCCTTCAGGTATACTGGGCCTTTGAGGCTGTTTAGGGCTTTAAAGGTCAGCACTTTGAATTGTGCTCGGAAACGTACTGGGAGCCAATGTAGGTCTTTCAGGACTGGTGTTATATGGTCCCGGCGGCCACTCCCAGTCACCAGCCTAGCGGCTGCATTCTGAATTAATTGTAGTTTCCGGGTCACCTTCAAAGGTAGCCCCACAAAGAGCGCATTGCAGTAGTCCAAGCGAGAGATAACCAGAGCATGCGCCACTCTGGCCAGACAGTCTGCGGGCAGGGAGGGTCTCATCCTGGAGCTGGTAGACAGCTGCCCTGGACACAGAATTGACCTGCGCCTCCATGGACAGCTGTGAGTCCAAAATGACTCCCAGGCTGCGCACCTGGTCCTTCGGGGGCACAGTTGCCCCATTCAGGACCAGGAAATCCTCCACACCTGCCCACCCTCTGTCCCCCAAGAAGAGTACTTCTGTCTTGTCAGGATTCAACCTCAATCCATTAACCGCCATCCATCCTCCAACTGCCTCCAGACACTCAAACAGGACCTTCACTGCCTTCACTGGTTCCGATTTAAAAGAGAGGTAGAGCTGTGTACCATCTGCATATTGATGGAAACCCAGCCCAAACCCCCTGATGATCTCTCCCAGCGGCTTCAAGGGAAGCCATAGTCCCACTCTATTCTGCCTTGGTCAGACCCCACCTGGAAAACTGTGTCTGATTCCGGGCACCCCGGTTTAAAAAGGATATTGACAAGCTGGAAGGTGTGCAGAGAAAACGGCGTCCAAGACTGGTCTGGAAACCAAGCCTTTTGAGAGGGTGGGGCATGTTAAGCCTGGGAAATGGGAGATATGATAGCCCTATCGGAAGGGCTGTCACATGGAGGACGGATTCCTGCGTTGCTGCAGAGGGTTCCTTCCAACTTTACGGTGCTACGATTTGGAAGGCAGGCTGCTAATTGTAGGTTTTTTCTCTCTCCCCTTTTCTCCTGCAGTCTGCGCCGCCCAGTTCCAGATGAGCCATACCACGCCTGGACACGGATGTCTGGGCCGTCTCTCCACGCTAGCTCGCCCCCCCCCTGCTCGTGTGGGGTGGGGGGGTTGCTATGGTCTGCCCTCCGCCCTCTCCCTCCAATAGCAGCTGAGCCTCTGATCTCCACCCGCCCTTCTCAACTCAAACCTGCCCTGAGCCGGGGGGGCAGGTAGCAGAAGCGTCGTGACCTGGGGCGTACTCCTGACGGACCCCTTTTTTTAATTTATTCTTCAGAACGAACCTTTTCTCGTTTTTGGGTTTTTTTTTCCTGGGTGGTGCTGATTTTGTATTAAAAAAGCAGGGGGAAAAACCCTGAACTTTAAAAAAAAATCAAAAAAATTCAAAGAGCAAACGGAATGGAGCAGCGAAATCGACGGCGAACATGGCGAAATTCCACTGTGCCTCTGGATTCGTCCTGCATGGACAAGAATTGGGGTGCGGTGGTTTCGGGGAGCTTCTATGAACAGATCGAGAGGGGTGTGTGAAAGCGTTCCCTTCTTCTCAAGAGCATTAATTTCCGTCTCTCTCGCCGGGGTGGAATGCCAGCGAGCGGAAAATGAGAGAGAGAAAGAGAGACTGCTGTCTAAATTTGGGGGTGCCTGGTTTTGTTTTGGTTTTTTTTTCCTTTCCTTTCGATTACGTTTTTCTTGGCAGAAATTTAAAGGGAAAAAAAAGAGAGTTTGGGAAACGGAAGCAAGCAAAAAAAAATGAAAAAGAAAAATTAATACGGGTTTCTTAACACAGAACTTTTATGGGTTCAGTTCTCTCTGGGTGAACTTCTCATCGGGATATGGTGGGGCGGGGGGGGGGGAGAGTGTACATTGATTTATATATATTGGAGGGGGGGAGCCGGGGAGGGTTGGCGAATTTTTTCCCGCGTGTGGTTTTTAATTATTCTGATGGACATTTTGATTTCTTACATCCTTTTATATATATTATATATATATATATATAAATATAAGAAGGGGGGAAAAAATTCCTGGTTTGTATTAGAAACTGCTTTTAAAAAACAAAATACAGAAAACGAAACAAAAAAAATAAAAATAAAAAATATACGAGTTTTTTTGCGCGAGGAGCAAGCGGGACGGAGGAAGTCCTCGTGCGAAAGGAGATTGGGATATGGTGGAAACAATAACCCCGTGCGGAGGGAGTGGTGCTCGCCCCAAATCAGACACACGGGTAGATGGGAGATTTTTTTTTCCTTTTTCACGAAAGGGGAGGGGGGGAGCTGATTTCTCCCCCTCCTCCTCCCCCTATCCCTAGGTGTTGCCATTGCCCCAGCCCCCAATTCCCTATGCCATTTTTGTGGGGGGCAGGGGGTGGGGTGCGGTTGGCAATCTAACAAGGACCCCTTAACTCTGCCCTCTGCCTGCCTAGCTATGGCTGACCCTTAACTCTGACCCTTAACGCCTCCTCTTCAGCTGATAAAATCCGTTTAACCTTAACTCAAGATATATAAATATATATATATATTCCTTGGCTGAATTCATTCCCCCCCCTTCCTCTTCCTCCTCCAATTCTCTGCCCTTTTGACTCTACAGTTACAACTCCCAGATCCATTTGAAAAAGAAGAAGACAGAAACGTCTCAGATTTGGGGTCATTTTTCTTTCTTTTTTTTTAAAAAAATAATAATAATTGTACCTCCATGCCTCAAAAAATTGTTTTGCAGTTTGTAAATGTTCTTTCTCTTTCTCTCTTTTTTAATTTATACGTCTCTCCTTTTTTTTTTTTTTTTTTTTTTGGTAATGATCTCTCTATTTATTGGTCCTCTTTTGGGGTTTGATCCAGCCTCTTTTTTATTTTTAACTTTTTACAATGTTGTTGTACCTGTTTCTTTTTTAAAAAAGAAAAAAAGTGTCTCCTTTTGTTGTTCCAGGTTTTTTTTTGTTTGGCTCCTTTCTGGAATTTTTTATTGAATTACTTAACATGTTCTTTCAGATATATTTTTTCTGTCGATGTTTTTTCCTTGACATGGTGCTCTGTTTTCTCATGGGGGTGGGGTGGGGGGGTGGGGTTTGGATTGGGGAAACAAAAGCCTGATCCTGGTTCATCTGTTGATTCCCCTTCCCTTTTTTTTTTTTTTAATGGAAGAATCTCACCCCACCCTACAGAAGGAAGGAAACCTCTTCCTTCCTTCTGAAAAAAACCTGCACTTTTTTTAGTTCCAGATTTCCCCCCACCCCACCCTCACCAATCACTCACACACTGAAAAAAAGCAGATGAACAATCTTGCTTCTCTGAGAAAACTCACTCTCACATAAATTGATTCTTATCGTACTGTAGGGGGACAAGGAGAAAGCAAATCTTATTTTGTAAATGTAAAATAAATAAATAATTAAATTAACTCACAGAGATAAAAAAGAAACCAGCCGCCTTTTGTCTTCCTTCATTTCTCCAACCTGGATATACGAAAAGCTTTCATCTGGTGTGCTCAATACATCAAATCTCTTGCCCAGTCATTAAAACAAGCCTCTCTCTCTTCCCCCCCCCCATTGTTTGGGGAAGGGCAGAATGTTTTTTTACTAGGAAAGGTACGCGATATAAAGCCGTCGTTCTTGTCCCAGTTAAGCTGCGGGAACTCGCTTCCGTGGGAAGCAATGAGGGCCACAGACTTGGAGGGATTTAAAAGCTAATTGGACAAATTGGCGGAGGAGAGGGCTATCGATGGCTACTGGCCGTTATGGCTACACTCTGCATCCTCAATTGGTGGACATTGTTTTTTCCCAATACGGCTCCTGCGGCAAACCAATGATGCCCCCTCGCTCTGAGCACCAAGGTACCACCAACCAGCATCCCAGTGAACCTTCTCCTGCAAAAGCCCCTCTTGAGACAAACAGGAAGGCCACAGCTCTTGCACAGCGCCTGCTTGTTTTGAAGGTGCTTGTGCAGGAGATGGACCTCCCATCCCTGGGTCAAATGCGCCTTTTCTTGGCACCCCAGTGCAACCTCGTGGTACCACCGTCTCCGGTGTGTTTATGTGCACCAAATCTTTCCCCCCCTTTTACAAGCATGGTCTGGGACTTAGCAGGCATGGACCACGAAGGGGGAGGCATATATGGGGGTGGGTGGGTCTCTGGAAAGAGAAACATCCCAGGAATTTGAGCCCAGGGAGACCCTTCCCCCCCCACCCTCTGGGAATGGTGCAACAAGCCAAGCATCTCTTGGTTGGACCAGTTTGGGAGGTGGTGTGTTTGATGGGCACTTGCGCTCTGTGTGTGTGTGTGTGTGTGTGTGTGTGTGTGTGTGTGTGTGTGTGTTGTGTGTCTGCATTCCTACATTATCCAGGAGAGGTGGAGGCCTGCCCGGCAGCTGAAAGGGGGTGGAGATGGATGGGGAAGCCTATAAAGGATGCGAGATAATTTGTTGAGCCAAGCAGCGAGGCAGGAGCGTCTCTGCTCGGAACAGCGTTGTTGCAAGAGTTAGGGACCAGCAGCCTGAGATGATGGGCCTGGACACTCGCTCGCAGAAAGCCGTGTCGGGGTCCCTGGAACACGAGAGTGGGGCGGGGGTCTCCCCGCTGCCGCCCCCTCCCTACGGTGGGGAAGGGGCCTTGGAGCTGCGAGGGTCTCTGGACTGTTGGGCGTGTGCCGTGCTGGTCACAGTCCAGAACTTGCTCATCGGGGGCCTCAACGTCCTCTTCGTGGGGGTCATATTTGGGCTGATCCTGCTCCCGGCGGGGGTGCTGCTGGGGTTCGGGTTCCTGTGCCATTCCAAGGTAGGTGGTCCTCGTTTTACTACAGCACCCCTCCCTCCCACCGATATCCCACAGAATCAGGACCAGGCAGATGAGCGGGGAGCTGTGGGTCAGAAATGAGGACGCTGCCAGGACTGAACTGGGGTGTAAACTATGTAAACCCTCCCAAATGCTCTTTGAAATAATAGCCTGACCCTTTTGATGCTTTGGGGGTGAGAGAATGAGGCGTTGCGTAGTAGATGTGGGGGCTTTTTTTGCCAGGGTTGGGGTGAAGGCCAGTGTGGACAGATATGCCTTTCTCAGGGCTCAATTTGGGTTGTAGTTTATTCCAGAGCATATTTTTCAATGGGCAAGCCCAGCCGTGGAGCATTGGGCTGGGGGGGGGACAGGACTTACGCACTCTGCACAAGCTCAGAGGTACTCTTCCTCGCACACATCCAAAACAACCCCCAACCAGCCCTAGGGGAGAGAGACTTCCAGGCCAGATATGTAATCTTTTGGCCAATTTGTTCTTAATTCCACCCCAAACTTAAAAGTTTCGGAGCATGGGCTTAATTGCAAAGGTTTGTAGTTTTCCGCCGTGTTTCCAGCTCCTGGGCTTGTGAAATCCTGGCAAAATGTTCTCGGCGTGACCTCGGGCGGAAAAAGCAACACTTTTTGCATCTCCAAAGCGAGTTTGCCGCATCCTGAATACTCTTTCCTTCCCTCCTCCCTGCAGTAGGAATTGTGCTAAAACTGAACAGGGGCTTGACCTTCTTTATCCTGGCTAAGAATTATTTTTCAAGAAAGGCTCCATCCAAACGCTGATAGACCCACTGTCCTCGCTGGCTGGAGCTGATGGGAGGTGGAGCCCAGCAGTCTGGGGGGCTCCCGATCCCCCCACTTCTGCTCTGCCTACTTCCAGAGTTGGCAGTCAACTCTTCTCCCCATTTTGCTTCAGTTATCTTCCCCAGCTTGCCACTGGCCCAAAGTCTGTTGGTATACTTCCTTCCTTACTCTAGATTTTGTGTTGCCGCAGGGACTCATTTTACAGATCGGGAATACTGAGGCTCGGGGAGAGAGGTGACTTGCCAGCAGTCACAGGCACAACCTTCTCCATGGAAGTCAGTGGGCCAGAGTGGCCAAGCTGAATTTAGGAACCGGTCTCTTATGGGGCAGAGATTCCCTCTTCCACTTCCAACCATCCCTGCTGGATGTCCATATTTTTACATTTGTAAGGTCTTTGCTGGCATCTTTTCTAGATTTCAGGAAAGGGGGGGGGGGAAGGCCTGGAATTTGGGCTGCCTTTCCAGAGGCAGGGACCAGGCTTCTTTCATCCGCCCCAGGACTGGCCTGGCAGATACAGGAGCTCTGGGGTGGTCTTCCCTAAGGGAGCATTTAAGGCGGGGGGAGCAACACTGGAATGCTTTCGGATTAAGCCTCTCGTGGTGGGCTTTGGGAGATTGCAGAGGGATATCCTCTTTCCAGTCTCCTGGAACGCGTCATGTGGCTCTGCTCACTTCCAGCGCTGCAGGATTTTTTTTAGTTTTGCCCTGGAGAAATGGCCTTTTTGCCCAAGATATGTGTGGCACATCTGAGATGCAGCAACGAACGCTCCTCGCTCACAACACACACGCACGCACACACACACACACACACACACACACACACACATCAAGGTGTTTCGTAGTCCCCAAAGCCGCCTTAGCTCCTTTGAGGCAGAAGGTCCAACAAAGACTTCTCCCTTGGGGGAAATCGTAAATTAAAAAACTTAACCATTTGCTGTGTGCACACACATTTAGAACACATTGCTATCATTTATTAAATTTGCTTCGTCGCTTTATCTTGCAACCCAAAGGGACTGGCAACAAAACAAACAATCCAACACACACACACACACACGGTTCCTGGGAACTTTAGTTTGCTAAGGGTGCTGGGAATCGAAGTTCTGCGAGAGGTAAAGTACAGTTCCCACGATTATTTGGATGGGGACAGCGTGCTAAGAGTGTGTTGGTAGCGTGATAACCCAGTTGCCTGAAGCGCTTGCCTTGCCCCCCCCCTCCAAATAGCAGAGCCAGGCCTACCTCAAATAGGGTGGCCTGCCCAAGTTAAACCTGAGCAGGCGGGCGGGCGGGGGCTGCGCTGGTTCTCGAGTGCCTACAACACCAGCACAACAACCATCTTAGGGTGACCACCGCAGAGGATGCTGGCTTCCTGCTCCCAGACTTTTGTAATTCACATTCAGCAAAAGGAGGTGGTAGCAGAGTGGGACTGTACCACTTGAGCTGGCAAGGGGGTGGGGTCATGTACCAGCTTAAAACATGGGTAGGTAAACTAAGGCCCAGGAGCCAGATCCGGCCCAATTGCCTTCTAAATCCGGCCCATAGACGGTCTGGGAATCAGTGCGTTTTTACATGAGTAGAATGTGCCCTTTTATATAAAATGCATCTCTGGGTTATTTGTGGGGCCTGCCTGGTGTTTTTACATGAGTAGATGTCTGCTTTTATTTAAAATGCATCCCTGGGTTATTTGTGGGGCACAGGAATTCGTTCATTATTATTTTTTCCCAAAATATAGTCCGTCCCCCCACAAGGTCTGAGGGACAGTGGACCGGCCCCCTGCTGAAAAAGTTTGCTGACCCCTGGCTTAAAAGTTCCTTCATGGGGGGTTGGGGGAGAGAGGAAACTCAAGTAAAACTCCCCCCCCCCATTAAAAACATCTAGCACCTCGGTGTAAAAAGGATCTCAGCCAGCCATGCTTAGCTCGTTTTCGGCTTGAAAAGCGTTTTTATAAATTCGATTACTTCGCTTGCCCCCTGAGGTGGTACAGCCCAACCACTGCCACCTCGGGACTCTACCACCTCGCTCTGCTGCCCGCCTCGGCCGGGAGGTGCTTGCATGGCTAAACTGGCCCACACAGGGAGCTGAGTGTGACCAGGAAGCAGTCTAACCCTCCAGCTGGTGCGATATTTCAGGTACAGCAGCTTGTAAACATGGGCGATGGAGGTGAGCTCAGCAATCACACAAACACACCCCAAAGTGAAAGAAGTGATCAATAGGGAGGGAGGAGAGGATTCAGTGGGGCTCTGGGTCCAGACTTCCCACTCTGTTTGCCATGACAAAAACCAGATGCCAGGGTCAGGGCCTTTGATAACCTTGTGGGGGACGAGATGCACATTCCAGGCATGGATGTGTGGGTCTCTGTTGCCCACCCTGAAATTTGGGGAGGAGCTGGTTGTTCAGAAAGAAGCCAGCTCCCTTTCCCTCGTCTCTGCCCCCTCGCCACCCTTCTCCAGGCTTCTTGGGGGGATCTGGTTGGCCACTGTGAGATCAGGACGCTGGACGAGACGGGCCTTTGGCCTGATCCTGCAAACGTGGGCAGTGTGGGTTGGCGTGAACAGTGGCCCTCCCAGCTTGTTCATGCAAGGTCTTCGTTTTATGACGCCCCTTTCACCCCTTTCCTCCAGCCTTATCTGGCTTTTACGGCCAGATTGGGAAGAGATGCCCCCTTTTACTTGCGCCACAGCATCCTTGGTTGGCAACTGATCTGCGTTACAGAGCTTTGTGACCATGAAGGAACCGCCTTCATCAAGCATGTCCACACGCTGGACCGCAGGACGGAGAGAATGCTCTTGTTTTCAGGTCCTGTCGAAGTTTTGCCACAAGCATCCGGTCAGCCGCTGTGAGAACAGGCTGCTGACCCATAGCTGTCAACTTACAGATTTGAAAATAAGGGACCAGCAGCCTCGAAAATAAGGGATCAGCAGCTAAAATAAGGGATTTTGCTATTGTAAAGAGTTACATGCATTGGTAGGATTGACAGATGCTGTCAATCCAGCATGAGGTGGTTTCGGCGCCGCGGCGGCCGCTGAAGCTCCGCCCTTCTGCGTCCCTCCCCATCCCCTCCTCTTCCTCCTCCCTCAGGCTGCCTCCTCAGCTGCCACCACCGCTGCCACCTCTGGGCTCGCGGGCGGCGTGGGCAAGAGTCTCTCCCCCCCCCCGGGCAGGGAAGGGCTGATGGAACTCCTTGCGCCAGGACAATGGCGCCAGTGCGCGCTCTCGTGCGTGTGGAGGAGGATCCTGAGCCGCTGCTTCCCTCCTGAGCCAGGCGAGCATGAAACCCGGGAAATTTAAGGGACATCATCAATAAGGGACAGCAGCGGGACATGGCGCTGGGATAAGGGAGTTTCCTGCCAAATAAGGGACGGTTGACAGCTATGTGCTGACCAGATGGGCCAGAGGCCTGATTCAGCAAGCTTCTTCTGATGGCCTTTGACCCCTAACATGGCTTTCTCTCCCTCTCTCCCTGCAGTTCTTACACAGCCAGGAGCCCTACTGCACGGCCCACCTGAACGACGCCTCCTCCGTGGCGCTCCTGGTGGTGGGCTTCACCCTCCTGGTGCCCCTCCTGGTCTTGGCGCTGGCTGCCTACTGCCGCCTAGCCCGCAGGCTCCAGCTGGGCTACTGCCTCGTCCCCTACAGCAAGGCTGTCTACAAGAACCTGCCCGCGTCTCATTACCACAGCTCCGGGTGCTGCTGCAGCCAGGATTTCGAGCCAGTGGAGAAAGTCTGGGTTTGAGGAGGGAGGGGGGCGGTTTGGGACCGGGAGTGGGTGGGGTGGGGTGGGGTGGGGTGGGTGGGGAGGGCACAGAACACCAGCGGCAAGATCTGGACGCACAAGCTTGAGGGAACGCACTTGTCTCAGACCGGCAGCAAGAGTGGGATACGTCGCCGCAGTGAGATGTGCAATGGGGCGTCAGGCTCTCACAGAGCACAGGACTGTTGCAAAGGGAGAGGCGGAAAATCCCATCAGAGGCAAGGCTGTTGTTCCTGAATTGCAGCGGGATGTAGGGGACCCTTGCGGGTCCCTTTTCAACTCTGTGGTTCCGTGATTCTAAGGAAAGGGAGACGGCCAATTTCAGCATCAGTCCCAGTGTCTAGCCTTCATCAGAACATAAGCAGACCTCTGTAGGTGGGTCAGGCCCAAGGAAGTCCATCTCGTTCTCACAGCGGCCACCCAGATGCCAGTGAGAAGCCAGGAAGCAGGAGGTGAGCCCAACGGCAGCCGTCTCCCCGCTTGCCTCCAAAGAACGGAAACGACCCTGCACAGAAAAACTTTGGCTCATAAGGAAAGATGGACGCAGACCCTCATTTCCCAGCGGCTTCCAGTATTAAAAGCCCTAAACACACCCGCAGAGAATTTGTAATCTCTCCAGCTGCTGACGAGGAAAAACTGACAATTCACCCTGGAGGTGAAGGACTTTGCGACGGTGTGCTAGGGTGGAGTGGGGGTCCTCAGTCTCGCTTCTCCCCTCAGCTGCCCTTCAGTTCACACAAACAAGGCTGCTGGGGAGTTGAAGACCCATTACAGAGTTTCCTACAGAGCGGGAATTGCTCCACAAGCAAAACTTTGCATTAAAAAAAGTAAGGAATTAGCCCTTTCTATGTATGAAAGGGTTCTCCTACACAAAGGGGTGGGTGGGAAGAGGCAAGAATAGCTCTAGCAAGTAGTTTCTTTAACCCATGGAACTCTCTGCTACCTGGGACATGTCTGCCTTTGGATTTCTGTGGTTGGACAAAGGGGTGATGATGGAAGCCTGTATTTGTCCCCGGGGATAATTTTTGCAGCAGTATCAGGATACGAGTTCCAGAAAGGTTAGGGGTCCTACTGCCCTCTTCCTCGCACGCACACTAAGCCGCAGCCACCTTGAGCTCTTGCCAAGTTACATATAAGCTGTTCAAGCAACACATTTATCGCGGGCGGGAATTATTCGGACGAAACTCCTTTGTACAGTTTTGTCAATATGCAGACTACAACTTTGACACAAAGCTTTGAGTGGTTGCGTTTCTTCTTATGGCTGGGGTGGGCTCCAATTTTCCTTGAACTTGGATGGTGGGTGGGGCTGGGGACAAATTCACTGTGTGGAGGGGCTAGTCAACTCGTAGAAAATAACTTGTTCTGAAGGAGCTCGGGATATGGTCATATCCCCCCCCCCCATCTAACCAGGTTCATGATGTAGATTTAAGTACCGTAAGGATATTATTTGCACCTGAACTTCCTTGATGGCTAAATCTACATTCGTGCTTTCAGACATGGGGTTGTCAATTACAGTATTTTTTGCTCCATAAGGCGCACTGGACCATAAGGTGCACCTAGTTTTTAGGGGGGGGGGGAATCAAGAAAAATCAAGAGTCTTGCTCTCCCGGCTTCAGCAAAAGCAACCCGAAGCCTTCAGAGCGCAGCGCGAGTTCCTGCTGTGCTCCAAAGGCTTCAGGCGGCTATCCCTGAAGCCTGGAGAGCGAGAGGGGTCGGTGAGCACCGACCCCTCTCGCTCTCCAGGCTTCAGCAAAAGCAACGCGTAGCCTCTGGAGCGCAGAGGGAGCGCTCCCTCTGTGCTTTGGAGGCTTCGCGTTGCTATCGCTGAAGCCAAGGAGCCTGCATTCGCTCCATAAGCCGCACACACATTTCCCCTTAATTTTTGGAGGGGAAAAAGTGCGTCCTATAGAGCGAAAAATACGGTACTGGAAAGGACGAGCAGTTTGCATGAGCCGTTTTTCTTTCGGGGAAGTCACACCCAGTACACAAGGTGTAGAAGAGGCACTTGAACCGTATCATGGCAGAAACGGACCTTTGCATCACACTTGCATTTGCAGTGCCTTAAGTCACAGGCATAGCCAAGCGCCATTTTGCTCAGGGATCCCCCTCCTCACCAACAGAGCGGGAGAGAAACATCAGCCCTGTTCCCCTGCTTGCCCACTTTTTCCTTCTGGCAAATTGCGAATTGAAATGAGAGAACGCAGGCATCTTGGGGGACTTTTTAGTTTAGAGAAAAGATTTTCCCCCCACCCCCACCCTAGATGGCTTTGAAAGAGGATTGGGCAAATTTTTACACTGCCCCATGTCTTCTTCTTTGGCGATCCCTCGTAGCCAAGTAAGATTGTCTTCTATAAACACGGTTTTAACAATGAGTTCATAAGTGACTGTGGAAGCCAATTCTGGATCCACGTCCTTCCACAGTGGGGAAATTGGTTTCTGGGTGGGAGCTGATCACGGTGTGGATTTGCCAAGCGTGCCTTCCTCTTAGCATGTTTCTCCCTTGCGTCCTGAGTTTGAGTGTCTTCAAAGCCCACGACACCTTTGGTAAAGGCTGTTCTCCAACTGGAGCCCTCGCAGGCCAGTGTTTTCCAGTTGTCAGTGTTTCTACTACATTTTTAAAGATTTGCCTTGAGACAAGTCTTTAAACCTTTTTTGTTGACCACCTACATTACGCTTTCCATTTTTAAGTTCGGAATAGAGTACAGTGGTACCTCAGGTTAAGAACTTAATTCGTTCCGGAGATCCGTTCTTAACCTGAAGCACCACTTTAGCTAATGGGGCCTCCTGCTGCCACCGCCACACAATTTCTGTTCTCATCCTAAAGCAAAGTTCTTAACCCAAGGTACTATTTCTGGGTTAGTGGAGTCTGTAACCTGAAGCGTCTGTAACCCGAAGTACCACTGTAGCTGCTTTGGAAGACGACCATCAGGCATCCGCACAACATGACCAGTCCAACGAAGTTGATGTTGAAAAATCGTTGCTTCAACACTGGTGATCTTTGCTTCTTCCAGTACACTGATATTAGTTCGCCAGTCTTCCCAAGTGATGTGTAAATTTTTTCGGAGACACCGTTGATGGAATAATTCGAGGAGTTGGAGATGGCGTTTATAAGTGGTCCAAGGTTGGTAGTACAATAGCTTTGTAAACAAGCATTTTGGTTTCCCTCCGAATGTCCCGGCCCTCAAACGCTCTGCACTTCAGTCGGGAGAAAGCAGACTCCATCAAAAGACACCACTCTGTACCTAGCTTTGAACGGTGAGCTTTGGTGACAACAACCCCACCTCCCTAAAGGTAAATCCTGCAAGCCTGAAATCTACCCACCCTTTTCCTCCACCACTGCTGATATCCATAAGACGTGTCTGTTGTAGGGCTCCTGTTCCCATCATCAACCCTGACGGCTGGCCAGGCAGGCTTGGCCTGAGGGGATTTTGGAGTCCAGCAAGACCTGGATACCAGGTTCCCATTCTTGCTTTATTTATTGCATTTAGGGGAGGAGGTGTTAGGGGAGGAGTACCTCTGGCGGGGGACGCCTTGCTCCTTCTGGGGTGGTCTGTCCACCTCTGGTCCCCACCCTGCACTCAGCTCTTACCTGTGGCTCCTAGCAGCTGTCAGCGTGTGACAGTGGCCACACCCTGTGAACGGCTTCCACTGGCCGGCTAAACCAGATGAAGGGAACCAATGGGTCTCAAACCCTCGGGGAGCTTTGGACTTCCTCTGCATGTGAAGGCAGGCTCTGGGGGCTTCTGTGCCTGCTGCAGAGGGAAGTGAGGAGCAGATGGGGCTCATCTAGGAGGAGGAAAACTCTGATCCTAAACCTATGCTGCCTGTGGGATGGCAGCTGGATGCTGCCTTGCGCCCAAGGAAGTCCTTTCAGTGCTGCTGGTGAAGCAGTTTGGTCTCACCCCTGGTGGCGCACTCCATTCCCTCTCAAGGCAGACGGGTGCCAATGTTTACATTTGCATCAGGTCACCTAGGCCATTTCAGCAGGGATGGAATAACCGGTGGCACTCCGATGTCATTGAGACTCCATACACTTCGAGCCAGCAAGGCCAACAGTCAGGAAGGATGGGTGTTGCAGTCCTCACAAGATCCCTAGCTTCCTTCCATATAGAATGAAGGTTGAAATTGGGCTTTCCCACTCATGCCTGTTTTAACCCACGAGCATCCATTCCGTGGAGTTGAGACCAGGGTGGTGGACTTTGAATTATGGTAACCTGGGTTCAGCTGAGATGGTACCTCTGGGACAATTGTTTCCCCCCCAGCCTCCATGAAATGACAGTAATTGCAACTTATTGATGGATAATGGCTGCAAAAAGTGTTTGCTCGCGGAAAAGGCTGAACTGCAGCGGCTGCAGGAACACAGGCACACCCCTAGGACAGCGTAACCTTGGCCACAAACACCTTATTCTCTGCTGAAGCACCTGTGCCACGAGACAGAAAATCCAACAAGTGAAGCTTTCCCTGGCAGGGAGGGGAAACTGCCCTGGCTGAACTTCGGCCTGTTGTGCAGCTACCAGAGGGACATAGACAACCTGTGAAAAGGTTATCACTCTTGCCGTGGGGCTGGAGAGGGGAATATCCTGTTCCAGAACAGGATAAGGAAGAGTGGAGTCAGCCCCGGGCGCCAAGAGTCTCTTATGGAAACTCTGCGTTCTGGGGAGGAAGGAACCTCGGATAAGATAACGCGGCTGCTGGCGTGTACAAGCTCCCCATTGTGATGTGGGAGCAAAGAGGAGCCAAAGAAGACAAGACCCCGGTCTATCTATAGATACCGTTTCCTGCACTGCTTTGCAGCTGATGGAACAGCCGCACGGGTCAGCTTGGGAGCAAATCCTGCTGCTTCTTCCCAGGGAACTGGTGGCAAAGGCTTTCCCTATTAAAAAATGTCAGCCGCTGATGGCACCTTTTCAGATCCAGCTGGTAAATTAAACGCCCTTGTTGCCAGCAGGGCAGCAGAATGGGTTCTGCAGTGCACCCCACAAACGAAGGCAGTCTCGAGGACTGGACTCTACCTGCAGTGACGGCGCCATTCCTGTTTCCAGCCCTTGTGGTTTAAAAGAATATTGGCGGCATGTGGGGAATACATAAGAGAAATTTTCAGAAGCTGATGGCGGAGTTCAGTTGCCAAGGGCTAGTGGATTCAGTACTCTACCGCCCTGGCGTCTTCATCTAACAAAGGCAGAATCTTGCAAATAAGTCATGCAAGTTACAAAAGGTATTTTTTTCTTGTTCAGGTGGTGTTTTTAAAACCAACAACAACAAAGAAATAAGCGGAGCTGCTATTATTCTACAGCCCTCTTGAAAATGAGCTTATAGCAACTGAAATGCATTTTTCCTAGGGAGTTCTTTGTAAAATTTAATGTTATATTTATTGCCATTTAGGGGTGGGCTTTGCCCCCGCTGTTCACTACACTGGTGAGTTCTGTGCTTTTGCTTTCAAAGGGAAAATGGTAGTGGTGAAACCCCAGATCTAGCCAGCTGCAGAGGCACTGAACGTAAGCTGCTGTTTTTAGCTGTATTTTGAAATCTCATTGGAGCCTCTGCTAGTTCTCCATATGGAGATGGAAATATGTGATGGGTATCTGTTCCTGTGCTGTTTAGCTCTCTCCCCCTGCTCCCACACTGCAAATCAGAGAACGGTAGAGTTGGAAGAGACCTTCTGCAATGCAGGAATCTCAACTAAAGCATCTGAACTTGCCAGCCAGCTGATACCGGGGACCTTAGGGGGAGGGTAATAAATAAATCCACCATCATCTTCATCAGTGGGGATGACCAAACAGAACTCCCCAGGATTCAGCAGGCCACAAAGGTAGCAGCCCAAGGTCTGTCCATGGCCCACACGAGGTCCAAGCGTTACAAGAAAACAAACCCACAATAATTCAGAACAGCAATGGGATTCTTTTCCAGATTGAACAAACATTTGACAAACGCAAACATTAAGTCCACCCCCTTTCCAAGTCCTGGAGATGGGGGGGTGTCCTGTTTCACAGTGCATGCACTGGTCCAGTCCAGCTTTGCCAGGAAAGCTTCATTCCCTGGCAACGGCGAAAACCCGGGTCTAGCCGGGAAGGGAGGAGAAACGTCTCTTGCCCTGCAGCAAACTGGGACCTGTGGCCCTTCCCCGCATTTCCTCCCCCCCCCCCAAAGTTCGGTCAAACGGTGGAGGCCTGCTGCCCTCTGGCGGTGCATCAGAGGTACTGCAAGGAGGCCAGGCTCTCCAGCTCCACCTCGATGGAGACAATGTGATGTCCTGGAACCATGGCCAGACCCAAGACTCTGGGCTCTCCGGCGGAGAAGGAGTCTGCAGAGCAAAGGAGGGAGAGGGTGAGAAGGAGAGTCCCATCTGCTCCTAATCCAGCCTTGGGCCCGCCAGAGGCTTGGGGCTACAGCTCGCAGGGTGCTGGCTGGCACCGATGGGAGTTGTAGTTCCAAGCGCCTGGAGGGCCCCAGGTTGGCAAAGGCTGTCCTCATCTCCCGGGCACTTAAAGGCTCCCTCCAAAGAACACAGGGGCTTCCGTCCCCCAGGCACATGCCCCTCTCCTCTTCAAGAGAGGTAAAGGTAAAGGGACCCCTGACCGTTAGGTCGTCGTGGCCGACTCTGGGGTTGCGGCGCTCATCTCGCTTTATTGGCCGAGGGAGCCGGCATACAGCTTCCGGGTCATGTGGCCAGCATGACTAAGCCGCTTCTGGCGAACCAGAGCAGTGCACGGAAATGCTGTTTACCTTCCCGCCGGAGCGGTACCTATTTATCCCTCTTCAAGAAGCCCCCTTGAAATTCTGTCTTGCCAGGAGAGCTGCTAAGCCCCACAACCCTCTCCTGCCCCCCAACCTAATTCTTCGCTATTAGTACTTAAATCTTTTTCTCTGTTTCACTCCGCTATTGCATGAGTTTTTCCTCAATAGCCACAATCGGCTTACAAGCAAAAACACGTGGAAAGCATTAAACAGGAAATGAATAAAGAAAGAAAGCTGGTGGAACGATGGTGGAGACCCCAGGTGAGAACTAACCTGTGGGCTTGAGGTACTCCTGGGCGGAGCCCAGGATCACGTTGCAGTCTCGGTCGGTGCACAGGAAGCAGCCCACCAGGGTCCGCCCATCCGTCATTCGGATGCGCATGCTCTTGTTGAGGAGGTTCTCCAGCTTCCGGCGGGCCTGCAGGTATGGCGTGTCTGCTTTTTCCTCACCAGAGTCCTGGCAGAAACGTTCAAAGGGTTAGTCTTCGCAGGCCAGAGGGTTCTTTCCATAATACTTTGTAGGAAGAAATGCATTAGGGTATCTTTCCCTCCCACTCCCAGGTCCTGCTTTTTCGCTTTCCAGAGAGAGACCAAGCCTCTAGTCCTCATGGTGGCATATGGGCAATGCTTGGGGAAGTCTCTCTTGGGTAGGCTCTAGAATGCAAATTTGTGGTGGTGGGTTTTTAATATCTCAGGATCTGTTCATGCCCTGTGGTGGGGGTTCATTTACACAGGGCTTTTAAATTTGCTATAAGAGGGCCTTCTCAGTGGCTGCTTCCAAATTTTGGAGCTCCCTTCCTAGAGAGGCTGGACCAGCTCCCTCTTCGCTACGTGAAGATCGTTTTATTCCAAAAGGCTTTTTGGGAACTGTTTTTAAGGAAAGAGCTTTTAACAGTGCTGTGCTGTTTTTACTATCTGAAATTTTAATGAACTTTTAAAATATTGTCTTGATTCTATTATTGTTTAATTACTTTTAAAATACTGTCGTTGTTTCTAGCTTTTCATATTTTATCCTTGTGGTCTTAATTTTTGTAAGCTTCCTTGAGTCCAGGTCTGGGAGAGAAAGCTGGATGATGATGATGATGATGATGATTACATTACCATTTCCTTCTTCTCCCCTTACATCACTGACAGTCAAGTGCGTTCATATTTTCCCAATTACCTAGAATGGTAACTCAGCTGAGAAGTGATAGAGGAGGTGTTAGAATTTTCATGAAACAGGTGTCATGTTCACTCCTGTGAACAACACACAATTTGCTTATTTTATATGCCAACACCCTACAAAACACACACACACAGCAATTTATGTAGAGCCTTAACCTGTTTGCTCTATCTAGTGTTTGATGGAGATGGTTCTTTCATGGATTAGTTGCCAACCAATAATATTTTATTATAAGTTCCTTTCACTATTCACAGTCAATAGGATTCGTTACAGAGTAGAAAAGAAGGCATCTTCTCCAAATCGAACCATAAAAGATTTACAAAACAGTTGAGAGGGTACTGATGAAAACCAAAAAAGGGTTCACTCTAGAACAGGAAAACTCTGCGTGAGCAGCCGGCAGGGCCAATGTTCAAGCCAACAAAGGCTACCCACATTCATAAGGACATAAGGAGAAAATGCTGGATCAGGCCAGTGGCCCACCTAGTCCAGCATCCTGTTCTCAACCAGGTGCCCCAGAGGGAAATCAGGAAGCAAGATTCGAGCACAAGAGCCACTCATAATAAATACGTATTATCCTTCCACCCCGACCCACCCTGTAGGTAAGCCTCTTCCCCCCCCCCACTTTACTTTTTATTTGTTTGTTACAATTTTAACCCTGCCTTTCCTCCAAAGGGGACACATATGCTGCTGCTCCTGCCTGACCCACTCTTCATTTAATCCCCACAAGAGCCTTGAGAGGTAAGGCGAGCTGAGAGGCAGCACCTGACCTGCAAGGTGGACCTTGAGCTGCATGGAGGAAAATGTGGCATAAAATTGCAATGAAATACATACAGTGGTACCTCGGGTTAAGTACTTAATTCGTTCTGGAGATCTGTTCTTAACCTGAAACTGTTCTTAACCTGAAGCACCACTTTAGCTGATGGGGCCTCCCGCTGCCGCCGCAGCACGATTTCTGTTCTCATCCTGAAGCAAAGTTCTTAACCTGAAGCACTATTTCTGGGTTAGCGGAGTCTGTAACCTGAAGCGTATGCAACCTGAGGTATCATTGTACATAAATAAGGCCACTAGTGAGGGCCGCCCCCCCACAATAAAACCACTTAACCACCACACCATACTAGGCCCTTCCAGCCTAAATTTGTTTTTGGGGGGGTGTCTTATTATGCCCCCACTCCCAATTACTCCCATTCCCCATCCAATGTACTTACCCTCTCTATCCCCAGGGTACCTCCTTCTCCTCCCCTACTTGAGCACCCCACCCCGTTATGTCCTCCCCCTTTCTCATATCTGTAGGCCTCCCCCCCCCCCCCGGGCTCCTCACCCCAGGACTGGGACTGTTTCCACAGCCATTCTCCTCTCCCCTCTGCTGCTGCAACGGCTCTGGAAGGGCAGTGGCCGCCATCTTGACCCTCCCGCCGGCAGAGGGACTACAGCTCCCAGCAGGCCGCTCGGCTTCCCCGCCCCTCGGCTCCCAGCAGGCTCTGCGCGCGCTCCCTCCGCCTTGCGCCCATCCTCTCGGCCCAGACTACGTTTCCCGTCAGGCGCTGCGGCGGCTTCTCGTTGCCATGGCAGCGACGGACGCGGCCTACCGCTCTTCCTCTGGCTCCTCCCGGCGATGGACGTTTACCGGCCGCGCTATTACACCCCGAAGGAGGTGGAGGTGCACAACCGGCCCTGGGACCTCTGGGTCTCCTACATGGGGCGGGTCTATGACCTCAGCCCCCTGGCCGAGGCCTACAAGGGTAACGCAGGCAGCCTCTGGCACTTCCCTATGGCGGCCCCAGGGCAGCCGGCAGATTTCCCCACTCAAGAAAGTGGTGTTGGGGGATGAGTGTTCAGACCCCTGGGCTCTCACTTGTGGGGTGCCTCAGGGTCCCGTCCTCTCCCCCATGCTTTTTAATATCTATATGAAGCCGCTGGGAGAGGTCACCAGGTTTGGGCTGGGTGTTCATCAGTATGCAGATGATACCCAACTCTAGGTAAAGGTAAAGGGACCCCTGACCATTAGGTCCAGTTGTGACCGACTCTGGGGTTGCGGCGCTCATCTCACTTTATTGGCCGAGGGAGCCGGCGTACAGCTTCCGGGTCATGTGGCCAGCAGGACTAAGCCGCTTCTGGCGAACCAGAGCAGCGCACGGAAACGCTGTTTACCTTCCCACCGGAGTGGTACCTGTTTATCTACTTGCACTTTGACGTGCTTTCAAACTGCTAGGTTGGCAGGAGCTGGGACCGAGCAACGGGAGCTCACCCCGTCGCGGGGATTTGAACCGCCGAAGGTCGGCAAGTCCTAGGCTCTGTGGTTTAACCCACAATGCCACCTGCGTCCCGACACCCAGCTCTACCTCTCTTTTAAATCAGAGGCAGTGAAGGTCCTGTGTGAGTGTCTGGAGGCGGTTGGAGGATGGATGGTGGCTAACGGATTGAGGTTGAATCCTGACAAGGCAGGAGTACTGTTCTTGGGGGACAGGGGGCGGGCTGGTGTGGAGGACTCCCTGGTCCTGAACGGGGCAACTGTGCCCCTGAAGGACCAGGTGCGCAGCCTAGGAGTCATTTTGGACTCACAGCTGTCCATGGAGGCGCAGGTTAATTCTGTGTCCAGGGCAGCTGTCTACCAGCTCCATCTGGTATGCAGGATGAGACCCTCCCTGCCTGCAAATTGTCTTGCCAGAGTGGTGCATGCTCTAGTTATCTCCTGCTTGGACTACTGCCATGCGCTCTACGTGGGGCTACCTTTGAAGGTGACCCGGAAACTGCAATTAATCCAGAATGCGGCAGCTAGACTGGTGACTGGGAGCGGCTGCCTGGACCACATAACACCGGTCCTGAGAGATCTGCATTGGCTCCCAGTACGTTTCCGAGCACAATTCAAAGTGTTGGTGCTGACCTTGAAAGCCCTAAACGGCCTCGGTCCTGTATACCTGAAGGAGCATCTCCACCCCCATTGTTCAGCCCGGACACTGAGATCCAGCACCAAGGGCCTTCTGGCGGTTCCCTCATTGCAAGAAGTGAGGTTACAGGGAGCCTTCTCAGTAGTGGCGCCCGCCCTGTGGAACGCCCTCCCTTCAGATGTGAAGGAAATAAGCAGCTATCTTCTCTTTAAAAGACATCTGAAGGCAGCCCTGTTTAGGGAAGTTTTTAATATTTAATGCTGTATTGTTTTTAACACTTGATTGGAAGCCGCCCAGAGTGGCTGGGGAAACTCAGCCAGATGGGCAGGGTATAAATAAATTATTATTATTATTATTATTATTATTATTGGGGGGGCGGGTGGGTCTGAGGGAATGCTGAATGCACAACAGAAGGCGTCCGTCGGGGGTGGCAAATCCAGGG
Source organism: Podarcis pityusensis (assembly GCF_964106645.2). Lineage (NCBI taxonomy): Eukaryota > Metazoa > Chordata > Lepidosauria > Squamata > Lacertidae > Podarcis > Podarcis pityusensis. Next base: position 50,992,923 of record NC_138038.1, on the reverse strand, counting down.
TCTGCCGGCCACCAGGGCTAAAGGGGAGCCTCCATGTTCAGTGGCAGTCTACCTTCCCCATGCAAACCTCACAAGGGAAGTGGGGCCACTGCCTTTTCCAGGAGGGCGCCTCATTTGGGCCACTGCTGGGAAAGAGGGTGCTTGGCTAGGAGGCCTGATCCAGCAAGAGGGCTCTTCTCTCACGTTTATGGTGCGAGTTGTTTTTCCACTGCATTGCATTCGCAGGCCTTGTGTCCTGCTTTTCCTCCCTCCCTCCTGTGTCAAGATCCCAAATGTGTCCCTTTTTGTTTTTCCCTAATTTGGAAAATAGCACGTTCTTTACAAGGTTCTCTCCAGCTTTTTTTTGTTTTTGTTTAAAGCACTGGTGGGTGACCTGAGACCTTGGGAGGCAAATGTGGCCCTCAAGGCCTCTATATTTGGCCCTTGGAATTCTCCCCAGGCCACACCCCTCCCTGGCCTTTCTTTGCAACCTCCTTGAGCGCTTTTGCCTGGCTGGAACGTGTCCTTGAACTCCAACAAAGCCTCTTCCCAGGGGCAAAACTAGGCTTTATTTCACCCAGGTCAAAAACCCAGTTTGGCACCTCCCCCCCCCCCCATTTGTGTACGCACACATACAGGCTGCGAGCCTCATTGGCGCCCCTCTGGAGGATTCACCCAGGGCAAAAAAAACTGCGCTAGCGCCCCACCCCTCCCTGTAGCTATGGCTGTGCCTCTTCCTTCCCTGGATAGAGGGGTGTGGGTGGGTGGTTGTGTACACATGCATTATGCCACTCACTTTTGCCTCTAGCCCCATTCATCACTGACCTATGACACTCTTGAGGTTTCCCACAAGGGAGCGTGCTCCTTTGGCTAAAAAAAATGGCTCCTTGCTTCTGATGGGAAATAATAATAATAATAATAATAATAATAATAATAATTTATACCCCACCTATCTGGCTGGGCTTCCCCAGCCACTCTGGGTGGCTTCCCAAAAAATATTAAAATACTGTAATACATCAAATATTAAAAGCTTCCCTAAACAGGGCTGCCTTCAGATGTCTTCTAAAAGTCTGGTAGTTGTTGTTCTCTTTGACATCTGGTGGGAGGGCGTTCCACAGGGAGGACGCCATCACCGAGAAGGCCCTCTGCCTGGTTCCCTGTAACTGGGCTTCTTGCAGTGAGGGAACCGCCAGAAGGCCCTCGGCGCTGGACCTCAGTGTCCAGGTAGAACGATGGAGGTGGAGACGCTCCTTCAGATATAGACTCCTCTCTATTGGAGACTGTGAAGAAAGACTACCAGTCAAACAAGATAATATGGGGCTAGCTAGAGCACTGGTGTGACTCAAGGATGGGCAAGTTTCACATGTACCTTATCTATATTCTCTGCCTGTCCAGGTGATCTCTTATTGAAGCCTATTCTAGAAGCAGCGGGGAAAGACATTACCCACTGGTTCAACCCCAAAACCAAAGACGTGAGTACCTGCAGCTCTTGGCACTCCGGGCAACTTAGGGCAGAGATCTTGTCGGAGTGGAAAACTCTTGGAAAATCAGAGTTTTGTTTTTGTTTGTTTGATTCTTTCTTCCATAAGAGTGTTGCTGGTAATTTGTTGTTGTTGTTGTTAAAAATTGGTATACTGCCCTTCATCCTCAGATCTCAGGGCAGTTCACAACTTAAAAATGTAATATAAAAATATGTGATAAAACTTTACAATATAATGCAATACAATATAATTATAGAATACAATACATGATAAATTCCATGATAAAAGCAAGAACAAACCAATACCCTCTTCCGTTCCCACAAACACATTAAAAGGGGCATAGGATTTTAATTCTCAACCCAGGCTTCCACAGCTGACTCCTTTGCCTCTGCCTACCCCATTCTCTGGACTGCTATTGCTCTTGCAGACTTTTCTGCTGTTTGCAAAGCTTGCGCAATGTCCTACTTCTGTTGGCCTATGTGTACAGATGTGCACTGCTGCACTATGACAGTCTTCGCTAACCTGGTGCCTTACATGTGCTTTGATGGGGAGTTGTTGGCCAAAACTTATCATGGGCACCATGTTGGCAAAGGCTGCAGCATTAGAAGGAAATGTTGCCAGGGACAGGATGCTAAAACCGCAGTGAGGGAGAAACATGTGCCCACTCCACAATTTAACCAGTGTCCTACATACATATTTCTCAGTTCTTTGTAAGTTTATTCCCATCTTCACAGTCACAGATGTGATTTGTTACATCTTTTATTATTTCCCCTGCATAATGTCCCGCCATCCTTGCTCAGAAAATTGATTTCGCCGCTTTCAGACTTTTCTCTTAAGGACTCATTTGTATCATTACTAGTTTGTTAACAATTTCCTTGACTTGCTGTCCCAAACAGAATACATTTGAAAGACTCTGTGTTAGGTCCTGAAGGGCAGAGTAAAAAGGAGCAAACATTTCCATCACTGCAAATGCCAAAATAATTGTTTCTGGAATCCCATTTTGGGGCATATTCTGTTTGTCATGCATGTTGAATCCTCTTATCTCCATGTATCAACCTGTCCCATTTGTAATGATCCTTCAGAGAGGTGCTTCTTGGGGTTCCGCAGCCAGGAATGGCACATTATGTAGTAACATATTGTACTTTCCTTTTGGTGCAAACTTAAAATGTTTCTGTTTTCCCTGGCGTTTACATGATGTAAATTCTGGAACTGCCCACATTTTAAAAAGGTTTCTCAGTATGAAATTTATATTGGTTGCTTTAAGTGATCTTTTTGCCTGCTCCTGAGTTTATGGTGTATATGGGATGGCTGCAACTTGCTGTCCCAGGGTTTGGCAACAATGGTGGGATAGAAATTTACCAAAGAAAGAAAGAAAGAAAGACTTATTTGAAGCCACTCCCCTCTTAACTGAGAAAGGCCCTGATTTCCCTCCTTCCAGATACAGACACACATTAACCCTCTAACAGGATGCCTTAAGTACTACACCCCACAAGGTCGCTTTGTGCACATCCCACCTCCTCTGCCTCGTACAGACTGGGCCAATGACTTTGGCTTGCCCTGGTGGAGAGATGGCAACTACGAGGTGGGCATCTTGTCTGCCAAAACCAGACGCATACGGATCATCAACACTCTGACCTCTCAGGAACATACCCTTGAGGTGAGTCCTGTCCCACCTTTGCAAAGGTAGGATTTAAGAAAGAAAAAACACCCAAGATATTATTGGCAATTGTCCCTCTTCCTTTGCTAATGTTCCTCTGATGGGACAGTGTTGTGGACCTCGATTCTGCCCGGCTTGTCTGTGCCTCCCCAGGATGTGGAGGCTGAAGGGAACCACTTGGTTTTCAGGTGTATTTGGACCTCCTGTGATTCCACCCATGGATGTAACATGGTGCTTTCCGCAGGTCTGTGCAGAGGAATCCATGTGGGAGATCCTTCGGCGGTACTTGCCCTACAACGCCCATGCGGCCAGCTATACGTGGAAATATGAACGCGTCAACCTAGACATGGATAAGAACCTGCAGCAGAACAACATTCCGGATGAGGACGAGGAATTCTACAATCTCTACATGGACGCTGATGCCTTCACCCCAGCCATCCTGCTCTACTTCAACGATGACCTCACTGAGCTCTAGGTAACCCCAAAATGGAGAAGGAACTGGTCCCATCTCCAGCCAAGCTGCCCCCCACCCCCACCCCAGCAGCCCCTCATCTAGCGTGCTTATTTATAAGAATATTTATAAACCACCAACTCCTTTAAAAAATGCATCATGTGCAATAAAACCTTTCAATTGCTGTAAAATTCTAAAATCATAAGATGCAGAACAAATGACCAACACTGAGTCGAATTAGTTCTCTAAGAAGGCTTGGTTAAACCAGAACAGCAGGGGAAAACAAGCTTCCTCCATCTTCTCAAGGGGCTGTCACATGGAAGATGAAGCAAGCTTGTTTTCTCCTGCTCCAGAGTACAGAACTTGAACCAATTGATTCAAGTTGCAAAAAACGAAATTCCAACTCAACACCAGGAAGAACTTTCTGACGTTAAGAGCCGTTCGACAGTGGAACGGTCTCCCTCGGAAGGTGGTGGTCTCTTCTTCCTTAGAGGTTTTTAAAGCAGAAGTTGGATGGCCATCTGTCATGGATGCTTTAATTGAGAGTCCTGGATGGCAGGGGTTGGACTAGATGACCCTTGGGGTCCCTTCCAACTCTACAGTTCTATTTTAGGTGCTTGCCTGATTTCGATAGTTCCAAAATACAGGTGAAACTCGAAAAATTAGAATATTTTTTCCCCAAGAAATTTCAAGAATTCAACTTCAAAGGTGAAACTAATATATGAGATTGACTCATGACATACAAAGCGAGATATGCTTCTACTTCTCGGAGGTCCAATCTTGCTCGATTTGCAATCCTTGTTTTGCTGATTTCCTTGAATATTCTAATTTTCTGAGATGGTTACATTTGGGGTTTTCATAAGCTGTAATGCCATGATCATCGCAATGATAACAAATCAAGACTTGACATATCTTGCTTTGCATGTCACGAGTCTATCTCATATATTAGTTTCACCTTTCAAGTTGAATTATGGAAATAAAGGAACATTTCCACAATATTCTAATTTTTCGAGTTTCACCTGTATATTCATTTATCTGATTTATGCTTCACCTTTCCTCCAGAGCTCAAGGTAGCATGCATGGCTTTCCCCTCCCCATTTTATCCTCACAATAATCCTTGTGAGGTAGGTTAGACTAAACGGCAGGAAAGAACCAAGGTCACTCTATGAACTTCCTCATTGAGTTGGGATTTGAACCCTGGGCTCCCAGGTCCCAGCTAGGGTTGAGCAATATCTGATTTTCAGCATCATAATTGTAATGAGTATGGGTTGCTCGTGCGTAAGTTGCCGCCTCTCCTGGCTATGTTGCCTGGTTAAACCTTTCTGTCTGGACAGCCCTTCACTTCGTGGCTGCCTCAGTCGCTAGCAGAATCCGTCAGTGGGCGTTTCTTAAACCTTTTCCAACATAAAAGTTGTTTGACGCCAAGTCTCCTCCTACTCTCCCTGCGCGGAAGTCTTCTGCGCAGGGAGGGCGTGGGTAGCCTAGGACCTGTGCTCTCCCCGCTGGTGTCCGGTGAAGAGTCCTGGAGCCATCTCGCCGATTCCCCCATCTGCCCTTCTCTATCCCGGGTGTTGCGCTGATTTGCTTCCCCATCTGCTGAGCTGCCTCTCTCCCTGCTGGGCCCTTCTCCAGCATCATTTGAGAGCCTTCCCTCCGCCTCTAGCTCCGATGTCAGTTCCCTGACAATAATATATCACCAACTAAACATCTCGATATAGCGATATATCACAATGTCCAAAATAAAGATGCAGCTACGTAGAGGTGTTGGCTGGCTTCACGTTCTTCCTGCATTGTGATTTTTGCCAGGGCCTGCTCTTGTGATTCGCTGTCCCCGGCATGCGGCAGAGGTTGCAGGAATCGAGAGAAGCATTGTCTGGCTTCACAGACTTTCCCACATTGTGATTTTTGCATAGCACACACATTCCCTTCCAACTCATTAAGGCTGCTTAGTTACTCAGATGGGAGACTTACTGGGATACTGAGGAAAGAACCCTGGGAGGAGGGTGAATGGTGGAAGGAGTCTACATTTGGGGACGGCAGGGTTGTTGCCCTTCCTCTGCTAAAAAACCTTTTGAAAAAATCTGTGAGAGCTTCAGTAAATGTGTTTCTCAGGCAGAAGAACACCTCCAGATTCTGTGTTTGCAAAGAGGGCGCACCCTGCTTTTCCTCCATTGATCAGGAAGGCGTTTCCTCTCGGCCCACCTTGGAACTGGTTACCCAGAAGTCAGCAACAGAGATGGAAAATGGCGTTTGTGAAAATTCACTCTAGACATGAGATGATGAAGCTTCTGTATTTCAGGGAAACTTTCTGGATAGGAGGTGCCACAGAAAAATTAAATCCTTTTGTACAAAGCAGACACAGTGCTAATATTGAGGGAGAAACGAGAACATGAGAGTCAACATGGGCTTGATCCAGTATGAGGCCTGTACAAGGGCACTCTTGGGCCAGTTGTCCCATGTGCCTGGAGTGTGATATTTGCTGGAAATGAAGGTACCAAAAAACGATATAATAATATATAATAATAATAATGGAAAAGGATTTCACCCACCTTTGGTTACATCCACCCTAGACTTAGGAGCAGTTTAGGATGTATCCACTAGATGTCAGCAGTGGCGCATCAAGCAGCCATTTTGAGGTCTGTACCGCAACCCTTGAAATGGTTTTAAATATAGAATAATGACTCTCACATTCAGTGGTTGATTATTCTGCAGGGTCATAGCCAATGGGAGAAGCACTGCTGCTGCTTTTACCTTTTCATTTGGAGCAGGACACATGCACCTCCACTCGCCTTTCCCCACAGCCTTTTGAAATTCAAACTTTGTTATTAAGCTTACTAACATCCTCTGGCTGGTTTTTTTTTTAATTTGTTTTTGTTAAAGATTTTCTTGGTTTACAAAAATACATGCCTTGTCTCTTTTTTTCCAGGTTGTGCAGTCTTCCTTACAAATCAGTTACATTTGTTGTGAGACATTAGTGATGGGGAAGCAGGGGGGGGAGAGGAAGGATGGGGGTGGCGAGGCTTATATTCTTTTGTATAGTGTATGTGTGGCATTTTGGGCCAGCGTCCATTGGGTAGGTTCTCTTTCTATTTTTCTATTGCATTTCCTTGGTAGTGAGAGGTATTGGGGGGCAGGGTGTGGTTGGTTGTCTGTGGTTGTCTGCAGTGGGGTTTGTTTGCATTTGTGAGTTGGGGAGGGCTTGTTGGGTCATGTAAGCATCCTCTGGCTGTTGAGACTCTGGGGAGTCCTGGGCTCAAATCCCCACTCAGCCATGAAGCTCAGGGTGACCTTAGGTCAATTGTTTTATCTCAGCCTAACCTACACCACAGGGTTGTTGTGAAGGTTATAGGAGAAGAACCATGTAAAGTCACATTGAGCTCCCTGGAGGAAGGCATGATAACAATGTAATAAATAAAACACAGATTCTGCAGTAGTCTTTGCCAACCAGATGTTTTGGGCTGCAGCTTCCATCTGCCCCAGCTGGAATGTGTTAGCTAAGACTGATGGGAATTGTAGTCCAAAACATCTGGAGGGTACCAGGTTGGCAATGCGAATGTAGAGTCGATACCTTTATTATGGCACAAAAAGGAACCTAATTACAATTCCAGCATCTTCTATAATACTGCCGCATTAGTTGGGGTAAATGGCAAAAATTCTCCTCTCCCACAAATCTGGAAACACTGTGGTTTGGGGTCAAATGATTTAATATGTTGAGGGAGCCAATACCTATTATCAATACCCTGGGGTTATCAGAGCCAAACATGGTTACAAACTTTCGAGCTCAGAAGTCATACACAGACAGCACAATCCCGTATGTGTTTACACAGAAGAAAGTCTCTTCAGGATTGCAGGAGAAATCTGCTTTGTCATCCTGCAGATACAAAAGAAACCTGTATTTGTAGAGAAGCTAAATCTGTATTCACATGTGCTAATGGAAAAATGATTTCTGTTCCCAGAATGTCCACTTTTTTCATATATAGAAGTTGGGAAGATAGTGACCGTTCTCTCAGCTGAGAGTATGATTTTTCTCCCTTTCTGACGCCTCCATAATTGCCACCAAGCAACACAATTTGTGTTTCTTTTCTCTCATATGGAAAAGAAGCCTCAAGTTATTTAACTGCTTTTTAAAAGACAGTTCTTCAGCTTTGAAAAGACAGAATTTAAAATGCACGCAATTGCTAAAAGAATTCCCAGCTCATCCAGATCCCCTAAGTGCTTCTTCTAGTCAAGAAGGTGTTATGTTGCTTCTGAAGTACTCTTTGTCAGACCTCTGAAGGAGATGACTTTTTTTTGGGAAGCAGCCACTCCGGACACCTCTCTCCCTTTATGTGCTTTCGCTGTTCAAGCATGCTGCGTCAAGATTGCTAATCAAAAAATAGTTCTTAGCTAATTGTTGAGAACTGGATGGAACACACACAGAGAGAAAAGGAAATATCAAACAGCAGTCCTGGAATATGGGGGTAGGAACATCTGTGGATCATGCGGGGACATCCAGTGCGGCAGAAAAGGAAGCGCTTAGAGCTGAGTCAAGCTAGACTCGGGGGATCAGGGAGGCCTGTGGTGAGCCATAACCCCTCCAGTGAGTGCACTTGTGTGATAATTGCTTTGGTGGGAGAGACAGTAACAGCTGGGCTCCCTGCTTGCTAACCTGTGTCTGTAGGCAAAGTGATGGTGGTGCTGTGTGTTGCTGGGAGATCTTGCTTTAGAAGAAGAGCATGACAGAACTCAGGGGAGGCTATTGAAAAAGCAAACCCAGCCTCTTAGCTTCTAAAGGCCACAGCCTACCCAGTCTCAGATACTTGGGAACGCTTGCTTAGTGCTGGAGGCCTATCAGAAATGGAAGAACCATAGATGATTCCTATGCTTAGCACAAAAGAAATGTAAGGAATTCACCGGCTTCCAATTTGCTACGTGGCCTAGTTCAAGGTGTTACTAATAGTATATAAAGCCCCAGACAGTTTACCTGTGAGATCACCTTCTATGTCCACACGACTGCTTGGATCAGCAGAACTGGCACTGTTACAGGTGCCACACAATATTTGTTCCACATCTGTAAGAAATGGATCTTTTAGTTGGCAGCACCCACAATTTGGAACTTCCTGCCAATTTATTGTACTCTTTTTTTCTCCTGCTAAAAACATTTTTTGTTAGAAAGGCCTACTCAGATACATTGCATTTTGATATGTTTTCAGTTTAGCACTGATTTAAATGTTTTAAATGGTTGTTTTTAATGGTTTTAACCAATAATTTTACTGTTTTATTCTTTTTGTAAACCGCATTGAGGTTTTTTACAATCAAGTGGTGTGTGATTTTTTTGAAATAACGAAAAGACTGTTTCCTTAGAAATTTGCATACTGAGCCAGAATAATTTAAAGTGTACTTTGAGCCAAATAAGCATTAAACACACCAACCCCAAATACATTATGCAGAAGCAGGTTCTGCTGCTATCAGTGCAGCTTCCTTTCATATGATGTATTTATGATTGGGATCTCCATCCCTCTGAAGACTGATTAATTTCTTGTAGTGTGTTTTCAAAAGCCTTTCTCCTGTTGCTATCCTAAGATGTTCACAACAATAAATTTCACTTAGAAACCAGGAAACAGGAACTTGCAAATCCATACAGATATTTTAGATATATACATACAATGACATACAACCCCAGAGGGGGCATTAAAACAGAGCAACCGCCCCCACCCCACCCTTACTGTAAGAAAATAGCATTGGACGCAAATACGGCACAGAATACAGAGGGAAGTTTCACATTTTGGAGTTTCCTTTGGGAAGTTAATTTTATCATTTAGAATATGTTGGGGGTATTAAAAGGAAAACCACAGTTTGCAAGGGAGGATGAACCAAAGACTGACAGGTGTCAGAAAGGAGAGGTTAGAGGATGGATAACAGGAAGGAAACTAACCTTGGATTTTGCACAGTGCTACACCAGCTGGCCTCAGGACTCCAGCTGTCTTTCCCAATAGGCACCCTGCGTGCTCCTCACATTAAGCTGCCTGAGCATCTTCCTGCACCACTTTCCCACTGCTCCTTATGGTTACTGGTGATCCAGTCTCACTCCTCACAGTCTTCAAAAACTGCACCTGCATGTGGTGCCTGTGCCAAAATGAAAACAAACAAAAAGCATTATATATACACAAACAAGCTGGCACGCTTGGAGCAGCAACACTGTTGAGTGAAGTGATGGTTCTGGAAGCGTGCATCCCAGGCCAGGAACCAATAATAATAATAATAATAATAATAATAATAATAATAATTTATTTCTACCCTGCCCATCTGGCTGGGTTTCCCCAGCCACTCTGGGCTGCTTCAAAAACAAAACAAAACAAAACAAAAAACCATTAAAATATCAGTCAGTAAAAACTTCCCTAAACAGGGCTGCCTTCAGATGTCTTCTCAATGTTATATACTGTAGTTGTTTATTTCTTTGACATCTGATGGGAGGGCGTTCCACAGGGCAGGCGCCACCACTGAGAAGGCCCTCTGCCTGGTTCCCTGTAACTTCGCTTCTCGCAGAGAGGGACCTGCCAGAAGGCCCTTGGAGCTGGACCTCAGTGTCTGGGTTGAACGATGGGGGTGGAGACGCTCCTTCAGCTATACAGCCCCCCAAGGCACACCTGGCCTGCTGGTAATAAGCCTGAAAGTATCTGCTGCAGTTGCTCTTACACCTAACTTCCTGGAGCTGTAACAGCAAATGTATGAGCTGAGAGAGGTACCAAGTCAGGGTGGGTGGGAGACATAGGAGCTAACTCCTAGGGGCAAAGGTCCCTTCAGCCCCAATAAAATATATGAGGGGGCCACCCTCCCTCCAAGTTGATGGGCATTGCCATTCAAACGGTGTGTCTTGTGATCAGTTTTGCACGTCGGGACTTACCTGCCCCCCCCCCAATATTTTATTCAAGTTCGCACCCTTGGTGGGAGGGATGGTTTGCACTGTCTCTTGGTCACTTTGGCTCCACCTACAGTTCTCCTGATGCTTTCCGGCATCCATCTTGCTTCCTGATTATCACACTTTATATGAGAGGAAGTGAAGCAGGTTTTGCAAGCTTTGTGTGTGTATAGGTCACCTGGTCAGAAGCATCCCAGACCCTGAGATTACTGGGTCCAAACCTGAAACCTAGGGGTGGCCCCCAGTGATGTCAGGGAGAGACACCCCTAGTTATATTACAGGGCAGCCCCCAGAGATATCACAAGGGTGGGCCCTGGAGATGGAAGTAAATTGGAAGAGGGGGAACAGAGGGCAGACACCTCCAGAGTGCCTATATGCTATAATTTGAAGCCGGACTGAAGTCTGCAAGCTGCATGCACAGTCTTCTTAATATACATTTATTTAATTAAAGGAGCTCTCGCCCATCTGGAGTGGCCCAGGCAAACCTGGAAACATCATGTCAGAGCTGGAGCCCTGGCAACCCAAGGGTACGCTACTATGCCAAAGAGTAGAACGATCCAGAATTCTGTGGCCAAGCACCGTAATGTGGCTGTGGTCGTGTTCCTGTTGGGCCTTGCAGTCTGTAATATTTCTCGGTCCAGCAACAGACACCGAGAATGAGAATGAGGAGTAACTTTATTAAAAAGCTTTATTCAGAGGTGCCGCTAAGACCCTCTTTTAGAACTGGTACTCAAGGCCTAAGGAACAGGCCAGTTCATGTGACTCCAGGGCAAGTCGTCAAATTGCCAGTGGACAATTAACATTAAGGAAGAGCCAGCAAATTACAAGCTCTGTCATTGCACAATTCACAGGGCCATATGCTAAAACTCTTCAGGCAACATCTGGAGAGCTAGAGGTTAGCTGCCCCTGGTGCAAATGATACTAATCTAGGTGGGCCAATGGCTTGCCTCTGTATAAAGCAGTTTCCTCCATTCCTAACTGCTCTCTGTCCACATTTGCAGCCGCCGCATTGGGAACATGCCTCGCATTCCTCCCTCTGTCCCTTCTAGGGGGGTGGCATTAAGCTCTCCCCCCCAACTGTGGCAGAGATAATGGGCATCTGTCTACTCCCATGCCATGCCAACAAGGCCGCAGGCTGTCACATCAGGCCAGCTGTCCTTTCTCCCTGCCCCCTTGGATGGGTGCTGTCCCTGGTAGCTGCAGCAGAAGGGAAAAAGTATAACCCCTCTCTGCAAGTGGGGATTATGAAGTGAGACTTGAAGGTTGACAATTCTCTTGTGGTGTGGTGCTGGCAGGTCCCATAACCTCAGGGAGGCTCGGACTTGTATAGAGAACAGATGGACTTGCGACCGCTGTCCTGTCTGTGAAAAGGGAACCCTGCCCACTCTGCCTCGAAAGAACAGCTGCTCTTGGCCAATGATGCCTGGTTTTTTCTTTTTTCTTCTGCACTTGCAGTGCTTTTGTCTCTCCCTGCACTACCACCTGGTTGTGGCCCCAGTTGTGGAATCCTGGCCAAAAGAGGCCTGTTTGGCTATGTCACTGCTGAACTTCTGCTGCACTGCAAAGGCATGGCCTTTCTCATAGTGTTTGGTGGAGCAGTAATTTCCTGGTAGATTTTATCTGCTGTCTGGCAACCCTTATGCTGCAATCCTATACTGCGGCCTTGGTCAACCTGGTGCCCTCCAGATGTTTTGTACTACAGCTCCCATCAGCCTTAGCCAGCATGGAACTGATGCAGGGTCATTCGTTTCCCCATTTCCCCCCCTTTCATTTTTAAGTTTATTTTTTCATTTAATTTTTAATTCCATTGGCACAGCTGTGAGACCAGCACATTTTGGCCCCTGCTCTATTAGAACTTTTGCATCCCATATGGTCATTAAAATAACTTGTAATTACGACCGTGTACCTCATTAGACTTATTTCCTCCTCCCTCCCAATCCATTTCCTTTTTGTGTTGTGTCTTTTTATATTGCAAGCCTGGTGGCAGGGACAGTTTGGTTTTCTTTTCTTTTTAGTGATCCATAAGACACACTGAGAGCCCCCCCTTTTTTTTGCCTGAAGAGCTGGATTAAAATTCTGTAAGCAAAAAACTGGGCAGTGAGTCAAGGTCTTATTTCTGAGCAAACATGCAAGGGGTTGCACTTAAAAAATATATTTGTAATATTTTTACTGAGATTTATTACACTGTTGCATTTTTGTAAGACAAAGGCAGGATATGCTTATTCTTAAAAATGAGAGAATTGCTTGTGACCACGTGGTCTCTCCTTCCACATGTTCATTCCAAAAAAAACAAACTTGTCCCTATGACTTTCTCCTCCCTTGTCTCTCATAAACCATTGCATGATTAGACACTGGTGTTGAATTCTCTACTTTGTCTTTGACATATTTTCCTTATTATAGTGTTGCCTGAAACCAGCCATCTAATGGTTAATGCTTAGTGACAGCCACTGTTTAAGCTTCTGTGGTATGAGGTGGAGAATGAGGCTATGGGATATACTGGTTAGAGACCAGGTTCAAATCTCTGTTCAGCCATGAAGCTTGCTTGATGTCCTTTAGCCTTTCGCCACCACCCTCTCAATCTAGCCTACCACACGGTTGTTGTGAGTCGTGGGAAACTTACACTTGCCAGGAGCGACGTCTCAATGCTTTCCACATGTGCTGCATCAGGGAGAATTTTGGGTGTCCCGTGGCAGGACACAGTCTCAAAGAAGGATGTGCTCTCCCAAGTCCACATTCCCAGTATGTTCATGCTCCTGTCTCAGCAACTTCTATGCTGGCTTCGTGGTGGAAGATGTTAGGATCCCAAAGGATGTGCTCTATAGGGAGCTGGCTTCAGATACCAGGCCTGTCGGCAGACCATGTAAAGGCTGGCAACATCACCCCCACAATGTGGGAATCCCTTGCAGATGACCACAGCACCTGGAGACAATCAGTCAGGTCACTGCTGTAGAAACACAACCTCAGGAGAAATTAACACTGGGAGGAGTGCAGAGAGAAGACATGCCATGGTGTATCTCTAACAGTGAAACTGGACATCTTCATCTGCCGCAGCTGCAACAAAACATGTCTCTCCCACAGCAGTTGCCACAGCCACAGCAGGTGCTGTAACTAACGGCTTGACTTCACTCTCAAAGGTTCACTCTTCCATTGTCTCCCAAGACGGAGCGGGTGCCGGCAGGTTGTTGTGAGGATAACCATTCTAGGCCAACCTTTAGCTCCCTGGAGGAAAGACAGGGTGTAGATTTAGTAAAATAAATAAAATGACTGGCTCCATGAGGTCTAAAGCAGTCACCAATAGTAGGCTGGCCTGCTGTACAATGCCTGGCTCCCTCCCTGCTCTGTAGCGCCTACTCTAAATCCTTGACTATAAATGAACAGGATGGCTAATGCTTACATTCAATCAGTTGTGGGTTCTTATGAACTTTTAATATATTTCAAACTTTCATCTGGTAAAATTGGGGGGTGGGGAAATGGCTCAAGCTGTCCACAATCCAGTGCCTTGTGATGGAAGGAAAGACACACCAATACAGCTGTGGTTGAAGGAAACACTAGAGAATGTGACCTCTGACCTGGAAATCCTCCAGTGATTCTCATTTCCTAGTGAGCCAAAATTCCTAGGACCAGTTGCAGAGACATGCGGGTTATGGAAAAACAAATCTCCCCCAAAATCAGTTATAATTTTGCCAGAAGTCTTAAGACATTTGAGGATTTTGCCAAGAGGTGGGAGTGCTTGCTCTTGGTTTCTGAATGATGGAAGGTGTCAATAAACCGCCTGAGGTCAGGGGGGATGAATTTGCAACAGATGCCACCTGCACTCTGATTTTCTGAATCAAAGTGTGTAATTCCTGTGTTTCCACAGGCTTTCACAGAAGTGTGTGTGTGTGTGTGTGTGTGTGTGTCTATGTCAGTCACATTGTAATCAGCAGGGGAAAGGCCTTGAAATATTTCTTCCCACCCCCGAGCCAAACAGCAGCAGTTCCCTTGAGGGAAGAGCAGGCTTGTGGGGTAATGAGCAACACATCTTTGACCCTCTTGAAAGACAAGATGCAGTTGTGTGTGTGAGCTGTTGAAATAAATTCTACATTTCCCCTATTAGTATCATGCTGCAGGTTCCTTGATAGGATTCCTGACACTTAACTGCATTGTGAAAAAACATCAAAGGCAGAGAAGAGACAGAAGGAAAAGGATGTTTTCCTTTTTTCATGCTGTTCCCTTGAGCAAGGAGGACCAAGCCACAAACAACTCAGGTCAAGATTCAAAAGGGATTTTCCCCCCTTCTCTGGAAATTTGTACTTTGTTCTCGTTGCTTCATTTTTAACCGGCAGGCAATATAATGCACCAATGTAGTGAAATTCCAAGTTTGAAATTCAGATGATGATGGACCGCTTGATCCCTTCTCATCCCCACCAGGAAGAGACATGCTCTGTATACAAATTTTAAAAAAGGCCACTTTAATGTAAAATGGTTTTGATAGCATGAAACCTCCAAAGCTCTTCCTGGAGCATTGGCTTCCAGCATTGCCAGGCGAATGTTTCAACATGAGTGAATGGGATTGGCGCCCAAGCTCCTGGAGGGCTTCAGAGGGTGTTGCGTTAAATATAAAAGCCACATGGGGGATAACATTCGCTTGGCAAACGGTATCTCCTGCAGGCACAGTTAGTCCTCTGTGGACGCTTGTAACTAGTCTACAGGGGAATAAGCTTAGGCTTAGGTTGAACACTTTCACTGGAGAGCGGCCATGTTTTAATAGCTGGGATTGCCCTCCAATTCTCCCCCCCCCCATGAAGTTTAGCCCTGCAAATAATTTAAAATAAGGGTACGACTGACCGCAATACTACTACCTTCACTGAGAGCGGTTCAGATGTGATGCTGCATGATTTCAAACACACTTGCATGAAAAGAAGCCCCACCGTGAGGTCAATGCAACTTTCTTTCAGGTGCCATTTCATGCGTTTCTGTTGTTTTTTTACTTCCAACAAAATACAGAGAGAAGAAAATTGACAAACTTGTTCTCTTCAAAATTGATTAGAAGGCTGATCAACTTTGCTACCAGGTTTAGTTCAGAATTACTGGGAATTCACCTGCAATTCAATTTCAATGTCAATAAAGTTGAAGTATTTTGGAAACAAGCGTCATAGAAGCCTCCACTAAAGTATTTTGGGGTATTTGGGTACTGCAAGAATAAGAGAAATGCCTCTGGAATAGTTTGTAAGCATTGTGTTTGTACACAATCTTTTGGCAAGGCCCTCATTCAGCAACAGGATCTTAACCTCAAAATTTATCTTAAATATCTGGAAGTGGGTGGGTCGGGTCCAAAATTTCCCAGAATCATTTGTAAAAATGAAAATCTAATGAAGACAGTTAAATAATATTTTTTTCTAAATCAGCACAGATTTGTGTCTCATAAAAATGTGGGATGTGTGAAACCAACAGTGGTTTATTTTAGAAATGGATTTTTAAAGTGATACGAGCATTATACTTGTATATTGCCAGTGTAGTGTAAGACTGAAGTTGGGGAAAATATGTTTTAAGTTTTTTTAAATTCCCATGTCAGATCCAATGGGCAGAAGCAGTTATCCAGTAGTCCCCAACAACAGAGTTGATTTTTATTTGTAGTTTCCTTATGCAGGTAGGAAAACTCAGGTGAGTCAAACATTACACTTTGCAGGGTCAGTACTCTGACACATGCTTGGATCCAGTTTAGTTGGGTTCAAGGATATTGTAGGCTGAAGATACCTCAATAGCTGTAACTTCCTATCATGGTAGTGAATGACCTGCAATCTGAACTAGAATCTATGTATCAGTTACAGATGGGTAGCCGTGTTGGTCTGCCATAGTCGAAATAAAAAAATTCCTTCCTGTAGCACCTTAAAGACCAACTATCTGAAGAATTGTGCATGCACACGAAAGCTTATACCAAGAACTAACTTAGTTGGTCTTTAAGGTGCTACAGGAAGGAATTTTTTTATTAGAATCTATGTAATGTGCAAACTTGCACTTCACTTGGGACTTACTTGTGATTGCAGCTTCACTTCTCCACTTCTATCATGTCCCTTCCAAACTCCATCTTTTTTTGTGGGGTATTTTGCTATATGGAATGGCTCATGGAGGTTTTGCAGGCCTTATTTGTGCAGGCAGGAGTCTCACTTGCTCCAACATAACAGACACTAAAATGAGAGATTATCAGAGCCACCTGGTTTGGGAAGAAATAAAGAACTGAGTCCTTTAAAACTTCCTATTGGTTCCTCCATCATTATTAGAGGGTTTGAGATCAAAGGCCGCAAATAAAAGCTAACTTTTTCAAAACTGTATTTTAAGTCTTAAACTCAAATTATCTAGATGCATGAGGCTTGTTCAAAAATAAAATGTGATGGCCATTCTTAATTATTATAAAATGCTTCTCCATTTTACTTATTAATTTCCCTTTAGTGGTACATTCTTTTCCCATTTATAAAACAGGGAGAGAAAGTAAGGGCCACAATCCGTAAGAGAGGTATACATCCTTACGCCCAGCGACTTTCTTGGGACTTCAATGTACCACACTCAGTGTTGGATTGTGGCCATAATTATTTTCAAAATCAGCTAAAAAAAAAAAAAAAACCCCAACGTTTTGGTGAGAGAAGGGGGGGGGGAACCTTTGTAATCAAGGTATTTGCTAAAACTACACTTTCATATTAAATTGATTTACCCCAGTGGGGCAAACACGATAGGGTAAATTCAGGGGGGGGGGCGTTTAAGGGAGCAAAATATATTTATTAGGATAGATTTTCCACACAGAAGTTAGGAAGGGGGGAAAAAACCTTTTAAAAAACAAAACAGCACTCATCTAGAAAAACAGTGAAATCCATTAATGTGAGCATGGATAAAATATTTTAATGAATTGCAGTAATCAGTGGGGTTTTTCTTCTTCTCTTCTTCCTTTCTTGCCCTAGAGGAAAAGGAGAGAAATAAACCACTCCCTTCTGAAGTATTTAAAGTTAGAAAAAGAAGAAGAAGAAAAAAGGGGGGAGGAAAAAACCACCCCTATTCTTTTTTTTCTTCTCTTGTGCTAGTAAAGCAGACACAGACACACACAAAAGTCATGGTCTTACTAGTATGGAACTAGTTAACCTTTAACAATTTTATGCTGATGTCATAACTGAGCATGAGTACTGATTAATCCAACCTTTTCTCTCTCTCTCTTCCCCCCTCCCTGTAAAAAATATTTTTATTGAGGGAGGTGGGGGGGAGAGCATAAGAAAAAAAGAAATAATTTAGAGCAGCCATCTTTGTTTTATGCAGAAATCTTGTCAGTTTCCCCCCAGTGCCAGGAATGTCTAAATATTGTTCATGATCACAGATCTTGGAGATTGAAAAGAAAATATAACAGCAAGAAGAAAAAGCCTTTATCTTTATTATCATTTTCGTTTTCTTGCATGTTTTTCCCCCCTCTTAAATTTGGAGCTGATTTTTTTTTTGAAAGGGGGGAGATCTTTTTAACCCTATGGAAGAGGGGGTTAAAATTAAGCCAGCCATTTTGTTTTTTGTTTTTTATATAGGGGGGGCCCTATATATTTTTTACCTCCTGGGGGGGTCTGTTTAAAAAATAATTTAAGGGCGGCCATTTTTGTTTCTTGGTCTTGTGGAAAATATTATCCTGAACTCCCCCCTCAGAATTTAAATATATCTTTACTCCCCCCTTCGTTTTTTTTAATTTTTTTTTTTTTTAAAGAAGGGGGTCGAGGAAACATTTCCAGGAAGGACAAAGTTGTAAAGAAGGAGAGTTGTTTTCATTCATGGGACTTTTTTATTTTTTTTTAAACTGAGGTGATCTGAAGTGGGGGAGAGCTTTTTGTGTGTGAGAGAGGGAGAGAGGGAAGGGGGGTTGCCCCCCCTTCTGCTTTTCTCTTGTGTTTCCCCCACCCCCCTCCTCCAGCACCACCATGGCTTCCCCTCTGAGGGAGGACGAGGAAGAGGAGGAGGAGATGGTGGTGTCTGAGGTGGAGGGGGACGAAGACGAAGAGGAGGAAGAGGAGGAGGAAGAAGGAGCAGGGGACAACAGCCCAGGCGACATATTCCCGCCTGCTGTTCAGGCTGAGGAGGCTGCTCCACTGACACCGACAGCATCCACGCCGGCGGCAGCTGAAGGGACAGAGGCGCCTCCAGGTAAACAACACCCCTCCCCCCCCCCAACCTCCCGGTCGCCCCTTTAATTTGACCCCTCAGGAGATTCGGCGCTATATTAACCACCACAAAAAAATTAGAAATCTGCCCCGCCGCCTTCGGAACTGGCGGGAGGGCGGTGGATTGGCGGGGGGGGGGGAAGGGGAGGGCAGCTTGTTTGTAAACAACTAACGGCTTTCGAACGCCGAGGGGCCGGGAGTTCCAACCCGCCGCCCTCCTCGCGCCAACTGCCCTTCCCGCGAACCGCCGTTCCGCGCGCGCGCTGCCCAACGGCTTTGGAATGTTGAGGGACCCGGAGTTCCACCCCCCTTTCTTTTTTAGCCTCTCCTCCCCTCGGCCCGTTGCCCTTCGCGGCAATGTCTCACCCAGCGCCGACTGCCCCTTGCCCGGCGGCCTTTGGGAACCTTTCCGATGGCGGGGGTGGGGTCGGGGGTCCACGTCCGAGCCAGCCTCCCCTCCCCCCCCCCCGCCGCCGCCGGCCAAACGGCTCGAGCGGCCGCCGAGAGTCCCAGTCTGCTTCGAAGGAGGCTGAGGAGAGCGCGTGGGGCGAGGGAGACCAGCGGGGCTGAGGTGTGGGGAGGGGGCTCTTGTTTCAAATCACCCCTATTTCATAATAATAATAATATTCGACGCTTTCTGAAAGTTGTTGGGGAGCCCTGTCCCCCCCTTATTTGACACCCCGTCTCGGCTTTCCTCAGGGTGTGTGGGGGGGGGGGAGGGGTGGTTTGTTTTGTAAACAGCCTCACCCTCTCCCCGTCCTCGACTTGGTTTTTTTTGGGGGGGGGGCGGTTATCTGCAAGCACACCCTCATGTATACAAATAAATAAGAGAGAGAGATACTGCTCCTATGAATTGTTGTGAAAAGGACCCCCACTTTTTTTAACGTGATCCCCCTGTTTTTAGGGGGGGTTAGTGGGTGGGCACCCCATCTCTGGAGAATGGGAACCATGCCAGTGTCACATGAGGGAATAAGCCCCAAACTCCCTCGTCCTCTTTGGGCCTGAGCAGCGAGAAGTTGTGGCAAATGCAACTTTTTTTGGGGGGGGGGTACACATGCACTGAGAGTGTTTATTCTTAAGGTAGGCAGGAAGGGTTATAAGCCTGGCACAGGTGGCTGAAAGGGCCGTGCTTTTCGGGTAAATGGGGTTGGGGGTGACGCCTTGTGATTTGGGGGTAGGGAATGTGAGGTGAGGCACATGTCAGAAAAGCGTGCCCTAGAGGTGATGGGAGCAGCTGGCTACTTGGTGGCCATATGCCAGTTTTGACAGGAGCAGAGAGGGCTGCCTGACAGCAGGGCAACAGGACTGAAGGGAGCGGAGAGGCCTGTGTTTGGGGATTATGAGAGGCAGGAGCCTCTTTGTAGTGGGGCCAGTGTCAGGATTGGAACAGGAGGCCTCTGTCGTTGAGGGAGTGGGCTTGGCAGACTTATGGTACTTGGGATGAAGATTTAGAAACTGCAGGGGCAGAACACTTTCTGCAAAACCCGATTGGAACAAGGCCGATGTTTCATTGATCGGGGCCTATTGTTCATAGTATTACAGGCCCATTGATTGGAATTGGGTGGTAGTGGATGGCTCCTCATGGGAAAGGGACTCTGGATTCTGTGTGTGGATCAGGAGCCATTGTTGCCTTTTGATCTTACAGTCAGTCATAATAATATTTATTCAGCCCCTGCATGTGTTTTTTATTATTATTACAAAAATCAATAAAAACAGGCCCAAACCACAGATGATCATTCTAAGAAAGATGAATAAAAACGGAAGGTGAAGCACATACAGGAGAACAGTAAGGCCCAATCCATGTGACAGGAAAGGTGGTTGGACCATTAAGCAGGTCTAGACATTGAGGGTTGCGTTTTGAAATGCAAGTTGGGTAACTTTGAGGCCAAATTGGTGATGTCAGGAGTCTAGCTCATATAAGGCAGTATATATGGGGGTAATTCCTCTTGCATTTTTAAAGGCCTAGACAGACTTGCCAAGACACATTCAGATAGCCCACGTAGTGGCTAGCAAGAGATACTTAAACATTAAAAACTATCACAACACTAAAAGGGTAAAGGACCCCATGAGTTAAGTCCAGCCGCGAACGACTCTGGGGTTGCGGCGCACATCTCGCTTTACTGGCTGAGGGAGCTGGTGTTTGTCCACAGACAGTATTTCCGGGTCATGTGGCCAGCATGTCTAAGCCGCTTCTGGTGAAACCAAAGCAGCACACGGAAACGCCGTTTACCTTCCCGCCGGATTGGTACCTATTTATCTACTTGCACTTTGGCGTGCTTTTGAACTGCTAGGTTGGCAGGAGCTGGGACCAAGCAACAGGAGCTCACCCCGCTGCGGGGATTCGAACCGCAGACCTTCCGATCGGCAAGCCCTAGGCTCAGTGGTTTAGACCACAGCGCCACCCACGTCCCATCACAACACTTATGTCTTACTTAAACTGATTATCTGCCCCCTCTAATTATCGGTGACCCTCTGGTCCTCTCTTTCGGTATTGTTAAGGATATCACATAATTTACAGATGATGAAATTACTGGTACATGTGTTTAAACAAGGTAGGTTTGCTTGCTGGCTCGCTTGCTTCTGGTTTAAATATTAGTGCAGTATGAGCAAAGTGAGAAACAAAATGGCTTTCTGTCATACAAAGTTTACAATTTATTATGCTATGATAACTTGCACAGGAAATGCTTCTTTAGGGTTCGTTTCTGCTGACACTGACAGACAATGGCAGTGACTTGTTTTATGGAGCATAGTTAATTCGAAAAGTGCTACCCTGTATCTTGCAGGAACAGGTAACAGTGTAAGCACAGGCTGGATATGAGTGTGCACAAGAAGTTCCTAAATACTTGATATGGTTATCTCACAAGTTGATGGACCCTTTCCACACTCTGACTGTGGCTGAGCATATTGACCTTGCAGCACCTGCAGTTTTGCCATTTCTAAGAAAAACTGGTTGTACGTACCAGCTTTCCAGAGTGATAGAAAAATGGGCAATTTGATCCTTGTAGAAAGGGTGCTACCTATCAACCTTTCTTTGATTTAATTAGATTGTGGACCTTCCAGCAACAGTTCCTGCTACTTTATGAATTAACTTTACCTGTCTCAAGCCCACACAAATAGCTATAACCCTAGGTGTAAAATAATTTCTCATTGAAAACAACAACTGCATTTCTGAGTATTCTTGGGAAAGGCCAGCTCCCCCCATTCTGTGGTTGGCTAATGTACAGCATATATCTTGACAGTGGAACAGCTACTTTGGTAATGGGAAACTGTATCAGGCTGGAGGTCCCTCAGCTGGCCAGAAGCTTTTTTTTTGGCAGTAGATATTTCATCACAAGCCAGTGCTGCTTGAAGCAGTGTGACAGATGTTGCCTGTGATTTCATCAGGAATCTGTGTGAGCTCCTGGGCTCAAAATCTAGAGGGTAATTTTCCTCCTATGATGGAACACCACAACAAAAAGGCATGTGGACTAGAATATTGCAAACTAGATATTGCTCCTATTGCCTGTAGGAGGAACCTTTTCAGCCTTTATCTATGATGAGGTTTTTTGTTTATAGTTGTTTATACTTTGCACAACTCTGCAAATTCACAGGGAGATCAAACTTCATAATCTCTGCACTGGGCATAGTAATGGAAGGGCTTGTGGTTCCAAGGATGGTAAGAGCAGTTACCAGGTCCATAGTGGAATCTCATTCCAGTTGACTTGCAAAAAAGTTGTACTTGACAATGCTTTAATTCTCCAAGAATGTAGGTGGATTTTAAAGAAATGCTTTGACATGACAGCAATCTAGGTATTGGCTCCATGGAAATGAATGTTGCTTGTACAGTTGCACAAGATAGAGTGGAAGGTGGGAGAATGCAGGAAAGCAAAGGGAAGGGAAGGCCCAGAGAGTACAGAAGTGGGCTCAGGAGTAGAGCTTGGGGGAATGAAGAATCATAGAATCATAGAGTTGGAAGAGACCACAAGGGGCATCGAGTCCAACCCCCTGCCAAGCAGGAAACACCATCAGAGCACTCCTGACATATGGTTGTCAAGAAGACCATGCTGTAATCAGGAATGGACTCTGCAGGGAAGAAAGCCAGGAAATATAACACCCTGGGGCACCTGGGGTCAGAAGAAAGGAGAGTGTTGACCAAGAGCACAGTGCAAAGGCAACAGGGTGGTGGTGGTGGATATAACCTGAAGAACAGAGGGGTTTGGGAAGCACCAGGCTAGTCCACCAATGCAAGGAGAGGTGCTAGAGGAAAGCAGAAAGACAATACCAAAGTATTAAAAGAAATATAATGAAATACCGGTAACTCATTCATTTTCCACTTGCAGGCTACTTTTGAACCACTGGCTTCTAATCCACAAGCATTCCATATTTTGATAATTCTTGCTATTAAACTGGTTCACCCTGTTTCACACTCCAACAAGGTAATCCACCCCTTGCAATGTAAGAAGGCCTAGGAAATCTGGAAGGAAGCCTTGGTGCTCTGACCTCCCCCAACTTCATTGGAGCACATATCTGTCAATTGTGTGTGTGCCAGCAATGCTTCTTGCCAGTTGGTGCCCTTCTAGTCTAGATTTGTAGTGGTGTAACTGGCTAGAAGACAGTCATCCTGTTTTCAGCCACTGGCTGAAGATTACAGCTGGTTGTCAAGCTATTTTTGAAAATGTGATGGCTTCATTCTTGTTTCTTTCCTACAATGCCCAACTCTTGAGAAATCACAGTTTAGAAAACCCTGCCTCACTATTAATCCAGCATTGCTTTTGGTGGACAAATTGTAGAATTGAGCCATGCCCGTAAATCTTTCCCCATCTCACTGAATATGCTATTTTCCCCTTGCCACCCTCATCTCCGCATGACTGTTTTTACCCTGATGATTAAGATTTCTCACTAATGGAAATGGCTGTTATTCTCCTCCATTAACTGACACAGATAAAAGGCGCTGTTCTTTTTTTTCTAAATTGGCCATCCATTTTTTTTTTTGTATTAAATTGAAATACATAAATACCGTTTGTCGTGAAAGAGATGACAATTCTAAGCAGGGTTGGTCTTCTGTAATTTGTAGTTATGGCTACACATCTACATTCCTTATCCCCCCTCCCCATTTCCTTTCCAGATCCTTTGTTAGCCTTATATAATATATATTTTCAAGGTAGGGAGTAGAAATATCACGTGTGTGGAAAATTCTAGTTGATTGCCTGCCAAATATAAGAATCTTCTGCGCATGTGTGCCAATATTATGATTAGGAAAGGGGGGGTGGAGGGGGAGAAGAATGCGTGGAAGAAGTAGGAGGAAAAAAAGATTGATAGATAGATTAGAAATTGACAAGAGTTGCGGGGGAGGGGGTGTCTGATAAGCCTACCCTGATGTATTTCCCCCCCTCGTATTTGTCAATTCCATCCCATCAGAAGCAGAAGGAAGGCGGCGTGGTATGAGGGAAATGCAACAAGGTGAATCAGCTTGCAGGATTCAGAGATAAATGTTGTATTGTCAGAAGGAGCTAGGATTGTGCCAGATGCAAAAATATAGCAAGCAGAGAAAAGGAGGGAGGAATGGGAGGAGGTGGAAGAGGGGCGCCTGAATGGTGGTTATTGCACCAATATCCATTAATCTTAACAGCATTTGTTAACTGAAGTGGGGTGGGGGAAGCGTTTGGAAGCGGTGGGGGTTTCGGCTTTATTTGCAAGATTGAAAAACAACACAAAAGTGCTTGGTTGACTCTGTGGGCAATGATTATGTAGTAATGTATGTCCCGTGCCCGCTTTCCTCTGCCTGTAGTGGATTATCAGTCTCTTCTTGGTTAGTTAAACCTAGATCTGCTTTTGCACCTGGTTTTAATCTGAGACATTAAAATTAGGAGGTCTGCTGGGGAAGATGGGTATTTTTAGACTGCAATTTGAAAAGAGACTCAACCAGTCACTGGATTGTCTTTGAAATCTAGCAGGCATGTGCCTGCATTGTATGAGCTGGCCGACCTCAGATGGTTGAGAGGGTGATGGGCAGATCTGAGCTGGGAAGGTGGGATTGAGCTGATGATGCCAACATTTGTATGTGATTGCTTCCCCCACAGGCCTGATTTATCTCTCGGAGCAGCTCCCGTGACTATTTTGAGTTTGGCACTGTTGTAAATGGAGGCCGAGTTGGCATGAGCAAGGAAGATCTGGCTGGCCTGTATTGTGGATATAAAATTCTGTTGCTGGGTGGGTGGGGAGGAAGGGCTTGGATTTGCACCACGTTTGAAGAGAAAAACGCAGGTTCTCTGTTTACCCACAAAGGGTGGACGCTGTGCTATTCCCACGCACACGCTGACTTTCTCTGTAGTCAGTATGTTTAATCTTTGACCTGGAGGAACCCCCCTGCGGGGGCACAAGAGGGCAGTTTAGCTTCCTGCAGCCCCGTTTAGCCTGCGACCTCTCAGCAGAGCTGCTGGCGCAGTGAGCCAATTAGTGCCAGCTGTGATTTATACAGTAGTTTGTGTCCTGTGGCTCATAGGGTGGGGTGATAGGAAATGAGCAAAGAGGGGCCAGGACTTCAGAGCCTGACAACACATTGTGTAGTAGGTCACCCAAGAGACATTGGGTGGCGGTGACTTCTGGCTCCCTGGCGTAAGTTGGAAGCTACTGCCTCTCTCTCTGAACTGGCTGTGCTCTTGATGATGTTCCCCTGTCTAGATTGGAACTCATTCATCGCCCTGTTTCTAAAAATATCAGCAAATGTTCCAGGCTACCTTGGTGGGCCAAATCCTGTGCAGATGTATAATTAGCAGTAGTTGGGGAAGGGCAGAGAACCTGTGATGTTCCACAGTTGTTGCAAGAGCCCTTGGAGGGGAATTAATGCTAAATATGAAGGTGAAATGTAAAGCTGCTACTGTACTATGTATTGTAATCTCTGTGATACTTCTAGGCTGTGCGTTGCTTCATAGACCTCAAGTCATTGATCGTCACAACAATCTATTGTTAATAGGGGCCAACATGATGTGATGAACATGAGAAACACTGTTTCAGATACCTGTTTAGTTGTGAAGCTCTCTGGGTGGCCTAGAGCTGTTTTACAAGTTAGGAGAATGAGGTGCTAGAACTCTGGACTTGTACCATTTGACTACAGGTGGGCGATTATAGTTCTGAACACTTTCCTATGTAATTATCTATGCAGATTGTAAATTAGCACATCAGACCCTGCACTGATTTTCCACGTTTCAAGGAAGTGTGTTTGGGGGTTGTTGGTTTTTTATGTATGGGAATATTCAATATATGACCACTCACCTGCAGTCTAAAACAACTGCCTTGTCTTTAACTTCTGTTATAGACTGGCCAGCCAGTTGAAAGGAAAATACCGCAATATTGGTGCTATTTATATATACTGTGTAATTTTTTCTCCTCAGTAAAAATGGGCAAGTAGGATTGTAGAAAATAATGTTAGCCTCCAGCTTATCTGAAAAGAGAGATCTATATCTTCTGATAGCCCCTGCTAACGACATCTTAAGGAACTGGTCCAATAATAAATAAAGTGCCTATTTTAAGTATGACTATTGATACAGTGGGGGATGCGGGTGGTGCTGTGGGTTAAACCACAGAGCCTAGAACTTGCCGATCAGAAGGTCGGCGGTTTGAATCCCCACGACGGGGTGAGCTCCCATTGCTCAGTCCCTGCTCCTGCCAACCTAGCAGTTCGAAAACACATCAAAGTGCAAGTAGATAAATAGGTACCGCTCCGGTGGAAAGGTAAATGGCGTTTCCGTGTGCTGCTCTGGTTTGCCAGAGGTGGCTTAGTCATGCTGGCCACATGACCCGGAAGCTGTACGCCGGCTCCCTCGGCCAATAAAGCGAGATGAGCGCCGCAACCCCAGAGTCGGTCACGACTGGACCTAATGGTCAGGGGTCCCTTTATCTTTTTATTGATACAGTGGCTTATTTATATTATTGGCTTATCCGAGATGTAGGCACAAGGACAAATATGGTCACTATTCAGAGTACAAGACTGGAGGGATGTATTAGCTAAGGCAGCCTTTGCCAGCCTGGTGCCTTCTAGTTGCTGTTGGGACTGCAGTTCCCATCAGGTGCTCCAGCCATCATTTTGAGAATTGTAGTCCTACAACATCTGGAGGGTACCAGAAAGCTGGGCAAAGAGATCTAGTTTAAGTTGGCCCAACTGCTTAGAGAGCATAGACTAATCATGGAAAGAATGCAAAGGGGAAGGGTTTCAGTTATATTAGGTGAAGGCATTCACAAAGAGGCTACTGTGATCTGGAGAGCAGTTGAGGTCTGTGACAGCATATGAAAGCATGTGCCTGAGCAAGGAGAATGACTTGAAGGGTGCTATCTTTAGCATAGGGGTAACCAGCCAGCATGGTGTCTTCCAGATTGTTGTTAAGATACAACTCTCACAATCCCTGGGCATTTGCCATGCCGGCTGGGGCTGATGGGAGATGTAGTCCAACAATATCTGAGTCACCATGTTGGCTACCCCTTTTCTAGGACCTGCAGTTTGCTAATATCTGAGTTGCAGGTAGCCAAAAATCAGTGTGAGAGATGGATTTGGATATTGTAATTCCAGAAGACAAGTGGGGGAGAATGTGGGTTAGAAAACTTCTCTGTACAACCTCAGCGAGAATTAGAGCTTCTGTGCTGAGGTGCACAGGTCTTACCTCACATTAGTGCGGTCAAGGCATGTAGACAAGCAGCTACTGCCATGATGCTGGAGAGACTGTTGGAGGCTTTCCCTTTTCTTTTTATATCTCTGGTGGGACAGTCCTCTGGTGCAGGAGCTTTGGCCAAAGGTATTTGGGGTCATATCTGATGTTATCCAGCAAGAGGTAGTTCTAGATCTTTGGTTGGCATTGCTCTCTGTGTTTGAGGGGTCTTGGTGAATGGTGACTTCATTATTGGCAGCTGCACATATAGAGGTGGCACAGCACTGGATGACCAGGTCAGGCTGTATGTTACAAGGATGGTATACACATGTATGGTATCTCACCTTGTCTGAGTGCCACTGGAATAAGCAAAGAAGACAGCTTTTTGGGGTTTGGTACCCATTCCTATCTTATGTAAATAGGGGCATGAATGGAGTTCATCTGCCGGGCTCTCAAGAGATTTATCTGGAGTGAATTATTGATATAGATCCCGTATTTTTCCATGTATAAGACGAGTTTTTTTTTCTTTAAAAATTATGTTAAAAATTGGGGGTCGTTTTATACACAGATAGTGTATAAATGGGCGATGGGTTGCAGCCGCGAGCAGGAGATTGTCAGTGGCTATTGGGTGGTTGATTGGTGGCCGCAGCAAGGGCTGTTGTCGATCGGCTGCCCCTGCGGCAATTGGGTGGGCGATTGGTGGCTTTTGCGATTTTAAGCGTCAGTCAGTCAGCTGAGTGATTTTTGGCAAACCCCCCACCAAAAAAAAGCTCAACAATTGTGGGCAATCCTGCCAAAAAAGCTTAACAACTCTACAACTCTTGACAACCTCCCCCCATTTTCTTAATTTGGAGTCCCAAAAAACAGGGGGCATCTTATACACGGCGGGGGGTTATACATGGAAAAATACAGTAAATACTACTAAAAGAGTTAGGCTTGATGAGAGGTTATCATAGAATCAAAGAATTTGTAGCGTTGGAATGACCCCAAGGGTCATCTAGTCTAACCTCCTGCTATGCAGAAATCTCAACTAAAGCATCCATGACAGAGAGGCATCCAGCCTTTGCTTAAAAACCTCCAAGGAAGGAAAGTCCACAACCTTCAGAGGGAGTCTGTTCCACTGTCAAACAGCTCTTACTGTCAGAAAGTTCTTCTTGATGTTTAGTTGGAATCTCCTTTCTTGTAACTTGGTGCCATTGGTTCGGGTTCTACCTTCTGCAGCAGGAAAGAAAACTGCAATGGGAATATGAAACTGAAACTTTAGAATGCTTTAGATCAGGCCTGGGAAGGGCACAATTCTAATTTGGAATTGACCATTAGGTCATGCCCACGGGTGCCCATAAGGTATTGGGCACATGTAGATACATTTCTTCTTCACACAAAACAATCTCTCCGCTCTAATAGCAGCAGCTTGATTTGGATCAGTCTGAGTTCTCGTTCTCTTCCAACAAAAAAATTCTACAGCTGTCACAACCAGTCATCATATGGTGAACCTTCTCACCACATATCTCATGCCCAGATGCACTGTGCCTTGCTTGGCCCTTTTGTGTCTCCCTGAAGCATCAAGCCTCCTTGGAGTTTCTGGGAAAACAAACCCATGTTGCAAGGGAATACACTTGCAACAGTACTCTTATCAGATGAAGCTTGTAGTCAGTTCAATGCTGGTTGAAAGGGAGCAGGCGTGTGGCAGGGGTCTCCCCCAGCAAGACATGTCTGCCTATGTTTCCCTCTCCCCTGCCCTGCCTTTCCTCGTCTGGAAATACTGGTGGGAGTCTGAGAGTATTTTAATATGTGTCCCTGGTGTGCAGACAACTTAGGCCAGACTGTGAAGGATAAAAGGAAGAACAGCTGGGTTGGCAGCTGTAGGATAAATTGATTTTTATGCATTTGTTACATTGTCCACCTTTTCTCCCCAAGGGACTTGGAGCAGTGTCCACAGAGGTTTCTCAGCAGTCTTGAATCCAGGCTCTGGGCAGACAACCACCTTATTTTCAGCAGGGCACCTAGCTGTGTTCCCTTTAGACCTTTACCTGGACTTCCAGTGGGGGAACTGAGGCTGAGACTTTGACCTGTAATGAGGCCAGGCAATGGACACAGGTTTTCCAAAGCTAAGCCAGTTCGCTGTATCATGGCTTTTGGAGTGGTGGTTCTCTGCATAGCAGCAAGGGTTGCGGGAGTGGCTATTGAGAGAAGTTGCTTGAGGTGTGAGCAGGAGCAGTATAGGTTCAGGAGCAATCCTGCATAATGATACTTCTTATACAGGACGTTTCAGAGTGCAAGATACGTTACAGTTCATATTTCATATATGCATCAACCAGGCTCCAAGTAGGTTAGGCTGAGGCATGTCCAAGGTCATTCATCCACTAAACCTCATGGATATGTGAGGATTTGAATCTGGGATGGATAGATGTTGCCTCTTACTTCCAGGGTTGGGCTTGGTGGACTTTCAGTCTCCTTCCACCTGTTTGTTTATTTGTAGATTTATTTTTGTGGGTTGTACTTCAGGGAAAGGGTTCTCAAAAATGTCTTCAGTCACTTCCTAACCACAAGAACTTGTTTGTTCAATTTCAGTAGGAGACTCATTTCAGAAGCCTGGAGCTGCAGCACTAACAGAGTCTGTGATTCTCCCATCTCAGGGGCCCTGAGCCTAGATTTCAACCCAATTCTTGGGAAGCGGGGTTGGTCAGCGTCAGATAAAACACAAAGGCTTGCGTTGCTCAGGCTTGGAAGGGATTTGGGCAAACGGTGACAGAACCTGACGCATTGGTCCTTCTAGTTTAGGGAAAGGTTTTCTGAGCACTGACACTTAGTGGGGTTACGTCCCACATTAATCACAGCCAGGTTAGCAGCAAGGCTCTTCTGTCTCCTTCCCCGCCCGCCTTGTCTGGCAAGACAAGAGAAATCGCTCAAGGGGGCAGAGTGGCTCTGGAGCGTCTAATTACCACTGAGCCGGCTGTCCTGTGATATTAACGAGTCGGCGGCGTGTGTAGCCTCCGTGTGCGGCTCGCTGTAGATAGAGCCTTCCTCTGTGCACCGAGGGGAGCAGGAGGCTGAAAAGCTGTCGGAGAAAACGCAGAGGATTAATGGTCCCTCCTCTGTCTTAATATACTGAAGTAATTTCAGTTGATGCCGGCGGAGTCGCTTCTGATTTACAAGAAGTGTGAACGAGAGGGGAGTTGGCCCGGGTGACTCCTATTAAGGAGTTATGCCTCGTTGCTACACCTGCTGCATAGTAGAGTGTCTATGTCGGTGACAACCAGCCTTCAGCCAGCCTGCCTGGAGGATTTTCTTTAAATCCCTAGCCCACCCAGTTGGCTCCACTGTGCCTTGCAGTGCTACCGGGAAGCACTTGAGCAGTGACCAGTCCCAGGTCTCCCATTCATCTGCTGGGACTGAGGATGCCTGTAAAGGAAGGGTGGTAGTGCTTTGGGAGGAGCATCAGACAGCAGCTGCTGGAGGTGAGCTGGCAAGGCACCAAGACATGGGGGTCCTTAGCCATCGCAGACTGGAATTAAGAGAATTTGGAACATCGGGCTGGGGAAGAAGCAGGAGGAGGGAGAGTGACCTGCAACTCCCAACCATATAAAGGGTTGCATAATCTCTTTTGAGGGTAGGAAAGTTGGCCGTGCCAGGTGCAGAGTATTGGCATTTGGCATTTGCAACAGGACAGAAGGGAGGAGATGAACTTGTAGGCAGCCCTCCAATGAACAAAGGAGACCAACTTTAGGGTCATTCAGACAGACGTGTCTTACTTTCATCCTGTTTGCATGCTTTGTTACGTACAAGGGTGCATTTACTCCTTCCCCATCCCCTTGTGAGGAGGGGTGTGCTCGGTGCACTTATGTAGAACTAAATCAACCTTCCCCATTCAGCAATGGGAGGGTGGGTGAGGCTGTAGCCTCCGAAGTGCCCTTTCTTTGCCTGGCCTTGAATTTCAACCCACAAGCTTTTTTTGTGGTGAGCCATATGCACTTGCAGCCTTTTGTGCCAAAAGGCGGGTCACCCGCTGCCTCCCCTCCTTACCCACTGCCCTTCTTCATGGCTTCAAGTGTTTTGTGAAGCAAAATGAGCCAAGGTTTTTGTGGAAGTCCCTTAGGGGGATTGTCGTCTGTGCCCTGTGACCGTCTTGAGAGTGTCGGAACAGATGGCTGCTCTTCTGACCAAGCAGGGTGGGGGTGGGGTGGGAGAGTGAAAGCAAAACAGTCATAATAGTAAAAAATAGAATCGTTCAAGCCTGTCTGGATAAAGTTGACCACAGGGGTGAGGAGGACGAGAAGGAACTCCACCAGGGTTTCCAGCTTCCCCTAGCATGGCTCTTTCAGCGCAGTGGTGAGACCTGCTGGCAGAGAGCACAGTGTGAGGAACGGAGAGAGGATAATTGTTTCAGCATGTGTGTGAGCTTGGAGCAGTGGCTGCCCAGAAGTAGCAAAGCACACAAGTGATTTCCTTCTCTCTCTGTCTTTTTTCGTTGGTCTCATTTCCCTCCCTCCCACCCCCTTTATTTTCAGACGAAGAGGAGGAGGAGCTGCGCAACTTGGAGAGCCCCCTTGTTGTCAAGAAGAAGAAACGAGGGCCCAAAAAGCAGAAAGAGAACAAGCCGGGGAAGCCCAGGAAGCGCAAGAAATTAGTAAGTTGCCTCCTTTTCTCCACTTTTGCACATGTGTGCATATGTGTTAATGGCATTAGTGGCTTGTTGCTTTTTGAAGGAGGTGGACGTATGATGGGGCAGTCGTGATAGTGGCAAGACTGTCTTACTGGGGCCTGTGGGGAACCAGTTTGCAATGGGGGGCAGGGTTCCTTGATGCCTTGGCCATTCTGGCCCCTTTAAGGCTAAAGAGTCCACTGGAAAGAAACGGCAAAGTTTGATTTTGGACTGGGATTCCCTGCCACCCACCCCCGGCTATGCTAGCTAATTGGTTCTTCAGCTTATGTAGTCCTGGTATGCAGAGATGGAATTCTGCATTTGTTGAAGGCTATGGTGGATTAATGGAGGGGCACAAAAGGCACACATTTAACTGGGTGGGAGAGGTTCCTCATAGGTTTTTTTTTTTAATCTCCCCTCTTCATTTTGGATGAAAATGAGTTGTTTGCGTAATATCCCTAGTTTTCCCATGCACCAGTCACATAAGTTTTTGGGCCTCCCTGTCAGTGGGCTGCACCTCCCTGGGGGCTCTCGCTTTGTAACAGAAGGTTTTCTGCCTCAGGCATTCTGCTGCTGAATCATCTCTTCAAGGTTTACTGTTTGTTTTGTGGGTTGACAGTAACTGCAGGCTGGTTATTTTGCTAAGCCGCTTTATCTCACCATAATGAACGGGTTGCCCTTGTCCTGGCACGGGCTCCTTTGCCCAGCAGGAAGGTTGTTGCTAATTAATGCTAATGATCTCACTTGTTGTGCCCTCTCACTCTCTGTCTTCCCCTTGGCAGGTCAGCGAGGATGAGTTTGAATCTGACCGAGAGGAGTATCGGGCCAAGTCGGAGAGTGGTGGCAGCGACTATGGAGGAGTGGGGAAGAAAAAGCGGAGAAAGCATCGGGAGAAGAAGGAGAAAAAGACAAAACGACGGAAAAAGACGGAAGAAGATGGAGTGCAAAAGCCAAAGGTAGAATCCTAGAATCGTAGAGTTGGAAGGGACTCCAAGGGTCATCTAGTCCAACCCCAAGCAATGCAGGAATCTCAACTAAAGCATCCATGACAGATGGTCATCCAGCCTCTGCTAAAAGCTTCCATGGAAGGAGAGTCTGCAACCTCCTGAGGGAGGGCCCTTGGAACTTGCTGGATAACTCAGGGAGTTTACACCTCAGACTCCAGACTAGAAGCACCACCACCCAGTTTTCAAATAGCTTGGTTTAAAAATAATTATAATAATAATTGTATGCCGCCCTTCATCTGAAGATCTTAGTGTAAAAATAAAAGATAACACAAAATAACATAATAAAAATAAGAACGAAAACAAAACAGTTGGGATGGGAGGGGCAGAATGATAGGTTTTGTATTCATGCCAAGACCCAGAATTAGACCCGTCTGTGTTTCTGCAGTCCTGTACTTTTCAACAATCCCCACACTTTTCCACCATGCAAGGTTGTGCTAGCACTGACTGGAGAATTACAAGGCAGCAATAAACCCGCCAAACACTTTCTCCACACTGTGTTGGCTTCTGGATAATCCCACAAGCCCAGATATTTTTCTCAGTGCCACCTGTTGAAAAAGCCATAGGCAAAGCAGGGGCGTAGGAAGGGGGGTGGGGGTGGTCTGCCCCGGGTGTCATCCATGGGGGGGGGGTGACAAAAAGGTACACTGTGGGGGGCTCGCCCCGCTGCTCCTAGCCATGCGTAGCGGATGGCCCCACTGCCGCCATGTGTGGCAGATCGCTCCATCATGCGTGGATCATGCTGCCCCCCCCCCCGCAGCTCGCCCCGCCCCCCTGGTGCATGGCATGGCCTCAGCTCCAGATGCCCATGTATCGAACTCCACCTCCGAGACAAAGCAGGGTGAGGAAGGCAGACAGACACAGCAAAAGAATGCAGAGAGTTCCACAGGGCCCTGGAAGAGAGGTTTTCAGGCTCCTCACACAACCTCTGCCAGCACCTGTGTTTATTCTTCATCGGCATTTACAGTGGTGAAAGGCAGGGACTTTGATCTTCTTTATTTTAGGTTTTTATTGAATGCATATTCAGTAGATAAATGATCTCAGAGTGTCTCAGGGTTTAAAAATATAAAAACAATACAATACAACCATACATAGAGATACAATCATAGCTCGGGTTACAGATGCTTCAGGTTGCATTTTTTCGGGTTACGGACCCACTGAAACCCGGAAGTACCGGAAAGGTTTACTTCCGGGTTTTGGTGGTTGCGCATGCGCAGAAGCGCTAAACCGCACTTTGCGCGTGCACAGAAGCATATAATCACAACCTGTGTGTGCACAGACGTGGTGCTGCGGGTTGCGAACGCTGCTGGTTGCAAATGTGCCTCCTGCATGGATCATGTTTGCAACCCGAGCGTCCACTGTATATTGGAAAGCAGTAGCAAACGAAAAGCAGAATGCCAGAAAAAAAGAGTATAGAGCTCCACATCTTAAAATACCTGGGCAAATAAATAGGCCTCTTCAATTCATTCCAAAAAGACATTGAGCTCAGTACCAAACAAGCCTCCAAGGGGGAGAGTCTTCTAGACCTGGTGTGCTGTAATGTAAGAAACTCTGTCATGGGATACCACATGCTTTGCTCCAGTAGGTGGAGAGACCCAGAGACAGGGGTCTGAGCTCTTAACGACTGGGCAGTTTTGTATGGGAGAGAGCAGTCCTTAAGGTAGCATTGTTCCCAAGCTGGAGCCTGCTGCTCCTTTCTTTGACATTATTCTGTGGAGACACGTAACAGGGTTAGTAGCAAAAGGGTCCCCACAGGGCAACATTTCATATTTTGCTCAGGTTGCTTTCTGGAAGCTCTTAAAGCAGAAAAATAAGCCCACTGATACCAGGTGGGCTTATTTTTCTGGATTAAACCCGGAGTCACCCTTGACCCTACACCAAATACAGGTTTGTTTTTCTTGATCAACTGCCAGAACAATGGTCAGGCATGTTTCTTACAACTGCCTAGCAAGTTCAGCCTCCTGGTGTTCTGCCTTCCCACCTTCAGTGTCATTCAGGGATAGAGTGTACTGGGATGCTTGTGGGATTCCTCTATATTTATTTGTCAGCTGTAGCACAGAATGTGTTGCAGAATCCCAGTGGGCCTTTCCTCCGTCCCTTGGGATGATGCCACTGTCCATAAAGTGGTAGAGTGTGAGGAGATTAATGCTCCAGCAGGCACAGAGTGGTGGATGCATCCAGCATGGTGGCTTCATTTGTCAAGGCACACTTCAGCTCCTCTCAGGGCACACTACTGTGCTGATGTAGAGACCCATTTGCATTTCCAGTCCTTCATGTCTCTTGTCCCAACATTCTTCCCCTGGTGCAAGGCAACAGTAGCACAGCAGGGAGATTTTTGCTTAAATAGCTCAAAATATACTGAACTTTTCATGTTTCTTTCAAGGTGGAGCAGAAATCCTCTGCTCAGCTGCTCATGACCTGGGGGCTGGAAGATGTGGATCATGTCTTCTCCGAGGAGGATTATCACACCCTGACAAATTACAAAGCCTTCAGCCAGTTTATGAGGTGAGTGTCTGGAATCCAGGAGGAATGGTGGGCTTCAAGGTCCACCAATTCACAAACTAAAGAAAATCAGACACTGATTGTTGTTTGGAGATGTGGGGTAAACTATGTAAACAGCTGTCTTCAAATAATTTTTAAAAAACCTGTTTTTGTGCAGATCACATACTCTTGCTTCATGTACACACTCTTTATGTACAGGAATAAGTCCCCTCAATCCTTTACCCACTTCTTCCCTCAAGGAAGAGTGTGTTGTCAGGTAAGGATGTCCCAACTTCTTCTCTTCACTCCTTTTTAAGCACTAGTGACATTGGCCACTGACTTAGATGGCTTTAAAATGAGATTAAATAAATTCATATCAGATAAGGTTGTCAGTGGCTACTAGTCCTGGTGGCTGTAGTCTACCTGCAGGATGAGAGGTTGGGGACTACAAGTAGGAGAGTGCTGTTGCTCTCATGTCTTACTTGTGGGCTCCTGAGAGGCATCTGGTTGGTGCTGTAGGAGCAGCATGCTGGACTAGATCAGCCTTCGGTCTGATCCAGCTTCAGGGCTTTTCTAATGTTCTTTTGTTGTTGTTGTTTAGTTGTTTAGTCATGTCCAACTCTTCATGACCCCATGGACCAGAGCATGCCAGGCACTCCTGTCTTCCACTGCCTCCCACAGTTTGGTCAAACTCATGTTAGTAGCTTTGAGAACACTGTCCAACCTTCTCGTCCTCTGTCGTCCCCTTCTCCTTGTGTCCTCAATTTTTCCCAACATCAGGGTCTTTTCCAGGGAGTCTTCTCTTCTTATGAGGTGGCCAAAGTATTGGAGCCTCAGCTTCAGGATCTGTCCTTCCAGTGAGCACTCAGGGCTGATTTCCTTCAGAATGGATAGGTTTGATCTTCTTGCAGTCTATGGGACTCTCAAGAGTCTCCTCCAGCACCAGAATTCAAAAGCATCAATTCTTCGGCCATCAGCCTTCTTTATGATGTTTCTAAATGAACAAATGCCTTGGGAGTGAAGGTCTCTGAGTAGTCTTGCTTTGCCTTTATTCCTGTCTCTGGGAACTGTGCAGGAATGTGAGTGGTTTGTTAAACTGAAGCAACAGTTTGCATGAATGTAGCCTCTCTTTACTAGTTGGAATAGTGAAATGGCAAAAAGGCAATGAGTGGGGAAGAGGAGGAGATGAGAAAGCAAAAGACCCTGTTTTTGCAGTGAGTGTGCTGTAGATAGCCTTTCTCAGCAAACAGTCTTGTTAAATGCAGGTACTGGAGCACCAGACAGCCCGGCATCTGCATCCACAGACCTCAGGGCTTATCTGGCTGTGAGCCTGTGACTCAATCCAGGCAAAGCTGAGTTCATGTCAGCTACAAGGAAGCTGCCAGTGGCCTTGGCAGGCCCCCGTATCTCCCTGCTTTGGCTTGGCGGGCAGAGGTGCATTCTGCCGCCAACAACTCTCTGTGACCAATGGCAGCAATCCGGCACCAACATTCATGAGATCTTGAGGCCACCTGGGCCTCGCCAGTTTAATCAAGTCAGTGATTTGTGCCAGGGGCTCAGGGGACAGGCTTGCCAGTGGGGCTTTCGGAGAGTAAAGCTCTCAGCCTGGCTCTAATTAGCTTTAAATTGTTTGGCACTCGCCTGTACCTGAGGCAGTTTGCCGCCTTCCCCTGCTGCTGCTGGGATCAGCCAAGAGCTCCCTCAAGACCAACAAGATGGAGCTCCTGCTGGAAAGGCCCTTTGGAGCCCTTTCACATGTTCCTCGTGGCTCCCCGAGGGCTTAAAGATCTGCTGTGCATTTGGGACATCTGTGTTCCTGAAATGCAGTGTATAATCAGGACTTCTAGAGGTCTCCATAGCTGCCATATGCTGTAGTATCTGGTGGTGTGCTATCCTTCAGTGTGCAAAGTGCTTTATTGTTCCTGGCACGTTTCTGTCCTTGGCAGCAGCCCTGTGAAGTTATTCAGGCCTAGAGTGGAAGATCTGCTGAGGCCATCCAGTGACTCTCATAGCAGAGCCCCAGGGATTTGAAGCTGGGTCTCCCATTTATCTGAATCCAGCAATCTGTTCTCTATAGCATCCCTGGGGCAAGAATGGTGCTGCAGTACAAATGGTGCCTGCTAACCCTGCTGTATTCTGAAGCCGCCATCCTCCCCTCCCCTCAGTCAACTATAGCATCTCATAGGTAGTGATGTTGAAGAGTGAGCAAACTCTCACGAAGGCCCTTTGCTTTGGCTGCTTTGTGGCTGGGGCAAGATCACGGTTTACAACTCTTAAGAAAGGGATGGAGAGAAGTGAACAGCTTTCAAAGTGTGGACTGAAGCTTGAGACTGATATGGAGGGATAAGGAAGCCGCTTTAACCATCAAAATAAAAAGTGACATGATCACGGAAATGGAAGAGAAATATGAGTTTAGCACAAATATTCTGAAGAGTTGGAAAACTTAGGTGTTATCGCAGGTGGCTATTATTGGTGCTGCTTCTAAACAGGTTTTGTCCCTGGAGAATCCAATTTCTCTGCAGGAGGAAGGATGAGATATAATCTGTAGTTTTTCCCAGCGTCACAGTGATATGAGTCTGTCATGTTGCATCCATCCATCTTTGTATTGTGTTCTTTGTCTCTCTCTCTGTCTCTCTCTCTCTCTCTCCACCCCCTTCTCACTCTGCTCCTTGATCTGTTTTTAATATTCCACCTCTGTCTCTCACTGGATGTAGAATTGCTCCCATATAGTATCACAGTCCGAAAGAGTGACATTTGCTGGCCTTTTGTTTATCTTGCTGTTGTACTTGTCTCTGCCTCCCCATTTCCCCCACTGCATTCTTTGTCAGTCTCTTGCCACATGCAAGGCAAGGCAGGCCTGCTGCTGCTTTGTTTTATGCGGGCCTGTCTTTGTCTTAGAGCCCCGCCTATTTCTGGAAAGCATTTTGAAATGAAATAAATTCAGACTTTTTCCTCCCCTCTCCCTCCTCCTTTTCAAAGCAAGAGCTCATATTTCTTTAATAGCATCCCTTAATAGTCTGCAGTGCATTATGGGCCATGGTGACCATCAATAATTAAGAAGTCAAAATGAGATCATAGCACAGCTCTGCATAACAGCCTTCTTATTGGTTCAGTTCAGAAAATCTTCCAAATCGTGATTTGGAGGATGAGGAATACGAAATGGGCTTGCATGCTCTCTTCTCCACCTCTTTCTTCTCCTCTTGAGTCCCTCCTCCATTTCTAGGTTGCTCTAACCATAGTTTGCCATGACACCTGAATCAGACAAACGATGGTTAGGGATGAACCTCAAACTGGTGTGTAGCCTCACTTCAGATCATGGTTTAAAGGTTATCCCTAGGCATAGATGGTTGAAGTTGTGGTTGGTCTGGCTTGAACAACCTGGAAGTCAAGGACGGAAATGGTGTGCAAGGATTGGGTGGCAGGGGTGGAAGAAAGGAGACTTGGAGCATTGTTGGAATTGATCAGTTGCCAGTGACTCGCTGAGCTTTTTAGACTTGTCTCTGCAGCTACAAAGATGAGGATCATCCTCCTTGGATCATCCTTCCCTTGGAACAGGGGAACAAAAAAAGCTTTCAGGTAAAAAGGCCCTCAGCAGATGCAAGCTAGGGAGATTTTTCTGTTGTTAGCCAAGATGAAACAAGATGACCTCTTGGCTCAAGAGGTTCTTAGGCCTTACATTTCTGGGAGTGAATGACAGCTGTTCCTCTGGAACCCAGTTACAGTATGTGTGTTTGTAGCAAATGGCTGGGCTACCCCATCACCAGGAATATAGCATTACTCTCAAGTCGAAACCTGAAATTTTTCTGTTGAGTGACATAACACAAAGCCCAGGGCATAAATTGATCTGGAGCTGTGTCCTGGTACGTGTGATACAATAATAAACTGGCAACCACATATAGAATCATAGAATCATATGGGTTAAGGGAACAGGAATTCTAGGAAGACTTGAGTTTTTATGCCTTTCTTCTGTTACTCCCACTTTGTATGTGTGTGTGTGTGTGTGTGTGTGTGTGTGCGCGCGCGCGTGTATGTATGTAATAATGCCCTTCTGTAATCTTACCATGCAAGTGAAGAAATTGGGATTTTGTACAGGTTTCAGTATTTTGAGAACTCCATTTCCACTTTTCAGAAGTCTAGCCTTTCTGGCTGCATTCTTAGACATGAATGTATGTGAAATCTTATGGATGGGTCTGGAGCATGATTTCAGGTGTTTTAGGCTCCAGGGCCTGGCCTATGGATAGAAGCAGCAGGGATCCTGACAGAATTCGGGGCCTGAGCACGATCATGGGCCAGGGTTTGCTGTGCTAGAAATTAACCCCTTTAGAATCTTGTGCGTGGCTTTCCCTGTCAGATGGATGAAAGCTTGTATTTATGCCCATTGCACAAGGGCTGTGAATGTCTGCCAGCCAAAATCCCAGAGGTCCTTGTACACTCGAGCCCCAGTTGGTTCAAACGTCGACATGCTGGTTACGAGCGCTTTGTGTTGACAGCAGATGAAGTGCTGAGGCTGGTTGGGGGCAGAGAGATCAAGAAGATGCAGCATCTGCAGCGAGGATTATTGCAGATGATGGATGTCTTGTGCTCCAGGGTTCTTGGCTGCAGGGATAGAGGGATGAAGGAGGAGAGGAGGTCAGAGCTATCGCCTCCAGCCCTGTACGGCAACATGGTGCTTTGTTTCTGTGAGTGTGGTGTTGGCCTCTGTTGGATTAAACAGAGCACTGGCCTGTTCCGGTTTGGCTGTTCTTGTCTTCCCTTGAGACAGATAAAAGCCAAAAGGAGCAAGCTACTGTAATCCTTGCCTTGCTGGGCTATGAGGTTAGCCCCAGGGGAGGGGCAAGCTGGGGTGATTTATGTATAATGCTTTGGTTTGCTCTATGGAATAGGCTGCTTCCATGTTGGACTGATCCTGTAGTCCAACGGGATGCCTCCAGGTTAGTTTCACTTGTTTTGTGGAACGTTAATAACTTTCAGACCTGGAAGAAGCTGCTTTTATTGTTTGCCTTAGATCCCAAATACATCAGGCCACTTCTGAAATATTCCATTCATGTGCTGATTTTGGGAATTTCATTGTTGATTGTTGCTCAGAACCACACACACCTCTAAGCATCTCCTCGGTGTAAAAAACCCCAACACACCAAAATAAAACCACAAATACTTCCATTTCTGTCTTAAAAGGAGTTAGATCTTCAGCTCTTCCTCTGCTAAGGAAGTGATTTGAGAATTCTAATACTTCTGATACCTGGGTTCCTTCTGAAGTCTAATCTAAACTCATTAAGGCCCAGTTGATGGCCTTATTAGTGGGGAAGGTTTAATTGCTTCTGGATTCTATAAGGTGCTCCAGGTGCTGCACAGCTTCTCAGTCCTCTCTCTAATCTCAGGATTTATTTCACATAAATTAAAAAATGTCTGTTTCAAAATCATTAACTGGTGT
Organism: Podarcis pityusensis; assembly: GCF_964106645.2. Classification (NCBI taxonomy): domain Eukaryota; kingdom Metazoa; phylum Chordata; class Lepidosauria; order Squamata; family Lacertidae; genus Podarcis; species Podarcis pityusensis. The sequence goes on along the minus strand of NC_138038.1, from coordinate 50,952,119 downwards.
GAGGATTTCCAGGCTTTATGTTTTAGCTCCGAATGGGATAAGGCAACCAAAATGATCAGCAGGAAAAAGACAAAAAAACAAACAAAATGATCAGCAGGCTGGAGCAACTTCTGTATGAGGAAAGGTTGCAACATTTGGGACTTTTTACTTTAGAAACATGGCTTGTAAAGTGGGCGACACACATGATAGTGGTACTGGGTTCTATTCAGATAACTTTTATTTCTGTTAGACCCACTGGCATTAATGGACCTAAGTTAGTCATGGCCAATAATTTTGGAGAGTCTACGCTGAATAAAAATTGGTTGAATACAACTCCATTGTGCATATCCATGCATAGTATGGAGAAGATGTATAGGGAGGTGTTTTTCTCCTTCTTTCATGAGACTAGAACTCAGGGACATTAAAAATAGTAGCAAGTTTGTATGGAGAAGCGTGCTGAGTGCAAGAGCATCAAATCTTCTTTAGCGTTTCTTTGATATTCTCTGAAAGGGATGATGTAGGGTTTGCACGCTTGAACTTACATTGCTGTTTCGTTTCCCCTTCTTCCTAGGCCTCTTATTGCCAAAAAGAACCCCAAGATTCCGATGTCTAAAATGATGACTATCATGGGAGCTAAATGGCGGGAGTTCAGTGCCAACAACCCCTTCAAAGGGTCGACGGCAGCTGTGGCTGCAGCAGCTGCCGCAGCTGCAGCCGCAGTAGCTGAGCAGGTGTCGGCTGCAGTGTCGGCTGTCACTGCTTCACCTGAGCCACAACCGCCACTACCGCTGCAGCCTCCTCCTCAGCCTCCTCCAATCCGCAAAGCCAAAACCAAAGAAGGCAAAGGTGAGTAGCAGGAGACCTCAGGCCTTGCAGAAGGATGTGTGTGCACCCGTGTGTGATGAGCGCATTAGACAAAGCTGTTGGCTTGATCTGTCCAACTTCCCTTTGCTGTGGAAGCCAGACCTCTCCAATGTTTTGACACTGGAGCTCTGGAGAGTGGTGGTGGTGGGCTAGTGGGATACAATGTGCGTGTCTGCCACCGAGTGGCCTTGAGTTTGTCACACCAATAGCATAAAGAGCCAAGATGTCAGATCTTGTGCCTAGAGCTGTGGGGCTGGTTCTTCACCCTGGACCCAGAGATCTTGGCTCCCAGCAATCCATACCCCAGCACACCAGGACTCCACTCTTCTCCCAAAGTACCAACTTTAAGCCCTCTAGTTCCCCACACCCAATGACAGCCTCACTTCTCTGTCCAGTGGAAGGAAGACATCCACAAGCAAACAGACTCCTACTGCTACCCAGCAGAGGCAGGTCATGTGACACCAAACCAGAAGGACTTCGCTGACTCAGGGATGTTCCGCTTCAGCTCCTTTCCTACCTTGCCCAGGTTAACAGCAGCTGTTCTGTTTCTATGGTGATTGTTTTTTACCACAGCTTTTTACCTTGACATTCTGCTATTTTTTCTCAGGTTTCTCAGCTTTCATACTCGCATGCTCTTCTCTCTGGCTTTACACATAAAAAAATTACAAAAACTGTTGCCTCCTTATCTTTCATCGCTTCCTCTTTTCCCTTTGTTTTTCTGTTGCCTGGTCACAGCGCCAGTAGGCAAAGCTCAATCTTGCAAGGACATCAATAGAAATAAAGGAGGATTGGTGAGAAGGTTAAAAAGTGCTGCCAATAGCACTGTTTCCTTCACTGCCTGTGTGGCTGCTGCAGGGCACCCCACAGTGGATACCCAAGGAGGGTCGTCAGTGGAAGCAGACAGCATTACTGGTAGTACCCTGAATCTCCTTCTAGCAGAGCATAAAAAAGCAGTATTGCTAGCTCAGAAACCGCTGTCTGTTACCAGCTGTTGTTGCCACTCTGGTCTCCTGACTGTCTCCAGAGATAAAGATCTGCTTTGGGGCAGCACAGTGAGGTTTGAGCGGGCCTCCTTATGCAGGAGGACTGCTGGAATGCTAACGTTTTCCCTTGAGGAACAAGTAATGCCATTTTCTGATCTTGCTGCTGAGGGGGGTATAGCAGCAGCAATACCCAGTGGTCTGCTCCACTTATATGAATGGTAAACAACATACAGGATTCCAGCTTCTGCTTTTCTCTGCTGCTCAATCCAAGAGTTCCTCAGTGAAGATTGCACTGGTTGCGCTGCATGGCACTGCATCCACTACTGTAGCAGCTTCTGGTGGTACTTCCTTGGTTCAAGTATCTACACTGGATCTAACACAGCAGGCTGTAGCTGAGGAATGTACACAATAGCTAGGGACCCTGAGCTAGTGCTTGAGAGAGGGAGCTGTGGCACCACTGCTCACTTCACCAGCAACCCTCCTCCAACTCTTCTTTGGCTTCCTTTCCTTCCAAGCTCCAATCAGCTTGGAAGGGTCCCAAGCACACACTGCTGGGCAGATATCTGCTGGCCGTAAAATTGCTAGGGGTTGCAGATTCTTGCAAGCTGTCAGAAAACACTTAGGGAAAGGAAAGGTGCCTCCAACTGCTGGGGGGGGGGCATTATTCAGAAGATTGTAGGAAAGTAGACTAACGGAGAAACTTCTATAAGTCCCAGAGATTAAGGAGAATGGAGTGAGGGTGGTCTGCCTTCATTGCTAAGCACTTACTCCCAAAGTGCTCTGAGATTGCAGGACCCAACCTCAGAACCTGTGCAGCAGATATCTAGGGCAGCAGTGTTCTTTTGTTTTTTGTTTTAAGCACAAACCTGCTGTCAAGCAAACCCATTTCCTTCCCCTTTTTCTAATGTCATCAAAGAGGAGTAGGTGGCTCTCCTACAGACCAGGAGGGACATTAGTGTGACTCAATATTTTTATTCTCTAACTACAGCTGATCATCGAGCACCTGCGTTGACAGGTGGCAGCCCTGTTCTCAGTACTGTCCTGGCCAGATCATGTTCTTCAGGCACTCATGAGCTGTTTGAGTTTCTATGTCTGAAGCTCCTCTTCTGAAGGTGCTTTCCCATGTGATGATGACATTATCACAGTATGCCTCTGAATGACAGGCTCCTGTGTATACACCTTGTGTATTATAGAAAAGGGCAGAGTGATTTCAAGACCAGATTCATCCTTTATCCCTAAAGTTAATTCCTTGTCCCATCACTCTCAGGAGCTAATCCTGCCTTTCTTTGACCTTAACCCCTCTGAAGAAAGCTTGGCACAAGCTAGACATGCGCAAGGCACTAAAATCCATTTCAGAAGCACTGTGCCCTTCAGGCACTCAGATTGCCTCTGTATTTCCTTTAATCCCTCTAACCTAGGCCAAAACATGCCTAAGACGTCTCTGATTAGGTGGATCAGTGCACGTATATTGCTAGTTCTTGAGGTACAAAGCTTGCCTACACTGTTTAAAATCACGTTGAATTCGACCAGGGCAACCTGGCATCACTGCAGCCTTTTCTACCAATGCTTCAATATTAAAGATATGAAGGTGTGTGAGTTACTCCTCAGCAGATACTTTTCATTACATATTGTAGGATGCATGCCTGTGCTTTGACAGAGGTAGCATTTGATAGGAGTGTGCTACAACATGTACTGCTGCTGTCTTAGATATCCATATTGGGATGCCTGCCTCCCAGTGGGCACAGAATGGAACCTTGCTCCCTTATTGTGAATGCTCGTCCTGGCCCAGTATGACCAGAGGCATCCAGCCCTGCTCTTCTTCAGGTGGTTGGGTACCAACTGGCACATGGGGGCTTTGGCTATAATTGTCCACCTGTGCCAGATGTGGAGACTCTGTTATTTCTGTTTTCCTAATATTCCTTTTTCCTCCAGTTTCTTAATGCACACAATATGTGATCGGCTTGTTAAGGAATTGGAACGGAGGCTAAGCCTCCTGAGCCAGCAAAATGTTTCATTTTGGTGTCATCTGATCCTGCCTGCTTTAGGTGGTAGTAAGTAGGAGTCCATTCATATAAAGATTCCACCTTCACACTTGGCCGGGATAGGCCTTCATGGTAAACGACCAACACCCCATTCTTTCCGAGAGGAGCGGTGTAGAAGAGGACAGCAGCCAGGACATTTGGCTTCTCAGCATCTGGTAGGGGGAATCTCTTGCCAAGCTCCGCCATCTGTTTGCTGCTTTGTAGCTTCACAGGAGCCAACGTCTTCACCCCAAACGCCTATCTATTTGCTCTTCAAATGTGTGTGCAGGGGGTGGGGGGGAGACAGAGAGCACTGAACACATTCATATGACAGCTTGCTTGCTTATTTATTTATTTGTTTATTTCAACAAAAGGTCCAGGCCACAAGAAGCGGAGCAAGAGTCCTCGCATCCCAGAGATGAAGAGGAAGATGAAGGGGAAGAAGATGGCGCCTCTGAAGATCAAGCTGGGCATGATTGGGGGCAAGCGCAAAAAGAGCAGCTCAGTAAGACCCTCTCCTTGTCCACTGGGTGTGAATGTGGAGACTGGGTGAAAAGTGATGGGCGGATGGGCATTGTTTCTATTTGTTTGGCGTTTTCGGACTGAAGAACTGTGCAGTTTTAAAAGAAGACATCACAGCCACCTGCCAAAATTGGATTTCTGTGACCTGTTTTTGTTATGCAAATGCAGCTCATTTGCTTCCCTTTGGCTCTTTTGCTTGCTTATTGTGCTAGTCATGGGGAGGGTTCTTGGACTGACCTTTTTTGCTGCCCTTCTGGCTTTTGAGATTTCACCAGGTGCTGCCATAGCCTGCATAATGTTCAGCTTGCCTTTGAAGCCATCCTGCCCCACCACAGGCATAAGATTTTTCTTATGGGCTATGGAAACCAGGCTAGACTGAGTTTGCATGGTATGACTGGAGGTATGCTTGTTTGCTTATAATATCACTTGTGTTTCCTTCTTGCCCCCTCACCTTTACCTTATAACTGTATTAAGTGGTGCTGTATACTCCCTCCTTCCACCCCCCGGCCATAACCGAGGAGGGCCGGATGGCAAGCCACCTCCTTTTTCTTCTTGCTTGCTCCTTGGGGCAGATACTAACCTCAGGTGCCAAGCCCGTCTCCCCCACCTCCCAGAAACCATTTCCTCTCTCCCCATTCCCCCTTACTTCTGCTTCTGTATGGGCCTTTCCTAATGGAGGGCTGCTCCGGTTATGTACAGCATTTGTTTCAGAGTGACGAGGTGGGAGAGCCAGAGGAAGAATCTGACCTTGACAACTCCAGTGTTCACAGCTCCTCGGTGCGTTCTGACAGTTCAGGGCGGGTGAAGAAACTCAAGCGGGGCAGACCTGGACGGAAGAAGAAAAAAGGTGAGCGTGGGCTGTAGGTTAGAGCATGGTAGTTAGGTAAAAAAACTCATTTCCTGATTATAGGATATATGTATCTATCAATCACTCCTAACCCTGATGGCTGTGTTCTGCTTCCATGGTCAGAGGCAATAAACTTCTGAAAACCAGTTGATGAAAACTGCAGGTGGGCAGAGTGCTGTTGTACTCATGTCCTCCTTGCAGGCATCTGGCTGGTCACTGCGACAACAGGATGCTGAACAAGATGGGCCACTAGCCTGAGTTCTTTTGGGTTAGAAAAAGACAATCCTACTAGATTTCCCTGTAAAAAGAACGACAGAAGGGGCAAAGACTTGCTTTCTCAGCTGCCAGGGCAGAAGGGCCATTTTCCAAGTTTCCTGTTTGTGTGTGGCAAAGGAATTCTGGGAAGTTTCAGCCACGCCTCCTTCCCACTGGTTTGTGTCATTCACAGGCCCCCATAGCCCTGGAGAGAAGTTTGCATTCAACCCACCTTTCATTGTGCTAATCATCCAGCCTCTTCTCCCTTCAGTTGCTGCTTTTCAGTTCCATCCCCTTTTGGGGACGAGCGGTAAATGCAATTTGTTGAATACCCCTCAGTTTCTAAGGGAGGAAGATGGATGACTCCCAATCCTAGACCTGCCCTGGCCCAGGTAAGGGAGTAGGTTGTACGTAGCTCAGGTGCCTTCATGCCATATTCTGGTTTCTCCCCACTTCCCGGCCCTGCAGTTGCTGGTGAAGAAGAGGCAGACGGCTACGAGACAGACCACCAAGACTACTGTGAGGTGTGTCAGCAGGGCGGGGAGATCATCCTCTGCGATTCATGTCCCAGAGCTTATCACCTGGTGTGCCTGGATCCGGAGCTAGACAAGGCCCCCGAGGGCAAATGGAGCTGCCCCCACTGTGTAAGCTGCTCACCTTTCTTCCTTGTTCTCTGCACACTAGCACCTCCCACCCTGTGTCTCCCCCATTTCCAGGGAAGGAGCTTGCCTGTTGTAGCCCTTGCTCTGGTGCCGTTCCCGCTTAGGAGTCCAGGATGCTGTGCTAAAAATATATATTAAAAATCCAAAATATCAAGCTCTGAAAATTCAGATACTGTAGCTGGGATAGATGGTGCAAAAAACAACGAACTTGCACTTTCTAGTTCACCTTCTGAGTGCAAAACTGTCCTTTCCCTCCCTTTGTTTTAAATTAGTGCTTGGGTTAGGGATGGTGGGAAAAGAGGGACTTTGGGGGGTGCTGTGTGCATAGGGACAAGGAGGCAGGGGCTGGGGTTCAGTGGAAGGACTCTGATTGGTCCATTCAGATGCCTTGTGGTTTCAAAACCCTGGCATATTCTCGTACCACAAAGACTAATGCAATTGAAGTGGGGATACTTGCTCTTCTGATGCTGTACTAGGAACCCAGATCCTGCTATTATTGGCTGCAAGGATCTGGATCTCTTTGAAAAATTATATTTAAAAAAATATTTAGCACATGTGCTGTTGAAGCTAGTACCTAAATTAATTTTTGAGAGCTACTCTGGGCTTTTAAAGCTGTGAGTCTTCTACATACTTCATTTTCCTTTGCCGAGAATTCAGGCTGTGTAGAAACAGAAACCCATGAGTCTGAAATTCATCAGAAAACCGTAGTTGCTGGATAGGCTCTGGCTTCTGCTGTTTGCAGCTCCAAGTGCTCCTACTTGCATGACCCCTATATCATAATCCAGCTCTCTCTCTCTGGGTGTGTCGTGTCCCTCGCCTGCAGGAAAAAGAAGGGGTGCAGTGGGAGCCAAAGGAGGAGGAAGAAGAGTACGAAGGGGAGCTGGACGATGCTGAGAAGGAGGAGGAGGACGATCACATGGAATACTGCCGCGTCTGTAAGGACGGGGGCGAGCTCTTGTGTTGTGATGCTTGCATCTCATCCTACCATATCCACTGCCTCAACCCGCCGCTTCCTGAGATCCCTAATGGGGAATGGCTGTGTCCCCGTTGCACGGTGAGGGCACTGGGAGAGAGGGCATCATGCTGGATTTCGGGGTGGGGGAGGAGTGGCTGTGCTGTGAGAAGAGGGTAAGAGAGAGAGACCAGCCAATGCATTTACTTGTCAGTAAGGCTCACTGGTTACATAAAGGGTTGCCTCCTGGACAAGAGGCTTTGGTGGGTGGCCAGACTCCCTGTGTCTCTGACACCTTCTCTTTCCCATCCCCAGTGTCCCATGCTAAAGGGACGGGTCCAAAAAATCCTGCACTGGCGATGGGGGGAGCCTCCGACACCAGTCGCTGTCGCCCTGCCGCCCGATGCCAACCCAGACGACCCACCACCCAAGTCTCTGCAGGGTCGTTCCGAGCGCGAATTCTTCGTCAAGTGGGTCGGGCTGTCCTATTGGCACTGCTCCTGGATAAAGGAATTGCAGGTACAACTTTGACTAAACTTGGGGCTGAGGCAGCTATGCCTTTGGATAAAACTCCATGCCTCATCAGAGAGTGCGGGACCCCAAAACTGGAAATGAATGGTGGGGTGACAGTTCTGTCAACAGCACATAGGAAGAGCTTGCAGTGTCTGGGCATTTGAACCGCTCCACATAGCATCATTCAGTCCTTGGGCAGCTTGCTTCTGATCTTTGTCCTGCCTTCGTCCTTCGGCATAAACTTAAATCAGTGTCAGCACAACCGTGGGCTGGGGTGAACTTCTTCATTCCTTCTCTTCTGCCCCCAAGGACTGCCACCTCTCCCCAGCACCTCCCAGGACTCCAGCTCCAGCAGTGTTGTTCTGCTGTTGCTCTCTGGGCACGGGCAGCCAGGAAAGGTGCCAGCCTGTTCGTGCAAAAACCATGTCCATTTGAAAGGTGGTATATTAGAACGGGAGAGCAGTAGCAGCAACAACAACACATGTCTGTCAATGCCAATGATAAGCAGAAGTCCCAACTACTCTATGTCCCAACTACTTCTAATGACTGGATGCTGAGCATAGAGATCACCATCATCAGGATGCCCTGTGTGTGAGCCTCCTTTAGGCATGTCACTGGCTTCATCAGAACCATGTGTGCTGTTTCACTTGACCCATCATGGCAGAGGTTAGATGGCCACTGATCAGGGGTGCGGCCGCAGTGGGTTTTCTGTATCAGCATTTGATTCAAATCCTTATCTTTCTCATTCACGTCTACTCAGTTTCTCACCTTTCTTTTTTCTTCCCTTTCTCTGCCCCCTCCCCCCCCCACAAATCCCAGCTTGAGATTTTCCACCTGGTGATGTACAGGAATTACCAACGAAAGAACGACATGGATGAGCCCCCGCTGCTTGACTACGGTTCTGGTGATGACGATGGGAAGAGTGAGAAGAGGAAGAACAAGGATCCTTTCTATGCCGAGATGGAGGAGAAATACTACCGCTATGGCATCAAGCCTGACTGGATGACCATCCACCGTGTTATAAACCATAGGTCAGCTTGTGTGTGTGTGTGCATGTGCACACTTGTGTGCGCATAGTTCATCCCCCATCACAATGATGCCATGGCTCAAGGGTGGTGACCTGCAGCCCTCGGGTCAGATCTGGCCCACTAAACCACTGCAGGTGGTTGACAGGCATTGACAAAACTGAGCTCCTCTTCTCTGCAAAAGCAACTCTTTTGCTGGAAGGTCTTCCTGATCAGGAAACAGGAAGGCATACTCCTTCCTGTTTCCTGAGCATTAAGACCTCCTGCCAACGGCACAGCACAGGAAGGAGGAACCTTTGTAAGGTCAACCAGTGGGGCTTTCTTCCCCATCACAATGCTGGCTTGAACCTCTCTCCTTTCCTCTCAGCCCAGCACTGCAATGGGGATGAGTGCCATGTATACATCGTAGTGTGGTGTGTGCCAGCATATGTGTGTGTGTGATCTGCATGTGTTTGGTTTGTGCATGCTGCATATCTGGCAAGCATGTGTGTGTGTGGTGTGCATGCATGCAGCCCTCGGACATCGGTCAGTTTTGAATGTGGTCCCTGGACCCGGGAAGGTTTAGCTGCTTGTACCATAGTCCACGGCCAATGCACTGTTAGTCCTGATGAGACCTAGGTGTGTGTTGGATACTTTGCGGTGGGCATAAGTGGGGTCATCCAGCGGGGAGTAATTGAGGTATAGGTGTTGGCAGCCTGGTCACTCCTGGGAACCCCACCTTTCTTTAAAGAATATTTAATCCTCAAGGTTCTGAAGAATAAAATGGATTTGAACGTGACCTTTGTGCGTTTCACCAAGAGAATCCTTCTAAAAGATTTCCATATCTTCATGATATTCACCGGCTTAGCCATGGTGGCCTTTGTTGACTTAATCCCATCAGATGCCTTTCGGTGAAACAGAGTAAGCAAACCCAGTTTGTGTGTGTTCTTTTCTTTTTGCTTCTTTCTCTCTTTTCTCTTTGCGCTGTGAATTTACTGCGTGCAGCATTGACAAAAAGGGCAACTACCACTACCTGGTGAAATGGCGTGACCTTTCCTACGACCAGTCCACGTGGGAGGAGGATGAGATGTCGATTCCCGACTATGAGTACCAGAAGCAGGCCTATTGGTTTCACAGGTGAGGAAACTATGAGGGTGGCGGTGGGGAGGGAGGCACTGAGCAGGGCAGGATTGAGCTGCCTGGCCCAGTGCACCATGGGCCATGCCTGAGATTCCTGAGTGAGACACAATGGGGCCTTCCTCTCTATCCACCCCCCCTCACTATCTAGAGAGCTGATAATGGGTGAAGACCCTGCCCAGCCCAGGAAGTACAAGAAGAAGAAGAAGGAGCTGACGTCAGAGGACCCGCCCAACTCCCCCACCAACGATGTAAGCTCTGGGGTGGTGGCTAGCAGTGCAGCCACTCACCCTTGATGCTGCAGCACTAGGCTGGGAAGGGAGTGCAGCCTGACAAAGAGGAAAGCTCTGTGCAGCTGATGGGCCCAAGACGTTTTAAATGGGGATCATTTCAGGGGTGGTGTCCAGAAGGGAGCGAGCCTCTGTCCGTTTGTGTGCATGGCTCTCACCTCTCTGCTTCTCTCTCTCCGGACATCCTTGCAGCCCACGGTGAAGTATGACAGCCAGCCACGCTTCATCACGTCCACAGGGGGCACACTGCACATGTATCAGCTGGAAGGCCTGAACTGGCTGCGGTTCTCCTGGGCCCAGAGCACAGACACCATTCTGGCAGATGAGATGGGCCTAGGCAAGACGATCCAGACTATTGTCTTCTTGTACTCGCTGTACAGGGAGGTAAGCCAGGAGTGGTGGCCTGGGCATGTTCGCTCTCTTTTCCATTGTCCAAAGTATGTGAGTCTCTCTCTCTCCTTCCCCCCGCCACTGCCCCTGCCTCCTGTGGAAACCTAACATTTACATGTCATTGCATGGCCCTTTCCTTATGCTGTGACCCAGGATTTCTGAACTGGTTCTCTTCCTTTTCTGATCATGCGCCGTCCCAAGTGTTACAAAGAAAGTGCTGGCTTCCTGTCCTAAAAGCTCACAGTCCTAAAAGTAGAGGAAGGAGAACAGGGGTGTACATGGGACAGAGGGGGGAAATGGGTTATAAACCTTCCAGTGAAACTCTCCCACTTACTCCAGACCCCTTGCGTCTTTCCAAGAAAGAAAGCCAATAAAGTTGCTTTTGCCAACTTTGTCTTTGTTTACCCAGTTCCACCTTTCAAAACAACTAAAAGTGCCCCCATACTACTCCTGAGCCCCCATTCCCTGTTTGCCTAGCCCCTCTCCCCCTCTGAAATGGAATGGAAGAGATTCTCTTTGCTTCCTACCTCAGGCCCATCCATTCACTTCCACTGTTCTCCAACCAGATTGAAGCCACCGACTATTCTCCTCCAATATGCTTTGGATGCCATAAAGCAAGTTTCCTGCCACTTGTTACTTCCCTCAAAACCTCCGCCTTAGCTCTCGTTTTATTTGGGGTTTCCCTTCAGGGTTTCTGAAGGGAGACGGACCTCGTTTGTTGTTTGGAGTTTGGCCTCCCTGCTCTCCCAAGCTTCTCGAGTGTTCTGGAGCTGAACTATTTCTGCAGGATCCTACCCGTCAGCATGAGCTAGACCTCAAGTGCTCCCTCCCTGCTGTCCTCCTCTGCCCCAACCACCTCCTGTCTTGACCTCCTCATGGCAGCCTCCCAATGAGTGCCTGCTTTGCCAAGACATCTTGCTGAAGTACTAGAGCCGCAGGCTTTTCTGAAAGGTGGTGAGGCAAGGGAAAGCCCTTTGCTTAAGCGAGCAGCTGAGTTGCTGTCTGCTCCAGCTGCTGATCCCACACCATGAGTGGGGCGGATCCTGTCACATTGCCCCAGATTCTTTTCCCCATAACAGAAATATCTGGCAGCAGGCAGCCCTCCTCCACAAAAGAAAAGGTGCACATTTAATCTCTGTTGTAGGGCAGCTTCTTTGTTGGTGATGACGTGGGAAGCACACAATGTGCATATGCTTCTCTGAACACGAGCGTGAATGCATCTGGGAAACCTGATGGGGCCAGATTTCCCAGATACATGCAAATCTGTCTGTGACATCTGCCTGATTACCTGTTCCATGTTGGAAGCATCCGTGTTGTGCTGGTGCTTCCTACTGCATTCATAACGTGTGGAGCCATCGCCAGCCTTGTGTGATGTAGATTGTATGTCTTTTGGGCACTGACCATATGAGGTCTCCGTGTTCTGTATACCGCCTAGCACAGTGTTGGTGCTGAATGAACGTCTGGTGGGAGGAGTGCATCAGCCCCAGGCAAAGGGTCCTTCTGTGAACAGCTGTTACTTCTGTATGAACAGCTGCTGTGACTGGCTGCGTGTCAGTGATCCCAGCAGAGCCACAGGAGAACCTTGCTCATTCTGGCAGCCAGCGTTTTATGAATGGATTTCTCTTTGCCTAGCTGAGCCCCTGGGAGCCAAAAGCAAAGAGCCTGAGAATTGCTGCATCAGGCTGAGTCAGGGCTGGGAGCTGCCGGTGGCCTCTTTTGACTCCTCCCGAGCTGCAGACAGGAAGGTTCCTTCCAGTTCACATGTGATTTCATGCTCTTCCTCTTTTCTCTCCCCCCCCTCCACCAGGGCCACACCAAAGGGCCTTTCCTGGTCAGTGCTCCGCTGTCTACCATCATCAACTGGGAACGAGAATTTCAGATGTGGGCACCCAATTTCTATGTGGTAACCTACACAGGGGATAAAGACAGCCGCTCCATCATCCGTGAGAATGAATTTTCTTTTGAGGACAACGCCATGAAGGGTGGAAAGAAGGCCTTTAAAATGAAGGCAAGTGCAGTGGGGGGTTTTCCCCACCTTACAGCAACAGCAGCGCTGACTCTGCAGCTTCCCATGGGCCTGATATTGATTGTGGTCAATATAATTTTGCTCCCCACCAAACTTTGAGGCGGAAGGCAGCTCGTTAACCCCTTCGCTTCCAAGCCCCACAATGCTGCCTGCCAGCTTGCCTTTCAAATGCACAAGAGCTCCGAACTCTTCCCCCATCAAGGAGAACTGCATTCAGTGGTGCCATGGAGCAGATGGTGGCTATACGTTTTCCCACCTTCTGTATTTCTCCTTTTTGTTCTCAGAGAGAAGCTCAGGTGAAATTTCATGTCCTCCTTACCTCCTATGAGCTTGTCACCATTGACCAGGCTGCCTTGGCTTCCATCCGGTGGGCCTGTCTTGTTGTGGATGAAGCTCACCGACTCAAAAACAACCAGTCCAAGGTGAGGAGAGCTGTGTGGTGGGGAAGCCTGAGCTGGCTTGTCCTGGATAAATGCCAGGATTTGGGACTCATCTGTGGTGGGTGAGGGTGTAGGAAGGTGGAGGGAGGGAAGAAGGGTGCTCTGATGCCTGTACTGCTCTTGCTTTCAGTTCTTCAGGGTGTTAAACGGTTATAAGATCGACCACAAACTGCTGCTCACTGGGACTCCTTTGCAAAACAACTTGGAGGAGCTGTTCCACCTGCTGAATTTCCTCACTCCCGAGAGATTCAAGTATGGCTAATTTTGTGCTTCCTTCCCCTTTGCTGTGGAGACCTGTTAATCAGAGAGCTGGAGGGGCTTAATCTTAACTCCTCTCCTATCTGTCATTGACACACTGGCCTGTTTGTCATCTACCTTCAGACTGGGGTCCCTGTCCACAGTTTCCCCTCTCCTTTCCAAGTTTGCATCCACCAGTAACCTTTTCATCCAGTGCATAGCTAGCCTGAACATAGGGTGGAGTTTCTACCTAATCTTCCACCCAACTGGAACTTGGTAGAACAGAGGGGCTGAGTCCTTCCACTCTAATCACAGAAGGCCTTTGGATAAGTTCAGCCTTCATAAGCATGAGGAGGGCCTGGTGAGCCAGTTGACATAAAAAGACTTGGCTGAATGTGAAAGGACAAGTGAATAGCAAATCTCTAGATAACCACTTCTTAGTTGTCCTTCATACCAGCATTGTAAGACCTAGTGCCTAACAGCTGATCCCAAAATGTGGTGGGCCATCTGCCTCACAGCACAGCTCTAGTGTGAATGTTATACAGAAAGCGGTTTGGAAAACCTATAAAAGAGGAGCATTTGGGCATCTGAAAATGTATATCTGGAGGGATGGCTCCCTCTGCTGACCAGACATGCGCACTGCTGGCAATCTGGCATCTTGGTCACTCCGAAGTGACACTTAATGTGACTTCTGGTGGCCACAAGGGATTTCCGTTTGTCTGAAACAGATGTCTAGTGATGGGGGGCGGGCTCCTCCCATCAGCACTGGAAGCTGGACTTGTAGAGGCTTCAAGCTCTTTCTAGGGCGGGTGGAGAGGGCCAGGTTACATTTTCACATTTTTGCCCTTTGTTAACTGAGGAACCTCAGCTGCTCTTGCCTCTCCAAGGCTTAGCGAAACTAAAAGAGACGGCTTCTTTCTTACCTCTTTCATTGACTTTAGGGCTGGAAAGATTTTTATTTGGTTTGGTGGTGTCTTTTACTCCGAGACTTGCAAAGGAACTACAAAGCATTAAGTGCTCCCTCCCCTGCACATCTGTGGATTTGTTATTTCTTTCCACCTACCAACTAAAGAGCCTGCCTTCCCAGCCTTCAAATCTGACACCACATTAACACCACATAAATTATCCACTTTTATTCATTTAATTAATTTAAAATACGTTTAGTCACTTTTCTGGACAAGAGCCTTATCATCAAAATTAAAACCTTAAAAATTAGTGCACAGTTTAAAACTTTAAATAATTTTTAAAAACCTAATACAGTGGTACCTGTGAAACAGCCCTGTTTATGAACGATTTGGTTTACAAACTCCGCAAAACTGGAAGTAGCGTCCCAGTTTGCGACCTTTACTTGGTCTAAGAATGGAATTTGAAGGGTGGAAGGGCACTGGTGGCGGGAAGCCTCATTAAGGAAAGCGTGCCTCGGTTTAAGAACGGTTTCGGTTTAAGAACAGACTTCCGGAATGGATTAAGTTCGTAAACCAAGGTACCACTGTGCTACAAGTCAGCACCCTTGACAGGTTTCCACCTGCCACCCAAAATGAATAACTCAGTTATGAATATAACTCAATGAATAACTCAGTCTAACTCAGTTATCACCCAGGTAATTATTATCGTGCCTTAGAGAGCAGTTGTATACCATCCTTCATCTGCACATCTCAGGGTGGTTCACAAGCTAAAAATGCAATATAAAAGCACAAAATACAAGACAAAAACAAGAACAGAAAGCCCCAACCAATAACCCCCCTCCCCTTCCACAAACACATTTAAAAGGAGTATAGGATGTTAAATCGACCCAAGGCCTTGTTGAAGAAGAACTTGGTGCCTAAAGGTGTATAATGAAGGCGTCAGCCAAATCTCCCTGGTTCCTCAATTCTGTTTGCCCAGCCAATTTCTTGCTAGAAAATCCACTTTGTGTTGCTGTTTGTCTTGATTTAGTGCTAAAGAATGGGTTTTTCTGGGGAATGTGGTGAGGTAAAGGCAAAACCACTTGGATCCTTGCCTGGAAAGCACAGGACAAGCAGAAAATTGCTTGGACCCATGCTTTCTAGGCACAGGAAATGTGGGCAAGCCGTCCCTGTCTGAAACCCTGGAGAGCCACTGCTGCCAGCCAGTGTAGACAGTACTGCAGGGGTCGGCAAGATTTATCTCACCTGGGCCGGTTCATTCCAGCAGAGATCCCTCCATGGGCCAGCATCTGTGTCTGCGCAGAAGCAATTTTCGACACTGCGGAAGCGAGTTTAGCGCAGCACACGGATACTCGCTGAGCGGGCGGCTCAGTTCGGGGGCTGCTCGGGGGCCAGTTAAACGACCTTCGGTGGCTGCTTGTGGCCCATGGCCTTAGGTTGCCTACCCCTGCAGTACTGTATATGGCAGCCCCCTGTATTTTTTATGCTTCTATATTCTGTCTGTAATCACAAAATCTTTTAGGGTGGGTCACAAAATTTAAATGAATAAAGAAAATGCAATTTAAAACCAATTTACTTTTTATGATCCCACTCTGCAAGCCATTGTTTTAAGGAAGCTGGAGGGGCATGACTTGGTTAGAACTGGGGGAAGTTGAAGGATGGGGCTTTCGTTGCATTAAGGGTGCCCTCCCTTTGTTCACCTGCCCTAATTTGAGCACTAGGCTTGGGGGATCTTTGTGACAGATCCTCCTTCAGATACTTCCCCCAGCCCCAAATCCCTTCCTTTCCCTTGCTTGTGTGCAGCATTTTGTTGGCTTGAAATATCCCCAGAGGTGTACACGTAACAGCTTCTGTCTCTTTCCCACAGCAACCTGGAAGGCTTCCTGGAGGAGTTTGCTGACATCTCCAAGGAGGACCAAATAAAAAAACTCCATGACCTCCTGGGACCCCATATGTTGCGCCGCCTCAAGGCTGATGTCTTCAAGAACATGCCGGCCAAGACAGAGCTCATTGTCCGGGTGGAGCTCAGCCCCATGCAGAAGTATGGGCAGGATTGGGGGAGGAGAGGCAGTATGGGGGACTCTCCTTTCCATGCAGAGTGCCAGGGTGGTGGCAGATATATGACCTGGACTCTAGTGGGGTGGGGGCACCGTGGTATGGATTTACAAGTGGCAGTGATGGCTCTTGGATCAGGGAGGAGAGACCCAGTGAAACAGAATTTGGGGGAGCGGGAGCTGGTCTGGTCAGGATGGAGGAGAGTCAAGGTCCTTAGGTTCTCTGCAAGAATAGTTACATCCTGGAGGGGGGGGTTTGCAGTAGACCAAAGCATGCCAGAGCCCAAGACTCTGGTCTCCTTTCCTGCAGATTGTTGGGAGGGTGAATGGGAAAAGACAACTCATTGAATGTTAAATGTACTGTATTTCTCTCCCTCCCTTTTTGGTAAAAATCTGGCAGATACTTCTGTACGTGGAGGGGTCAGAGAGTCTCTCTCATGCTACTCTTTTTCTCCTCCTGCTGTTCCCATTCTTCTCTCGCCCCCCCCCCCCGCCCAATCAGGAAATACTATAAATATATCTTGACCCGCAACTTTGAAGCTTTGAACTCCCGTGGTGGCGGTAACCAGGTGTCCTTGCTCAACATAATGATGGACCTGAAGAAATGCTGCAACCACCCCTACCTCTTCCCTGTTGCTGCGATGGTATGTCTTGCATTGCCCAGCCGGCTGGCAGGGGCCTGGGCAGGGCCAGGGCAGCTCTCTCCAGCTGGAAGGAGTGGGCTCATGTTGTGGAGCAGGGATAGGTTGCCTTTGGCAGGCAAACTGGCCCACCTCCTCAGTTTGCCTCTGGCCTTTGCCTAATCCCCTGACAGTAAAGAATAGACCCAGCCAGATGAAACCACCTGCTTGAATGGCGACGGCTATGCTTTGTCTTGGCAGGAATCCCCCAAGTTGCCAAGCGGTGCCTATGAAGGGGGTGCTCTCATCAAGGCCTCTGGGAAACTGATGCTGTTGCAGAAGATGTTGCGGAAGCTAAAAGAGCAGGGCCACCGGGTGCTCATCTTCTCCCAGGTGAGAGTGGTTGGGGGGATATATGGGGCCTTGAGCACCTGGATGCTGGCTGTGTACAGTGTTGAGGAGGACGGGATGAAGAAGAAAAAGATGTGAACAACTTGTTGTGTGTTTTCTATGGTTACAGCATGCAAATAATGTAATTTCATGACATAAATTTTTCCTAAACGCTATGAAGGTGTTGGGATGCTGTTTTCTGTGGCATCATCTGTTCAGTAAGAACAAATTAGTCTCAAGTGCAGGCATGCAGTGTACAGCAAGAATGCTATTGATGAATGCGAAGGCACTATCAATCTCATTTAGGAATATGAATGCCCAGAGGTAAAAATGGGTTTTCCTCATTTTTCCAAGGTCTTCCTCCCTTCCCCCTCTTGTTTTTTTTTACAGTGGAAATTGGAAAGAAAAAGAAAACTCTCCAATGAACTATTATCTCTTTTAGGATATTGCTCTTTAAGGCAGGGTTTTAAAATATTATTTTAGCTGTACAGTACTCTCTCAAAATTGTTTCCACTAACTTTGTACAGTAATATACAGCATTAGGAAATTGCAGTCTCTGTGTATACAGTAGATATGAACAACTCAATTTCAATTCTGTTAGGCTAAAGAAAGGCATAGAAATAAGAAGAAGTTTACTGTTGTTTCTTGGGCTATGGAGGAGAATTTTTAGCATTATTTCTTCTTTTTTCTTGATCTTGTTTATTGTGGAGAATGTTCGTAAGCCCAAACAATTTTGCTTTCCACAGTGTTAGTGGTTTCTGCATCCCCCCCACCCCTGTTTCCCCAACTGAGAATTTCCAGAAGTACTAGATCTCTCGTCTCATTTATGGGTATCTTTTCCAGATGACAAAAATGCTGGACCTACTTGAGGATTTCCTTGACTATGAAGGGTACAAGTATGAACGGATTGATGGGGGCATTACAGGGGCCCTGCGGCAAGAGGCAATTGATAGATTTAACGGCAAGTATGAAAGTTGAAGTATGAAAGGGACGCGTGTGGTGCTGTGGTCTAAACCACGGAGCCCAGGGCTTGCCGACCGAATGGTCGGCAGTGCGAATACCTGCGACGGGGTGAGCTCCCATTGCCTGGTCCCTGCTCCTGTCAACCTAGCAGTTCAAAAGCACATCAAAGTGCAAGTAGATAAATAGGTACCACTCTGGTGGGAAGGTAAACGGCATTTCCGTGTGCTGCTCTGGTTCGCCAGAAGCGGCTTAGTCATGCTGGCCACATGACCCGGAAGCTGTACGCCGGCTCCCTTGGCCAGTAAAGCGAGATGAGCGCCACAACCCCAGAGTCAGCCACGACTGGACCTAATGGTCAGGGGTCACTTTACCTTTACCTGTGAAGGTTGTGAGCCTGATGTGTGAGGGTAGAAGGTGGGGCTTGGCCTTTATATATCATTACAGTACCGTGACCTCAATTGTCTATAGAAAGGAGCCTGCCAAGGATCTCCTTCAGGTTGAGGCTCTCTCTGGATTGGGACTAGAATGGGTTGTAAGAATCCATCTACATGCCACAAGAAGAACCCCACTAGATCAGACCAAAGGTATATCTATTTGAGGATCCTGTCTCCCATAGTGGTCAGCCAGCTGCTGATGGGGAACCTACAAACCGGGCATGAGGGTCAGGTGCAACGGTCTTGTCATGGTTGAGAAGTCAGTGCCAGAATCGGCATCCAAAACTTCAGCCTTTGTCAGCTGACAGAGGATAGGAGTTGCAGGTGTGCCAGTAGGCCAGAGCAACACTATAGGGAATGTCTAGTAGAAGGAACAAAAAATCCTGAAACAGCGACTCCTCTTCAGCTGTCTCTTGCTTCGTCACGAGACAGAACAGGGATGTAGTCTGCTAATCCAGACTAGATTGCAAAAGTTGGCTGTATGTTTTCTGCCTTTCCTGGGCAGCTGAAGGATCCAGCTCCTCAGTAATAGATGCCTTGTTTACCCCACACCAGAAAGGACATTCATGGTGAATCATAGAATTGGAAGGGACCCCCAAAGGTCATCTGGTCCAACCCCCTGCAATGAAGGAATCCAAACTAAAGCATCCATGGCAGATGGCTATCCAACCTCTGCTTAAAAACCTCCAAGGATGGAGAGTCCACAACCTCCCGAGGGAGTACATTCCACTGTCAAACAGCTCTAACTGTCAGAAAGTTACAGATAGGTAGCCGTGTTGGTCTGCCATAGTCAAAATATAAAAAAAAATAAAAAATCAAAAAAATAAAAAAAAAGGTGCTACTGGAAGGATTTTTTTTATTTTGTCAGAAAGTTATTCTTGATGTTTCGTTGGAGTCTCTTGTAACTTGAAGGTTAAGCATGGTGTTTTTGCATAGCTTGGAGCAGGCAGCCATAATTTTTACTCTGGAGTGGTGACATGATATACTTGGGAATCTGCTCCCAAGCATGAAATACCTAAGCCTGACTTCTGAGTTCAACTTTGTGTTCTGAATTTTGAGTCCAGTTCATATGTCTTACCTCCTGATTCACTCACTGAGGTCTTCATTCTTTTTCAGCCCCGGGAGCTCAGCAGTTCTGCTTCCTGCTCTCCACGCGGGCAGGTGGTTTGGGCATCAACTTGGCCACAGCAGACACGGTGATCATCTTTGATTCAGACTGGAACCCTCACAATGATATTCAGGTAGGCCCTTCTGCTCCCCTGATCACGCCCCCCCTTCCTCCTTATGGACTTCTGCTTTTAAGGAGGTGGCTGGTGCTGTGATGTTTTTATTGTAATGCTCTGCATGTTTTAATAAACTATATATACACTGTGTATGTGTATATATTATGTTTATTTTTATAATTGCTTTTTTCTATGTTTCTAGATGTTTCTAAGCATCTAAAACATCAGGGGGAAAGGTGGGATATAAAAATAATAATAATTCTGTAGATCCACCGGAGGTTGCACATAAGAACCACTTTGAGGGTGTGGTTGTTGTTTTTTACAATCAATATATTAATTTTATGAAGTAAATAATAAAATAAAATAAACCTTTCTGGATCAGACCAAAGGCTGATTTTATCTATCATCCCTTTTTCACCCATTAGCCAACCAGCGGTCAACGGGTTATAGACATTCCCACAATCCAACTATACAAGCAAAATCCTCAGCATCCCAAGAAGCTTACTTTTCATTAACACAGAGATAATTTTTAGTCAAAGCTATTTTCTGGCCACAAAGATAAGCTTGGTCATGTACCAGCAACGCCTGCTAAAATTTCTAGGCTAGAGTGAGGCTAATTTCAGCACTCCCACCCAAGGCATGGACAAATGGAATGAATAATGCAAAATCAGCAAATGCAAGGAAAGTAGTTTTCATCTACTTTATTCAGGTACCAAATTAGGCATTTTGAGATAACAGCATGAGAGAGGCCTGTATTGCAGTTGACCCTGAGCCCTTGGAACAGAGTGGATAATTAAACCTTAGCATGGTATTTGCCAAGTGATGATGGTTCTTACTCATCTGACAAACCCGCCAAACATTTTTTGGTTTTGGGTCTGTGTTTCCTGGAGTGTGAGGTGTAGAGGTGACCCTCCCCTCCCTCATGCAGACACAGAGCAATCCCTCAGCAAAGGGGGGCTGTGGCCGGGTGCATTGGGGAGCCCAAGCTATGGCTTCTACCAAGCTGGCCCACAGTTACAGACCTGTGCTCACAGAGTGAAGACAAGGGAAGAAAATCTGATGGCAAATGTGGAGCAATGAGTTTTCCAACAGGCCTCTTTCATGTACAGGGTGTTTGGGTTAATTCTCTCTATTCCCCTTTCTCTGCGTTTCCTCCCTTCCCTGCCTTCTCATGGTTTGGGTGCTATTGCAGGCTGCTTCTAGAAACAAAGTCACTAGAGTTCTCTGACATCATTGCAGATCAGCCAATGGCTAGGGACAAGTATACAGATGGGCAGCAGCCTACTTTATCCTAAAATATCTTCAGATGTTACCATTGCTGCAAAGCAGGTCCCGTTCTTTCCCTCCCTCCCTATGGTTCCTATTGGTTCCTATGGTGAGAAACCCAAATCAGGACTTAAGGGCCATAATCCTCCCCAAGCCATTTCATCATTACCTGACTTTCTCGGGTTGTTTTTCACCCCCCATTTTGCAGGCCTTCAGCAGAGCTCATCGCATTGGCCAGGCCAACAAGGTGATGATCTATCGCTTTGTGACACGGGCCTCTGTGGAGGAGCGTATTACGCAGGTGGCCAAGCGGAAGATGATGCTGACTCACCTGGTTGTCCGCCCAGGCCTGGGCTCCAAGTCGGGCAGCATGTCCAAGCAGGAGCTGGATGACATCCTCAAGTTTGGCACTGAGGAGCTCTTCAAGGACGAAAACGAGGGTGAGAGGATCGCTGCTGTGGGTGATGCATCAAGAGGCAGGCAGTTGTTTGCAGTGTCCAAGGGTTGTCCCAAGTAGAGTTAATTGCAGTAGTCTAGCCTCATATATATTAGGAGAGGAATAACTGTTGCACATTGGGAAGCTGAACAAAGGAAGCTATACTCTTTTAATCAGACAGAGCTGCTGAGCAGTGCCCTTGGCCTCTTATGCCACCTGGGCTGCCAGGTGCACCATAGCATGTTGCTATGTTAAATGATGCAGGTATCTCTTGCTGCAGCCATTACAGTGTAAAGTGTACTGTGCAGAATCAGGGTTTGGGCTGAAGGTGAAATCCATCGATCATAAATTGCAGCATCCTTTGCGGTGAAACTGGCAGCAGTCTCCCAGGTCTCAGCCTCAGTCTCCTACCCCTTGCCCCCTTTTCTTCTCCTCGCCTCACTACAGGAGAGAACAAAGAGGAGGACAGCAGTGTCATCCACTATGACAACGAAGCCATTGCACGGCTGTTGGACCGTAACCAGGATGCCACCGATGATGCGGACGTCCAAAACATGAACGAGTACCTCAGCTCCTTCAAAGTGGCTCAGTATGTGGTTCGGGAGGAGGACAAGGTCAGTCGGACAAGGCAGCTGTGAGATCATGGCTGATGATTCAATAGGCAGCAAGGCTGTGCTCTAGGGCTTCAGATGAGAGCCTGAAGCCATGGAGCAATGGGTGCAGAGTGTGCGGCTCCACCAGGTCGCTTGCAAAGGGTGACTGTTTTTGTGCTAGCGTGTGCATCCCAGTGACTCCGACCTTCTCTTTGCTGCCTCAGATTGAGGAGATTGAGCGGGAGATCATCAAACAAGAGGAGAATGTGGACCCTGACTACTGGGAGAAGCTGTTGCGGCACCATTACGAGCAGCAGCAGGAGGACTTGGCTCGCAACCTAGGAAAAGGGAAGCGTGTGCGCAAACAGGTCAACTACAATGATGCGGCCCAAGAGGACCAAGGTCAGCATTTCGGGGTCCCCTTGAGAGGATAGGAGTGCCCACCTGGCACTCTCAGGGCTACTGAACCTATCTCCGAACAAAATGGCCCCAGATTTTAGGGACCCTATCCTGACCTCCCCCCCCCCAACATTCTCTTGTAATTTGAAACCTGCAAATGCGGGGGGGGGGGGGGGGAGAGTGATTTTATGCATGCTTGGAGTGGCTAGACCTCAGGAAGTATTCCTGATGGAGGTTGTGGGGGGAACAGAGCCAGAACTGCATCTTCTTTGCATTGTGTAAGGTTTTACCAGATTCCATCTGCTGAAAGTGCGTGAGGACTGTGGGTTTTTTTGGGCAAGACATGGAGGTAGGACTGCTTCTCCCATCATGCAGTGGAAGGAAATCTAGACTAACATGCCCCCCTGAAAACCAACCTGGTCATATATTTGGTCACTGGTGTCTTAAGCAATTTTCAGCTTTCAAAAAAGGGGGTTGGTGGTTGTGTTCCAGCAACCTCTCCAGCACTTTGCATGGAAATGATTGTCTGGTGATGTGGGGTTTATGGGAGGGGGCAAGAAGCACTGAAAAAGCAAGAGCCTTGTACTGCTTGCAAACTGGCCTGATGCTGTTTCAGACAATCAGTCCGAGTACTCAGTGGGCTCTGAAGAGGAGGACGAAGACTTTGACGAAAGGCCAGAAGGTGAGGGCTTGTTTTTCCTTCCTCTCCTGCATGTGGTGTGCCCTGAAAGGAGCCTGAAGATTGTGTAATAGTCCAACTCTCGGCCCAGGGGAGGGATCCTCCCTCTTTCCATGCTCAATCCACAGCTTGTGAGCTCCTGCCAAGCAAAGAGAGGGAACAAATCTATATGGCTGGTTGGGAACAGAGGTTTGCTCATGTGCAGCATTCCATCAGGGCTGTGAACTGTGTGTACACGCGCGTTTTTGTGTTACTGATTCTTGACCTACGCTGCCTTGTATTGCACCTAACAAACCCCGTGGGACTTGCTCTTTCCTGGTGGCCTGCCTTCCTCTGTGTGATGGGAGGTTGCTTTCTATCACGGCAGCCTGCTGCACATGTCTTTCTGGGATCTCAGCCAGCCAGCCCTCCCTCCCTATTGGCATGCCAGGAGGAGGGCTGCGTTCTCTTCCTGGCTTTCCCGGGCCAAATGAGTGTGTGGCCTTGGGCAGGCCAGCACAAGGGACTTCGGTGGGACCTGCTCCATGTCCTGCCTGCCAAGCCAGGCGAGGCTTTCTGGGCACCTGGCCATGCCTCGGCAATACTAGAGCAGTGGAGGGATGTGATTGTAAGCCTCTGTCTCTCGCTCTGCGTGCCAAGGTCGCCGACAGTCCAGACGGCAGCTCCGGAACGAGAAGGACAAGCCTCTCCCCCCGCTTCTGGCACGAGTTGGTGGGAACATTGAGGTGAGAGGACGGCTTTTGAGTGGTGGGCGGGGAAACATGGATGGGACAGGTCCACTTCCCCAACAACCATTTGAACTGTGGAGTAGGAAAAAAGTATGGGTTGGACTACTGGAGGATTTTGTTTCTGTAGGCAGATGTCAGGGAAGAGGAAGTTTGTCTGTGGGAAAGGGGGACTGGAAAAGGAGCAGTGCTTTGGCATTATTTATTTTTTATTTCATTAAATTTATTCACTGCTTGATTGTAAAAAAAGCAAGCAAACATCAAAGCGGTTTACAAAATCTATGTGTTGTGGTACAGCTTGAGTGGTGGGCAATTTGGCAACAGTTACGCTCTGTGGGCAAGTGGCTAGTTTCCTAGGTTTCCTAGAAGAGTTAGGGGGACCCTAGCAGTAGCCATATTAGTGACGCTTTGGGGATGACCCTGGCTTTTGTGCCACCTTCCTTCAGGTGCTCGGGTTCAACACCCGCCAGCGAAAGGCCTTCCTGAATGCCGTCATGCGCTGGGGCATGCCTCCACAAGATGCCTTCACCTCCCAGTGGCTGGTCCGGGACTTGCGGGGCAAGACGGAGAAAGAATTTAAGTAGGTGTCTTGTGTGAGATTTGCGTCCTGCGATATTCCACTTCCCAGGGGGAAGAAGGGTTCATCCTGCCTCCTGATTAACAAGTTTTGAGGATCCTCCTGCAAAGCAGCTATAACCAGGGTTGTCTAAACGTCACAGTCCTACTATACAAGCACAAACACACAGCATCTCAAGAAACTTATTTTCATTAAAAGAAAAAGAAAGAAAACAGACTCTTTCTAGACATTCTGGCCCCAAAGATAAGCTTGGCTGCATACCAGCAATGTCTGCTAAAACCTCCAGCGCTCGAGGGAGGCTCATCTTCAGCACTCCCTCTGCTAGTATGAACAACTGGAACATATCATACAAAATAAGCAAATGCAAGGAAAGCAGTTTTCAGTCTAATTTGTTCAAGTGCCAGATTTGGCATTTTCAGGTGTAGCATGACATATAGCCTGTACTGACCCTGTACCCTTGGAACAGGGTGGAAAGATTAGCCCTCGGACTCTATTTGCCAAGTGATGATGGTTCTTACTCATCTGACAAACCCTCCAAACATTTTTTGGGTCTGTGTTTCCTGGAGTGAGGTGTAGAGGTGACCCTCCCCTCCCTCATGCAGACCCAGAGCAGTCCCTCAGCAAAGGGGGGCTGTGGCCGGGTGCACTGGGGAGCCCAAGCTATGGCTTCTACCAAGCTGGCCCACAGTTACAGAGCTATGTGCGCACAGAGTGAAGACAAGGGAAGAAAATCTGACAGCAAATGTGTGGGTCTTTGTCATAGGTGGGGTGTTTGGGTTCAGGTCCACGTTCAGTATTTCTATTCCTTTCCGTTTCCTCCTTTTCCTCCCATCTCATGGTTTGGGTGCTATTGCTTCTGGAAACAAAGGCACTGTGACATCACTGCAATCTAGCCACTGGTTAGGAGCTGGCTTTTGCAGATGGACAGCAGCCTATTTCAAAAGATGTTAAGGTGCCATCCACTGCCGCAAAGCAGGCTCCTCCTGCTTTAAACCCAAATAATTCTGTTCACAGCAGCTCACCAAATGCAGAGGATAAGAGGAAACCAGCTCAATCGGATCAAAGGTCCATATAGTCCAGCACCCTCCCCCCAGTAGCCAGCCAGTTGCCCCAAGCGGGGGAAGTCTACAAACAGGACATGAGTGCAGTCACTCTCTCCTGCCCAGGATCGCCAGCAATGGGTATTGAGAGGCAGGCTGACTCTGATCCAGGAAGAAGCATACAGCTATTGATAACTGCCTTTAAAGTTGTCCAAATTGGCAGCCATTGGCACATTTTGTTTCTATAGGCACTGTGTGAAGGACTCGCCTTCCATTCATTTTCATTGGATAATCCCACTGATTATGGGAGTGAAGCAAAAATGCTTCTCCATACATTGCATAATTTCATACAAATTTATCACCCTCTACTTGCTTTTTTCCTAAACTAAAAAGCCCCAGATGTTTGTAGAACCATAGAATGGGACCACAAGTGTCATCATCCAACACCCTGCTATCACAGCTTAAAAAATCTATTTCAGGTGGCCTTCTAACCTCCATTTTAAAATTTCCAATAAGGAGACTCCAGCACCTTCCCTGGTATTCCAGTCCACTGCCAAACAGCTCCTACTGTCAGAAAGTTCTTCCTAATATTCAGTCAGGATATCCTTTCTCATTTAAATCCATGGTTTGGGTCCTACCCTCCGCAGCAGCAGAAGGCAAGTTTGCTCCATCTTCCATGTGACACCACTTCAGATATTTGTTTTATCTGTTGTAACCTTTCTTCATAGGGGAGTTGCTCTGTCCCCTGAGCATCCATGGGGAAATGTATCAGGATCTTAACTTTGGTGCTCCCCCCCCCCCCACCTTGCATAAATTCTCATTCAGCCTGTCGGATTTTATATTTCTTCAGGGCATACGTCTCACTATTCATGAGACACCTCTGCGAGCCTGGGGCTGACGGTTCTGAGACTTTTGCCGATGGGGTGCCCAGGGAAGGTCTCTCAAGGCAGCAGGTCCTGACACGGATAGGTGTCATGTCTCTGGTGAAGAAAAAGGTAGGGAATCTGACCATCAGGGTAGGAAAGGCAGTGGGTGGGTAAAGGGAAATCATTCAGTTCCCTTAAGAAATTATTCTGCGTGGGTTTGAGCATGGCTTCTTTCCTCTAAAGGAAAAGGAAGTGTTCTTGAGTATCTTGGTTTTCTTGTTCACCGTTAACCAGGTAAATTCCAACTCCCTCTTCTTCTTCTTGCTTTAAATAACAAGCCGATATTTTACCCATCCTCTCTCCACAATCCCCATAGCTCTGGTGCAAATAAGCCAGTGCAAATTCAACTCTAGCATAATATAGTTAATATTATGTGCATTGCAACCTTCAGTTTGAAGAACAGGATGCTTAAAAGACAATTCACTATTTTCTCCAAATTCTCTTCTTGGGAAATTCTAGTCTGTCTCCTGTAAGAAGCATATGCTATTATTACTCAAATATAGACTTCCCATTCAATAGCCTGGGAAGAAGTAGTGCCCTTATTATTTTCAAAGTATTCCTGGAATTCAGCATCTCTTTGAATTTTAAAATTCTCATCATACAAAAGTGAGATACTTAAATGCCATGAGACCGAACCACAATTTTTGTCTGCTTTGAGGCTATTAGCATGATTTTTTAAAGGGAATGAATGGGAATGCCAGTATTTTGTTGTGGGTTTTTTCTGTTTGAGAACAGCTTGACTGCAGAATCTCTTCTATGAGAGCCTGACTGAGTCCATGGGATCCTCCCCCCTTCCTCAATATTTCTACTGTTGGGCTTGTTCTTGCGGCCCGTATCTAACACAGCGAAAATGTGTTTGCTCACAGTGGGCTGCATATCTTTTGTATGGCAGGTGCAAGAGTTTGAACACATTAATGGTCGCTGGAGCATGCCTGAATTGATGCCTGACCCCAGCGCTGACTCCAAAAAGTCATCCCGAGCTTCGTCTCCCACAATCAAAACCTCCACCACCACCCCAGACCCCAGCTGCACCAATACCCCCTGCACCTCCAAGCCAGGTATGCCCCCTGGAGCAATGGGAAACACTGAGCATCTCTTGGTGGGAGGAATGCCAAATCACTTCCAACCAAAAGGCCAGAGACCCTCCTAATGGGTTCAGAATCTGGCCAATAGGTGAAGGTATTTTCCTTCATGTTGCTAGTCTCTTAGGATTTCTATCCTGCCCTATCTCTGAGCATTGGGGCTGGCTACATTTACTATTCATTCCAAATAGATATCACTCTCAAAAGAACTTAGAATTTTGCCCCAGGGTCTAAGACAAAGTCGCTTTACATTGATACCGGTGTTAATGAAACCAGATTCAGTTTAAGGAGGTGGCTGTATTAATGCTAGCATACATTAGATAAAAACTTGGTTTGTTAAAATGATAAGCATCATGTAGATTTGAATGGCTGCAGTTTATCTTGGCTTTGGATTGGTCCTAAGGTGTACAGGATTATAGTGCAAATGTGTTTTTGAAGAAGGAGAGGATGACTGTTACCTTGGTGTCCATCCCACCAGCTACCCCGGCTCCCAGTGACAAAGGAGATGGGGCAACCCTGGCAGAGAAGGAGGACCCAGAAGCCAAAGATGAGAAGCCGGAGAAAGAAGCCAAGGGTGGCGAGAAAATGGAGGTTGAGGTTTGTGTTTGTGCAAGGGAGGGGTTCTTTCAGGTGGTCCTCCAAGCAATAGAGCTGCCTGGTTTGGTGTACCTTGTGGGGGGAGATATTTTGGGAATGCTTTCAAAAGCAGAGCTCCTGGGGAAATTACCAGGATTATTGGCACTGAAGGCAACAACCAACGTTCTATGGATGTGCCCTGTTCTCTTCTTCCCACTAATTTTGATATTAAAAGCTTCCGGCCTTTAGAAACAACAGCTTGAGGATTCCACTGTTAAGCAGTAACTCCAGTTGCAGACAGTGAAACTTCAACCACATAATCCCCTTTAGTAGCGCTACATCATCTCTAATTCACTTCCCTGCTGTGTGGAGTTCCTAGCAATGTATCACTTGCTCAAAGGGTGGTGGAAAATGGTTGTTATTTTGCATTTCTCAGCCTTCAGTCCCCGAGCAGCCCACTTCTGCCACCTTCTCAGGGGAAAAAGCGGAAATGGAGTCGTCCAAGAAGCCTGATCAGGAGGGATTGGTAGCACTTGGGGAGAAGGAGACAGAAGCCGAGCCCGCAGTCAAGGAAGAGAAAGAGAAATTGGGTAAAGATTTATAAGGATGGGGATGGAGGGGGAATGGTTCTAGATCTGAGCACTGAAGACTGTCCTTCTTTGGGAACGTGGGGAAAATGCATTTGAGTAATAAAAGGAAGGTGCAAATGTGCCTCAAGAATCCTCACCTGCTCTTTACTGTCAAGGAATGTGGACCTGAGAAGAGCTTGTCATCAGTGGGAGCTCTAGCCAAACTTCCACCTTGCTTGTATCTTCTCTGGATGGTGTGTGGTGGTGTTGTGGAGGTAGTGCCCATGGTTCTATGGGACGCCCCCCCCCCCCCCCGTGTCATGATAAGCAACCAGTGTTCCATTTTCAAAGAGGGCAAGAAGCTTTGGCTGTTCCTTTTGGGGGGAAATGGTAACAGATTATAGTGAAGATCCTACACAGCACTGTATGACATCAGATACTCCAAGTGACACCCCCATACCTCACATTTCCCCTGCACTTTCCAAAGTTCCAGATGCTGATCCCGAAAAACTCATGGCAGATGAGAAACCCACAGAGAGTGATGAGAGTAAGGAAAAGGCTGAGGGAGAGGCACAGGAAGTGAAAAAAGGTAACATGGGCTTTATGAGGCAGAATTGTAGAGGGATTAACCCATATGTGGTCGCAGGGCTTGAACTAAAGCCCTTTGCAACCTAGAGCTGAATCTGTGTCACCATTCGGGGGTTAGGCAAGTTGGGGGGAAATGAGCCGCTTAGGACTCTCACTGGGAAGGGGTCATGTGATACTTTCCAGTTTTTAACGCCCCCTCCCCACATTTTGCCTTGCCCTGGTTGCTGGGAATGGCCCGATGGCAAGATTTGAAGGTCCAGTCTGGGAAAGGACAAAGACCACCAGTCTCTGATCCCCCTTCCCACTCCAGAAATTGGCTGACATGTGCAGGGTGACTCCACATGGCCTTGAGGGAGGGAGGCAAGCCTTAGATTTGAGGGTGTGGCTTATGTAGAATTTTGCCAACCCCCTCCAGCGGGGAAGCCTGTGGGGAGGGACACAGAAGCTACAGGAGGGAGATGGAGAATTCAGGGCTTGGTGGCCTCTTTCACCTCCCTGTTCTTACCCTCCCTCTTACAAGAAGAGGCAAAAGCCGAGAGGGAGCCTGGAAAAGAGCCCAAAGCTAGCAGCATCAAAGATGAAAACCGGAACAATGGCAAGAAGGAGGAGAAGACTGAGAAGCCCCGATTCATGTTCAACATAGCCGACGGTGGCTTCACGGGTATGTTGTGGCTTCGGGTGCAGACCCACAATGTGATGAGCCTGTGCTGGGATAGAGAGTGACCTGGCAAGTGTGTGTGTGTGTAGGTGTGTAGAGAGTGGCCCTCTCCCTTGTTTGGGCCAACTAGGGAAAGACGCTCTCTCCCTTAAGTGGACAATGTGTGAACTAGGTCACTTAGTGTGGAAGTAACTTGTACTGTTTGGGTGCCAGCTGGGTCACCTTGTGAAGAGAAGCAGTGCACTTAATTTTGCCAGGAGTTCATCGAGAGTAGCACTGACTGTGGACATCTCTCCCCCCCCCCTTTCTTCAGAGCTCCACACCCTGTGGCAGAACGAGGAGCGAGCCGCCATCTCCTCCAGTAAGCTTAATGAGATCTGGCACCGCCGACATGACTACTGGCTACTGGCGGGCATAGTCCTGTATCCTTTGACCCAGGAGAGCAGTGTGTGTGTGTGTGTGTGCTGATTCATGGCAAGCAAGGAGAGCCAAGCTCACCTCCTGGAAACCCCTACTTGAGCTCTTCCTCAGCGAAAGGTGCAGCCCTTGGCGAGAGATGTGACACTACAGAGAGGCGAGTAACAGAAATATAGGATTAGTGCCTAACCTGGGAGTGGGCTTGGTTATGGCACTCTCCTCCAATATTGGCCACTGGCTGATTCAAAGGGAGATTTGGCACCTTCTGAACAGCTGTCTAGAGCAGGGAAAAGACCCAGCGACTGTTCTCTGTGCTAGGAAAGTCCGCTGCTGGCGTTCTGTATAGCAAACATGACTTCAGTGTTTCCCCCTCTTGAATGCTGCTGACCATGGAGAAAAAGCGTCCTAGCATAGGAGAAGAGCCCAGCAGCTGCTCAGGGGCTGCCCTGCTGCTCCTGGAGGATTATCCAACCATTGCCTGGCAGGGACTAGGACCCAGCATCTTCTCCTTCCAGCCTTGAAAGGAAACGTTCCATAGGCAGTCATCTGCCCAAAAGGTTTTCTCCTAATCATGTCCTGTGATCCCAAGCATCTTTGCCCAGCAGGGCTCAATGGGACTTCTTCCCCAGGTGTCTTTTAATATTTCATACCAAGTCTGCCACCTCCTCCATTCCTTTATTTCTGAGGGAAACAAAGGTTCAAACGCTTTTTCTTGCTGTTGTATGCTTTTTTATGTTTATTGAGCTGTGTGTGTTGACAGGGAACAGCAGATCCAGACTTTTCTCTCATAGCTTCAAGGCTGGGAAAGGCATTTTATGGCCTCTTGGTTCAGGGTAGATAACCATGCAGAACCATAAGCTGTAGACTGTGACTTCATGCCAGGCAGTTCCTTGTTCCCCTGCCTTGCTGGGAAGTGGCAGTGGGTTCCCTGTGGCCTGTCAAGATTCCTTAATGCCCCTGCACCTCTCTACAGTCACGGCTACGCTCGCTGGCAGGATATCCAGAATGACAACCAGTTTGCCATCATCAATGAGCCCTTTAAGACTGAAGCCAACAAGGGAAACTTTTTGGAGATGAAGAACAAGTTCCTTGCCAGAAGATTCAAGGTGTGGATGAATTGATGGGACCAGACAATAGAATCAAGGGCTTGGGGCCAGTTGGCAGTCACAGAGCACGGCTACTTCAGGCACAGCAGTCTGTGTAATTCAAAAGCTTGCTTTCAGCATTTTGAAGCTAAAGTTGAAGCTGTGTTAACGTTGGCAGTGTAACCAGAGCTTGCCAATCTGAGGACGACGACCATGTCAGCGGCTTCTGAAATAAACCAGGCGTATATCCAGACAATTACATATTTCCACAATCACAAATGTATTTTGGGGTGCAAAATAATCTCAGCTTTTATAAACAGGTTTCTAGTCCTTATGGTTATGAAAATAAGTTTGAATCTAATGCCTGGGGAGAACCTGAAATCCTTAAAGTGGGGCAGTGGAGGTGTAAGCCTTTCGGGGTACTTCAGTATTCTGCATAGTTTAATTTCCCTCTTTGTGGCCTAGAAGAGCCAGAATTAACTGTATTTGTTTAAACTAATCAGTACTGAAGAATCTGCAAATTATTGCCCAGTCCTGGTTTTGGTTACCTTGAGAGGAAAGCCACGTTGGGCCAAATGGCAGTTTTTCAAAGCACCTCATTTTCCTTCTCTCCATTTCCTTCCTTCAGCTTCTGGAGCAAGCCCTGGTGATTGAAGAGCAGCTGCGGAGAGCCGCCTACCTGAACATGACTCAGGACCCCAGCCACCCGGCCATGGCCCTCAACACCCGCTTTGCCGAGGTGGAGTGTTTGGCCGAGAGCCACCAGCACTTGTCCAAGGAATCTCTGGCTGGCAACAAGCCTGCCAACGCCGTCCTGCACAAGGGTAAGAGGCGGGCGGGTAGGAGGGCCCGGAGAGGACAGTCCATGTGAACCCCCTACACCCCGCCCCCCGCGCCTCTGTGCAGCGTCCTCCTTCTGTACCACATTCTGAATCCATTAAAGTGCGGTTGTGATCAGAAAAGCCGCTGTGTACAGTTGTCTCCTTGATCCTGCTCTGTGTATCTCTGGTGTATCTACTTTGGTCTATCCATGGAGTATCCACAAATATCTTCTGAGTATCTGCCAACAATCCTTTGTGTGCTTGCTGGACATCTGCAAAACATCTTTTTATCTTCTGAACATTTCCCCTCTCCTCTCTGTCCCAAGCATGATTGCTGAGTAGTCCACTGAGTATCTTTCGGTGTAGCAGTGGAATTATGCCCTCCAGACTATCCTCTTACACAATCATATTCAGTGCTTTTGATGTATCTTTTCTTTTTTTAAAGTCCCCATAAAATTCTCTTGAGTTTCACATGGAGCACTTCTGAGATACCTGGCTCCATGCGCTTTTAAGTATCACTTGTGTATTTCTCCACCAAGTATTCTGTGAGTAGCACTGGTTCACATTTGTCCCCATCCACGTGTCTCTTAAATATTTTGCTGTCTCTGGTGCATTTCTCAAGTATATCTGGCTTGTTTTCCTGTGAGTTTCTCTGGTGTGTCCCCCACCCTCCCAAATACTGTGTGAGCATCCTTTGCATTTAGTCTCCCATCTTGGTGCATTCATTTCCCTCCATCTGCTTGGGCTCATCCGAGAGTCTCCAGTGCCTGGTAGCTATCCTTTGGGAGAGTATTTCCTCTGTGCTTGGTGATGAACAATCTGGCAAGTGGGCCAAATCCCTTCTCTACGACGGGTGGGCAGAAAGAATGCATAGATTTTCTAGCTCATTTTAGGAGTGTCCATGGAGTGAGTTTGGCTCAGGAGCAAATCTCACGCCACTGCCCCAGCCCCCATGAACTTGGTGAAATGCAGGATAGGTTTGGCAAGGGGTTCTTGGGTTCCAGGAGAGGTCGCCTGTTAACCTGGGCTCTGTCCCCCCTGACAGATTTCGGTCTCTTTCTCCTTCTGTCTCCTCCTTTCTCTCTCCTACCAGTGCTGAACCAGCTTGAGGAGCTTCTCAGTGACATGAAAGCGGACGTGACGCGCCTGCCAGCCACGCTCTCTCGCATCCCTCCAATTGCCGCCCGCCTCCAGATGTCCGAACGCAGCATCCTCAGCCGCTTGGCAAGCAAGGGGAACGAGACGCAGACTGCCCCGGTAACCGTCCGCTCCTTGCTCCACTCTTGTTTCCCTGACTGGCCAGTGAAGTGGGGTGGAGGGCAGCTCACAACAGGGCCTAACATGGTTTTGCTTCTATTGGTGTGAAGGCAGCCTGGAACACAACTGATAAAACAGGTTGTGAAACTTTTAAGACTTGGAGGGATGGTCCTTCTAGACAGACATATTATTTCCACCTGTTCTCTTGTGGCATTTCTCTGCATTGTGGCTGGAGTTCAGTTGCCCTCTCCCTCTTCTTTTCTTCTTCTCTTCTTACAGGCCTTCCCCCCTGGGCCCTATGCCACTCCTCCAAGCTTTGGGGGCTCCTTTGGTGCCACCCCTGGCGGAACGCTGCCCACTATGGGTGCCAACTACAGCCAAATGCCAACTGGCTCCTTCATCACAGGTTGGTTGTGGGTGAGTGGGGAAAGAGCAGGCAAGGGCAAATTGAAACTGCATGTGGGATCTCTGACCACAGTTCACCCACCCCCACTGTTGTGGGGCCAGCGGGGGTGGGGGGATTTTGTCTCCTTCCCGGACCAAAATACATCCTTAGAGCAACAAATCAGAATGAGCATTTTTGATATTCTGGCATTCCTGTCTTTGACATGGGACTCTAGATAGCATTCTCTGATCCAGTCACTAACCAGACTCATACCTACTTAACAATGAAACCCATCAAGGAATGAAGATTCCTGGGTAGTCTGGGGGAAGAAAGGTCAATAAATGGGTGTTGAAGGAAGTCCAGCAATCGTAGCTTCTCTCCTTGGGTCAAGGATGTCAGAACGTGGAAGTTGATGAGGGATTTTCATGGTTGGTTGTTTTTTCCGTGCCCCTAAAAATGGTATTCAGCAAAATATGTTTGGCATTTTATGATTTTATTAAATTTCACCACCACCCTGCACAATACCATTTTGAGGCTTTGCCTCTTTTTCTCCTTTCTGATGCTGATGATGGCTTTCTAAAAAGATTAGAACATGTGGGCGGGGAAAGAAGTATGTTTTGTGGTTGCTAGCCAAAACAGCAGCTTCTGTGGTCAGAAGTGGGCTATGTAATGGTGGTGACTTATAGCGGGGGATGGCTCTCACCACTAGTATGCCCTCCTCCTCTTGTTCCTTCTCAGTGGGCAGGAGGGAGCACCAAGCAAGAGTTGGGAGCTGCATGTCTGAGTCGTTCCTCCAGCTAACCCTGCCTTTTTCTCTCTCTGCTTGTGCAACTGCAGCCAACGGTCCCCCTGTGATTGTGAAGAAGGAAAAAGAAGGAGAGAGCCTGGAGAAGAAAGAGGCGAAAAGTGGGGAGGTGATTTGCATAGACGACTGATGGGGCACCTGGGCTAACTTGCCTACCTGGTCGCTTCTGGACAGGTCCTGCCTCTGGCAGAAGGGAGGGGCACGTGGTTCCCCTCGAGCCTCTCCTCTTTTATTTTCTGATCACGTTGGTGGCTTTGCCTGGGCGGTGGGGAGGGTGGGTGAATAATGCCCACTTCAACCTCCTGTGTTAGATTTAGATGCTGTCTCCCAAGCACCTCCTCTTTCCCTTCTTGGGTGTGGGGAGGCAGGTCTCAAAACCAGCCAGGGAGAAATGTTTGGGAGCCAGGGCCCATCTGGGTTCTGTTCCTGGCCAGAGGCTTTTAAGTGGGCAGGAAAAGCAGGAATTGGAATTAGGCTCCCAGGGCTCCACCTTTGGAGTCTCCTGCTTGTGACAGGGGAGGGGGCTGCCTGCCTTGAGGCATTAGCTCCAGGCAGTGCTGAACCTTTGAGAAGCACTGCAAAGTGACTCTATAAATATGAATATATATATAATGTATACACACTCATCCTGTATGTTTAACCCCCTTCCCACTTGTGCTTGGACCCCTTGCAGGGGCGATAATGGGGCAGTCTGGGGAGGGGGACACACTCCCTAGCCATGTTCTGTTCTGAGAACGCATAGTGTGGGGAGCAAACTCCACCACCATCTCCCTGCATCTGGAACTCTGGGGAAGCCAGATCCCGAAGGTGCGCTCCTTCCAGGAGTGTCCCCTGCTTTGAGCGGGCGGGCAAGGGGGCTGCCTCGTTCCCTCTCCTTCCTGCCAGCCTCTTCCTTAGAAGCAAGTTGTTGGAGGAGGAGGGGGGCAGGGAGAAGGGGCAACAAGAGGGCCAGCTCTGCGCTCCTGGATTTTGTTGCCGGATCTCAAGTCACTTCTTGTTTAAATCTTACAGAATAAAGGCACTGTTTCCTTGGCTACATCACCTGGGTGCGTTGTGCCTCCTTTGTGTGGGTGGCTTGGAAGAAATGGGGCTCTGGCAGTGCTTGAAAGGGGAGGCTAGGTTTGCTGTTGCGTCATTTGTTTCCACTGCAGTTTCTGTGTCATTTTCACAGAATCTAAAAGGTTGCTTTGCACATTTAAAAAAGGTACACATAAGCATTGAAGATGAAATTTGTTAGCAGTTGTGTGTGCTGAGCTTACAGTGCTCTCCGCCATCTGCACCTTTGCAAAATATGAACATGCAGTGACTTACACATGGATTTAATGTAAGCACTTTTCCGTGCAAGACTGTTAACAGATGAAACGAGGCTTGAAGAAATGGGGTAAATAGCAGCATTTGCCTTTCTCGCGCAGAGGATTTTGGAAATGTTCAGCCCTTGTTATTGAAGAGGGGAAAATGGGTATGTAGGAACAGCTCAAGATTATTTTTATTTATTCAGGTTTCCTCCCACCTCTCCTCTTGGTGTAAATGGCAGCTCACACCCACAATAAAACACATACGTTAAGGCAAGTGGCAATCTACAAGCCAAAAGCAGAGCAGGCAAAGCCCATAAATGAAGCCAGCCGCCAATTAAGAAAAATGAGTAATGACTAAAATGCAGGCAAAGACCCATGTAAATCCAGTGCTCTTTACCTGTTGGCAGAAGGAGGGTGAGGGCCTGGCGGGACTCCCTGGGAAGGGCATTTCAGAGCCTGAAGTCAAGGAGTGCAATACAGATGCCAAAAAGGTCACCAAGGCTTGAGATTGCTCAGGACTAGGCATGGAAGGAGAAGGTTGCTGTTTTATATGCTCTCAACCATTTACACTAAAGATTGGCAATGGGGAAGAAAAGGAGATGATGTCCAAATTCAGCCTCTGGCCATCCACCAGCAAGTCCCATTTCTGGGACATCAGGAGGAAGCTGCAGGAGCCGAGTGAGGTTCTTTGTGTGGTGCAGGTGCAAAACAGGAGGGGGCCAAAAATGAAGATGGTCTGGCTTTGCGCTTCAATGCAGCCATATAGGCCGTTTAGAGATTCCACGCTTGAAAGCTCTTGATAGTTCAGTTGGTAGAGCATGAGACTCTT
Source organism: Podarcis pityusensis (assembly GCF_964106645.2). NCBI lineage: Eukaryota > Metazoa > Chordata > Lepidosauria > Squamata > Lacertidae > Podarcis > Podarcis pityusensis. The sequence continues at coordinate 50,915,400 of NC_138038.1, read as the reverse complement.
AATCTCAGGGTTGTGGGTTCAAGCCCCACATTGAGCAAAAGATTCCTGCATTGCGGGGGGTTGGACTAGATGAGCCTCGTGGTCTAAAATTCTATGAAAGAAAACAAGATGACTAAAGGAAAAAAAGCAAGTGGTGAAGTTTATGGCACAAGCTAGGAATCCTTCCCACCAGCAGAGGTCAGCCTAACCCTCTGCGAAAAGCTCTGCAGGAAAATCTAACCTTTCGTTCCAGCCACTGAAGTTCTGAGAAAGCCATGGCAAGGTACAGCTTCTGTGAAGGGACTGAACGAGAATCACAGGGAACCAGGCTCTTTCTGTTCAGCTATCTGGAGCATCTCTCATCAGGGTAGCCTCTTTGATGTCTTCACCCACCCAGCTGTCCTGACCCATCACAGATTGTAAGAGCACTGCCAAAAAGAAATTTACAAGGGTTTTATTCTGCCAAACTGTTGAATACACAGCTTTTCTGGCACATACTGCTTTTTTTTAAAAAAAAGGGTCACATCTGGAGGACACCAGGTTGGGGGAAGGCTGCTTGGCTGAATTCCTATTGGTGCAATAGAGGAAACTAGGAAGTGTCACGGTGTTTAGTCAGACCATTGGGCCACCAAGCTCAGTTCTATTGACATGTGACTAGCAATAGTTTGACAGTGTTTTACACCAAAGTCTTGCCCAGCCCTGCCTAGAGACGTGAGCGTTGCACTTGGGGCCTTCTGCATGCAAAACTATTGGCCATTCCTCCTACACTGCAGGTGACACTTGTATGATTTCCTAGTCTACTCACTCATTCCCAACCCAATCCATTCAAAATTGATTGTGATTGGTAGTGGATGCCTGATATATTATTTTTTACTGCCGTGTCTTTATTCCCCTCCACTAGTTTGATCTCTACCCCTAACACACACACACACACACACACACACACACACACACACAGTCACTCAGTTGCCTGACTCCAGGCTGGCAACCCCCCTCTCCCAACTGCTCGCCCCACTCCCCTTTTGAAACTTCAACTAATCACCAGCTTCTTAAAATGAATGAACTTGCATGGGAGATTTTACCTAGAGCTGACCCAAGCTCACCTTTGAGGGGAGGCAGCGTTTGGAAAACCAGAAAGACAAAAAGTAAAATTTTAGAAGCACAAATGTAACACCTGATTTAAGTACAGTGGTACTTTGCTTTGCATATGTCTTGGTTTGCATGCGTTTTGGATTACAAACATGTCAAACCCGGAAGTGCGTGTCCCAATTTGCAACCTTTTTTTGGATTACAACCCATTATTTTTTTTGGATTACGAACAAATTTTTTTGGAGGCCCCATTAGCGAAAGCATGTCTTGGGTTACAACCTGTTTTGGTTTACAAACGGACATCCGGAACGGATTATGGTTGTAAAAAGAAACCCAAACCATTCAAGATAAAAATTACCTCCATTTTCCTTCCCCCAAGAGTAACAGTGTTACAATTTCTACAGTTCTCTATCTATTCAACAGGGAACACCATGAGTTAGCTCCAGAGGGACACTAAGGTTGAGACATATTAGCGGTTAATGTTTTCCCCATTCACACAGTCTGTCAGGCAACTAGAGAATTACCTATACCAGTGGGGTCCACACCAACAGGTTGCATGACTCCTTTCACCTAAGTTATTGCTGAAATTAAGCCAATCTCACACATGGATTCAGTTATAGCAACACATTATGTACCTCCCATACGCTATGAAAATTCAATAGATTTATTCATATTATTATGTTTCTTTCCTACTTTTTAACAAGTACAGGAAGGAAAACTGAGCAAGACACATTGCTTCATGTATCAATATTAACCCTTAACTTGCAGCAAAAAGCTCCACTTGCTAGATGAATTCTTCATTCTTCAACTCCTGGGTCACAGCAGCAACATTCCCACAGTAGCAATATATACAGTGGTACCTCAGGTTACATACGCTTCAGGTTACAGACTCCGCTAACCCAGAAATAGTGCTTCAGGTTAATAACTTTTGTGCTCCGGCGGCACCAGGAGCCCTCATTAGCTAAAGTGATGTTTCAGGTTAAGTATGGACCTCCGGAACGAATTAAGTACTTAACCCGAGGTACCACTGTATGGTGTAAAAAATCAAAAGTAGGGCCGTTGTAGGAACTTTGGGTTGAAAGTGTGTCCTAGGACTGAAAATGTTTGAGGACTAGTGCCATAAATCACGATTTGCCAACCTTTTTGGACCAATGGGGGCACAAGTCACAAATGGTGGGCTCGCATAACACAAACGTAGGGATACAGTCCCCGATAACATTATGCTTACCATGGGAATCAGCTACGTCCAGGTGTGTCTTTTTAAGAAAAGACCAGCTGCTGTGGCACTTCAGGTATATCAGTGTAACCCATTTTAGCCATCAAGCTGACCCAAATCCTGCCCCAAATTCTCCTTTGGAGTTGTAGACTCACCGTTCACATGCTGGGCTGGGCTTGGCTTGTTAGCAGGTTGCTCTCCCGATCACACGCCACTGCCTCAAGGCGATTTCCAGCTTCGTTTCCAAAATGAGGCTCCTTGGCCGCCAAAAGTTTGAGTCACATCCCTCCACGTTTGCTGCATCTGTTTGTGTCTGGCTGTGGGCTAGGGTGGACTAACCAGAGTGAATCACGCAGATGCCACCCACACAGGCCCATTAAAAGCAGCCCTTGTCCCTAGTCATGGGAGAGAGGCTGGTTGCAGAGTCCAGAGCGATGATTAAACAGGATATGATGGCTTGGAAATTGCTGCAATCCTCTGGATGGGGAAACCAGAATCGGAAGGAGCCAGGGACAGGTGTGCTAAAGCAAGGAACGCAGCAGCTTGAGTCACCCAGCTGGAGAATTTGCAGGCTGCAGGGAATGCACACACATAGGTCTCATCTACTCAAGGTGTTGGGAAATGGCAGATCCCACCTGGCTAGTCAAACCTGCAATATTGTCAAGCTCTCTTGAATGCAGTGCGGCAGTAAGTGTCAGACTAGGACCTTGGACAAACCAGGGTTCAAATCCACACATGGCCATGAACCTCACCTGGTGACCTTGGGCCAGTCATTGCCTCTCAGCCAAACCTACCTCACAGGGTTGCAAAGATGAAACTGAGGGAAAACTATGCCATCCTGAACTCCTAAGTGAATAGGTGGGATATAAATGTAATTAATTAGTATACCTGAAGGAGCGTCTCCAACCCCATCATTCTGCCCGGACGCTGAGGTCCAGCGCCGAGGGCCTTCTGGCGGTTCCCTCATTGCGAGAAGCAAAGCTACAGGGAACCAGGCAGAGGGCCTTCTCGGTAGTGGCGCCCGCCCTGTGGAACGCCCTCCCATCAGATGTCAAAGCGATAAATAACTTCCTGACATTTAGAAGGCATCTTAAGGCAGCCCTGTTCAGGGAAGCTTTTAATCTGTGATATTTTACTGTATTTTTTGTTTCTATGGAAGCCGCCCAGAGTGGCTGGGGAAACCCAGCCAGATGGGCGGGGTACAAATAATAAATTATTATTATTATTATTATTAATAATAAAAAACTGTAAACTATTTGCCCCATTCCTACTTTAAGAACCAATTAAGTCTTTTACATCCATCTTCCCCCAAATTTAGACCTTTTCCTCACCTTGAGAGCTTTAGGATGAAGGGCACTACCCTGCTTCAAGAGCTCACAAACCTTCTGGACCCCGAGCAGCCTTTCAGATATTTTGGTTTATGACCTGTATCAGCCCTGTCTATTTACAAGGTTTTTGCTGCCATGTCAAAGCTAGGAGGTGGGCCACTGCATTCTGCTGACACAAGACAAAGGCTTGTCTCAAGGCAGGGCCAGGCCCCCTACATCAACCAAGGCCCAGAAATCTTTTAGGTTGGTAAAATGATTCCCAAACAGTGTGCTGTGGAAAGGCTGGTAGTCTGTGGACTGAGGGATTTTGCTTGGCTGCTAAGGTTTGGAATCAAGAATTCCTCAATTGGTGAGGTCCTTTAACTGATGTGTTTGGGACTAAGGGGCTTTTTACAAAACCAAAAAGATAACCACCAAAATAATAGTTCCACTCGGGTTTTTATTAAAATTAAATAAGTTACAATTGGCAAAATGGGGAAGAATCATAAATATGAAATTATCAAGTATGCCAAACACATTTCACAGAAATGCTTCTTTAAAAACCAACAAACCAACACTTAAATAATTTCCTTGTCAGGAAGAACGCAGTATATAGCTAGGAGAGGCCAACTGCCTCTTCTGATACTTTTCACATCTGAGATTTCCAAAATGGGAGAGCCTGCAGAATCTGTTCTGTAGTTCGTAATGAATGCAGCAAAAGAAAACTGTTGGTCGGAGGAAGCACAAGCCAAACCAACACAGTCACAAGGATTATGAGGCCTGCTTATAGCCTGGATGGTCTTCTCAAAGGATCTTTGGTCAAATAAACTTTTACTTCAGTTACTCATCTGAAAAACTAGGAAACAACCTCAACTTTGTGTCAAAAAACATGTTGCAACAGAGGGGGGGGAAACCTTAGTAAGAACTGGATAGTATTCCCATGAAGCCATTTAACCAAATTTGTTTCGCCTTCAGGTATGCTGTCTGAGGGCGAAAAAAAAGCCAAATATGAAAGATGTAGCTTGCAAGACTGAAAACAGAATATACATACACACAGGGATTGCAAGGCACAGTATTTCCATCTTTGATCTCCTCGTACAATGGCACATGCTAAATTTTGTTAAAATGGCTTCTTTGCAGTAGGAAAACAAAGTACTACGAGTGCCAAAATATATGTTCAAATTGTAAACAATCCAATCTTGGCTGCATCTATCCCATTTTTGCCAGAGCGCACGTAGGAGGGTACCTTCAGAAAGTAATCTCATGTATGCCCCCTCAGTTTTTTGAAAGGCACATAGACAATGGAAAACTTTCCATGGTTCAGAACCATGTTAAACAACCTATGCGCAAGATAAATTGACTGCAAGTCAGCCTTCAAGACAGACTTAGTCCAGAAGAGATGTAATCTTGTATCACATATGACAGGTCATCCTCCACTTTCTGCTGCTATCTTCCACATTCTGCTCCATTTCAGGAGACAGAAGCTGTGAGGGGAGAAGGGATGAAAGAGTTTCTGTAGCTCTTCTTGAGTCATCTGTCTGCAATGGCCTCCGTGGGGTCATAAGGTATAGCACCTCCCTGAGCAGCATGGTGAAAATCTGTCGCATGGTAACCAGAAGAACAGTGCATCACCTCATTCATCCTGCACGTGCTGCAGGGAAAGGACACCCCATGGGTGGACAAAGGATGCTTCTTCAAAGCCTTGAAGGTGCAAGCTGGCTACTCTTCTGATGTAGCAGGCTCATAAAAGCTTGTTGATTTCAAGCCAGCCACTTTTCAGATGATGTAGCAAGTCATGAGTGCCAAGTCCTTTATTTCAGGGCCATAGGCTGTACAGGAGAGAAAAAGAAAGCCACTGGTGTAAGCTATAATTGGGGACCCATAAATATTTTAAACCGCTAATGCCAAAGCTTCTGTCCGTCAGCACAAGCCTAATTCAGGAGCCTCATATTAAAGCAAGAAAGTGTTTCACCTGAACCACCATCCTCTGACCCAACTTTGCATCATGGAGGCAAGGGAAAGGAAGTGCTCAGTCAAGGGACTGGCACACTTTTAAGTATATAGTTGTAAGAAGTTGGAGTACACTCCAGCCCCAAAGGGAGATGGGACTCATCTACAATAGTTTTGTCTACCAATACATCCCTGCTCTAGCTCACTTGCTCAATTTCCCATCTTGACATCTGAATATGAAACCTGGGGATTCTCTCCACAATCATCACCCTACAGAAGACAACTCAATGTGGTGATGAACTGTTGCACAGAAGGGGGTAATTTAACACTGCCTGCTGGCCCCAATCCTGACCTCCATACACTGCTCAGCACCCACATGCAGAAAAGCTGACCAACACCTGGATTTTGGAAAAAGCACTGACTTTTAACATACATAAACCCCGTGATGTCAATGAAATGAAGATTAACGCTACAGCCAGCAGGATTGCTCGCTTGCTCCAAACTGACACATCTTATAACCGTGCTGCCACTCAATTAAAGGAAACCTTGCCCAACTAATCCCATTTTAGTCAATCAATGAAATCTACATAAAGTTTCAAAGCAAGAAAGTTTCCTTTTTAAAAAAGAAGAAGACCCACAAGTCAGATGCAGGAGGCAGCAGGCAGCACCTCAGAAGGCCAGGCGTGTTAAGTCTGTCAAAGCAAAAGCGAAGATGGCTTAAAAGGCAAGCATTTATGGCGAATGAAAGCTTTTGTGGAGAGGCCATGTCGCAGCAAAGTGTTACACCCACTACCCCAAACATGCGTACACATCTCCCAAGGTGAGCAGCACTTCATGCACCTGGCAAGGCAGACTCCTGCCAACAAGCGAGGCCTGCTAAGCCCCTTGAGCCTCCTGGGCTACTTGTTCCTCCCACCCTTATGATGAGCCTCATTCCCTGTGGCTTTCCATTATTCTGTTTTAAAAAGCTTATTGAAAACAAATGTTTTACTAATAAATATTTTAAAAAATTAATCGCGATAACGTGAGGTTGAATCCTGACAAGACAGAAGTACTGTTTTTGGGGGACAGGCAGGTGTGGGGGATTCCCTGGTCCTGAATGGGGTAATTGTGCCCCTGAAGGACCAGGTGCGCAGCCTGGGAGTCATTTTGGACTCACAGCTGTCCATGGAGGTGCAGGTTAATTCTGTGTCCAGGGCGGCTGTCTACCAGCTCCACCTGGTACGCAGGCTAAGACGCTACCTGCCTGCGGACTGTCTTCGCCAGAGTGGTGCATGCTCTAGTTATCTCCCGCTTTGACTACTGCAATGCGCTCTACGTGGGGCTACCTTTGAAGGTGACCCGGAAACTACAACTAATCCAGAATGCGGCAGCTAGACTGGTGACTGGCCGCCGGGACCACATAACACCGGTCCTGAGAGATCTGCATTGGCTCCCAGTACGTTTCCAAGCACAATTCAAAGTGTTGGTGCTGACCTTGAAAGCCCTAAACGGCCTCGGTCCTGTATACCTGAAGAAGCGTCTCCATCCCCATCATTCTGCCCGGACACTGAGATCCAGCGCCAAGGGCCTTCTAGTGGTTCACTTGTTGCAAGAAGTGAGGTTACAGGGAACCAGACAGAGGGCCTTCTCGGTAGTGGCACCCGCCCTGTGGAACGCCCTCCCTTCAGATGTGAAGGAAATAAGCAGCTATCTTCTCTTTAAAAGACATCTGAAGACAGCCCTGTTTAGGGAAGCTTTTAATATTTAATGCTGTACTGTTTTTAACACTTGATTGTGAGCCGCCCAGAGTGGCTGGGGAAACTCAGCCAGATGGGCGGGGTATAAGCAATAAATTATTATTATTATTATTATTATTATTCAGACCACGCCCCCGTACCGCATGAGAAGAGGCACTCACGGTTGATTGGTGGTCTCCGCCTGGGGGGCACGGATCTGCTCCGGCCACGCCCTCTCCTGCTCCGCGCAGGCGCATCGCCGTCCCCACTCCCTCCCTTCAGGAGTCTCTTCAGCGCCCTCCACAGGCGCCATTGGCCGGCCTCGCCGTCGCCGCCGTCCTCCTCCTCGCCGTCGCCGCCCTCCTTCTCCCCCAGGCGCTCCTCGGCCTTGCTCCCGCCGCCGGCCCCTTGCTTCTCGAGGCGGACGACGCGCTGCCAGAGCTCGGCGTCGATGGGCGGCAGGACGAGGCGTCGGCGGTTGCCCGTCAGCCCCGCGCTCCCGCGCCTGACGCCGGCCACGAGGAAGTTGCCGCGCTCGCGCAGCGAGGTGACGGTGCGGCAGTAAGGGCACGTGACCTCCTCCCACCAGCCCTCGCGCGCCAGCTGGCACACGCAGGCGCTGCAGATCACGTGGCGGCAGCGGGAGGGCTTCCACGAGCCGTGCGCGCCCCCCAGGCGGCGCGGCGCGCGGCCGCAGCGGTCGTAAGGCATGCAGCAGATGCCGCACTCCAGGTCCTCGGAGGCGCCGCCCTCTTCGCGCTCGTCCACGGCCATAGCCTCCTCTGCCTTGACTTTCAACGGCCCCTTGCGCGCTCACCCGTAGCCCGCGAGGCGCGCGAGCCAACTGAAGGGCGCCTCTCGCCGGCTGCCTCTATATATAGACACGAGGAGAGCGTGCCCGGTCGCTTGGGTACACGCCCCTTTTCGCTCTTTTCAGCCAATGCGGAGCTAGAGGGGCGGCGCGCGGCGAAAGGCCACGCCTCCCCAGTCCTCTTTCGAAGGGGGAAAAAGGCGGGAAAAATGTGGGAGGCGGTTGGTGGAGGGCGGGGAGGGCAGGCGGGAGAGGCGCCCCCCCCCCCAGCAACCTGTTGACTCAGGCAGAAATCCAGCTGGTGAGGCTTCTGAGGTAAAGTGATGCGGGAAGAACAGCTACACCAATCTGATTTCTGTCTGAGCCACGAAACTGAAAGGTGTGGCAACCCTGTTTCTTTACTTTTAGCATGCATTATTTTGTTAATCATAGAATCATAGAATCATAGAGTTGGAAGAGACCACAAGGGCCATCGAGTCCAACCCCCTGCCAAGCAGGAAACACCATCAGAGCACTCCTGACATATGGTTGTCAAGCCTCTGCTTAAAGACCTCCAAAGAAGGAGACTCCACCACACTCCTGGGCAGCAAATTCCACTGTCGAACAGCTCTTACTGTCAGGAAGTTCTTCCTAATGTTTAGGTGGAATCTTCTTTCTTGTAGTTTGGATCCATTGCTCCGTGTCCGCTTCTCTGGAGCAGCAGAAAACAACCTTTCTCCCTCCTCTATGTGACATCCTTTTATATATTTGAACCTGGCTATCATATCACCCCTTAACCTCCTCTTCTCCAGGCTAAACATGCCCAGCTCCCTTAGCCGTTCCTCATAAGGCATTGTTTCCAGGCCTTTGACCATTTTGGTTGCCCTCTTCTGGACACGTTCCAGTTTGTCAGTGTCCTTCTTGAACTGTGGTGCCCAGAACTGGACACAGTACTCCAGGTGAGGTCTGACCAGAGCAGAAGACAGTGGCACTATTACTTCCCTTGATCTAGATGCTATACTCCTATTGATGCAGCCCAGAATTGCATTGGCTTTTTTAGCTGCCGCGTCACACTGTTGGCTCATGTCAAGTTTGTGGTCAACCAAGACTCCTAGATCCTTTTCACATGTACTGCTCTCAAGCCAGGTGTCACCCATCTTGTATTTGTACCTTGTTGTTGTTTTTTCAATTTGTTTTAATGGTTTTCACTATATTATAAACAAAAACATAATACAAACAAACATAAATCATAGCCTTATTGAAAATTACACTTATTAACTTTGTTAAGTGACTTCCCCGCTTCCCCTTGGTTGAATTTCATTGCATATCCTTTTAACAGTTTCCCAAGTCACAAGTCTTATAAAATTTAACTTAAACATTAACATCCTTAAATCTTCACCAGCTACACCAGTCTGATTTCTGTCTGTGCCACAAAACTGAAAGGTGTCGCAACCCTGTTTCTTTACTTTTAGCATGCATTATTTTGTTGTGGTTGTTTTGTTTATATGGTTTTAATTCCAATAATGTTCAGTTGATTTTCATTGTGTTTTTAAACAAAACAAAAAAACACACCCAGTGTTTTTATTTTATCTGTAAGACCCCTTGAATCTGCGTCAGGGAAAAATGAGGGGTATAGATGAATATATAATCATCACAACCATCATCACCATTAATAAAAATAATATTTATTCATTTCTATCCCACCTTTTTCCGAAAGTGGGGACTCAGTGCGGCTTACAAAAAAATTAAAACAATACAGATTAAAATACAAAAAGCTAATATATATATAAAAGATAATAGTTAACAAGTATTTAAACTTAGACATCAATGGGAACTGATATGGGAATTTCCAAAAATCCAGCTTTTCTGAAATTTGATATTCCAAGAAATAAATAAAATAACAGAACAATGGGAAGTCTCAAACCAGAATTAGCTTTTTTAAATATATTTCAAGACAACAATCTGGATTTACATGATAATGAATAAGCCATTTATTACAAGCGACAAGACGCAACCAAGCACTGGAAAGATTTCTGGCACAACAATAAAACAATCAGTATAAAACAGCAGGATTCCGAGAGATTAACAAATAAACTACAGTTGACATGTGGACAGATCAAGAAAAATGGCTTTGTCCTGATGCCAATTAATTTCATAATTAACCTCGAATTTATGCCAGTATTCCAGAATAGGAACAATCCCCCACATCAGCATTTGGCTGATCTATATTTAAATTTTAACATAAATTATTATCTTCACTTTGAACCCCATTCCCATGTTCATCAATATACCAACATTTTATATTGTCTCATTGGTGACATAAGAGGAAAAATGAGTATTACTCATACTTAATCTAAGCGCAACCATAAGGGCTTCTGATTAGGCATTTAGCTATGCAGTGTTGACTGTTATCTGTCAACTCTGTTATATCCTGTTTCTCTTTAAACCAATTTGCAAACTAAGAACATATACATTGACTACTGATAATGAACCAAAAGTTGTAAATATTACAGTACTGCAAATTTTCTGTAGCAAATGAATGATGTGAGACTTGGCCTGTTTATTATCATTTCTTATTCCTATGATCTTCATTTATAAAACCCAGTAGAAAGTCATTCAAATAAAAAGTAATTAAACTCTAGTAGTAGAATTAAAACAATATAAACACAAATCTATTAACTTACAGATAGCAAAAACAGCATAGCACTATTAAACGCCCTTTGCTTAAAAACAGCTCCCAAAAGCTTGTTGGAATAAAACAGTCTTCAGCTGCTGGCAGGAGCCCTCCCTGAGCATTTAAGAAGATAACTTCTTTTTTAACCTCCCCCCACCAAATAAAACAGTATTTTAAAAGTACAAATGAAGCTATCCACAATGCCTGGCAAAATTACCGTACTTTTCTGTGTATAAGGCTAGGTTTTTTTTTACTTTAAGGTTGGGGGCGTCTTATACACAGATAGGGCATATGCCCATTTTCTAAATTTGGGGTCCCCAAAAGTAGGGGGCGTCTTATACATGGAGGAGTCTTATACATGGAAAAATACGGTATATCTTAATGTTGTGGGACTATATGAACTGCCTTATAATTGTAGCCTGAGTCCATCTACCTGAGTATTGCCTATACTACCTGGCAGCAGTTCAGGGTTTTAGGGTTTCTTTCCTGCCCATAATTTGGAGATGCTGAATGTTGTAACATTGGGCTTTCTATTTACACAGCAGGTGCTTTGTATCCTTCAAGTACGGGAAATCTGAAGCTGACTTTATGTGTAAACAACCAGCAGTTTAGGGGGAAATGTCATTACATAAACAGAAGGATGTACAGTACTTTGAATTCTCTACGAATTCTGTTAGGTTTTTCAAACAATGATGCCTGTCACCTGAGCACCAGAATATAGTGGGAACCTTAATAACAGTGGCAATTTTAATATAATAGCTGCTAAATGGCATTAGCACAATATGCCTACAGAAAAAAGAGTGGCTCATTAAAGTACAGCATGCAGCCGCAATGCCTAAGCATAATGTGTTTGCGGGAAGAAAGGGGAAAGCAGAAATTCAGTATCGCCCCTCATGCATATGAAGATTTCTCATTCTTGAACAGGAATTGCTATGGCAGCATATGAATTATGCATTCAAATTCATAATGATTTATTTATAAATGTACAAGTATGGATAGATGATGGCAGAACAATTAGTTTGTGCTATAATGAAAAAAATCAATAAGGCAATCCATTTTTTAGAAAGTGAAAAAGAGCAGTTTAAAATCTGGTTCACGGTACTTTCAATAGAGCGCAGTTTGAAACAAATACAGTGGTACCTCTGGTTATGTACTTAATTCGTTCCAGAGGTCCGTTCTTAACCTGAAACTGTTCTTAACCTGAAGCACCACTTTAGCTAATGGGGCCTCCCACTGCTGCCGCCGCACTATTTCTGTTCTCATCCTGAAGCAAAGTTCTTAACCCGAGGTACTATTTCTGGGTTAGCGGAGGCTGTAACCTGAAGCGTATGTAACCTGAAGCGTATGTAACCTGAGGTACCACTGTATGTTTTAAAAGGTCAGGTTTTTTTTTTATAAAAAAGGGAGTATTTCAACAAAGATAGGGCCATATGTACTTTCTTTCTTTTTTGAGGGGGGCCCCAAAGATCTGGTGCCTCTGATGCCAAGGCTCTGTCTCTGATGCCAGGAAGTCTGATAGATCTTGATAGTGGGAGTGCATTTACCCAGCCTGGACGGGTGGGAAAAGAAAGAGGATGGAGGGGCAGGTGAATGTATAGCAAATAGTTGGGTTAGGTTTGGGGAGACTTGCGGAATCAGGAAGTCTTGCTTGCCTCTCAGGTTATGAGGATAATGCGTGGGGGTAGGAAGTACCAGTGTTTGAAATTAGCCGGGTGCTAGTAGCACTTTTTGACAAGCAACCAGCCTTTTGGCACTGGGAGATGTCTGGGCTGCTGTCAGCTGGTTTGCCAGGCACTGCGGTAGCAAAAGACTCACATCTTTTGCTGCCATTCAACCCTGCAGACCACCTGATTCGTCTGACAGCAAAATAGGAACAATGACAACAACAATAACTGTTGTTATTGTTGTTTTGCTCCCAGGGTGCCCGGTCTGGTAGCACGGCAGCAAAAAAAAAGGGTGCCTAGACATTTTGTTTTGGTGCCCACAACCTAGGCCCCAGGAGCCACATGGCTCCTAGATTCCTATCCCAGTTTCTAACACTGCCAAAGTACAGCCATGCATGGTGTTAACGGAGAAATCTGAGGGCTCCCTTGGACAAAAAAAACTAGGACACCAGCCAGGAATACCAGAGCAAAACAGCAGCCAGTAGGCTTGGTCTTTATTGAAGACTATCATGACAGGACTCCCACCTGCCACAAGGTGGAACAAGATGGAAGCCCTGAACAAAAGAAGACCCCAACTTTTATTAGCTACTAATCCCCCATGCTACACCCCTAAGACTACATCATGACTACAGCATTGACACATCACAGAGAGGAGGGGTTCAGGGAGGAGTTGTGGTGGTGACCCTGAGTGTCTTGTCACCTGTCCCGTTCCTCCTTTCCCCCTCATCCATAATTACATTCCTGAGGACAAAGAGGAGTTCACTGTTTCTTGCCCCCAGAGGGAAGGGTTGGTCACTGTCCTCTGTTTCAGTCCATACTGAATCCACTTCCCTATGCAGGTCCTTTGCGAGTGTAATGATCTTCTGACCATCAAGGTTGGCATGCCAACCGGGTAGGGCTCGCTGCGGATGTGTTGGTAAGCTTGGGGGATTATGGCTGCCTTGTGTCAAGTTTCCCCCTTTTGATAGTCCTTCCTTCATGGTGTAAAATAAAAGTGGAACGGTACTGATCCGATGTATGGCTGATTTGTGTGAGTGTGTGTGTGTCGTGTTTGTACAAACTGAATGATGGGGGGAGGGGTTTCCCTGCAACAATGGGACCCTAGGTTTTCTGAAGGCCAGGCAGAAGAACCACCTTTGCTATTTACAGTCCCTCCAAACCATGGAGCACTGGGCTTTTTTTTCAGCCCAAACTCACCACAACCTCAGGTGGGTGCCATTGACAAGGGAGGCGTTCATGGTGAGTCCCAGCACCTCTTTTTCTAGAAAAATAGCACTGTATATGCATATTAGTTATTGTTACTATTGCTTATTCAACTTCTATTCCACCCTTCCGCCCGAAGGAGCCCAGGGCAGAGAACACATCAATCTTAAAAGCATTCTAAAATCACTCTTAAAACTTTCTAAAAGCAGTTGAAACATTATCTCAACCAGTGATGTGTGTATGAAAGCTTATAAATATGCTAATGCTTAAATTCCCAGTAGGTTGCGATTTCTTTGCTGCAGGGGATTATCCACCTCCGAGGGGTGGTGATGATGGACTCCTGAGAGGGGAGCACTGTGTGTGTGTATCTAGGGAGATATTAAATAAGATGGGGGGACTGCTCTCTGCACTGGGTCCCGGCTGGCTCTTTGGCACTAAAGCACTGTGTGCTGTTCAGTAGGCAGAGACATTGCGCTGGAGAAATCTTGTTGGGGAAACCCTCTGAGGTAACGGGAGAGTTTAATGTTTGTTGACCGCAAGTGCCGGAAATCCCCCTTGCTTGAGCCAATTTTCGCCCTGGACAAATAAGATTTACTGGAAAGGCAAACAAGATTTTGCTTTGGGTCTGCGTATACTAGGACTGATGACTCCACCGGGGTCCTGTTCTCTGCTCTCAGAGAGGATATGATAGAGAGGGCTAAATTTGCATTGGTCTGACTGTTGTATCTTAAGGGCCAAGAGTGTCAAAAACCTGCTCAATTGCCTGAGCATGAGTCATCCTGTTGGCGTGTCCGTCTGGGGCCTTGGCAGGGAGAGCTTTCTGATGAGGTCAGGGCTCCGGTTCTTTGGCTGGCCATCCAGGAAGCCTCCCAGTGCCAGCTTCTCCCTGCCAGGGAGTGCAGAAAGCAGGATTTGAATTTTTTCGCCCCCAAGTATGGAGATAGCAGCTGTTTCCTGGTTGCTCCGTGTGTTGACTGAGCCTTCAACCAGAAATTACCCTCAGGGTTTTAACCTTGTGCAACAATGCACGTACACATGCAGTCGCCTCAATCTGGAACACCCCCTTAGTCCTGACCCCATGGCATAGAGAGGGCATCACCCTGCCCTTCAATTGCATCCCATAGCCACCCCCACACCCCACTTCTGACCTCCCTTCACTGACAGTATTTGCATAGAAAGTTTTTTTTTCCCCTTTAAAGCAACAGCTGGAATAAATATGTAGAGGTTGTGATTGATGGCAGTTAGTTGATGTTCAAGGGAATTTCTGGCCTCTTAAATATGCTCACCTGTCAGAGACCTCTTCATTTGTGGCAGTTTTCACTGCCACGTTTCCTTGTGGTGTGGCGTTACTTTTCTACCCACAATTGACTCCAATTTTGTTACTAATGCCATTTGCAGAAGGATCGGCTCACCCGGTTAAAGTGTATAGAAAGGGCATTTTCCTACAACACCCATTCCCACCACCTAAGCTGGAGTGAGGCAACATTTTTGAGTGGGTGAGTGATCACTAAGCTATGCCAGGTGGAATAAGTCATCCCAAGCATTCCCTTCTTTGCTGAGAAGGTCCCGTGCCTCGTGAGGTGTTAGGGCAAGGCTGACAACCACATCCTTTGCTCGCGCTGGTGAATTATGAGATATGATTCCTGTTGGGCAGCACCGTTCATGATCTACATCAGCTTTCACCAGCCTTCAGGTGTTTTGGACTACAACTCCCATTAGCCATATGCCAGCTGGGACTGATGGGAGTTGTAGTCCAAAACACCCAGTGGGCTCCAAGTTGGCAAATGCTGATCTAGAGGGCAAATGGGAGTCAGGGGAAAGGACTATGAGGGGGGAAAGCCATCCACTTTGGTTTTCCCGATGTTTATATTTTTAACACTGAACTAGAATTCATTTGCAAGTTTGATTCTATTTGTTTGGGGCTCAGTTGAGACCAGGGTTTCCACTACCACTTTAGAGCTAGCTAGGAAGACTGGGTTATCACCGGTTAGCATTGTGAACAATTACTGTAGTCATGAGCTTTGTATGGAAATGTCTCAAGCTGTACGTCTTGTATTTCAAAGCTGCTTGTCCCCACTGTGTACATTCCCCTTGCTAGAATCACAGAACTGTAGAGTTGGAAGGGGCTCTAGGGACATCTAGTCCAACCCCCTGCAATGCAGGAATCTCAACTAAAGCATCCATGACAGATGGCCATCCAACCTCTGCTTAAAAACCTCCAAGGAGTCCACCACTTTCCAAGGGAGTCCATTCCACTGTCAAACAGCTCTTGCTGTCAGAAAGTTCTTTTCCTTTCTCGTAACTTGAATCCATTGGCATGGCTCCTACCCTCCAGAGTAGGAGAAAACATGCTTGCTCCATCTTCCATGTCACAGGTCTTTGGATATTTGAAGATTGCTATGATAACCCCTCTCAGTCTTTCCAGGCTAAACATACCCTAGGTCCCTCAGTCTGCCAGATAACAGTTTATGCATTTGACAGAGTGGGATCTAGTCCATGAAAGCCGGTGCCACAGTAAATCTTGCTCTTGATTTCGTGAACAGTCAGCTACTCTTTTGGGAGCTTGTACTAGGTGCTGTAGGCTGATCGCCAAAGAATTGATGCTTTTGAATTATGGTGCTGGAGGAGACTCTTGAGAGTCCCATGGACTGCAAGAAGATCAAACCTATCCATTCTGAAGGAAATCAGCCCTGAGTGCTCACTGGAAGGACAGATCCTGAAGCTGAGGCTCCAAGACTTTGGCCATCTCATGAGAAGAGAAGACTCCCTGGAAAAGACCCTGATGTTGGGAAAGATGGAGGGCACAAGGAGAAGGGGATGACGGAGGATGAGAAGGTTGGACAGTGTTCTCGAAGCGACCAGCATGAGTCTGACCAAACTGCGGGAGGCAGTGGAAGACAGGAGTGCCTGGCATGCTCTGGTCCATGGGGTCACGAAGAGTCGGACACGACTAAACGACTAAACAACAACTAGGCGCTGTACAGATCAGCCACAGAGGCATAGCTGTTCCCAACTGGAGGTCCTCTCCAGACCCATTTGGGATGATAGTGGATCTGGGTGTTATGACTCCCTTCCTTGCCCGCATAAGCAACATCTCCCAGGTAAACAGGAAGCCATCAAACCGGTTGAGGACAGAAGCTCATGCAAATTTCATTCTTGGCAGCTGGAACGATCTCTGACAACACCTGGCTATCACAAGGGAATTTGAAATAGCTGGGAATGGCTGAGCCTGACAAAATTGCCTCTGCATGAAACACCAGTCAGGATGAAGTAAAGAGTAAATATGCTATCTTTCAGGTTCACGGAAGTCTCAAGAGCCTAGCTTGATGGTTGTGAACATTAATGTTATATTGCAGCAAAGATCTGAGACTGTAGTGGAGAAATCCAGTCCCACAAATTTCTGTGACTTTCCACCCTCATTTACACTGGGGGTGTGTAATGAAGAGAAAGGAGCAGATCACAGGAATTCACATGGTCTATTTTTCGATTTCTGTCTGCTCCTTTGTCTCCTGTTCTTTAGGTAACTAATATGACCTGCAACAAAATGTTGCAGTGTGAAGAGTGCTCCTGTTCAGGTTCCCACCCCATTAGCTAAAGGTAAAGGGAACCCTGACCATTAGGTCCAGTCGCAGACAACTCGGGAGTTGCAGCGCTCATCTGGCTTTACTGGCCGAGGGAGCCGGCGTACAGCTTCCAGGTCATGTGGCCAGCATGACTAAGCCGCTTCTGGCGAACCAGAGCTGCGCACGGAAACGCCGTTTACCTCCCCGCCGGAACGGTACCTATTTATCTACTTGCACTTTGTGCTTTTGAACTACTAGGTTGGCAGGAGCAGGGACTGAGCAACGGGAGCTCACCCCATCGTGGGGATTTGAACCGCTGACCTTCTGATCGGCAAACCCTAGGCTCTGTAGTTTAACCCACAGCGCCACCCATGTCCCACCCCATTAGCTAGTCATGTCCTATTCCAGAATACTCCATTCCATTTGTTGCCCCTCCAGTTATCCTGCATACCATGGCATTGAGCATACTTCTTTCTCCATTGCTATGGGGTTGTTTTTCTTGCACCCCATCACATTTAAGCTTTTCTGCCCCCTCAATATTGTTGTGGGTTTGCAGGGTGTGTGTGTGTGTGTGTGTGTGTGTGTGTCAGTCCGGACAATGCCCTGAGTGACCTTCATTCAAAGGAAACTAATCCCTGGAAAAGCGCTGAAACCCCTGCAGTCTCTCACCACTCAGACATTGGGGTTGGGCATTACAATATTTTTTGTACTTCTGCAAACCTTAGACTTTGCCTGACCCTGCTTATATACGCCCCTCTTGTAAGCGTGGATGATGCTGTTTTGGCTACATTAAGCAATCACATTTGGAGAATGAGTTTGCTGCCAAGCCTGCAAAATTCTTGCAAGAGCCTGAAGTGTGATACTAGGTCAGCGATGTGCAGTTCTCGTGGCCTCAAAGGGCCTCGCCTTTATTCCTCGCCATCCTTCCAGCACTGATCTGCTTGCTGCTGCTGTCGCCTCGCCTTCCTTGCATGATCTCACAGTTTGCCCTGAACCAAGGCTTTCCAAAGCTTCCTCCTTTGCTCTCCCCTTCCTGCTTTCTTGATTCATTCCCAGCTGCAGAGTGAATCCACTGATTCAATTCGTTCACTTAAGGATACGGAGAGAGAATTGGCAGGAGCCAAGAGACAGGGAGCTGCCAACTGCAGCTGCCACTGCTGCAGATTGCATGAGTCAGCCTCTTTCTAAATAGTGAGAGTGGCGTTATAAATTCTGGCTTGGCAAATCAGTACATGCTAATCCCAAGATAACAACAACAATCCTTACCATTTATTGAGTGCTCTGTACGCTTCACGTACATTACCTCTGTAATCCTTCTAGCAACCCTATAAAGCAGGTCTGTATTATTAGCCTATATTGCACTTGTACACACACACACTCAGAGTCAGTCACTCCAACCCCAGTTCGTGCCATCCCTCGCAGGATAAGAGAACTATAGAGTGTGGCGTTCAGGCTGGCCAGACCCCAACAATGAGATTATCTTTCCCAGAAGATTTACCCAAGGCAAGGCATGAACCTCTGCTGGGAGAGTATTGTAATAAATGAAAATCTGCCCTTATTCCCTTATGGGGGACACAAGAGCCATTATAGAATCATTTGTAGGTTCTCCATCGGTTGGAGAAAAGAACAGAGGCCAACCAGAGAATAGTGAGAAGCAAAGCAGCTCGTAAGCCTGATCTTTATTGAACTGTTGCAACAGGGTGCCCCCTTCACACGCAGGAGGAGGACCCAGAACCCAGGTGTGCCCGCCCTTATATAGACATTTTAAATTGCCCGCCTTGGTGTCCAAGACTAACCCCAGATACATAATACCTACATCACAGAAAGGGTGGTCTACAGCAGAAATCTGAGTGAGTTGTTTACCTCCTGTCTGGCAAGTTACCTGTTAATGCTTACTTGATTGGATACCCTGGGGAGCCTGGCCAGTTTTTTTTAATGATAAATACTTAGTTCCTGAGCCAGATCACAGGCTCACCCTATTCATACACAGACATACCCTTAAGACAGGATTTGTGAAGGAAAAGACAATGGGGAGGCTTTTCCATTTGACTTTGCAGAAAAATAATTTGGTCACCTTGGGAGTCAAAATGGTTCCAGGGCTGTTTTCCTGTGCTGCTTCAGACATGTGGTTTATATATTTATGTACGTGTTTGCTTGGAACATTTATGAATTTTTATTATATACATAAGACCTTAATTTTTTTATTTCAGTATTAAGATTTCTGATGGCAAGAGCCATTTGACAGTGGAACAGACTCCCTGGGAAGGCGGTGGACTCTCCTAAGGAGAGTTTGGATGGCCACTTGTAATGGATTCTTTAGTTGAGATTGCTGTATTGCAGGGGGTTGGACTAGATGACCCTCGGGTCCCTTCCAACTCTTATGATTCTATGAACGTGCATGTGAGTGAAAGCATATATATACAGATATGGCTGGGCCATGGAAATCATGTTGAGCGGCTATGTGACTTCCTGGTTCACGCTGCAAAGCTATTTTTAGACATTACAGTGGTACCTCGGGCTACATACGCTTCAGGTTACAGACTCCGCTAACCCAGAAATAGTGCTTCAGGTTAAGAACTTTGCTTCAGGATGAGAACAGAAATCATGCTCCGGTGGCGCAGCGGCAGCTGGAGGCCCCATTAGCTAAAGTGGTGCTTCAGGTTAAGAACAGTTTCAGGTTAAGAACGGACCTCCGGAACGAATTAAGTACTTACCGTGAGGCACCACTGTACTGGGGATGGAAGAGTGAGTTGCCCATTGATATGAAGACTAAGCATGTTCAATGGGCACAAACTGCTGTCGGGGTGGTAGTGGTGGTGTACTTGGAACCCTGAACAGAAGCACTTCATACAGCAACACTTTGTTGCAGGGCCCACTCCATGTGTGATGCGCACGCGCGCGCGCGCACACACACACACACACACACACCTGATTAAAGGACACCTCAGTTGACCCAAAGCATTTTTAATCTAACTGATGAAGCAATCAGACGTTACAACCCTATACTGAATTCTTCAGGCGAAGAAATCAGATTAAGAAAACTGTGTAACTGGGATCAGCTTGCTTGCTGGAGGGGTCCCATAAACGACACCGGCTTAATCTATGACAGGAGCGTAGCCTAATGTGTGCCTCTTGCTTTCTTGGCTCATGCTCATAAGCGTGATAATTGTAATCCTTCCAACAATGCAAGCAGCTTGACAACTCAAGTTGCAATTTCCATCGCTTGCCTTGCCCTGGTGAAAAGGAAACCACACAGGAAGCACGATGTATATGCTTGATGGGCTCAACTCTCCCCGTGTTGAGAATGGCCATAGATCTAAAAAGAGGGGCACCTTTTACTGTGTGTTTTTCATGAGAGATGATGCAAAGATTCCCCCTCCTCAGACTGCGGTGCTCCTGTTTCAACCTGCACCTCGTGCAGGCAGCAGCGGTGAAACTTCTCATGTGCCGAAGGCGCTTGGGTTTGTGACTCGCCAATCTCTCGGCTAATAACAGAGAAGGTAACTGATAAGCTATTTCCTCTTGAATAATGTAATTGCAGCTGAGAGGAAGCACCGGTTCCCCCAGGATACCGCGGCACATGGAACAACGCCACTTGGTAAATGTTTGAAGGACTTATCACAGCATGAACATGGTTGTGCTCCCCAAGGCAGAGTTTCACCTCCAAGAGCCAGGGACAAAGAGCTGTAGCTCACTGCTTTGTGAGCAAATGGTCCCAAGTGCAGCTAACAGCACCTCTGTAGAATCAGAGAACTGTGCAGTTGGAAGGTACCAGTCCAGCCCCCTGCAAATCAGTCCAGCCCCCTGCAAATCAGGAATCACAATTCAAGAATTCCTGAGAGAGGGGCACCAAGCCTCTGTTTAAAAACCTCCAAGGAAGGGGAGTCCATGACCTTCCGGGGGACCCATTCCACTGCTGAATAGCTCTTATCATCAGAAAGTTCTTCCTAATGTTTCTTATTAATCATTTAATTGCACCCCGCCTTTTTGCCCGACAGGGACTCAAGGTGGTTTATGGATAAAAATAAGAACAGCTACAAACATAGGGGAAAAACCCAATCATTATAAACAAACTCTAAAACTATATATATATATATATATATATATATATATATATTAAAACTGTAACAAATAATTACAATAAACACAGCATAGCGTCAGCCCTTTCATTAAAAGCAGTCAGTTCCTAAAAGCCTGCTGGAACAGGAAAGTCTCCTGCTGGCTCAAGGACAGCAATGAGGGAGCCAGACTGGCCTCTCTAGGCAGGGAGTTCCAAAGTTGCCTGGGAGCAGCCACCACCGAGAAGACCCTCTCCTGTGCCCCCACCAAGCATCCCTGTGGAGGTGGCAGCATTGACACAAGATCTGAGCCTGGGCAGGTGCATATGAGGGAATACGGACTTTCAGATACAGTAGTTGGGACCTAAGCCATATAGCGCTTTATTGGTCATAGCCAGCACTTTGAATTGTGCCCGGAAACACCAGTGGAAATGTTCTAGCAAGGGAATGGCCTGCTCGCTAGAACCAGTCCCAGTCAACAATCAGGCTGCAGCCCTTTGAGCCAGCTGAAGTTTCTGAGCACGTTTCAAAGGCAGCCCCATGTAGAGCGCACTACAGTAATCCAAATGGGAGGTGATCTCCTTTGAATGTCATATGAATTCTTCGGTCCAGGTCCTACCCTCTGGAGCAGCAGAAAACAACTAGAGATGCGAAGGCAGCTATCGTATCTCCTCCCTTCCAGGCTAAACATACCCAGATCCCTCGGCTGTTCCTGATAAGTCTTTGGTTTCCAGACCCTTCAACATCCTGGTCACCCTCCTCTGCCCACCTTCCTTCTTGTCAACATCCTTCTGAAACTAGGGTGCCCAGAACACGGAACTCCAGGTGGGGTCTGGCCAAGGCAAAACAGAGCAGAACTATTATTGGGAAGCATGCCTGCTTGAAACCTTGTAAAGGAGCTACCAGGCAGCACAGGCATGGATCCAGCAATGGTTAAGGCAGCTTCCTCACACATTAGGTTTCATAGGAATCATAGGACTGTAGAGTTGGAAGAGTCACCAAGGGTCAACCCCTTGCAATGCAGGAATATTTTGCCCATTGTGGGGCTCTAACCCATGATTAAGAGTTTCAAACATGTACATTTTGTTGCATGCTACCCTGATCTCTGGGATGCAGGTGGCGCTGTGGGTTAAACCAGAGCCTAGGGCTTGCCGATCGGAAGGTGGGCGGTTCGAATCCCCGCAATGACGGGGTGAGCTCCCGTTGCTCGGTCCCTGCTCCTGCCAACCTAGCAGTTCAAAAGCATGTCAAAGTGCAAGTAGATAAATAGGTACCACTCCGGCGGGAAGGTAAACGGCGTTTCTGTGCGCTGCTCTGGTTCGCCAGAAGCGGCTTAGTCCTGCTGGCCACATGACACGGAAGCTGTACGCCGGCTCCCTTGGCCAATAAAGCGAGATGAGCGCCGCAACCCCAGAGTCGGCCACGACTGGACCTAATGGTCAGGGGTCCCTTTACCTTTATTACCCTGATCTCTGAGCAGGGTCCTGCTTCCTTGGAACGAAGCTTACTGTAGCAGAGACTAGGATGATGATGATGATGATATAATAATAATATTTATATGCTGCCCATCTGACTGGGTTGTCCCAGCCACTCTGGGCGGCTCCCAACAAAACATTAAAAACACAATAAAACAATGCAAGTGAGGGTGAGCGCTATTCTCTCGTCTCCCTCCACACGGCGAATGTCTGGCCAAGTGTTTGTTGTGCTTCATTTCCAGGTCAGAAAGTGTGGACCTAAGAACAATGCATTATCAAACACAGACGCACAAACTCAGTGGTAGACTCACAGAATTGTAGAGTTGGAAGGGATCGCAAGGATCGTCTATCCCATACCCCCTGCAATGCAATAAACGTTGGCCCAAAGTGGGGCTTGAACCCGTGACCCTGAGGTTAAGAGTCTCATGCTCAGTGGTCAGGGGATGAGGTCCAGCATAGTGTAGCGCGTGGCTGGAGTGTTGGACTTGGAGCTGGGAAGGGCCTGGGTTCAAATTCCCATTCAGCCATGAAGCTCACTAAATAAATAAGTGATGGGGAGTGGAGACCAGGGACTCAAGGTTCATCACACCAGGCAGAGATATCTCTGTCACAGAATCCGTGACCAGGGAGAAGAGTCGGTGGAAGAAGATTGGAAGAAATTTAAAGATTATTTACAGAAACATTGCAAAATCAATGAATGTTAGAGTGATGTTGGATTGAAGTTAAGTGGCTTCTAGCTGAACAGGTTTTAAGGCTATAAATGTATCAAGATTAAGGATTAGGACCAAAAAGACTAAGAGAAATGGAAAAATTGGTTCAAACAGGTAAAAATCTAATGTCATAATATATCAAGATTTAGGACTGGAATTAAAAAGGAGGGTAAGAAATTGCTGGGTTTACAAACTGAAATGGAATACAAAAGAGGGAGGTATGAGGAAGTCCGGGAAATAAGTAAATTTAAAAGAGGTTATGAAAGGACGGAATTATTTTTAACTGTTTTTTCTTTTTTTCTTTTTTCTTTTTTCACCTTTTTCTATTCTGTACTTTGTATTTTGTATGGTGTATTTTTCTCTGTTTTTGTTAAATTTTTGTGTTTATTAATGTGATTTTATTTTTTCTGAAACTTTAATAAATATTAATTAAAAAAAAAAAGAGAGATATCTCTGTCACTCCCCCACACTGTTTTCCAGGTACAGATGCCTGCGACTGATTGTTGTCATGACAATATGAGCATTTTAAGACAGAACATTGCTGAACGGTGGGGGCTCATTCCCCTTCCAAATCCTCTTCTCAAAGCATCTCATCGATCACAAGAACAAGCATCACAAAACAACAAGCAAGACCAGGTCTGTCGCTTCATGTATTCTTTATTTCAGTATTTCAATATTTCAAATATCTCTCCCTGCCCCCACCCCACTGCCCAAACACACACACACACACACACACCCAAAAAGGAAGGGGCAAAAAAAAACCTCTTTGAAAGCCATGTGCCCATTCTACTTATATCAAGCATTTTTTAAAAATCCCTGCAAGGTGGTCTCTGCAGGGGGACTGCTTTTCAGTAGAAATAGCTCTTTTCTCTCTCCTTTAGGGGGAAAGGGGCAATTTGTGCACAGGCCTGCAATGCCTCTGCTGTGCTGCAGAGGGAGCTGCTCTCCCTTGGAACGAGCTCTGCGCTTTGAAATCTTTCAGGGCTTTCTCGCCTAGCCTCCTTCCCTTTGCGGATCCAAAAGAACATTATCAAAAGGCAGCTAAATATTACTAGATTCACGCACAGAGAAACACCTTGTACAACCTAGTCATATCTGGGGGCAGGAGCCCAGGAGTCCAGCTCCCAGGCAAAACTGACCTGAACCCCCTTTTGCCATTTAAAAATATCTGCCTGTCGGTTTGGAAATCTCTTCTAAAAATTGAATATATTCAGTCTCCCACCCCCGCCAGCCCCACTTCAGATTTCCTAAGCAGTTTCTAAACAGATTCCTTGCCCTGAGCTTTTGTGGGGTACAAATCTGGGCCACAAACAGATAGAATCTTAAAAACCTTAAGAATTGTAGGGTTGGAAAGGGAACCCCAGGGCATAGGTGTCAAGCATCCCTTATTTGGCGGGACAGTCCCTTATCCCAGCGCCATGTCCTGCTGCTGTCCCTTATTGATGATGTCCCTTAAATAAGCTACTGACGTTAATGGGGCCCTTTCTATGTCCGGCTGTCCTTTGTCAACAACAAATTGTTGCTGTTTTTTTTTTTGTATTGAATATATGCTATATGGTAATTTATGGACCTAATAGGTATCTAAAGCCATTTGCATGCAACAAAATATGTATTTTATCAAAGTAATTGTTGGTCCCTTATTTTGGCTGCTGATCCCTTATTTTCGAGGCTGCTGGTCCCTTATTTTCAAATCTGTAAGTTGACAGCTATGCCCCAGGGTCATCCAGTCCGAGCCCCTGAAATGCAGGAACCACAGCCTCTTGTTTAAAAACCTCCAGTGAAGGAGAGCCCACCGATGTAAAGATTATACATATATTTAATTATATTAATGTTTCCTATTAATGTTTTTAATTTAACACCCCCCCAATGTTTTTAGCTGTTCTTATTTTATCTGTAAGCTGCCTTGAGTCCCTGTTGCAGTAAAAGGCAGGGTATAAATAAATATATAACATTGTATGTTCAAAACCTCTAAAGATTGTAGTGTGACATAGTGGTTAAAGACTTGGACCTGGGAGACCAGGTTTCAAATTCCCAGTCGGTCATGAAGATTATAGGGTGCTGATCTTTGGGCTGCCTTTTCTCAGCCTAACCTCCATTGCTGTGGGGATTAAACGAGGAAGGGGAGGAGACCCACATAAACCACCTTGAGCTCCCTGGAGAAAAACAGGTGTG
This sequence comes from Podarcis pityusensis, assembly GCF_964106645.2. Taxonomy (NCBI): domain Eukaryota; kingdom Metazoa; phylum Chordata; class Lepidosauria; order Squamata; family Lacertidae; genus Podarcis; species Podarcis pityusensis. The sequence continues at coordinate 50,889,832 of NC_138038.1, read as the reverse complement.
ACGTAAATAATAGAATTGGAGAGTTGGGAGCACGAGGGTCATCTAGTCTAACCCCATGCGATGCAGGAATCTTTCGCCCAACGTGGGACCTGAACCCGGGACCCTGAGATTAAGAGTCTTGCGCTCTACCGACCGAGCTATCCCTCGTGGAAACAATGCAATAAATAATGATCTGGGGAACCGAGAGGGGTGTGCGTGGGTGCCATCTTAGAAATCCCAAGCAGCCTCAGTTCTGACCTGCAGACCCACCCCAACCCCCTGCAGAGACTCCTGGAAGCGACAGAAGTGCTACTCTAGAGTAAAACTCGAAGCAGACTCATTCTCGACAGAGAAAATATATGTATATATATATACAGCATCGTATAATTTTGCAGCCAGTGCGAGGGGGGCAGGTGCCAGTGGCCCTGCCCTGGAAGCGCAGCAGATTCAAAGCAATGAGTTGTGCAAAAAATAGGGTGCCACAGGGCTCCCCGGGAGCAAGGGGGTTCGGGGGGGACTCGGTTGCTAGCCTTCCTCTCTCCCCACTGCCCCAAGGTGACCCTTTGACCCTGAGGACGCTTTTTTCCAATATATTATTGCTTTAAGAAGAGATGGCTCTTTCCCTAGAGGAGGGTGAATATGGAATTCTGTTTTTAAAAATGAAATGCAAAAAAAGAAAGAGAGAGAGAGAAAGAGAGATTAAGTCAGAACCAAAGTGATAAGGCAGCCTCCACCTCCGCAACAAAACGGGAAGGTTTGGTGGTGTCGGCCTCTGGGGAGGAAATTCACGGCAAAATGAAAAACCACAGAGGGAAACTGAGGGGGAAGGAGAGAGAAATGTCTTTTTTTCTCTCTCTCTCTTCTCAGCCATCTGCTTCTGCTGCTCCTGAGGAGCAGGAAGGGAGCCAATTTTGCTTTCCTGCCAAAAGTAACAGGGGGGAATTTGTAATGGCATTCAGTGAGAAGAATAGCTGCAAATTAGATAAAGGATTAGGCGAAACCAAATAAAGACATTATGAATTACGCTTTGGGGCAGGGGGTGGGGGGAGATACATCCGAGGAACATTGTTCGGAGAAGCTGAGTGGAGCTTGTGGGCAAAATGGCTTTTGCTTGCCCAAAGGGCTGATCCGCCTGACAACCATGAATTTTGGGCTTTCTTAGCCCCCCAAAATGGAGGAACGTAATCCTGCCATGGAGATGAATGCTCACCAGTCTCCACTCGGTGGGGAAGGGGAAACAGGTTCTGGCAACGATTTTGCACTGCAGAAACCTTATTCCCTTTTAAAAAATAATCCATGACTAGGCCATGTTAAGCACATGAACTGACAAATTTGTCTTTCAAAAAGTCCTAGCCCCACTGTCCTCAAAATGTGGGATTTGTTTTATTTCCCCTGGGGGATAAACCTTAAATGTTTAGGAATGGAAAGCCGGTGAAGGGAGGAGGTTCTGTTGGAGAGGCAAGGCAATAATTTACGTGGGGGTTTTTGAGGGGGTAGAGTGAGCGGAAATAAAAGATGGGTAGGGGAAGAAAGCTGATATTTGTATCCGAAAAAGGACTCTAGAAAGGTTAAATTTGAAGAATTGGAGTGAAGGGGACTGTCCCTTCACAATATCCCCACCAGAGACAGGGGCTATCTGAGGTATGTCCTCACTGGGACACAAGGCTGGCCTAAGACATCTTGGTGCCTGAGGCAGGAAATCCAAAATGGCGCCCCTCCCACTCATGCGCAGCTCCCATTCATTTAGCCGAGAGGACTTCCCACTGGGTCGTGCCCAAGATGGCTCCTCTGCGGTCCCTCAAAACATCATAAAACCCGCAAATGAAGCTGGTGGGGTGTCCCCCAACAAAAGCACAAGATGCTGAGGAGAAACGAAAAGTAAAGTAAATGGAGTGATTCATAACACTACACGGGACTTTGGTCGGCGGGGGCTAAATATGCAGTAAGGAAGCTCAATTGTTATCATACACCAGCTGTGTGCTTGTTTTCCCCACTCCCCCCATTTTGCCTCGTTGCGCTGTGCCCGCCCCATGTTTAAAAACCAGGCGCATTGATATGGGAAAGAGAGAGGCAAAGCGGCCGGCAGTTCCGGCGCTAGCGGGAGGCGGTGCCTCTTACCCGCCGATCCCATAGCTGGGTTGCTCATGCCTTATTATTTGTACTGTAATCTAAGCAGGCGGCTGCGGGGGGCAGGCGCTAACCCGCCGGCGCCCTCCCACTTCGCCCGCCGTGGAAGTATAAGGTTATTTGGTTCTCATGCGCAAAGCGGCTCCTCCTTGCCCACCCCCGCCAAGTTGAGAGGCGGCAGCTGGTGGGAGAGCATGTGGGGCAGGGGGGGTAGGTAGGTGGGGCCAGGACCCCCCAGAGGAGGAGCAGGAGGCGATGCAGTCCTTTGGGACAACAGCGTGCAACGTCCCGGGCGCCAACGTGTCCCTACGCCCGGGACTCTTTTTTTGCATTGGGCTTGTTGCCCAGGAGCGCATCAATTTCCTGGACGACCTGGGGCGTCAGCTGAGTCAGAACCTGTGGAGAGAGAAAGAGAGGGGCTGCATGACTGAGGAGGAAAGGCTTCCGCCATAGTGGCAGTTAAAATACGTTGCAAACTTTGTATGAGAAATCGGGTTAGCAAAAACGAAACTCCACAGCGCCATCTGGTGTCAGAGCGTTAGAATGCATAGACAAGGCATATGAAGCGTTTTTTCTTTGCCAATGTAGCCGAGTCCCATTCTAGGTTGTTTAAAATTATCACTGTGATTTTATTCTGCTAGCTGAAGTTCTTTTGAAAATGAGGAGGGATGTAAGCTTTCAAAATAAATAGGGAAATAGAGTGGGCCAGCAATTTGAGAAGCTGGCTCATATGTCTGTCAAACCCAACACAAAAGCCAGGGGAAACTAGGATTTTAAAAAGAGCTGCAGGGTGTCCCAGTTTTCATCTCTGTGCAACCCTCTCTAGTGCCCTGGCTTTTCTTTCCACCCCCTTTTTAACCACCACTTTTTTCTTTGAGGGTCTTAAAGAAAGTAAATAAATGTCCATTTCCCCTCACGATCACTTTTCTCCATTATATATAGTTGTTCCTGCTCCCCACCTACCTTTTTGCCACGTTTCTTTTTTAAAATTTGAAATGGAAATTGTAAAGCCACCAAGCTGGTATGCATGATTTGGAGAAAATCTAGAAGTAATTCTTTTCTTCCTCTTTCAATGCCACTTCCAGACCATGGCGACTTTGTGGGTGGGATTCGATCATAAACCCGCAAATTTGGGTTGTGCAGTTAAAAACGCACCATTAAACTCACCCAAACAAGAAACCACAGGCTTTTTGCGGTAAGGAAACTGGCAAGAAAATACGCTGGGAAGTGTGTGGGGCGGCAATTGCTCAATGAATAGCGGACATCGTATAACCACTGTGCTTAGATTGTTTTTAAGAGGAGACGAGAGGAATTCATGAAGGAGAAGAGGTCTATCAATGGCTATTAGGCAGGATGGCTCTATGGAACGCCTCCAAAAACCCAGGATGAGGTTTTATTTTATTACCTTCCCTTCACCCTAAGATCCCAGAGCAGGTCACAATGATTTAAAATGCAACCAGATCAGGGCTGAAGAACCTCAGGTCTTGGTGGGGTGTGTGAGAGGGAGAGATGTGGCCCTCCAGACTTCTCTATCTGGCCCCCCAGATTCTCCCCAGCCACACCTCTACCAGACCTGCTCTGCACTCGCTCTTTCTTTCTTTTTGGGTGTGTCCTTGAATTCTTGATAGTGCCTGCCTCATGCTTCCCTAGATATAGGACAGAGATGGGTGTGTGAGTGTATGCAAAAACTATTATTATTATTATTATTATTATTATTATTATTATTATTTGTATACCACCCTGCATCCATAGATCTCAGGGTGTTCTGCAACATAAAAACACAATATAAAAAATGTAAGATGCATAAGAAAAACAAGAAACCAATAATCCCCACCCTTCCACAACTCATTTAAAAGGGCACTGGATGTCCATCAGCCAAAGGCCTGGTTGTAGAGGATTGTTTTCATCTGGCGCCTAAAGGTGTATAATGAAGGCGAGTGTACAGAGGTGAAATCTGCACCCATTGCTCTACCCTCTGCCTTTTGCTCCTGGCCCTGCCCACCACAGGGACAGGTGGCCCTTGGAAGCTTGCCCAGAAGGCAATGTGGCCCTTGGTCTGAAAAAGGTTCCCCCTCTCCTGGCCTGGATGAATATTTGTTCATGCTCTCATGAAGCTTCAGGACAGGACAAGATATAAATGCGCACAGACGGGGGAAGGTTTTGCATCCTTTATGCCAGACTTAGCACCCTTGTTCCTTCTCCTTACCTGGATGGACCCCAAGTTCTCAATGAGCTGTTCGGTGCTGGAGACCCCGAGAAGGACAGAGCTGACACCTTCAGAGCGGAGGCACCAGGCTGAGGTTAAGAGGAGACAAGAGAAATCAAATAAGGAGAGCCGTCTAAAAACTTGCCACCCTGGAAGAAAACAAAAGGGCCGGGGAAGAGGCGGGCAGGGAGCAAAGAGCTGCTTGCCCACCCAACAACTTAACTCCAGAGGAATCTGGGTGGAGTTAAGGCACCATCCTGGCTGCTAAAACCTCCCCGGGGTAAACTTGAATTAGGCCCATCTTCATGCACACTGGCCCTGGCTAAGAGAGAACCTCCTGGGGTTGCTGAGTGCCAGGGCTCAGCTCTGCCCAGTCCTGGAACCAACCTCGGAAGGACAGCAAGACCCTGAAGAGCTGTAGGGTCCAGCCATCTCTGCCCCAGGACTGGAGGTCTCCACCCTAATCTCCCTCAGGGCCACAGGAGTAGAAGAGGTGGCAAACTAGATATGAGATTCAGGGCCACTGCCAAAGTGCCTGACTAACTGCATGTGTGGCTACTTGAGAGTTGGGGGGAGCACCACCCTGGATCAGGGCCTGGCTGAAAGCTAGGGAAGAAGGGCGTCTCCAGCGCCTGGATAAGCTCCCAGTCTCAGCTGCTGCATCGCTGATGCTCCACATTCTAGTCCTCTAACTTGGGGAACAGACAAAATACGAGGGCGACCTTCTCTACTCCCGTGGGCCACGGCCGAAGCACCAGGAAGCCAATTGTGCAGCGGGGCTCTACATCGGTCTTGGGCAAAGGCATCTTCTTTTCTCCGGTAATGTTTCAAGAGAGGTTATTCCAGGATGTCACACGCCTCTTGCAGCTGGAAACCGCCTCCTGATTTCTAACCTACTTCTCTTAGCTGCTGGTAGCTGCTGAATCTGAGGAGCTCACATTGCCACCTTTGGCCTAAATAGCACATCTTCTTTTAGCTCTATGGCTAACAAAGGTAGCTGCCTTATGCTGAGATATGCCACAGGGCTCCACCTAGCTTGGTGTTGTCCACACCAACTTCCTGCAACCTGGGGCTTTCCAGATGTTTCAGACTACAGCCCCCAGACTGTAGTACAAAACATCTGGAAGGCCTCAGGTTGGGGGAGGGTTGTCTACAACGACAGTCGGTGGCTCTCCAAGGTTTCAGGAAAGGGAATCTCTCCCACCCCAGAGCTACGTAACTTTCCCACCTCTGAGGCAGGATCTGGAATGCAGCCTGCCCCAGATGTGCAGCTGCTTCTGAGGCCTGCCCTGACCAACACAGACGCTCCGCTCCTCCCTCACCAATGGCCAGCTGCGCCACTGTGCATCCCAGGCGCTCTGCGATCGGGTGGAGTTCCTTCACTTTCGCCTGCTGCTTCTTCCCATCTTCACTCTGCAATTTCTCCTTCAGCCAGTGGTACCCCTGGAGGGTGCGAGGAGCAAAGGAAACAGGCGCAGAGGCACAGAATCACAGAACTGTCGTCTCGGGAGGGACCTAAAGGGTCATCCAGTCCAACCCCCAGCAATGCAGGAATCATAGCCAACGCACAGCATGGCGGTGAGCCACTGGCAGGCAAGGATGGAGGTTGTGAACTTGCAAAGCAGCCCTTAGGGATGTGCTGAGCAGCCAGCAAAGGATTTAGGACCCCTCCAGATTGATTTTTTTTGGTGGGGCAGGTAATTTTGCAGCAGGTGTCACTGACACAAGAATAGTGCCTAAGGGGTGGGTTCATAATGGATCATTGAAGCATCATTGCACTTTATTAGTTGTCCTGCAATGTTTTCCCAATGTTGTGCTATGATGCCAAAAAAAGTGGGACAACACCCCCCTACCCCCCGCCCTGAAACATTTGTGGTATAAGAAGCTACAGGATCTCAGCAGGACATGAGTAGTATGCCTGCTATGAAACCTTTGCAGGCATGAACAGTCTTGGAAACAGGAGTTTGTGTAACCCCCCTGATAGCATCATGAACACAAACAATCATGAATGCACAATAAGGAGGATGTCTGGAGGAGGCCCTGGTGTTTTGGTGAGGATAGTTTCAAGTATCTCTGAGACATCAGCAACAAATTGATTTATGTTTGGGATGAAGAAGGAAAGTGTTTGGTTTCTTGGAGCATTGCCAGTGTGCGTAATCTGAGCCCCAGGACTTCTGTATTCCCAGTGTTTGAAAATAACAGTGAACAGGGAGGACCAAGCAGGTCTTGTGGGTCCAGTAAACAACTACAGTTGTAGGGCAGTCAGGATCAAGGCTTGTGAGCTGTGAGTTCCGAACTGGTTGTCATTAGCCTGATGTCCTCCATACGTTGTTGGACTACAACTCCCATCAGAACCGGCAGAATGGTCAGCAGTCAGGGATGATGGGAGTTGTAGTCCAGCAGCATCTGGAGGTCTCCACAGGCCTGTCTCCCCTGATTTAAGGGCTGTGTGTGATGTCGACAGTGCGAGGTTCAGCTGAAGTTGGGAGGCGGAAGGCCTCAGCAAAAGCAAAGGAGATGGTACCTTCATGGCGGCACGGCAGTTTTCAGGCACCCGCTCCTCATATTTCCCTGTGATAAGTCCGCAAGATAGCGGGGACCAGGTGATGGCTCCCACTCCTAGCAAGAAAACCAGTCAGGTCAGGTAAAGAGAAGGGGGAAACAAATAACATTCCCCACCTCTTCCTATCACTGTACACAGATTCACTGAAATAATAGCCACAGGCCATCCTAAATCACAGCACTTCCTGGTTTACTTTTCATTGCAAATGTCTTTTAACGCCACCCCATGCTGAGAAAAGTCAGCAGAGAAGTGCACATATTAATCTTATCTGCTCCAAAGGTCACCCTCCGTAAGCTTCCAATATGCCTCACGCAGAATTGTACCCTGAATCTGGGCTTATACTCCCAAGGGATCATCTTGCTTCTACCTGCTGCTCCTCCAGAAACACATTCCTCAGATTCCATATCCAATCTGCAGATCCCTCTGTATCTTCTGGTTCCTGGTCACCCCAGCAATTTGCTTCCATTGGTCCCTATAATCCCTTCTCCTGTACACAGACCTCAAGGCCTCTCTGCCTAGCCCTCAGAATGCCCCCCAAACTGTGCCGGTTTGTGCCCAAAGTCATTTTATTGGGGAAGATAGGGAGCAACACAAAGGGAAAATTTATATTAGCCACTCAGCTCCATTTTCGACTCTGGCCCTGCCAGGGACACATGGCCCTCGGAAACTTGCCCAGAAGGGAATGTGGCCCCTGAGCTAAAAAGGGCTCCCCGGCCCAGCCCTCTCCCGCCTGCCTCCATACCAATCTTGTGGTAGAGCTCTGGCAGCTGCGTCTCCACCTTTTCCCGCTGGAACATGTGGTACTCTGCCTGTTCACACACAGGTGGGATGAGGTTGAACTGCCGTGCCACGGAATACGCCTCCTGGTTTAGGGGAGGGAGGCAAAAATAATCAGTCTCGCAGGGCGGACTTGCTTCTGGTGGCAGATTGAGAAGTGCAGGGTCCCTGTCGGGAGAGTCACAGCCAGCCCCCCCCCCCCCCGATTATGTAAAGGTAAAGGGATCCCTGACCATTCGGTCCAGTCGTGGCCGACTCTGGGGTTGCGGCGCTCATCTCGAGGGAGCCGGCGTTCAGCTTCCGGGTCATGTGGCCAGCAGGACTAAGCCGCTACTGGCGAACCAGAGCAGGGCACGGAAACGCCGTTTACCTTCCTGCCGGAGCGGTACCTATTTATCTACTTGCACTTTGATGTGCTTTCGAACTGCTAGGTTGGCAGGAGCAGGGACCGAGCAACAGGAGCTCACCCCGTTGCGGGGATTCGAACTGCCGACCTTCTGATCGGCAAGTCCTAGGCTCTGTGGTTTAACCCACAGCGCCACCCGCGTCCCGTCCCCACGATTATACAACCACCTTATACAGTAAGTGATAATTAGGGATGCATTGCAAAGATCATTGCAGATCTTCACATAGATTTTCTGTTTTCTGTGCATGTACACAGGCAAATGTATCGAGCGCTCCAGTATCTTCTGCTGGAGCAACTTAAGTTGTGCCTGCCTTGAAGTCCCGTTGTACGTAACGGAAGTAGCACAGACTCCTCTTGGGACGGAGGCACCTTGTATTTTCAGTGTATTTCTAAAAGCTTAGCTTTGGATCATACAAAACAACTCCTCCTCAGTGATCTTATTGTACACCTTCTCCAGAGTGGCCCCGGGAGCCTGTCCTCAGCGGCTGACCCGCCTCCTTTCACTCTGATTGGCTCCAATCAACACAAAGGGCGAGAAGGCTCCTTCCCTGCGGCTAAAAAGCTCCCCTTTCATGCTGATTGGATGGCTCTCAGATGCTGGAGGCAGGCGACCTAGGAACGGGTCTCCCAAACCCCTCACAACCCTGGACCACAACGCCACTGCTTCTGAGAAAACATGCATCAGTTCGGTTTGCACCCGCCTCTCCGCCACGCCAGAATTTACCATGATTTCCATTGCACTCCAGCGAGAGGTGCCCCAGTACATGGCCATCCCCTGGTTGATCACGTAAGTCATGGCACGAACAATTTCTGAGGGTGAGAGAGGAGACGTGAGAGAAGAAATTGCCCCCCCCCCAGACCTTTTGCCTCTCACCTTTGGAAGGTGAGCCCAATGTAACCAGGCCTCCAGCAGGAACTGAATCCCAACCGGGAGGGAGAGAGAAAGGTGGGGAGCTGGATTTGAGCAGTAACTGCTCCAAAAAGCTGCTCCACACCCGTAAGATCGCTCAATCTTGCGCTCCCCCTGTTAATCACATTTTCACAATGAAATCAGTGAATTACAAGCTGGCTAGAATCCTTTTCTAGGGGGAAAAGATACTTGTGTTATTCATCTCTACTTCATTAAAAGCACAGAAACAAATTGGTTTGATCTACCAGTAAAGTACTTAAAAAAAAATTCTTTCCAAAGTAAGTTCCCAAAATGCTATAGTGAGAATAATTTTGCCTTCCCTCTCCTCTCCCATATTGTAAAGCTTGTTCAATTGTGGGTTCATGTGATATTAGGAAGCACAAAGGCATCTTGAGTTCCTGCATTTATAGTAAACACACACACACACATACATATACACACGGACACAAAACAGGATTGTCAACTTTAATCGCCTTTAATTGTTGCTTGATTTGCAGGTATTAAGCAGGCAAACTATTCATCTCCCCATTCAGAAAAGCTCCGCTTACTGATTTTTGCAGCTATCAAGTAGCTGTTAAAGGCATAAGAACAGGCAGGTTGCTTTGTTCTGATCAGTTGGCAATGCGACACACACAGAATTTTTCTACAGCAGAACACAAAAGCATGCGAGCACACAAGACACACATCTACTTTCAGGGCAGCACCCCCATCCTTGGGTCTACAGTCGGTGAGGTCTCTACAGAATGGAGACTGGGATATTCATGGAAGGTTTCCCCCTCTAACCCCAGGAACAAAAGGGTGCAATCTTATGCCCCCATACCTGAAAGCAAGCCCCAATGATCTCAGCGGGACTTACTTCTGGGTAGGCATATGGGTAAGGATTTACAAGGATCTGGGGCACAGGGCCACTGCAGTGGGGAGGGCATTATGGGGTGCAAAGAGGAGTATTGGGCTTCAGGAAGGAGGCAGGGGCTGGCCATACCTCTCAAGAGCCTGGCTTGGAAATAAATCACTATACAATGAAATATATATGCAATGTCTGCAAGCATTTCAGCTGGCTGGGTGGACCAATCTCCTCTCTTCCTCCTGCACCCTGTTCTGGGGGTGCACCTGATTGCGCCCCTTGAGCCAATTGTGGGGGGCACACGAGGCGAGAGGGGCAAACCCCATTTCACAAGCAGAAGTCCTTGCATGCGTTTCCACTGATGAGACTCAATAGCTCAATCCTGCCCAGTATCCATTAGGTCTTGTGCAAGGCTCTGATTTTCACTATCTCTGAGATTTCTGGTGGCAGCCCCCAAGCTAAAGTCTCACAGTATCTCCGAAACAGACCTCAACGTGTTCCGCACACAGCCTCCTCCATGAGGTGAGGAACATAAGTTCCTCTCTTACATCAGGTATTAAGTCTACCTTAGCCTAGGATTGCGCAGTGTGCTTGAGCTGAAGAATGAGACTGCAAGCTTCCTCCCTCTCGTTGAACCCTGAGCCTGTAACAGCAGGTGAAAATCCTGCAGAAAAAGCTCTTTCATGCTGGGAAAATCTCCTTCCTAAAGCCTCGCACGGAGCAAAGACTCTTTGACGCATACGAGCTTCAAGTTCTTCTAAACCTGGGGTGGGGAACATTCAGATCTGAAGACCAAATGCAGCCTCGCAGGGCTCTCTGTGGCCCCCGGGAGCCTTCCCAGACTATGCCCCTCACTGATCCTTCTTCATATCACCCTCCTTGGATGTTTTTGCTTGCCTGGGGTGTTTAACTCAGAGTTTAACTCTTGTCTGTCTTGATGGCGGACAGACCCTACGGTGCCAAGCTGACCTTTCCATCCAACGCTCCACCCACTTTTGAATCTGTCCCCCTCCCATGTGGCCCTCAGATCACAGTCCAGGCGGGATCGTGGCCCTCAGCGTTCCCTGTTCCAAGGGGAACGCGACGCCTTTTCACAAAACAGCTTCCTTTAGCCAGAACGACTTTTCGAAGCTAGAATAACCCTTCATCCTGTTCCTCGCTTGAGAGAGGTATGGGGCTCACAGGATCTGGGGTGGACAGGGCAGCAAATTGGGGTGGATTTTTTTGGGTGGGGTGAGGTGGGAGATCAGGGCAGTCTGCAGTACCTTCCAGCAAGAGCAATCGGAAGTTCGGGTCGCATTCTGCAGGGGGGGAAGGAGAGAACCAATGAGATGCCGCTGGAATTGGGCACAGGGTGTGTGTGTGTGTGTGTGTGTGTGTGTGTGCCTGGCAGCAAGAGGGTCAGGATTTGGGGGGGGGGGATCTGCTGCGGGCTCTTTGCCTGCCCTTGGGCAAGCCGCCTACTCTTGGCCTCAGTCCCCCCCCCCACCGCGTGAAGAATGGGCTTAATAACGACCTTCCTCAAAAGGTTATCATGCCTGTGGGAGCTAACTGCGAATAACGGGATGGTGATAGCAAGAGAAGACAAGGAGGGGGAGTCCCTCAGCTATTGCAGCGGCGTTGCTGGGTATCTGTCAAGCAGGGCAGGCAGTCGCAGGTAAAGGGATAGCTGCTGAGAAGCCTAGGAGAGAGGGTTGGCCTCCCCTGGATCTGCTAAAGGGAGGTGTCTGGGGAGGCAGCCGTGCCTCATCCTGACCCTTCTGAAGCAGGTTGGGCCACTCACCTTCCATGGGGCTGTTGGCGTCCATCCGGTTAGCAAAGACAATGTCGACGTACTCCAGCTGAAGCCGCTGCAAAGAGCCTTTGAGTCCTGTGAAAGAGCAGCGGGGAGTAAGGACAGGGGTGGCATAGGGAGCCCCAGAACGGCTGGAGCTTAGAGCAGACTTCGCCCACCCGGTACCCTCTGGGGGTTGGGCACTGCAGCGCCCGCCAAGCCCTGCTCCAGCCCCGAAAGGAAAGCTTGCCCCAGAGGCAAGGGCCCCCAGCTGCAGACACACGTCTCCTGATCCCCAGGGGCTCTTCCAAGCCAGCTTCCTATTGCGCATGCATCCTCATAACATTTGCCCAGACATCTTGGACTCCGTCAGCCTCAGAGACACCCTTGGTAATGTCTTCTGTCATTTAATGAGGATCCAGCCCCATTTGTCCGCAGGGAATGTAGGTGAAAGCAAGGGCAGCCCCACACTTTCTGGAGCATTTGCCCCATAGCAAAAGAAAAAAGGTCCAAACTTTGGGGGAGTGGGATTCCTTGCACGAGGCCTCCCAATTGACTTTAACTATGCACCCAGAATCCCACTTCAAAATAGCAGAAATTGAGAAGCACCCCAGATATCTAACTATTGAGAATGGCATCAAGAAAGAACCCTGGATCCCCAACTCCCATTCGCCCCAAATTTCATCTTCTTCAACCCCTCCAAATCCTTGTACCCTTTTGCCACCCCTCTGGTAGTTCCCAGATCCCTCAATCCGCCAAATGCTTTTGCCATCCAGCATATTGTGGTAACTTCCCTCCCCCCAAACCCTGAAATATCAAGCCCAGCTCCCCCCTTACCCTCTATGATGTGTTTCCGCGACAGGCCTCTCTCCGTCTCAGCCCTTGGAAGAAAATAAGGGGAAAAACTTGAACGTTAGGAGGAGCTTTGGGGGTGCTTAGAGCTGTTTGACAGCGAAACGGACTCCCCTGGAAGACAGTGGACTCTCCCTTCCTGGAGTCTTTTAAGCAAAGGTTGGGTGGCCCCCTGTCATGTCCCTTCCAGATCTACGATACTACAAAACTGAGACACTGCAAGCCCTTACCATTTACCCACTGCTGCCCTTTGGTGGGGCAGGAGGCAGAGAGGTCAATGGGGGGAGCAGCCAGAGACGATAACAGGAGGAACGGACTTATTGTAATTTTGCTCCTATCTTCATCCACTGCTGTGTTATACAGGAGGCATCACTGAGACCAAGGAGCAGGAAGCTGGCAGGCGAGGTCGCCCACCCTGGTTGGTTGCAGGTAAGAAGGGCAGGAAAGGGACAGGACAAGGGGAGGGTTGAAGGCAGACTGAGGTTTGCTTCTTTATACTAATTTATTGCATCTATATCCCACGTTTTTGTCCAAGGAGCTGTTATGGAAATGACATGGGGGGTGAGGATGCATTTAATAACAACAACAACAACAACAACAACAACAACAACAACAATAATAATTTGTACCTCGCCCATTTGGCTGGGTTTCTCCAGCCACTCTGGGCGGCTTCCAACAAAGATTAAAAATACATTAAAATGTCACACATTAAAAACTTCCCTGAACAGGGCTGCCTTCAGATGTCTTCTAAATGTCAGGTAGTTGTTTATTTCCTTGACATCTGATGGGAGGGCGTTCCACAGGAAGGCGCCACCACCGAGAAGGCCCTCTGCCTGGTTCCCTGTAGCTTTGCTTCTCACAATGAGGGAACTGCCAGAAGGCTGTTTTATTGTTCTTTGGATGATGGGTACTTAAGAGGTGTTGGGAAAGGTGTCTGATAAAGTGACCTAATGTTGAACTCCTTTAACCCTTGTACACCCCTCCCCATTTGTGACATTTGAATTATGGTGCTGGAGGAGACTCTGGAGAGTCCCATGGACTGCAAGAAGATCAAACCTCTCCATTCTGAAGGAAATCAGCCCTGAGTGCTCACTGGAAGGACAGATCCTGAAGCTGAGGCTCCAAGACTTTGGCCACCTCATGAGAAGAGAAGACTCCCTGGAAAAGACCCTGATGTTGGGAAAGATGGAGGGCACAAGGAGAAGGGGACAACGGAGGACGAGATGGTGGGGCAGTGTTCTCGAAGCTACCAGCATGAGTTTGACCAAACTGCGGGAGGCAGTGGAAGACAGGAGTGCCTGGCATGCTCTGGTCCAGGGGTCACGAAGAGTCAGACACGACTAAACAACAACAACAAAAGCGATGTAGTGATGATGTATCAATGATGCCTCTCGAGGTGTATTCTGGGGGAAAGAGGGAAGTTTTAAAAGAGGATGTCACCCCCTGCTCGGGGTTCTTACTCCTGTGGGGACCTGTTGTGCAACAAGAAAGATCATGGTCTACTGATGGCTTGCTTTGCTCCAAATTACTTGGCTGGAACTTCCTTCTTTTACTGACCACATGGACCCGCGTGGGACTTGCACCCTGACGAGCTGGGCTCTGGAGTCTCTCACCCTGGGATTTTTTTCCTTAACAGAGCTCTGGGTGGGCATATGTGGTTCTCCCCACAACAACCTCCCAGCTCCACCAACTGGGGTTATAGGAAGGCTTAGGATTCTGCCAGCTTCCTTTTCACCTGCAACCAGACCCCATAACTGGACAGGGCCACTGCTCTCCACACACGGCAAATTCAACTCACACACACAGATTCCTTCCCTACAACCCCTTCCCTCCCCATTGATTCATTAGGTCCCTTGAGTACTTACTGGCCTCCCCAGTAAATCTTGGTGGTGACAACATAGCTCGAACGCCTGTGGAGCAGAGAGAGGAGAAATTAGTGAGGAAATGATCCATAATGAATTGAAAAAAATGTTTAAAAGTACTGTACTTCCCCTCCCCCAAACCAGAGTCCTTTCTGTTGGGGATAATTCAGACTGAAATTCCCAGGTGTCAAAAAAGATTATTTATGTATGCCACTATTGCGGCCCGTGTTTCGTTAGCCCAAAATTGGAAAACGAGCGAGGTCCCAACTAAAGAAGAGTGGCAGCTTAAGTTGACAGAATATGCACAACTCACAGACTTAACATATTGAATGTGAGAACAAGAAGAACATACGTTTAAAGAAAGAAAAGCTTTTATTAAACATATGGGAAATAACTGTGTACAGCTGAAAATGCTGGCAGCATTAAGATAAATTCAACAGTAGAAACAAGTTTTGATGGATGCAATAATGAAATACTGAATAGTGTAGTTTTTGTAAAATATGCAGAGATTTATGATATGTAAAATGAACCACGGAAAGAGAAGAAGGGAACTCATTGATATCTTAAGGGTGTAAAATGAGTATTTTAAATTGTAAAACAGAAAACTTAATAATAATTATAAACAAAAGAAGAAGAAAGAAATTAGTGAGGATGCAGCGGTTGGTAACCCAAAGCACTGCTTGCCAAATCCGGAAGAAGGCGGAAGATATTGACGGACAGGTGGGCAGCTGTGAAACTGCTACAGAAGTTATGACCATTCCTGGACCAGGAAAGCTCGGCCATCATAGTTCCTGCACTGGCTACTTCAAGACCAGATTGTTGTGATGCTCTCTATGCAGGGCTTCCCTCGCGCTTGATCCGGAAGCTGCAGTTAGTGCCGGATGCTGCAGGACGATTGCCGGCAGGGGTGAGACCCTGTCAGCGTGCAGCACCTCTGCTCAGAGATTTGCCCTGGCTGCCAATTTGCTACTGGGCCAAGTTCAAGGTGTTACTATTAGCATAAGGTAAAGGTAAAGGGACCCCTAACCATTAAGTCCAGTCGCGGACAACTCTGGGGTTGCGGCGCTCATCTCGCTTTATTGGCCGAGGGAGACGGTGTACAGCTTCCGGGTCATGTGGCCAGCATGACCTAAGCCGCTTCTGGCGAACCAGAGCAGCGCACGGAAACGCCCTTTACCTTCCCGCTGGAGCGGTACCAATTTATCTACTTGCACTTTGACATGCTTTCAAACTGCTAGGTTGGCAGGAGCAGGGACTGAGCAACGGGAGCTCACCCCGTCGTGGGGATTCGAACCACTGACCTTCTGATCGGCAAGTCCTAGGCTCTGTGGTTTAACCCACAGTGCCACCCGCGTCCCTACTATATTAGCATATAAAGCCCCAAACAATGAGGGACCAGTTTACCTACGAGGTCGCCATACCAAATGTGCCCACTTTAATCCTTGGAACTGGCACTGTTCCAAGCGCCATGTGAAACATGTTTTGCATTTGTAAGAAATTCATCTTTTAGTACAGCAACACCCACCCTTCGGAACTCCCTGCCTCTTGATATTGGGCAGGAACATTCACTGCACTCTTTTTGGCACCTGCTGAAACAAACCTACTGAGATATCTCAAATGCTGGTGTGTTTTTAGTGTACTGCTGTTTTAAATTTTTTGAATGATTTATTACATAATTGCTTATACCAGTAATTTGGTCAATTCTCTCTCATTAGCATATCTTATTGATTCTTAGATATACACAGTTACAACTTTTGTATATCATCAACCGAAGACAAGCCACCTGGCTCTCCAAAGAGTGTAAATCCTGTTATATAGATAACAGAATGTTCATTATGTTTCCCTTTCAACTGGTGAACTCTTTTCATTAATTGCTTTGAATTTTTGTTTACAATCAAATGGTATATACATTTTAGGAAATCAATAAGTTGTAAACGTATGTGTGTGTTTACCTCCATCCTTTGCTCTTCAAGATATTCCCCAATGTTTTTTCTGCTCTGAATAAGAAAAGAAGACAGAATTTTATGTATATATGTGTATATACAGTACACACACACACACACACACACATCTGGTTGACTCCTCAGAAATTCCTCACATAAATGACTTTTAATATCTACTTCCAATCATCTGGTGGGACTCAGAACAAGAAACCCCTCCCCCCCCAAAAAAAAACAGTCAAAAGGACTGAAAAAAGCAACTGACAAAATGGCCTTCAGCATGGACACAAAGCCAGCAGATGGTTTCTGCCTTGCAGGGTGAATTAATTTTGTTTTTTCCTCCTTCCAGCAATAAGTATCACAAGCAAACTGCAAAGGAACAGCTTCAGATGCAATCAGTGTCAAGCACAGGGGGGTTTTTTTGTTTGTTTTTTTTGGCTTGGTGCTCTGTACTGATGGGTCTTGAAGTTGTTTACTCTCACTGCCATATTTTATTGGGAAAATATTTCAGTTTCTCAAGGGCAATTTTGCTGCTGAGCTGAAAGTCGGTTTCCCATCAAAACTGGCACTGTTATCGGTTAACACAGGGGCACTGTTACCCCGTCCACATTTATAAGAAACCAATCTTTTAGGATGGCAACACCTAACTCTGGAACTCCCTGCCTATTGGAATCAGGCAGATGCCTTCACTGTACTCTTTTCAGCACCTGCTAAAAGTATTTTTTGTTTCGACAAGCCTACCCAGACATGTGGAATGCTGATGTACGTTTTAATTTGTTTTTAGTTTATTGCTAATTATATTATTTGAATGCTTTAAATGGTTGTTTTGACTGATTAATTTTATTGTTTTATACTATTTGTAAAGCACTTTGAGGTTTTTTTTTTAAACAACAACAATCAACTGGTGTATAGATTTTATTTAAAAAGCTTTCAAGGAAAATGTCAGTGCAGGATTCATGAACTAGAAGGTACCGGTATATCTACAAATTTGATTTTATTTGTTTGGGGCTCGACTGAGACTATAGTCCTCTTTCCCATGACTATAGTTCTCTTTCTCTTTCCCAGCAAAGTTAGAGAGACGAGACATTTTCCATGCTGGGCTTGAACGCAGCTGAGCCAATCCTACTCGGCCCCCACTGCTAGCATCCCATCCATCATATAAATATGGCAGATGAATTTAACACGCCATGCTAGCTGCATCTGACAATGTCCTCTGCTAGTTCACGAAAGCTGATGCTGCAATAAATCTGTTCATCTTTAAGGTAGCCACAATACTTTTTGTCGTCATAACTGCAGCCAACTAAGATAGTGACAGCTGCTGAACTGAGATATGGAATATACTACATTTCAAAATTTGATGAAATGTCATAGATTTCTCTCCCCACTCCCCAATATTTTGCATTGTTTGCTCTGGCCATCTCTGGGGATTGCTGTTGTTGAATTGTCTACATTCCTGATCTATGGAAGCCCCTGCTATTGCTGGCACAAGGAGACGCTACCTGCGTCCTCCATTCAAATGATCTCACTCTCCCAATCACTTTACATCACCCTGTGGCAGGTTGCATCCCCGTCCCAACTTGCCTTCCTTCAGAGCCAGCTAGCCCCCAAATTCAGCCTGACAGAATCATGTCACGGGGCTTTAATTACCGCATTCTGAAAAGCCTTGAGACAGCTCTTTACTTTGGACATGTCTGGCGGGCAGAAGTCTCACAGGACAGCAAGGGCTGAGTTTACTGTAATCCGTAGGGAAGGGGAAGATTTCACACCCGGGGTATTTCCTTATCCCCAGCCATCAAGCCAGGTCTCAAACTTAGAACAGGCCACACAGAGAAGAGTAAAGGTGAGAGGGCTTCTGAGCATGGGAAGAGTACCACTCTTCTACCGCTGCCTAGGAAGGCTGGGCCGATAAATCAGATGGCTTGGCTCCCAGATTTGGGGTTTCAGGGCCGCCTTCTAGAGAAATCACCGTATTTTTCGCTCTATAGGACGCACCTGACCATAGGACGCACCTTGTTTTAGAGGGGGAGAACAAGAAAAAAATAATTCTCCCCCTCTCTGCTCAGCGCCCCTTCAGCGAAGTGGCAGGAGAAACGGAGCCCCTTCCATTTCTCCTCCCGCTTGGCTGAAGGGACGCTGCGCAGCTCTCCCTCTCTGCTGAAGCCAGGAGAGTCTTGCTTTCCCAGCTTCAGCAAAAGGAACCCGAAGCCTGCGGAGCGCAGTGGGAACTCGTGCTGCGCTCTGAAGGCTTCAGGTGGCTATCCCTGAAGCCTGGAGAGCGAGAGGGGTCGGTGCGCACCGACGCCTCTCACTCTCCAGGCTTCAGCGAAAGCAACGTGAAGCCTCCGGAGCACAGAGGGAGCACTCCCTCTGCGCTTCGGAGGCTTCGCGTTGCTATCGCTGAAGCCAAGGAGCCTGCATTCGCTCCATAGAATGCACACACATTTCCCCTTTTTTGGAGGGGAAAAGTGCGTCCTATAGAGCGAAGAATACGGTAGTTACTGAGAGTGACTTGGCAGGGGGAATGCAAGTGCCAAGACCCCTATGATTCCCCTTCCAACCCCAGAGAGACTCGTTCATGTCATGCAGCTCAGAATAAAGATGGCCACAGCCTAGGGTTGCCAGCTGCGGGGCAGGCAGAAATTCAGAAGGCGTTGCTTCCTCCGGTGTGGGAATGTAGCTTCCCCTGTTGAATTTCTCCCTGTCACACAAGGCTATTTGAGGCGCAGGCAGAAAGGTGGCAGCAATCCTGCAAAGAGCCGAGGGCGGAACAGCCAGACATACTTGCCAGAAGCATAGACCTCGGCCGTGTCAAAGAGGTTGACCCCGTTCTCGTAAGCGATGGTGAGCACATTTTCCGCCATCTCAAAAAAAACGAGAGAGGGAGATAAGTGTCAAATAATGGCTGGCAGGAAAATCTCCAGAAGGGAGGAGGGTAGATGGGGCATGGGGCTTGGACTTACCTCATCTGAGATCTGCGACCCAAATGTTACCCAAGTACCTGCAAGGGGAGAAATCAAGATCTTGAGATGGATATGCGCAGCCAGGCCACACTCCTAGCTCTACCCAAGAGCCACAGTGAAAAGCCCCATCCCAGCAAATGAGCCCACTGGACACAGCGTAATCTGAAGGGGGCCTTGCTGATGTCACGGAATGCTCTGGCAGATTATGGCCTTGGGGCTTGTGAAGAGTGCCTCTGAGCACGTACAAACTGCCCTCTCCGCATTACTGCCCCAAAGCAGTCATATTGCAACCCCCTGCCATTCCTAGTGTCCCCCTTCTCCCATGAACTCACCCAGGCCGAGACAGGAAACGCGAAGCCCCGATTTGCCAAGGTTCCTGCAAAAAAGGAAAAAAGGAGGAACTTCAATCCAGGCTAAACCAAAGTTAAGATAAATGTTTTGCTGTGTGGGAGCCCCTTGGAATCCTGCAAGTGAAGTGCTCTTACAGCAACGCTTTACCACTGAAGATTTCATATAACTGCATGCTGGGTCCTGTAAACGTATATCCATCTCCCTATACAAACCTGCCCAGGTGACAAAATCCTTGAGTGAGCACCTTCTCTCAGTCCCAGGCTTGGCTGGTGATGACACAGGAGAGAGCCTTTTCGGTGGTGGCTCCCATATTGTGAAATTCCCTCCCAAGAGAGGTTAGACTGCTTCCTCTTTGCTTTTTTTCTGCCAGCAAGCTAAGACCTCCCTGTTCAGAAAACCAAGCTGCAGACGATGCTGCCAGGGCAAACTATATTTTATTTGCTGGTTCTAAATGAGTTCTGATGTATTTTAACTATGGCTTTTATGCCTTCGTGTTGTTACGCACCACCGCAATCTCCCAGCAGCGTGAGATTCCAGGAATTCCAGCACCTGCCCAGAGTTCAGTTTTCTTGGAACGAAGGTCAGCAGAGCCTTAGGATATATGGTTTTGTTCACACCTGTTTACAATCTGAGCACAAGATGAACGACTCGCAGCATTAATGCCCCCGAAGATATTCCTTCTCTTTAAGTCGCAGCCTTGCATCCAGCACAAAGCAAGCAGGTCTCTGTGCCTCCAGCTCCCAGCCTTTTTCCTGCTCTCTCATACACAACTCTGGCTAATAGCAGCTAGGGGAGGCAGGTGGAGGAAAAACCCACCCATTTGACTGGAGGGGGGGCCATCACTTAGTTGGGGCTCTTGCAACCGATTCCATTCTTTTGGGATGTTGATGAGGACAAGTGGCCAGTTAAGGTCACTGCCTTACAAACTTGTCTGACCAGTTCAGCAACCTCCTCTGATAGTCTTCTTCTTCTTCTATCCCTCATAGCTGAGTAAGATTGTCTTCCATAAACACGGTCTTAACAGTGAGTCCGTATGTGACCGCGGAGGCCAATTCTGGATCCACACGTCCTTCCGCAGTGGGGACATTGGTTTCTGGGCAGGAGTTGATCACGATGTGGATTTGCCAAGCGTGCCTTCCTCTTAGCACGTTTCTCCCTTGTGTCCTGAGTTCGAGTGTCTTCAAAGCCCACAACATATTTGGTAAAGGCTGTTCTCCAGTTGGAGTGCTCGCAGGCCAGTGTTTCCCAATTGTTGGTGTTTATACTACAGTGGTACCTCGGGTTAAGTACTTAAATCGTTCCGGAGGTCTGTACTTAACTTGAAACTGTTCTTAATCTGAAGCACCACTTTAGCTAATGGGGCCTCCTGCTGCGCCTCTGGAGCACAATTTCTGTTCTCATCCTGAAACAAAGTTCTTAACCTGAAGCAATATTTCTGGGTTAGCAGAGTCTGTAACCTGAAGCGTATGTAACCCGAGGTACCACTGTACTGTACACTTTTTTTAGATTTGCCTTGAGACAGTCTTTAAACCTCTTTTGTTGACCACCAGCATTACGCTTTCCATTTTTAAGTTTGGGATAGAGTAGTTGCTCTGATAGAGTATAACCCTCACAGAGTACATGACCCCCAGAATTGGAAGGGACTCAGGCCAAAATCTAAACTTCCCCTCCCAAACCCACAACAGTATTTTATGAAGTTATATATATATATATATATATATATATATATATATATATATATACCGTATTTTTCGCTCTGTAAGACGCACCAGACCACAAGACGCACCAAGTTTTTGGAGGAAGAAAACAAGAAGAAAAATATTCTAAATCTCAGAAGCCAGAACAGCAAGAGGGATCGCTGCACAGTGAAAGCAGCAATCCCTCTCGCTGTTCTGGCTTCTGGGATAGCTGCGCAGCCTGCATTCGCTCCATAAGACGCCCACACATTTCCCCTTACTTTTTAGGAGGGAAAAAGGGATTCTTATAGAGCAAAAAATACGGTATATATGTCACAAGCCACCTTGATTCCCAACTTCAGAGAAAGGTGAGATAAAAATGCATTAAGTAATAATAATAAGCATCATCATTATTATTTTTATTATCCCCACATGAGCCCACTTTTACAGGTCCCACATAACACACTTTCTGTATTTGCAAGACCTGCTCCTTGGAACTCCCTGCTGGGAAAAAAATATTGTTTAGACAAGCCTACCCAGGTGCTTAGAAAGCCGAGGTGAGTTTCAACTTGTTTAGTGTTTCAACTTTCTGTAAGTTACAGCTTTCTAGTGTTGTAAATAATTCTTAGTGGTCATTTTATTCCTTTATCTCCCCCCCCCCCCAACTGCTTTGAGGTTCTTCCTGCAATCAAGGAGTGTAGAACGTTCATGAAATACTAATAGCAGCACGGAGCGACACAGTATCTCCCCCAAGGACATTTCCATCAAATCCAACAGACAACACAGCAAGGGGGGGGGGGGCTTCCAAGAGAAGGCCTGCCGATGAGGGGAAAACTGGGTTCATTTTATTTTACGTTAAGTGTAAAGCTAAGCAAACTGGGACAAGGGAGAGATTCCTTGAGGTCTAGGCCAGGTGGTTCCCAATTAGCTAATTACTGAGGACCCCCGATTTCTCAAAAGCCAAACCACGGGCCCCCTACTTTTGAAAATTTTGATAACTCTATATGGTCTGTGCAAAGCAATTTTTTGAAGAAAATGTGGGGTGGCCCCTAATAAGCAAAGGATATTAGGTATAGTAAAAACAAACAAACCAAAAAAACACACCAACAGACCATAAAATTTGTGATATTTCCACAAATTGCCTACCCCCAGACAGTAGGAAAAACTTGTTTCCATTGCTCCACTACAACTGACTAAAAACGGCAATTGAGTCGCTAACTTGCAAGGGTTCTACAGTGGAACCTCGGGTTGTGAACGTGATCCGTGCGGGAGGCACGTTCGCAACCTGCAGCGCTTGCAACCGGCAGTTCAACCCTTAGATTTTTTAAAGAACTGGTAAGCATGTGAACCCATCCCATGGAGCTCTCTCTCTCTCTCTCTCTCTCTCTCTCTCTCTCTCTCTCTCTCTGCAAGAGCCCAAAGAAACTGTATCAGATGTTTGTGCCCAATCCCAGCTCACTTGCCACCCAGAAACTCACAGGTTTCCCCCCTGCCAGCGAGAAGGCCCTGGTCATGAGCAGAGGCTAAGTGATCCTTGGATCATTATTGTGGCTTTCACTGTTCAACTAACAAGATAAGTGAGTCCCTGGCAGGGGATGGTGCCGCGGACCTCCTGCCTGTGTTCTGTAGACCCCCGGACCCCCAGTTGGGAACCACTGGTCTAGCCTGTAGTGGCATGCCTTGCTAGAGCACATCTGAAACTCTGCTTCCTCAAACATATCATTTTCCTTCCAACCTACAGAGCAACATATCGATCCAAGCCGGCTCGTGCCACCTCTTAGCTTGCGCCAAGCAGAGTGCATGCACCGGGATGCCCATCAACACTCCAACTGCTGCTGCGTCCGAGAGGGCACCGAAAAAGAGGCAGCATATGCAGAAGACCATTTATATGAGAGACCATTCAAACATGCTATTCCTCACTTCTAATGTGAGATGGTAAAAAGGTAAAGTTAAAGGGACCCCTGACCATTAGGTCCAGTCGTGACCGACTCTGGGGTTGCGGCGCTCATCTTGCTTTACTGGCCGAGGGAGCCGGCAAACAGCTTCCGGGTCATGTGGCCAGCATGACTAAGCCGCTTCTGGCGAACCAGAGCAGCGCACGGAAACGCCGTTTACCTTCCTGCCGGAGTGGTACCTATTTATCTACTTGCACTTTGACGTGCTTTCGAACTGCTAGGTTGGCAGGAGCAGGGACCGAGCAATGGGAGCTCACCCCGTCGTGGGGATTCGAACCTCTGACCTTCTGATCGGCAAGTCCTAGGCTCTGTGGTTTAACCCACAGCGCCACCCACGTCCCAATGTGAGATGGTACATCTTAGCAAAACTTTGCAGCATATGATTCTACTAACTGGGGGAACTTGCACCTTTCAAGACATAGGTGAAGGCTTGGTCAGGGCTTGATAAAGTATTGGTGAAGACTGAGTAGAAAACAGCTGGAATTTTGTAATGCTGGTATGATGATGATGATGATGTCCTCCTGTGCCCAAGTCTCAGCTCCTGAATTACATTTTGGCATTAGTTGCCTGCATCACAAAAATGCAATCCCAGGGTGGACTTAATCTCTCTTAACTGGTTCATTGTGCAAATCGGCTGAGTGACGGATCTGGAAGCGAGCACAGCCAGGACTCATGGGTTCCTCTCGCGGGCACTTTCCCCCGAGTGACTGCACCAAGCGCCCTGGGAGGTGTCCGGCTCCCTCTCGGAGCCTCGCTTTCCCCCTCCGCTTCGTGTTCATTAGCGCTGCCGTCTGCCCAGCATGCCTCTCGCAGCTTCGTTAACCAGCGGAGCCACCGCTGTGAGCGGTTAACGGAGGATAAAAATAGATGGGAGCCTGATCTCGGGGCTTGGAAATGGGGTCACTGCAGCCGATGGCTGGGAGCTTCTGCTATTGAGATAATGGGGTGGGGGTGGGGGTGGGGCATTGCAGGACTTTAGAGGAAATGGCGGTGGGGCGAAGGGCAGGGGTGGGTTCAGCTGCTGCCGCTGCCGCTACTTCTGGGGTGGAGCAGAGATAAGAACACAAGAAAATTCCTGCATTGCAGGGGGTTGGACTGGATAACCCTTGGAGGTCCCTTCCAATTCTATGATTCAGGCCAGTGGCCCATCTAGTCCAGAATTCTGTTCTCACAGTGGTCAGCCAGAGCCCCTCTCCCTTCCTGTGGTTTCCAGTGCCATTCAAGAGCACTCTCCTCCACGATTTTGTCTAATCCTCTTTTAAAGCCATTTAAGTTTGCCAACAAAGGTCCGTATAGTTAAAGCTATGGTTTTCCCAGTAGTGATGTATGGAAGTGAGAGCAGGACCATAAAGAAGGCTGATTGCCGAAGAATGGATGCTTTTGAATTCTGGTGCTGGAGGAGACTCTTGAGAGTCCCATGGACTGCAAGAAGACCAAACCTCTCCATTCTGAAGGAAATCAGCCCTGAGTGCTCACTGGAAGGATAGATCCTGAAGCTGAGGCTCCAATACTTTGGCCACCTCCTGAGAAGAGAAGACTCCCTGGAAAAGACCCTGATGTTGGGAAAGATGGAGGGCGCAAGGAGAAGGGGACAATGGAGGACGAGATGGTGGGACAGTGTTCTCGAAGTGACTAGCATGAGTTTGACCAAACTGCGGGAGGCAGTGGAAGACAGGAGTGCCTGGCGTGCTCTGGTCCAGGGGGTCACGAAGAGTCGGACATGACTAAACGACTAAACAACAACAACAGTTGCCAACTTCTTTCAGTGCCCTTGCTCCTGTGCCGGAACAGGACACACAGACATTAAGCAGGTGGAGATTTCATCCCTCTTCAAATAACTCCTGCGGTTCCCAAACTCTGTATCAGCGCCTCTGCTGCAGACCACTTGGAAATTTCCGAGGGTCTTAGAGTTGTAGATTTGTATGTAGAGCTGGAAGGAGACCAGAGGGTCGTTTAGTCCAACCCTTTGCAATGCAGGAATCTCAACCTATGGTTCCCCATCCAGTTGAAAACCAGACCACACCCTGCTTAGCTCTGCAAAAGTACTAGCAGTTTTCTTGCTCCATGGCAGACCACTTATTACTTTTCCTGCCTTCTGTGGCAGTTGTAATGCACTGTACCAGGTGCTCCACGATTCTTAATTGCATTTTTACAGACATACCACCCAAGACCACCTGAATGAAGTGTGACGACCACAGCTGCCCCACGGACCACAGACAGGAAACCCCTGCTCAGCTACGTAGAAAAATCTACGTCTGTCGCATTGAAGATGGAGCAAGTTTGTTTTTTCCGCTGCCCCAGAGGGTAAGACCCGAACCAAAGGTTATTCAATATTTATTTCATTTTACACTCCCCTTCATCCATAGATCTCAGGGTAGTTGACAGCATAAAAATACAATGTGAAAGCACAAAATACATAATAAAATCAGGAACAAAAAGGAAACAGACCAATAACCCCACTCCCAGCCATCCAAATGACAATAACGGAGATTCCGACTGAACGTCAGGAAGAACTTTTTCAAAAATAATTTTTATTAAAGATTTTCTTAGTTTACAAAAGTACGAGCATTGTCTCTTTTTTCAGGTTGTGTTTTCTGCAGATCAATCGCATTTGTTGTGAGACGTTAGTGTTATATGCAGTATGGGGGTCCCTCTTCCAACTCTACAATGCTATGATTCTACAAAAACCTGCACAGACTGGCAGCAACCCTCTGGGATTTCACATGGCAGTGTGTGTGTGTGTGTGTGTGTGTGTGTGTGTGTGTGTGTCTGTGTGTGTCTCCCAGCCTGGAATTGAACCCGCCACCCGATGCTCTGCTACTGAGCCAGAGGTCTCCCTTGGAGGGGCAGGGGGAGGTGAGAGAGAGAGGTGGTTATGGCAACCCCATTCTCTCCCCCCTTCCCCACATCGGGAGCAAGTATGAAAGTACCCTACTCACCAGCTGCCGCGCGGATACGGATCGTGACTTGGCCTCATAATTAAACCATAAGGGAGCTGTGGAAAACAGATGGTGGAGGGGAGACAGGCCAGAAACTCAATCGCGGGGCCCCCCACAACTCTCCAGTGGACCAGAACAACCTCAATCGCTCAGAAGGAACCATAGAATTTTAAAGTTGGGATGAGGGACCCAAAGCGTCCTCTAGCTCAACTTCCTAAAGGTGGGTTTTATGGAACAATATACCCAGCCCTAAAGCAATGACAAACCTAGACAGCATCTAAAAAGGCAGAGACATCACCTTGCCAACAAAGGTCCGTATAGTTAAAGCTCTGGTTTTCCCAGTAGTGATGTATGGAAGTGAGAGCTGGACCATAAAGAAGGCTGATTGCCGAAGAATGGATGCTTTTGAACGATGCTGCTGGAGGAGACTTTTGAGAGTCCCATGGACTGCAAGAAGATCAAACCTCTCCATTCTGAAGGAAATCAGCCCTGAGTGCTCCCTGGAAGGACAGATCGTGAAGCTGAGGCTCCAAGACTTTGGCCACCTCATGAGAAGATGTTGGGAAAGATGGAGGCACAAGGAGAAGGGGACGACGGAGGACGAGATGGTGGGACAGTGTTCTCGAAGCTACGAACATGAGTTTGACCAAACTGCGGGAGGCAGTGGAAGACAGGAGTGCCTGGCGTGCTCTGGTCCAGGGGGTCACGAAGAGTCGGACACGACTAGACGACTAAACAACAACAACAACAACATACCCAGCCCTGAGCCCGTGCCAGATCATAAGGCCATATTAAAGGACAGGGGAGCCCCCGTCCACTTCCTAAATTCTTTAAGACAAGGCGCTTGCCTACAACGCAGGGACCACACACCCCATGCTGACTGGGACTGCTGGGAGTTGTAGCTCAAATCAGCTAGCTGGGGGGCGGCGGCATCAGGTTGGCGAAGGGTGAGCTACCTGGTCAGAGTAGAGAACAGGGTGCAGATGGTAGGAGGGGTAGGTTACTGGGGTCCTATAGATCTGTCTAACCCCAGGGCACAATCCTACAGGGAATATCTCCTGTGCAAGCCATATTGAGCATCTCTAAAGGCTTGTGTGCCAAGGGGCAAGACTGGGTTTTCTGCCACAGGTATCCAGAGCGCTTGGCCCTTTGGAAGTGATAGCCCCAGGTGACTCAAGCCAGCTGGTCAACCTGCAGGAAAATCCTCAGTCACCTGGCCAGGGGGGACATTACTCCACACACCCACCCCAAATCCTGGAGGCCCAGTAAAGTGACTAATAATCCATCAATCTCCCTGAGTGTAATCAAAACCTATTCCAGGGGGTGACACTCCCAAGTCCAGATACTGTTGGTGGTTACTGGGTGCTGAAAATGGCATGTGCGATGGCTGCTTGTGCCGGTTCAGTGGTATGCAAAAAAGCACTCTCTACATGCTCAGGGGTCACTAGCTGAAAAAGACTTTCACTCAGCCTCCAGCACAAATTTTGCTCTCTTCTGATTTTAGTGATCGCCCCTCCCCATGCACTTAAACCTCAGTTTGGGGTTTCCTCTGCACAATGCACTTATCCTCCCTCCCCCCAAAAAAGTTAATATGCCATAAACTTCCTTAGGCGCCTTCTGTACACAGCAATGGTTGGATATAAACACTGAACATAAATAATAAATATTCAGCAATGTTTTCATCTACATCTTCAAGAGGAATGAGATCAGAAGCGGGAATACAATTTGCGGCCCAAAATAGAACACTATACCTGTATTTTTACATAAATGCATCAACCTCCTCTGCGCGAACGCATACACACACAAACACATATACATATTAATTTATTTCTTTCTTGCAGAACTGAGGTCCTTGACCTTCACCTCTAGCTAGGACCGCCCCCCCCCGCCATGCAAGTCCCCCCGGCTCCTCACCCCTGCTGCTCCCTTGCCCCCTCCCCACTTTCCCACAGCCCCCAAGGAACAGACATGACTCCTGTTGAAAGTTCAGCATCTCCTGCTTTTAATCTGGCTTTCCAACCTCGGAACTGGGCTGGCTCCGGCCCAGGGCAACCTGAGCAGAGGCGCAGAGCGGCAATTATGGGCTCTGCGAGGCGGTTTGGAAGCCGGCCAGCCCCAGCAACAACCCTACTCTGTGGTGCACCAGGGGAATTGGACCCAGGAGTCCTGGCCGCCTGCCAGGCCCATCCCAACCTCGCTCGGAAACCCACTCCACTCGGCTCCACGCCTGTGCCAGAAAACTCAGGAGTCCTGGCTCCCTTCCCCTCTTCCCCCACAACCTATTTCTAGGCAGGCAAAACACACACAAAACACACACAGCACATAAAAGGAAACCCCAGAGTCCTCCTGCCTTCACGTTTTCATATATCCCTCCCCCCAAAAAACACTCAGCAGAAATAACAGCCTCTTCATGAAACACCACCACTAGGCCTCACTGCCCTTCCTGGGTCTGAGGACTTGTGCCAGAGGGGTGTTTATACATAGCACAGGCCTAAATTGGGCTGGGATGAGAATGAGGGAAGATTCGAGGAGTGATTGGGGGGGGCGGGTTCCAGTTCCTTTCTCTTTCACGGCCCACCCCTGCATTACTGCAACATTCAGACATTACGCCAAAACAAATGCAGAGAGATTTTGGGTGCCCTATAATTTTTTTTTAGCATCCAAACTTGACCTTCTTCCCTCGCCACAATCCCTCTCTGGGGAAACCTGCAGATTGTGGGTTTCTCCAGATTGTGTTAAGCTACCACTACCCCCCCACGCCCCTCCCTGACCTCCCAGAGGTGATGGGCTCCCATGATTCCACCCCACACTCCCAATTTTCCTTTTTTTAAAAAACCCTCCATTCAGAGTTTTTTCACAAGTTCATGGGGGGGGGGGGTTTCTCCCTCCCCCGCCTTTATGCACCCCTCCTTGCTCCAACCCTCTAGATCCTATGTCCCTCCCCCTGTTTCAGAGAACCCAGGCGTCCTGGCTCACAGGCACAGCACCCCCCCCCCGCCCTACAAGTCTCTCTCCTCCCCACCCACCCTTTCTTGTGAGCAAATGGATTAACCTTGGGGTTAGCAGAGATCTGTCCCAACTTTGATTAAAATGCCAAATATGAAGAGAGAGATTGGAAGTGTGGCGTCTGTGCAGTTCTGAGTCTGTGCTTGGGGGGGGCGGGGCGAAAGCAGTAACTACTGGGGGGGGCCCCTGCTTTGGCCTCTTTGTGCCTCCCCACCCCCCATTCCAAAACAGCTCCTCTAAGAGGAACCGAACTCGCTGCGTAATCCAGAGTTAGATGAAACCCCCCCTTCCCCTTCAGCCTTTTGAGGTTCAGGGAGAGCTTTTCTACCCAGGACCCCCCCAATCTTTCCTCCTTCACCCCACTTGTTCTCTTACCTCCCCCCCACAACATTTAGGGTAGGATCCTGCCCTGACACAACCTCTGTTTGTAGGTCAGAATTTCTTCTCAAAGAACCCAAGAGTCCTGGGACCCGTTATCTCGAAGTATCCACAAGGGACAAGTTCACACTCCCCCCCTTTCCCCACCCCCCAATAGCTGCCCCTGGGATTTGGCTCCCCTCCAACGTGCCTTTCCTGCTTCTCCTTGCCCTCTGGACCACATCCCCCGCAAGCTGCACCCCAACAAAGGCGCGCCCCCCCCCCCGCCGCAGAGGATGAGCTGCCAGCCTCAGAAAAAAGCCAAAATCCCACCTCTTCATCCCCCCCACTCAAGAATTTTGCAAAGAAGCATCTCAAAAAATATTGCTTCCACATGTGGTGTGAGACTCTCCCCCCCCCCCCATCGCGTCTTCCCTGCAAGGTCCTTCTTCATCTGCAGAATCCGCCTTCTCCCTTTCCAAGGGACTGAACCCCCCCCCCCCAAATCCTCTATCCTCTCTCTCCACCCCATCCCCATTGGCAGCAGACACCACAGACGCCTCCCGTGGGGTGTCCTGCAAACGATTGGGACTCTGCCCCCCTCCTCATAATCTCGGGCAGAGGGTTCTCCTTGGTAACCCCACAACCCCCCCCCCCAGCAGTTTAAACTCCTTTAACCTTCCTCTGGGACAGGGGTGAGGTCCCGTGCCAGAGCACCAGCTCCCTTCATCCTGCCCCCCCAAGCCCTCTCCATGGATCCCCCCAGCCTAAACCCCCCTCCCCCCGCTCCAGCCCCCCCCCCTCTCGATATCCCATCCCCCATCAGAAAAAAAGCCCCTACCTGTAGTTCATGCCCGTGGCCCGGCCGGTGGACTCCCTCAGGAGGAAGGCGATGTGGGGCAGGTTCTGTCCGGGCGCCCGCGGCCCCATGGCTAGCCGGGGTCCCTTGCCGGGGGGTTGGTACCCCCCATTGCCTTGCCCCCCGCTGCCCTGGCCGCGCGTCCCCCCGCCGCACAGCCGGTCATCGCTGCTCCGGCTCCGCAGGTTCTGCTCCGTGCAGGCGATGGAAACTTGCATGGCTCAGCCGGGGACCCCCCAACACCCAAAGGTGTGTCCCCCCCACAATGCACCCAGGGGCTTATGGGCTGTGGGCGCCTGGCAGCCTCCTTCCCTGTGGGGGGAGCTGCATGCAAAAAGGGGGGGGGGCAGGGACGTCTTTGACGGGAGGGGTGCTGAGATGGGGGGGGCGGGACTGGCCAGGCTGCAGTGGGGGGCGAGGAAGAGGAGAGGGAGGGCACCCTCAGTACAGCTGCTGTCCGGGATGCCGCTCCTCGCCCCGGTTTAGCTGGGCCTCATTTGCATGCCAGGCTCCTCCCCCGCCGGCCTTTTTTGTGGGGGGGGAGGCGAGGGGACCCGCTGCGTTGGAGGAGGAAGGATGCTCGGGGATGCAGGCGAAGATGCAGGCAGAGGCGGAGATGGGGAAAGCATCCTCTGGACCGCCGCCTCCACTTCCTCCTCCTAAAGCTCTTAGGGAGAGGGAGGGGGGCAGCAGGACTTCTGGGCTCGCGGGGATTGGCGTATGTGACTGGGGGGCGGGGGGCGGAAAAACGAAAGACCACGACAGCTGCGGAAAGCTTTTAACGGGGACACGTGTTGCCCCCGCTGCTCTTAACCCCCCTATCTCTCTCTTGGCTCGGATAATCCACCCAAAGAGGAATGATGGATAAAGTTAAGAGCATCCATTTAAAAAAAAAAAAGGTGCGGGAGAGAAAGGATTTGGGGTAATAGCAGTTTAGGACTTTAAGCGCGGAGAGATGGGGGGGGTTGAGGGGAGCACTTAACGGGGGAGGGAGAAACAGCCACGCGGGTGGTCTGTATCAGTGGGGAGGGAGTGCAGTGGGGAACATGGAATAGGGGTGAGATGGGAGTAGAGGAATTGGGGGGCAAGGAAGAAGCCCCTCTCCCCAGGGGAATGGGGGAAACTGGTGGTTCTGCAAGGCTCCCTTCTGGAGGCAAGTTGGAAGGGCAGCTGATCGCCCCCCCCCCACATTTGGACAATATTCTGGACTAGTAGCCACAGAGAGTCTCATCCCCCATGAGTTTGCCTAAGTCTCTTTTAAAGCCATCCAACTTGGCAACCATCACCGAGTCCTGTGGGAGAGTATTCCAAAGTTTAACTATGTGCTGTGTGAAGCACTTTTTTCTGACCTGAATATTCAAGTGTTCAGTGGACGCCCCTGAGTTCCAAGGGAGAAAAGCTCTCTTTCTCTTCACTCCCTTCACAATGCATAATGCTATGAATTTCCATCATGTTGCTTCTGGGGGCTCATGCAGACTTCCACAGACACAGATCCACACTTTAAAGTTGTGTCCAAAACCTCTTTATTTGCCCCAGCTTTTTTTTCTGGAGAAACCCCCGCTATTCACCCATGAATCAGAGCAAAGGGCAATCCGCAGAAGAAAACCCGAACTGTCGTTTGTTCCGATTCAGCGTAAAAGAGCGGGGCTTCCTGGGGAAAGCAGTGATGTGTGCTCAGACATGGAGCTTTAAAGTGCAGACCTTTACTGAGAAAGTGTGGGGCACAAAAGAAGTGTGGATGAGCCCTTACTCAACGTTTCTCTAAACAGTCCCGAATGTCACCACCTTTCCTCATAGGTGAGTTGCTCCATCCCCTTGCCCTTTTCTGAACCTTTTCCAGCTCTACAACATCCACTTTGAGGCAAGGCGACCAGAATGGTATGCGGTATTCTGAGTGTGGTCGCACCGTAAATTTGAAGAACCACATTATGATTGTGGCAGCTTTATTTTCAAATTCCCATAGCCTGGAATTTTGATTTCCCCCACAGCTGCCACACACTGCGTCAACACCTCCATCGAGCTGCCCGCTGTGGGCTCAAATTCTCATTCTGGACCCGGGTTGCTG
The DNA here is from genome assembly GCF_964106645.2 of Podarcis pityusensis. Lineage (NCBI taxonomy): Eukaryota > Metazoa > Chordata > Lepidosauria > Squamata > Lacertidae > Podarcis > Podarcis pityusensis. The sequence continues at coordinate 50,857,424 of NC_138038.1, read as the reverse complement.
GCCCAGCTGTCAGGCAAAGTACGGGAGCTGCCTCAGGTGGCAGATGTGAGACCCGGGTGAGCAGCATGCGCTGCCCTGCTTCGTCCTCTCAGGTGAGGCTACCCCATCACTAGTGTCGGAAGAAAGGTTCGACAGTCGGTGCTTCTCTATGTGGAAGGGGATTCGGGCGAATTATTCTCTGCCTCGGGCAACAAAATGGACATTTGACACAGCTGAATGTTGGAAGATTCAGGTTGGATAAAATAAGGTACTTCTTCGCAGCAAACTGTGGGAACTCCCCGCCACAGGAGGGAGTGATGGCTGTTACCTTGGATGGATTTAAAAGAGGAGCAGACCAATTATTGGAGGCTAAGGCTATCAATAAGGGACATGGGTGGCACTGTGGGTTAAACCACAGAGCCTAGGACTTGCCGATCAGAAGGTCGGCGGTTCAAATCCCTGCGACGGGGTGAGCTCCCGTTGCTCGGTCCCTGCTCCTGCCCACCTAGCAGTTCGAAAGCATGTCAAAGTGCAAGTAGATAAATAGGTACTGCTCCGGTGGGAAGGTAAACGGCGTTTCCGTGTGCTGCTCTGGTTCGCCAGAAGCGGCTTAGTCCTGCTGGCCACATGACCCGGAAGCTGTACGCCGGCTCCCTTGGCCAATAAAGCGAGATGAGCGCCACAACCCCAGAGTCAGTCACGACTGGATCTAATGGTCAGGTGTCCCTTTACCTTTAAGGCTATCAATGGCTACTTGCCAGAGGCTGAAATGCTTCTGGATAGCGGCTGATGGAAACTGCAGGAGGGGAGAGAGTGGCCTTGCACTCGGCCCTGCTTGAGGGTTCCCCACAATGGGCACCTGGTCGGCCACTGAGAGAACAGGATGCTCGACTGCATGGGCCTGATCCTGCAGGGCCTTTCTCATGCCCATGTTCCTTCGGCCCAGCCTGGCCCTGTCCAATGTTCTGTCTTTTTAAATGGAGTAGACCATGGGTAGGCAAGTCTGTTTGACCTTTGCCCCCAGTCTCCTTCTGCTCAGACCCGCTGGGTGGCGACATCCTCTCTTGAACAGCTGTGCTGCATTCAACAGCGGTTGAACTCGCACTCGCCACCCGAGGCCCATGTCGCATTCACCCAAGAAATGCAATGGTGGATTTTCAGGAAAGCAGCTGGCAGCTTGGCAGGTAGATCACCTGTTTTGTGTGCAGAAGGCCACAGGATCTCAAGGTGGAGCTGGGAAACATCTGTGCCTGAAACCCTTTCAAGCCACCGCTGGCTTGGTCTGACTAAGCCAGCTTCCAGAATTTAAGAGGGAACCAATGAGCAGGAAGGCATATTCCTATCCCTGGCCACAATTCCAGTCTTATTTATTTATATTCCATCTCTAAAGAGCTCAAGGTGGCAAACATTTATCCCAACACCCCTGTGAGGTAGGCCAGCCCGAGAGGCAGTGACTGGCCCCCAGGCTACCACCCAGTGAGCTTCTCGGCCGAGCAGGGATTTGAACCCTGGTCTCTCCCAGGTCCTGCTCTGACTCTCTAACCACTACGCCATACTGTCTCTTGAACCCTGCACCCCGCTTCTTTTACCTGCATCCCACAGATGAGTCAGGCGGAGGGTCAATCCCATGGCTGGCTAGGAAGGCACCCAGTCCGCTGCCAGGGCTGCTGCAGCCTTGGGGGTGCGGAGGAGACAGGCTCTTCCTCTTCAGGCCGCCCCTCCCAGTCCGTGGCGGGGTGCGCCGCAGAGGGGTCCCGAAGGCGTCCGTGCCGTGCGGCTTGTAGGGGTACATGGTGCGGCGTCGGCAGGAACGAGAGAGCGGCTGCAGGAAGGGCAGCCGTGTGACTGAGTGGTGCCCCTTCAGACGGGGAAAGACGTTCGCCACCCACCTTCCTACGTGTTTCGGGGAAGGGGGGCAAACGAAGGCACGGAGGGGGAGGGCAAAGCCCCATAGCCTTCGTCACCTCTCAGTTGTGGAGATGCGAGGTGTCGGCTGAGGAAGCCGGAGGGAGAAGGAGCCAGGGTGGGTGGGAGCCGATGACAGCGGTGCGCAGAAGTTATTTCGGGCCGTCTCAGGAGTGCTGTGTGCCAGGGCCTGCCAGATACCCTCTGCTCTCTCAAGGGCAACGCCCAAGGGGTGAGCCCTTGCTGGGGAAACTACAGCACTGTATGCAGTTGGGGGGGGGGGGACATAACAGGGCTTTTTGTGTGTGTGCCATCATCATATCCTGCCGAGATGAACCATGTGACTGAGCCAGGGTGGCTCAGTGGTTGGAGCGTTGGTCAAAGACCCGGGAGAGTTGTTGCTGTTGAGTCGTTTAGTCGTGTCCGACTCTTCGTGACCCCCTGGACCAGAGCATGCCAGGCACTCCTGTCTTCCACTGCCTCCCGCAGTTTGGTCAAACTCATGCTAGTAGCTTCGAGAACACTGTCCAACCATCTCGTCCTCCGTCGTCCCCTTCTCCTTGTGCCCTCCATCTTTCCCAGCATCAGGGTCTTTTCCAGGGAGTCTTCTCTTCTCATGAGGAGGCCAAAGTCTTGGAGCCTCAGCTTCAGGATCTGTCCTTCCAGTGAGCACTCAGGGCTGATTTCCTTCAGAATGGAGAGGTTTGATCTTCTTGCAGTCCATGGGACTCTCAAGAGTCTCCTCCAGCACCAGAATTCAAAAGCATCCATTTTTCAGCGATCAGCCTTCTTTGTGGTCTAGCTCTCACTTCCAGGGTTCAAATCCCCACCTGGCTATTAAGCTCGCTGGGTGTAACTTTGGGCTAGGCACTGCCTCTCTCTCTACCTGACCTTCCTCACAGGGGTGTTAAATGAGACGGGGGAGAACTACGTATAAAACTTTGAGCTCCTTGGAAGGGGGGGGGGAAGGTAGGATGAAATCACAGTAAATAAATATATAAATAACAAAGCCAGCTTCCTAGGCCATGTAGTAAAACGCCTGCAGCAGCTCACAAAACTCTGGCTGCTGTGCCTGCCCATGCACACCTGAAAGAAGCAAGAAATTGCACTGACTAAAGCAACAAATCCTTCTTTCCTTGCCTCTGGTCACCTGCAGGCACTATCAGCTCACCGTAGGTGACCAGGAAGAACGGCTATTCCCAAACTCTGGATTAGGAATCAAGACTTGCTGTTTCGATAGGACGTCCTCTGGCTCAGGCTCTCCGCCCTCAAGAAAGAAGCCTGAATCAGATATTATGACATCTACATTTGCAGAGTTTCCAAAGGAGCTAGGATGTGTGTACCTCCTCCGCTCCCTGTCAGGGGAAAAGGCAGGGTATAAATAGATATATTATAATAATTATTAGAATCATAGAATCATAGAGTTGGAAGAGACCACAAGGGCCATCGAGTCCAACCCCCTGCCAAGCAGGAAACACCATCAGAGCACTCCTGACATACGGTTGTCAAGCCTCTGCTTAAAGACCTCCAAAGAAGGAGACTCCACCACACTCCTTGGCAGCAAATTCCACTGTCGAACAGCTCTTACTGTCAGGAAGTTCTTCCTAATGTTTAGGTGGAATCTTCTTTCTTGTAGTTTGGATCCATTGCTCCGTGTCCTGCTATATTAACCTGCTATCTGCTTTTTTAAGAATTCAGAGAGCTAGATCACAGGTGGATTTAACATTTTTGCATGCAGATTGAAGTGAGTTAGCATATGCAAAGGGGGCCTCCCCTCTCTCTCCCCAAAAGGGTAATGCTTAATATACTCTGTATTTCTTTAAGGGGCAGTTTGTTCCCATCAAGGGTGAGTTGGCAGCTGGCAGGACTGGGTGGGAGTTTCCACAAGCTCCCTGCTGGGTAGAGGACACCCTGGGAGATGGGAGATGACACAGTCACCAAGATGCCTCATCGGAGCTGACACCAAAAGCTGGAAGCGGTGGGTGTGTTCGCCCAGCCCAGACGCCTGCCCCCTTCTCTTCCTCCCACCTCCAGGAGAATGACACAAAAATCAGATCTATGTAACACACATCTATGTAAGGGGGCCGCGCGGGGAGTGGCCGTGGTGCAAAGTCAGCCAAATTTGCTCAAAGGTTGACCCACAAGACAACGGCAAGCGCTCCACTTTGCGAAGTGTACGCCTCTCTCAGCTTCCCCCAAAATTCATGCAGGGGGTGGGGAAGATACACCTGCAATTGTCATGCATGGCAACCAACACCACCTTTCCCCAACCTGGTGCCCTCCAGATGTTTTGAATTCCAGCTCCCATCAGCTGCAGCCAGATGTGTTAGTCCAATCGCCTGTCGTGTAGAAATCGCAATTCGATATCATGGACAGCCATTTTTTTCTGTTTAAAAAACAGTGTCCACCACCTTTGTTCTGCTATTTGAATGGCTCTTACCATCAAAAGAAGGCAAGAAGGGACGCAGGTGGCGCTGTGGGTTAAACCACAGAGCCTAGGACTTGCCAATCAGAAGGTCGGTGGTTCGAAGCCCCACAACGGGGTGAGCTCCCGTTACTCAGTCCCTACTCCTGCCAACCTAGCAGTTCGAAAGCACATCAAAGTGCAAGTAGATCAATAGTACCATTCCGGCGGGGAGGTAAATGGTGTTTCTGTGTGCTGCTCTGTTTCACCAGAAGCGGCTTAGTCATGCTGGCCACATGACCCGGAAGCTGGACGCCGGCTCCCTCGGCCTATAAAGCAAGATGAGCACCGCAACCCCAGAGTCGGTCACGACTGGACCTAATGGTCAGGGGTCCCTTTACCTTTTTACCTTTACCATCAGAAAGTGGTAATGTTCCTAAGGTTTAATCAGAATCTCCATTCTTGTAATTTGGTATGGGTTCTTCTCTCTGGACCAGCAGAAAACAAGGTCATGCCCTCCGAGTCTTCTCTTCTCCAGGTTGAATGTGCCCAACTCCCTTAACTGTTCCTCAAAAGGCACCTGGTTCCTCGCAAGGCTTTGCAAGCCCTTTATCGTATTGGTCGCTCCACTCTGCATACCTTCTAGCTTGTCAATAGCCTTCTGAATCTGTGGTGCCCAGGACTGAACACAGGATTCCAGATGGGGTTTGAGGCAGAACGGAGTAGTACAGCGGGTGGCGCTGTGGTCTAAACCACTGAGCCTCTTGGGCTTGCTGATCGGAAAGTTGGTGGTTCGAATCCCCACGACGGAGTGAGCTCCCATTGCTCTGTCCCAGCTCCTGCCAACCTAGCAGTTCGAAAGCGCACCAGTGCGAGTAAATAGGTACCGCTGTGGCGGGAAGGTACACGGCGTTTCCATGCGCTCTGGTTTCCGTCACGGTGTCCCGTTGTGCCGTAAGCGGTTTAGTCCTGCTGGCCACATGACCCGGAAGGCTGTCTGCAGACAAACGCCGGCTCCCTCGGCCTGAAAGCGAATGAGTGCCGCAACCCCAGAGTTGCCTTGACTGGACTTAACCACCCGGGGTCCTTTACATCTTTTACCTTTACCTGGCAACTTGCATTCGCCAGGAGCGACGCCTCCACACTTTCCACACGCTCTGTGGCAGGAAGATTTTGGGCAGGGCAGGACAGAGTCTCAAACAAAGATTAGCTCTCTCAAGCCCACAGTCCCAGCACATTCACACTCCTGTCATGTCCACAGGATGGAAGAGGGCAGGAACTTTGAGAACATGCTCCACGGGGAGCTGGCTTCAAAAACCAGGTCTGTTGGCAGACCAACTGAGGTGAAATGGGAAGGCGCTGCCCCCTCCGCCAAAGCCTCATGTTGTGCAGCTGATAATAAAACAAAGTTCAAAACAAACCCCAAACAATTCTTCCAGGGAGAGCAAAATAGCTACTACAGAGGCACCCACCAGGGATCAGGAAATCACTAATTAAAAGGGGGCATTTCTTCCCCCCCTTTAAAAAAAAAAAAACCTTCTAAGTGGAGATTCCCAGTTGGTATCTGTATAGAAACACTATTGGTTTTTTTTTAAAAGAATTGTTTTATATGTAAATGCATTTTTTTAAAGAAAAGAATCCAATTGTTTTAACTCTCTCTGTATGTGGATATGTGTGTGTTTATTGCGTTGTAAATTGCTTCAAGTTGCCTCCTAGAAATTGATTCATAAATAAAATAAACGATTCAGTAATGCCGTGGATAGAATGGAAAGAAGCAAGGGCCCAGGGCCTCAAGAGTCCTTTTCCCAGTATATATTGGACAAGCTGCCGCTGCAATTGCACTTTGAAAAATTCTCATTTTAATTTGGGCTCAGTTATTATTACTCTCTCTCTTTCCCCAGCCTCCCTCCCCCTGGGTTTACTACTCATTGATCTTCATTCGATGTCATCTTTATATGGTTAGTGTTGGTATTCTTGTTAGCCAGTGGGGGCCCCTCCATCTGGAGGGCAAATAATATATTCACACAGAAAACACTGGAACAGACCGCTCTGGCCATTATGTCCTGGGGGGGGGGGGCAGTGATCAAATCTGGAGAAAAGAGGAAAGCTTAAGACCCTTAAACTGTACCAGACCAAAGTGAGCCCATCTAGTCTGGCACCCTGTTCTCACAGTGGCCAACCAGATACCTCAATGGGATAAGAGCAATTCCCTTTTAATTCCCAGTAACTGGTATCCAGACACATGCTGCCTTCTCCGGCGGAGGCAGAACCTAGCCATCGTGGCCAGTGGCCCCTGAAAGCCTCCTCATCCATGAATGTGTCTGCGGAGGTCAGGTGGGATTACTATGAGGAATTATGAAATACGGAGCAAGCCATTCATCCGCGATGAAAGCATTGCGTTGACTGGGTTTGATTCATTGACAATAATTTCTGCCTAAATCCCACAAGCCTCTGCATCTCTGCCCATTTTCTCTACTGTTCATTTTCTCTGCCTGACCGGCACGTATAAGCATTCTGAAACACAGACTGGTTGCTTCACCAGGCATCCTCAGCCATAAATATAGTATGTAACTTTGATGTAGTTTAATCTTTAGATGGATCTTAAGGGCCAGGAAGAGAGTTCACAAGGAGATGGTAAACACTGCCATCCTTCCTCTCCTGTTTACTCCTGTTTATGACCTCCGGGGTTTTCCTAAAAGCATTCCTCCTTGCTTCCTATTTTATTTACTCTGAACTACATATGCATGCTCAAGTAGGCAATAGTTTCTTTGTAGCTAAAATAATTTCTTCTGATCTGACTTTGTCCCATGTGGTTTTTTTTTGAAATGCTCAGAGGAAATCTGATTGGTTCTTACGAACACTGTGTGAAAAGTTCTTTTGTGAATAAAATGACCTGGGCCAAGGGGTGGACAGAATGATTACACTGGGCAACAATTTTTTACTTTTTGAATGTTGTCTAGATTTCTACAACTGATTTAGGGTATTTTTGCACTGCTGAATCAGGAAATGGCATCCGTTTCTCTCCATCAGGTCAGGTTTACTGTAAACTGAATGGTGGGCATTGATAAAGGTAAGTACACGTAAATTGCATGTTGCTTAACCATTTTTCAAACTTCAGGGCTTGAACTTCCGTTTCTTGGAACTCCTGGAATGCTCAGTGGCAGGGAGGTCTCTCTTCAGAGTCCAACAGTAGTCAGCCATCATGACTGCGTCCCAGCGACCCTGATACCTGGTCTCCATCTCTTTCATGTCCTGATGGAATCTCTCCCCCTGCTCGTCACTCATTGAACCCAGGTTGTCAGGAAAGAGGTCCATATGTGAAAATAGGTAGTGCATCTTGATGCTCATGTTGCAGCCCAGGTTTCTGAAAGCAGTCAGCATGTTGTTGACAAGTTCTGCATAGTTTCTGGCCTTATTGTTGCCAAGAAAGTTCTTCACTACCAGAACAAATGCCTTCCACGCTTCCAGTTCCACTTCGTTCATTGACTTTCCAAACTCTGGATCTCTGATGAGCTGACGGATCTGAGGACCGTCAAAGATGCCAGCTTTCAACTTCTCCATGGTCAATCCTGGAAAAGCCTGGCACAAGTAAGTGAAGCAGTCACCATCCTTGTCCAGAGCCTTGGTGAACTGCTTGATTAAGCCGAGCTTGATGTACAGCGGTGGGAAGAGTATTCTGTCTCTGTCCACCAGAGGGTCGTTGATGACGTTACTTTCTTTGCAAGGCACCAATTCCTCCCGCACATGCCAGTCCTTCTTCGTATAATGCTGAGCACGGTCCCTACTATCCCACATGCACAGAAAACATGGGTACTTGAAGCCAGACTGTTGTCCCAACAAAAAGTTCACCATCTTCAGGTCAACACAAATAAACCACTTATGTTGATCATAACCAATTTTCTCCAGCACATACTTCACCGCTTCATAGTTCTCCTTCAGTGTACTCGAGTGAGCCAGGGGTATAGAGGCAAACTGGTTGCCGTTGTGTAGCAGAACACATTTCAGTGATCGCTTGCTGCTGTCAATGAACAGTCTCCAATCTTTGGGTTCGTACTGTGGTACTCCAAGCTTGAGCAGAAGCTGTGCAATATCTGCACAGTACACCAAGTCCTTCTCTTCCGAGAAAAAACGGAGGTACTCTTGATGCCTGTTGCGGAAGAAGCTGATGTGAGCACTGTCAGAGAGGAGGTTTTTTTCCTTCAATCTGGATGCCAACAGTTCGGCAGAGTCCTTTGATGAGCTGAGGTCGCGAACTAGATCATTCAACTCCTTTTGGGAAAATGGATGTGGAGCATCATCTTCAAGAACCACTTCTTCTTCTTCATGTCCTTCAACACTGGAGGCATCTTCGTCACTAATGTCAGGAAGTTCTCCGAAGATAGGCACTGGAATTTCATCACAATGAGCTGCAGGACGATGTGCTGATTGAAGATCAGGATACTTGAGGCTGCTCCTGTTCTTTCTGTTGATCCCACCAATTTATGGAGCCGCACCAATTTATGGAAGATTTTGAGGTTTTTATGACTTCAAACTGATCCCTTTTCGACATAATCACCCAGAACTATCGGACCTGGATACTTCTTTGTCATTAAAATAATCATTTCCAATCAAAACAATTATTCGACATGGCATTTTACCCCCACCAACTTCTTCTAAAATGCTCCACACAAGCGTACATGTGAACAAAAACGTAAAAAAAAGACATGTGGCCATAGCTCAAAAACTTGACCTGATTGAGCAAAACCAATGTGATTTTTGGATTCAGCGCATCAGATTCGTCCTAAATCTACTGAAAAAACGCAGACAACAAATTTGTTGTTGACCAGTGTTATTATTGGCACTGGTCAAGCCTTGTGTGTATTCTATTAATCAGGGTCCAATCCTTCCTCTGCTTTGGGAACGCTACATGTGTCCAACCCTTTTTATAGCCACCCAAGTTGGTGGCTGCTTGCTGCATCTTGTGGCAGTGAGTTCCACAGTTTAACTATCTGCTGTGTGGGTTTTAGTCGCCTGGCTTTAATTCCCACCATTCAGCTTGCTTGGATGACCCCACCACGTTCTAACCCTGAAAGGAGGAAAAACTATCTGCTTTCTCCGAACAATGCTAAATTTTAACACATCTGTATCCCTGTCCCTCTTTAGCCCGCTGGGTTTCTAAACTCAAAAGCTTCCACGGCCGTAACCTTTCCTGATAGGGGAGCTGATCCAGCCCTTTTGATTTGTTTTGGTCGCCCTTTTCTGCAGCTTTCCTGGCACTACAACATCCTTTTTGAAGCGTGGCCACCACTTCAGAAACCGTACACGGCATTCCAAGTGTGATGGCACCACAGACTTCTGTAAAGGCACTGTAAGATTGGCAGTTTTATTTTTGATCGCTTTTAAAATCATCCCTAGCATAGAATCCAGCTTTTCCACAGCTGCCACACACTGGGGTTCTGCGCACATTATCGCTGACTTCAGCAATAATGATGGTTTTTGAAGCTGAGCACACAACATTAGCTACAATCTATATCTATCTTGTAGTTTCTTGAGATATAATGCTGTTTGATGCATTTTCTCTCAAACTGGCTCCTGCCCAATTTGAAAATGCAAGCCATGTTTACGCTGAGGTGTGTACACTAGGAACAGCACATGCTCAGATGCCAGGTTCATTGGAGTTCAGCACAGGGAGACAAATCAGGTGATCTGCATGGGTGAATGCACCCCTACCCACTCTCTGGTGTGTAAAAAGGTAAAGGGACCCCTGACCATTAGGTCCAGTTGTGACCGACTCTGGGGTTGCAGCGCTCATCTCGCTTTATTGGCTGAGGGAGCTTCCGGGTCATGTGGCCAGCATGACTAAGCCGCTTCTGGTGAACCAGAGCAGCGCACGGAAATGCCGTTTACCTTCCCGCTGGAGCGGTACCTGTTTATCTACTTGCACTTTGACGTGCTTTCAAACTGCTAGGTGGGCAGGAGCAGGGACCGAGCAACGGGAGCTCACCCCGTTGTGGGGATTTGAACCGCCGACCTTCTGATCAGCAAGTCCTAGGCTCTGTGGTTTAACCCACAGCGCCACCCACGCCCCAGCTCTGGTGTGTACAGCAATGCAAAAACCAAAACCAAAAAAACAGCTTGAAATGCAACCGGGGGGGAGGGGGCGGAAGGGCAGATGACCACCAATGTGTACATAGCCCTGGTCAATGCTTCAACTGAATTATCAATCGCGACAGTTGAACAGTGTGATGCCACAGCAAAAAAATGCTAATGCAGTTCTAGGTTGCACCAACAGAAGTATAGTGTCCAGACCAGGGGTCCCCAAACTAAGGCCGGATAAGGCCCGAGGGACTCGTTTATCCGGCCCGCGGCGACCCCCGCTGCTGCCACCCGCTCTTACCGGCGCTGCGCTGCGCGGCTGCCCACTTCTGGGTCGGAGGAGCACTGGAAATAGCTTGTGTGCATGCGCAAGCAATATTTCTGGTACACATCCGGGTCAGAGGAGGCCTGTGCACATGCGCACAAGCTATTTCCAGTGCTCCTCCGACCCGGAAGTGTGCCAGAAATAGCGTGTGTGCAGGCGTATGGGCACGCGCTCCCCCGCCCTCTGCATGATCAGCGCTGGAGACACTGGCCGGAGGCACTGTAAGTTTGCTGACCCCTGGTCCAGACCAAAGGAAGTAATGGTACTGCTCTATTCTGCCTTGGTCGGACCCCAAGGATATTGGCAAGCTGCAAGATGTGCAGAGGAGGGTGACCAAGATGATCAAAGGTCTGCAAACTGTTCCAAGTTGCATCACCTTTCCCAAAGACCAAGGATCAAAGATTCAGAAGTCTCCAGACCAGGCTGTGACTTAGGGTTTGGCACGACTCTGATGAATCTCAGATTTCACCAGGCTCATTCTTCGAACTCAACTCCCGCAAGAAAGGTAATTTGTGAAAGCACAGAGAGGAATGGCAGACAAAATTAATGGACTACGAAGAATTGGATAAGATGACAGGAAGGATTCGAAACCAGCGGGACCAGAGATTCACAGAAGATTGGAAGAAATATATGAACTATTTGAAGAGCAACTGCAATCAACAAATTACGCTAGTAGGTCTACAAGAAGTTTTGTAAGGAGAAATATATGAAACAATGCAAAGAAGAGAAAGAAGAGAGACGTTAGTTATGATATTTAAATGTAATGGTGAAAGTAAGAAATGTAAATTGATTGGAAAAGACTGGAAAATTTTCAGATGTGATTGATGGAAGTAAAAAAAAAAGTGTTTAAGATGTAAAAGTAAGTTTAATAATTGTTGAAAATGATATGTTAAAAAACTAATAAAAATATATATTTTAAAAAAATTGTGAAAGCACAGTGTTTGCTAAAGTAGTTTTCCCTCCCTCCCCAAATACTGAAAGCTAGGTACTTGCTCAATCAATCAATCTGCATGTCTCTGAAGTATATTCCAAGTGGGAAGGATGACGTTTTCTAAAACCATTTGCCTCCAATGCTCAATGGAATAATAAATCCAGAAAGTTAGAAAAAAGAAAAAGGCAGCACAGCTTTAACTTCTGCCTGCTGGTTGGCATTCAGATTGGGGGGGGCGGGGGGAGGGCTTCTGGATTAAACAGCCGGTTACACCGTAGCCCGCAAGAATACATCATCACCATCAATTTACTCTCCTGACCTTCTTTTGAAGATGTTGAACAGACCAAGCTCCTTAAATCTCTTGCACAGAAAGGGTCACTCCTTATTCCACCCTGTCCCAATCCCCGCCACACACACACACAGGGCAGCCTTCTAAAAACGGACTGTGCGAAAAGTCAAGCTCGGGAATGCCACTCAGAAGCGGTTTCTGGTGGGCCCAGGAAGGCTCCCTTGACGTAGAGACGGCAAATCAAAGCGTGGCGTTGGTGCTGCCAGGCTTCAAGAAGCACATCAAGGCGGCCTCTGGATATCCAAGAGCCAACATCCTCCTCTCTCCTCACCAGGGACTAGATGCATGAGGAATGGTGTCAAGGAGGAGACCCAGATGCCCTGGGCAGGAGGCGCTAGGCAGGCCTGCTGCATGCTTAGGGAAAGCACTTTGTTGTATAGAATTGGGCATCAGTCCGTGCAGACCATACCAAGCCAAAAGGACTCATGCTCCGTCTGTATAAGGTAGCTTCCTTAGCTATGATTCCTGAAGCGAAGTGGGTTATTATTGTTCTTGGCACCCGTCTATCTTGAAAGACAATGAAGTGCAGCTCTGGGGGTGAAGTCAAACCTCTGCATTAGCAGTCCTGCGCCAAGAACTAACAGTAGCAGCAGAGAAAACATGCCCCCCTCTTTATTTCAAACTTTCCTGGGCACATGAAACTAACCACAATTACCTAGAATTTCTACTTAACCCTCAAGAAAGAAGGGCATTTTCGCTGGCCAGGTTTAATTCAAATCCATCAAACCTCCTCTGGGGAAGGTTCTCAGGCAGGGTGGAAGGAGAAAGAACTTGCCCAGGTGAAGACCACCTGGTGGAAACCCTCACACACATGGTTCTTAATTGTAAACTATATGCTGATCTCCGTCAGCAATTTCTAGATCAACTCTGCATCCCCAAATGGAAACCAGAGTCGGAGGTCATACATTTTCTCTTACTGGGGAATGATCAGGAGCTCACCAAGTTAGTGGCTAAATATCTCTATTTGGTTTTTTGTTGTCGAAATACACTGCAGACGTCTGATCTCCCTGGAGACCAAGAGATGTGACGATAGACTGCTCTGCCTCCTTTCTTTTAGCAAATGTTTTGTGCCACTGGGGAGGTGGTAATTCTGTACTGATTTGTTTTGGATGTTTGTATGTGGTGCCAATAAAAGGTTTGATGATGATTAGTAGTTCTGAAGTGACCTCCTTGGGCATCAGTCTGGGCGATGTGTCTAGAGGAAAGCAAAGCAAGACATTTGGCACAAGCTTGGTTGCCGGAATTGCTGGAAGGAGGTGTAGAAAGGCACCATCCAACTGCCTTAGGAACTCCGGATTTGTGTAGGTTTTACTCCTGAGTCGTTTCTTCTGCCGAAGGCAAGGCAAGGGGGTTAAGGATCAGAGTCTTCCTTCTCCAATATGGGCTCCCTTTTCCAGGTGGACGAGCCCCATCTGCCCCTCACTTCCCTCTACAGCAGGGGTCAGCAAATTTTTTCAGCAGGGGGCCGGTCCACTGTCCCTCAGACCTTGTGGGGGGCCGGACTATATTTTTTTGGGGGGGGAAATGAACGAATTCCTATGCCCCACAAATAACCCAGAGATGGATTTTAAATAAAGGGCACATTCTACTCATGTAAAAACACCAGGCAGGCCCCACAAATAACCAAGAGATGCATTTTAAATAAAAGGACACATTCTACTCATGTAAAAACACGCTGATTCCTGGACCGTCTGCGGGCCGGATTTAGAAGGTGATTGGGCGGGATCTGGCCCCCGGGCCTCAGTTTGCCTACCCATGCTCTACAGCATGTGCAGAAACCACCTCCTTAACCATTGGACTCACTCATCTGCTCCATCTGTCAGAGCCTGCTTTCACATGCAGAGAAAGTCCCTGAGGGTTTGAGACTCGTTGGCTTCTCTCACCTGGTTTAGCCAGCCAGTCAAAGCCGTTCCATGGTGTGGCCGCAGTCGCATGCTGACAGCTTCCAGGAGCCACAGGTGAGAGTTGAGTGCAGATGTGGACCAGAGGTGGACAGGCTATCCCAGAAGGAGCAGGACATGTTCCCCACCAGAGGTTCTACCCTTCCTATAACAACCCTAACGCCCCATTATTATTATTATGTATTAAATATGAATACCACCCTCCACCCATAGATCTCAGGGCAGTTCACAACACAAACTAGATGACCTGTTTGGGTCCCTCCAATTCTACAATTCTACGATTAACGAACAGCAACATTCCCTTGGAAACATCTCCGTTTTCCATGAGCACATTCACAGAAAAAAACAATCTTCCTTAAGGACTAGGAACTTGTTTTGCAAGGACTAAAAGCAACGCTGCCACCACCGCCCTGATGCATGCTGGGGCTCAGGACGGCTGCGCATGAAAGGCACGAGGTACCCACCTGAGCCCGTGACTAGCTTGCCCCCCCCCAAAGTGCCACATACCTGTACACCATGCCGGTGCGTGTGCTCTCCAGCTCCTCAGCGCTGATCCCGGCTTCCAGAAGGTAGCTCTCGAGCCGCCGCCTCTCCATCAAACACCTGGCTGCCTCCAGCACCTGGGCGGGGGTCAGGGGCTGCCCCTCTCGCCCCATCTGGCCTCCCTGGCTGGCTTGGCTCCGCCGCCGGACGCTCTCCCCCCGCGCCCCTTTGGTCTTCTTGGGCAGCCCGTAGAGTTCGTCCACGCTGAACTTGCCCCCACCCCCGGGCCCCCGGCCCGCGGGCGCCGGGCCTCCCCGCGAAGAGCTGGCGAACATGATGCCTGGAGGGGCTTCTGCCGGGGTCGGGGGAGGCCTGGCTGAGATCCCTGCGGCACCTGCCGCACCAGAGCCGAGGACAGCGGCTTAGCCGGAGCCACGGTGCTTAATGCCCGGAGATTCCCTTCTCACTCCCTTCCCTCCCTCCCCACGGGGGAGGGAGAATGTGGGGGATTTGCTGGCCTGGCAGCTGGTGAAGCATGGCCTCTGACACCCCTCTCGCTACCCTCCCCTTTTCCTTGCCCTATGCCCCTAAATCGCCATATCCTATCCCAACAGCCCATCGCCCTGTTCAGGACCATCTCGTTTGACGCTCTTAATTCCTCCCTCGTAGATCTGATTCCCCACCAGTTGAATTTGCAGCGGCAAATCTCTCGCACGCTTCTGGCACACCAAAGAGCGGGAGCCCTGGCGGCAGCAACACTCCCGGCGTGTCTTCCTTGATGGGACACCTCCTTCTCTTTTTCTTTTCACGACACTCCTGTTTGTGGACAGCCAAGTGAGAAAGGTCACCTAACTACTGGTCAAGGGCGCCCTAGGCCCAGGAAAGCAACAGGAGGGCTCACTTGCCTTGGGATGTGTTACTGGAAGCTGGAATCTCCCTGCTGGTCAAGGAATCACAGCAAGGCGGAAAGCATGGCGCAAAATTCGTCGGAAGGGAATCCAGGCACAGCCTTGAAGCCCACCTTTGATCCTTCTCCTGTGCTAAGTGCATCGCAGGTGCCAGATTTGGTCGACGCAGGAGAGCAAGTGGGATGATAAATCCAATTTAGGCTTTATGTTCACATTACGAAATGGTTTAAAAAGAAAACTGGCTTAAGCTGCCCTTGTTGGAAATTGGCATCTGGGGAGGGAACTACCTTATTTTCTGGAAGAGAAACTACGTGCAGGAGTCAGAGCTACAAAGAAAGAATACAGTGGTACCTTGGGTTAAGTACTTAATTCGTTCCGGAGGTCCATTCTTAACCTGAAACTGTTCTTAACCTGAGGTACCGCTTTAGCTAATGGGGTCTCCTGCTGCCGCCGCGCCACTGGAGCACAATTTCTGTTCTCATCCTGAAGCAAAGTTCTTAACCTGAAGCACTATTTCTGGGTTAGCGGAGTCTGTAACCTGAAGCGTCTGTAACCTGAAGCGTATGCAACCCGAGGTACCACTGTATTAGGGAAACCTGCACACAAAAATGTGTGTTATTAGGAGAGAGTCAAACCACTAAAATGCTGTTTTTTTAAAAAAAAAAAAGAATTGCAAACAGATGGGGAAAATGAGAGAAACAGAAATTGACAATTTTGCCCACCTGCCAGGTCCTCACTGTGCCCTCAAAGGCAGCAGTTAGAAGCTACAGCTGCACTCACTTCCAAGAGTTAAAGCCCATCTGGGCCAAGCGTTGGCAGGCCCCACCGACGCCGTTCCCATTTGGGGCTTTGTAGGAATTAAACTCGGGAACTGTGCAAAATTCAAAGCTTCTCAGCACACCCAAAGCACCCTGCCTCTGGCCTAACACCACCTGGTCAGCTCACTGGGATTAGCAGAAAGCTAATGGGTATGTGTGTCAGGCACAGATAAAAAGAGAGCAAATCGGCGTGTGGCAGGGAGGGCCCAGGAGGAGGAAGGACCAACGGGTGGAGTCCTCCTGCTGAAGAAATGCTGCCAAACCCCAGCTCAATGTGGAAATCCAGATTCACCCCTGCATAAGTGCTCACTTATGGCTTATGTGTGTGGTACGGAAGCTGTACTACCCAGGACAGGATGGGGTTGTGCAGGGTTGTTAAGGCAGCAGAGAGCATTGTTGGCTGCCCACTCTCCACCTTAGAGCAGATTTATGCCACAAGGTGCCATAGGAAGGCACTGGACATAGTAAAAGATCCATCGCATCCTGGTCACTGTCTCTTCGAGCTCTTGCCGTCGGGACAGAGATACAGGACGATGAAGACAAGAACAAGCCGTCTTAAGAACAGCTTCTTCTCCAGAGCGATCTCGGCCCTGAATGGGAAGCCCGGACTTTGAAAGTCATCTAATCTCCCTTGCTGTATTATACTGTATTGATTAATTAGAGTTTTTATGGAGCAGTCAAGTAATTTTGTTGTCCCCGAAGGGGGCAATGACAATAAAGATATTATTATTATTATTATTATTATTATTATTATTATTATTATTATTTATCCTCCTTAAGGTAACAGCCCACTTAGTCCAGCTTCCTGATCTCACAGTGGCCAACCAAATGCCCAAGTCGGAAGCCCACACAAAGGAACCGAGCGCAAGAGCCCTCTCTCCTCCTGTGGCTCACAGCAACTGGTATTCAGAAGCATTTACTGCCCCCAAGTGTGGAGACCCAACATAACCATCACGTCTGGTTGCCGCCGATAGCTTTATCTGTATGAATTTGTCCGATTTCTCTTTGAAAGTCATCTGAGTTGGCGGCCATTGCTGCCTCCCGTGGGAGCGAGTTCCCCAGTTTAACTCTGCGGTACAGATAGGGACGCGGGTGGCGCTATGGGTTAAACCACAGAGCCTAGGACTTGCCGATCAGAAGGTTGGCGGTTCGAATCCCCGTGACGGGGTGAGCTCCCGTTGCTCGGTCCCTGCTCCTGCCAACCTAGCAGTTCGAAAGCACGTCAAAGTGCAAGTAGATCAATAGGTACCGCTCTGGAGGGAAGGTAAATGGCGTTTCGTGCGCTGCTCTGGTTCGCCAGAAGCGGCTTAGTCCTGCTGGCCACATGACCCGGAAGCTGTATGCCGGCTCCCTCAGCCAGTAAAGCGAGATGAGCGCCGCAACCCCAGAGTCGGTCACGACTGGACCTAATGGTCAGGGGTCCCTTTACCTTTATAGAAAGGATGACTTCCTCCTTCCTAGGGATGTTGGGAAAATTTAGACGAAAACAGAAACGGGAGTGGAAATTCGCTGATTCGCCCAGCGTCCTGAACGGAAATCAATGCAGTCTGCAAACAATATGCTGTCATGCCCCCGTCTGCACTGAAGTGAATGGGGTGGAATACTCTGATGACAACGTTCAGCACGTAATTGTGTGAATTACCTAAATTACATGATTTTGCAACAGTGAGACACGTTAATGCAGTTTTTGGGCAGAAGGTGAACGGCTGCAGAAATGCAACGGACATGGAAACCGATGCCTTTTGTCCTCCTTGCTACATCCTCCCCTCCCCCCCAGCCCCAACCGCTAAACAACCTCAACTACAACTTCTAAACCGAGACAACATGTGGAGGTTATCTGAATAAATCCTTTGCAAAGGGCTGTGGGCATCTCTTTGAAAATAGCAGGGTGAGTCAAAGGACCTGTCCAGGAAACCAGACATTCAATGGCAGAGGAAAGTTCTGCCAAGAGAGAGACTTGAGACAGCCTTCCTTCTGCCTTCACAACACAGCACCTTAAAGATATTTTTGACAGCAACTCCCATCAGCACTGCTGTATTCTGTTGGGGATTATGGGAGTTGTAATCCAAAATATCTGAAGGGTACCAGGTTGGGGAAGGGTGGTGAAAGACATCTTATTACATTTAAAAATAAAATACTGTGGTTATCTGAACAGGAACCACCAGGTTTCTATGCTCAGGCCACTGAGGATAAATGGAAGCCGCTGGTGATAACCCAGGGGGCACTGCCAAGATCCCGAGTTGTTACCTTTATAAACTAGAATCAAACCAGGGGCATCCTGATGCTTGGAGGGTCATCAATCATGCTTGCTAGTCCTGTCTTGGGGCATGCAACCTGATGAGCAGGATCCTGGAGGTGTAGTCTTCTGGGCTCTGAAAGCAGGGAGATTTAAGACTTCACTTAGAGCAGGACTTCCATTGTGACTTCCAGGTTTTATTTTAGGCAGGCTCATTTGAAAAAGGTAGATGGGGTCAGCTGTTCCAGGAGATGGCAGTCTCAGGAGGAGGAGGAGGAAAACTTGGGCCCGGCTCTATAGAATACAGGGCTGAATCCAGCTTGCGTTTTTCGATTCTCAGACATGCCGCTCCCCTCTCCTCACTACCTGCTTGTCCTTGTTGTCCTGAGGGATTAAGCGAAGATAATCCCCGCCAGACACTAAAGCCCAGCACGGAGGATGGGCGCTCTGCTCTGCCTTTTAGCAGCAGGAGATACCTGGCAGCTGACCTGCCCTTGTTTCTTTGCTGAGACGCTTCCGACATTCAGGGGTCCTGGGTGCGAGCTGGGACAGCAGGGGACACCCATCACCATCTGCATGCGCACAGCAAATGTGCACAATCCTGGTCCCCATAGGACACCTTTGTGATTTATGTGCCTGTACTAGATTCAAGGGACACAGGTGGCGCTGTGGGTTAAACCACAGAGCCTAGGGCTTGCCGATCAGAAGGTCAGCGGTTCGAATCCCCGCGACGGGGTGAGCTCCCGTTGCTCGGTCCCTGCTCCTGCCCTCCTAGCAGTTCGAAAGCATGCCAAAAAGTCCAAGTAGATAAATAGGTACCACTCTGGCGGGAAGGTAAACGGCATTTCCGTGCACTGCTCTGGTTCGCCAGAAGCGGCTTAGTCCTTCTGGCCACATGACCCGGAAGCTGTACGCCGGCTCCCTCGGCCAGTAAAGCGAGATGAGCGCCGCAACCCCAGAGTCGGCCACGACTGGACCTAACGGTCAGGGGTCCCTTTACCTTTACAAGATTCAAGAGGCATCTTGTTTTGGCAACCTTTGTAAGCTGCTTTGAAAAGCAGGGTGTAAGTATTCTAAAGAAATATAAATAAGCCTCCTCTTTGGGAGGGAGGGCACGAGAGAGGTTATCATAAGAAGAGGATCAGGCCACTGGACCACCTAGCCCACTGTCATGGGTTACGCTCCTGAATGCCAGCCGCAGGGTGCCACAGGAGGGGAGAGGGCTCTTGCTTGTGGGTTTCCCACTGACATCTGTGTGGCCGGACTAGATGGGCCACTGGTCTGATCCAGCAGCTTCTTCTTATGTCATGCTTCAAAAATGTCATTTTGTCAGCCCTTGAATGCAAGTCCAAGCCGTCCACCAAGTGACCTTGAGGGGCATTTAATTGGATGCATCTCCAGGCTAAGGTTTTATACCATTTAACGGACCGAGATCACCAGCACAGCAATATGAAACCTTTCAAAGCATGCAAAATTGATCATGACAAGAGAGAACAAGAGACATAATTTTTTAAATCAGCTCGCATTTAAAGAAGTGGGAAACAAGCTTGAATCACACACAGAACTCCCAGAGCTTAAAACGCTCAGAATGAACAACAGAGAATAAGGGATGGGCACAACTGGCCGTGGCCTTTCAAGGGGGGTGGGGGGGGGGTGAAGCAAGACGGTGGTTAACCCAGGCACTTAATTTCTGGCCTGGAGGTGTATCTGCCGATGCTTTCGCTTTGTTTCCCTTCTCTGAACATCGAAGCCCGAGGAGGTAAAAAGCCCCGTGTGACGCAAGAACTTGAGGCCAACGATTTAACGAGCCGGTTAGTCCAATTTGAAGAAGAGCTGCTGCCTCGCTGGCCTTCGGCATCTCGTTTGCAGGGCGACGAAGAAGCTGAGACTCTCATCTTGACATAGGGGTTTTTGTGGAGGTGGCCCAGCAGCCATTGCAAACATAACACAGTCTGGGGGGCAATGGCAACCGAGTTAACCAGCAAATCCCAGAGAGTCCTAGAGAAGGCTGAGGGTGATCAAAGCAACTTCTGATCTTCAAGGTGGCATTTTGTTTAATTCACGAAAGGTGGACCCAGCAAAAAAAAAAAGAATACAGTACAGCTCTCTTCTCGACCTGTGTTGCTCGTCGACCTTTCCTGGTGGCGGAAACGTGAAGTTGGATTGCTGGCCCGTCTTTTCGCGAGATGTGTTTGGGAAGGACGTGCCGCTGCATCTTCCGCTGCGTCCAAGCAGCACCCCCCTAGCCCCGGGGCACTTGATGTCATGCCCAGGCTGGGAGAGCGCTGGACTGGAAAAGCAGGAGAAGAGACTGGCTATAAATAGGAGCTTGGGGGGCGGAGGGGGAAGAAAGGGATGAGGCAAAGCTCTATAAATAGAAAGGAAGAGGCCTGGGCTGGCAAAGGACTGTGTGTCACGGTCAGGAGGGGAAGGAAGAGGGGCTCCTGGGGTCCCAACCAAAGGGGAATACGCAATGGGAGAAAAGATGGAGCCGTGGGTCAAGGGGCGGTGGAGGGAACGGAGGAAAGCACTGCGGAGAAAGCCGCTGTCCAAAAGGTATCCAAGCTCAGAGCTCTGGTTTGGGCCACAAGTCCGTTATGGCTGAAGTGCAGGGAATGACTGTTGTTTTGATGATGGCACACCCAGCAGAGAAAGTGCCAAGCTCCCTGCCAGACACTACTCCATGTGCATCGTGGGAACTGTAGTATTTACAGCAATGGAACGGGAAAAGGCAAACACCCACCCGCACCACTTAGCCTGCCCGAGCTGAGAAGAAGGGCAGCCCACGGATGAAGCTGTCCAGCTTGCTCCGAAAGAGCTCGCTCTGGATGTTCTCGTTCAAGCTGCACAGAGGGTTTTTGACCACATACTCCACGTAGATCTAGGGAGGAGAGGGAAGAAGCTGGTTGAAAGGAGAATCACGAGGTCGGTGAGATGAGAATACCCCTCCTCCCCCTCTGGACCCCAACTGAAACAGCTTCAGGGAAATGAAAACCAAACATTGGGAGACCTGCCGCTCCAAAAAAGATTTCTATTTTGACTAACCCCAGTGACTGATGATTCGTTCTTATTTTGGGATCATTCGCACTTCTCTCAGGACAGCAGTAGATACCCTAAGAGCACCGTTCTCCCTGCTGCCAACACAGAAGTGGGAAATAAAGGACTCCTGTCCGCTTTGGCATGGTGGCAACCACTGAGTCAAAGCAACTGCTGGACAAGGAAGGGGGCAAATGCACTGGAGGAGATGAATGAAAGGCCCAGAGGAAGCAGGAGCCTGGGCTCCCTTCTGAAAGGCTGCACCCCTAAACCCTAATTTGGTGGTCTCTCAAAATCAGGTAACTGCTGTTTAACAAAATATACAGAGCTTTGGCCTGACCAGTTGATCTATTTCACCTGCTGCTACCTCTCTCTCTCTCTCTCTCTCTCTCTCTCATTTTTTACTCAATTTACCCATAAAATATAAAAAGTGCACCAACAGAAAAAAATCAGTACTGGGGAAAAATAATAAATTTTAAATACTGCATTCATAATCACTATACAGTCATATCTTGGAAGTCGAACAGAATCCATTCCAGAAGTCCGTTCGAATTCCAAAATGTTCAGAAACCAAAGCGTGGCTTCTGATTGGCTGCAGGAAGCTCCTTCAGCCAATCGGAAGCTGCGGAAGCCCTGGCGGACATCGGCTTCCAAAAGAACGTTAAAAAACCGGAACACTCACTTCCGGGTTTTGATCGTTTGGGAGCCAAGGTGTTTGAGATCCAAGGTATGACTGTACATAAACCACTCCCCGCCCCCCCGCCATTCTGATAACATGCCCATAGTTAACAGAAATTACCCATGGTTAACTTCTAGTGCTATTAAGCAAGGGCCTGAAAACATAACAAAACCTTCCCCAGCCTGGCGCCCTCCAGGCAGTTTGAACCTGGGGGGTGGGGGTGGGAGTTGCAGCCCCAAATATCAGGAAGGCAACAGGCTGGTGAGGGCCAAATCAGACCCTCTTTAGAAACCAGCTTTCCCAGCCTGGGTCCTCTGACATTCTTGGACTAGAAGTCCCATCATACCTGGCCATGCTGAATGATGGGAGTTGTAGTCCAACAGCATCTAGAGACCCAAGGTTGAGGATGGCTGCTGTAGGACACACCCTCCTGGTGGCCTCCAGCTGTTGCTGGACTCCCAGCCTCCATCAACCCCAACCAGCGCAACCGAGGGTCAGTGAAAGTGATGGTGGGCATTGCAGGACAACATCTGGAAGGTGCCAGATTGGAGGCGGCTGGGGGAATAACCCCTCTAGGACCTGCGCCTGCTACGGCCTCGGTTCAGTATACCTGAAGGAGTGTCTCCACCTCCATTGTCCAGCCCGGACACTGAGGTCCAGCACCAAGGACCTTCTGGTGGTTCCCTCGCTGCGAGAAGCCAAGTTACAGGGAACCGGGCAGTGGGCCTTCTTGGTAGTGGCGCCCGCCGTGTGGAACGCCCTCCCACCAGATGTCAAAGAGAAAAATAACTACCAAACTTTTAGAAGACATCTAAAGGCAGCCCTGTTTAGAGAAGCTTTTAATGTTTAATAGGTTACTGTATTTTAGTGTTTTGTTGGAAGCCGCCCAGAGTGGCTGGGGGGGACCCAGCCAGATGGGCAGGGTATAAATAATAAATTTATTATTATTATTATTATTATTATTATTATTATTATTATTATGCCTTTGCTTATGCGAACATAGCTTTGGTGTTTACGCAGAACCATTTAGCAAATGATTGGCGGTTGCAGCGGGTGCCATGTGAATACTCCTCTTCCTTCACTGCAGAGTCGTTTGGAGGGCATCTGTACACAGGAGAGCCATCCTAGGGATTATCATGGGATGGGGAGCAGGAGAGGAGGCGGCACCCCCCCACTTCCGACTCACATAGCTGTAGATCTGATGCAGGACATCTCGGATGTTGCCCACCCCTAAGTCTGTGTTCATCACCACCTTGAGTCCCGTGGGCGTCTCATAGTAGTGCAGCTTGTACTTGCTGGTCTGGAAGGAGAGGAAGCCGTCTTTCCTGGGGTGCAAGGAATTAAGGAGAACTGGAGGAAGGAGACGTCAGGCAAAGGCAGCTGGCTAAGCCCCCTCCCTCCCAAACAAGTTTTACTCCTTAAGTAGATAGTGCTGCTTTCCCCTCCTCCGTGTGAATGAAAAAGCTTCAGTCAGGCTGCCTCTGTCAAAAAACCGCAAGAGTGATACTTTTGAGGCTGTTGTTTAAGCAGAAAGGATACATGTCCACAGGGCTCATCTTGCTAACGAAGGAGCGGATGGAGAAGAGCATGCCATACATCAGCTTGAACTCCTGCAGGGAGGGAGAGAAAGAGAGAGAGAGAGAGAGAGAGAAAAAAAATGAATGTGTTCACAGGGAGAATGGGGTGAGATTCCATGGCAAGGATGAAGAACTCCGTCATGCTCATTTGCTCTGCTCTGGCGCCAGCCCCTGTGGCTAACCGTACAAGGACATTCATGGCACAGAAACCACAGACAAAGCCAATGGGACCCTTAAGAGATACCGTATTTTTCGCTCTATAGGACGCACTTTTCCCCCTCCAAAAATGAAGGGGAAATGTGTGTGGGCCCAAGGAGCGAATGCAGGCTTTCGCTGAAGCCTGGAGAGCGAGAGGGGTCAGTGCGCACCGACCCCTCTCGCTCTCCAGGCTTCAGGAAGCTATCCGCAAGCCTTCGGAGCGCGGCGGGAGTTCCCGCTGGGCTCCCAAGGCTTGCGGATAGCAGCCTGCAGCCCGAACCCCGAGGAGCGCAGCACTGCATGCCCCGGGCTTCGGGCAGATATCCGCAAGCCTTCGGAGCCCGGCAGGAGTTCCCGCTGGGCTCAGAAGGCTTGCAGATAGCAGCAAGCTCCGGAAGCGAAGACGAGGTTGCGCGCAACCTCGCCCCCGCTCCCGGACCCGTTCTGGAGGCTGGGGTTGGGGGATTTTTTTCTTTATTCCCCCCCAAAAAAACTAGGTGCGCCCTATGGTCCGGTGCGCCCTATAGAGCGAAAAATGCGGTAATCAATGCAACTGATAGACATTAGGGTACGATATGTTACAGCAACAGAAGTGCCTAGGAAAGTTAACCCATAACATGTGCAAAGCATACTTGCATCATAGCCAAAAATAACTCACTAAAAAAACCCAAAATACAAAATATTCCTTCTGAAGCTGAATCTAAGAATATACTGTAGAGATGACTGCTTCACAAAACCCAACTTTACTAGGAGGAATTTCTAATGGTTGGCTACTGTATGTAACCCTCTGGCCTCTTGAGCGCCTCTTCAAGAAAAAAACCTCTTATCTGATGTGAATCACCCAAAGTCACATAACCAGCAGAACTTCCCCAAATGGAGCTTGCTGTTCCCCTGGAAGCTTCAACACCGGAATTCCCCAAATTAGAAAGTGGCTGCTGCTAAAGGCTGCTAAACTCATAGTATCATTCAAGCTAGGAAGCTTTTGAACTTTTCTTTTTACTCACACCCTTCCCTCTCCCTGCCCCACGCACGTAAACACCACCACAATTTCATGTTTCCCCAGAGAGAGCTTGTGTTTTGCATCACGGATTAGTACAGGAGGTGGAAGTGTGATGTTGCTGCACAATCCCCTTCCACGGAAGACTTACACTTTACACTTGTTAACGGAAAAATCCGAGGGCTCCCTTGGACAAAAACAAAGACACCAACCAGGATAACTTGGAGCAAAACAGCAGCCTGTAGGCTTGGCCTTTATTGATCTGTTGCAACAGGGTGCTCCCCTCACTTGCAGGAGAGAGGAAGGACACAGAAAAAATGGTGTGCAAGGTCTTATAAAGACTTTTGAAATTCCCATCCTATAGATCAAGACCACCCCCAGAAACATCATACATACATCACAGAAAGGAGGGGTTGAGGGAGGAGTTGTGGTGGTAACCTGAGTGTTCTGTCGCCTGGCTGGTTCCCCCTTTCCCCCTCCCCATGAGTACTTTCCAGGTGACAGAGGGGAGTTTGCAGTTTCCTGCCCCCGGAGGGAAGAGCTGATTATTGTCCTTTGTTCCAGTCCGTGCTGAATCCACTCCCATATGCAAGTTCTTTGTGATCTTGATGGTCTTCTGTCTAGGACCATCAGGGTTGGCATAGCAACTGGGCAGGGCTCCTGTGGATGTGCTGGTATGCTGAAGGGATTATGGCTGCCCCGTATCAAACCTTCCCCATTTTGTAGTCCTTCCTTCATGGAGTAAAATAAAAGTGGAACAGTGCAAATCCGATGTATGGTTGATTTTCTATGAATTTATAACAGAAGCGTAGCGTATGTAGTGTGTGAGTGTGAGTGTGTGTGAAGTTTGTACAAACTGAATGATTGGGGGGGGGGTTCCTACTACACACTTCAGGGTCCCTGCCACGCTCATGGTGCTAAATGTATCTTAGAACAGGTTTGCAAAGTTGCATAAAAGGAAAACATCCTCACATTTCCCCTTCTCCTCTGCTGAATGGGTATTGTCACTTCTCGCAATGAGGGAACCGCCAGAAGGCCCTCGGCGCTGGATCTCGGTGTCCAGGCTGAACGATGGGGGTGGAGACGCTCCTTCAGGCATACAGGACCGAGGCCGTTTAGGGCTTTAAAGATCCCAGTAAGAGACTGGTGCAGTGCATAGTTAAACTATGGAACTCACTCCCACAGGAGGCAGTGATGGCCACCAACCAAGAGATGGTTTAAAAAGAGGATTAGACAAACTCTTGGAGGAGAAGGGCTATCAACTGACTCTAGCCATGATGCCTATTGTCTGCCTCCATGGTCAGAGGCAGCAATGCTTCTGAATACCATTTGCTGGACGCAGCAGGAGGGGAGAGGGCTCTTGTGCTTGGATCCTGTTTGTGAGTTTCCCACTGAAACATCTGATTGGCCATTGTGAGAACAGGATAGGTAACTGGCCTGATCCAGCAGGGCTCTTCCTATAGTTATAAGTAAAAAAATGCTCCCTTTCCCTTATGGGGTATTACGGAGCCCATATAGAGTCCTTAAGTGGGTTCCCTATCGGTAGGAGAAAAACACAGAGGCCAACCAGAGTATATTGAGAAGCAAAGTGGCTAGTAAGCCTGATCTTTATTCAAGGAACTGTTGCAACAGGGCCCCCACTCACCACATGCAGGAGGGAGGAGAACCCTGAACAATGGTGCGCAAGCCCTTGTATGGACTGTTGAAATTGCCCACCCTGTAGCCCAAGACCACCCCCCCAAAGCATTATACATACATCACAGGAGGAGGCGGTCTACAGCAGAAATCCTGCCTGCCAGGATACCTGATAATGGTCATTGACTGCAGTGGAAGACTGGTTATTCTTTTGTAATGGTTAATACTTTAGTTCCTGGATCCAGGTCGCTGGAGCACCCTATTCATACACAAATGCACCCTTAAGTCAGGATTTGCAAGCAAAAAGACTTTCCCCATTTGCCTCCCTTACTGCAGAGGAATATTTGAGGTCATTGGGAGAGTCAAAATGGCTTCAGGATTGCTCTCCGATACTATTTCAGACATATCGTATATTTAGATATGTGTGCATTTATGAATATTTACTCTGTATTTGAGACCTTAAAATTCTTATAACACTATGTCCTTAGCAGGCTTAAGCCTTGGCCTCCTGCTCTGCATATCTCAAGCCTCAAGTCTCACCTCGTCTTTAGAAATGCCAGCTTGCTTCTTCCGGTTCCACTCACTGTAGTGCAGGCAGATTCCATTGCGGTCGAATATGTACAAATTATGCACCGTCATCTGCAAGGAAAGTGAGGAATCCATCATGCACACCTGACATGGATACAGAGATCCCACCCACCACCAGGTCCAATTGCTTGTGGAGGCATTTAGTGGGGTCAAGAAAGGTGTGTCCCCCACCCATGACTTCCTTTTGGAGCACCAAAAAGAGAGGTGTGGCTCTTGCCAGGAGTGTTGCCAGCAATGTTGGCTTCCCAGAAAATTTCCTATGCAACTTAGGGTTAATTGCACAGGTTAATGTGTGTGTGTGTGTGTGTGTGTGTAGAAAAAAACTGTTTGCCCCAGAAAATTTTCTGATGCCCTGTAGAGTGATCTGTGAATGTTTATTTTTCTTGTATTTAGTAAACATTTGAATCAGCCAAGGCTTACCTAATATTTACTTGCAAGTGGCACCCATTCACCATTACGAACAAACCTATGAAAAAAATGGGGGGGGGGTACAAGGCAGTGGGGGGAATCCAGCCCACATCTTTGGGTTGCTGCCAGGGCAGAGGTAGGTTGGCAGGCTTGAGAAAGTCCCCTCCACCTCCACTGCCCTAGTGAAGCTGGGCTCGCTGGCATGAGCCACCTGATACACTCTGGCAGCAGTGAAACTTGATTTTTTGCAGATTTCTTCAGTGGGGGAGTGTTAAAAAGATGCTTTTGGGTGTGAGGCATTTGAACCAGCTATTATTTTTGTGACTGGACAACATTGATCTTGGTAAGTCTATGTTTGATGAAGAAGCACATAAACTGCTTTCAGAAAACATTAATTTTAATTTTCCCTTCTGAAAATGTTAGGCAGTGCTAAACAACAATAACAATATAAGTGCTTGGCAATCATTTTGAATGATTTCTATGCAATTTACACACTTTTTACTTACCCAGCAAAACTAAATTGTATCACTTTAACCAAAATCTCTTTTGAATTCCCAAGTCATGTTACATCCGTTTAGCACCCCTCACTTTTGGAATTCGAAAGTAGAGAAGTTAAACGCGCCCTGCTCCCCTCAACGCTCACTGTGGGGACGGATACGGGGTGGGTGGGCAGCGGGGACATTGCCCGGTCAGCCTCCGATTCCTATCAGGCAGTGAGGCCGAGGACCAAGAGGAGCAGCCCAGCCAGCCCTGGAGCTCTACCCACAGTCTCCCCCACCAGCGCTGGGCTGGTCCTGCCCTTGGTGGGGAAGGTCCGGGTGGTCGCCGTTTTGGCCCCTCAGCGGGCTCCCCGTATTGAAGACCCTCGGGGCCTACAGCCCCCGCCCCCATCCCTCATTACCGGAGTCTCACCTTCGTCTCTATGGCAACCCCCGCCCTGCTCGGCAGCTTCCGAATCCTCTTATACTTCCGGGAGGAGCGAGAGCGCGCGGTAGAGCATGTGCGCGCGCTGATTGGTCGGCCGCTCGGCGCGTGCGTGTTCTTCTCACCGCGCTTCCGCCCGCCCGCCCGCGTCTCGTTCGGCGGCTCGCGCACGCGCGTTTTCTCTTTCCCCGCCCCCCGCGCTCTTGCCCTCAAGCAAAATGGCGGCGGCGGCCTCCCCGCTCTCCCTGCCAAGGTGGTTGCCAGGAGTTGCGTAGGCCTAAGCTAAATGAAAACCAAGCGTTGGTTGGTTTGGGTTTTGTATTTTTTGTGTGTGTGCTATTTTTGAGGGCGGGCGGCGCGGCCTAGAGGTGGGCGAGCGCGGGACGGAAGGGGCGCGAAGGCGTTTAAAACGGCGGGAAAGAACCGGGGGGCCCGCGGGGGGGGGGAGGTGTGTGAGAGAGAATTAGGATTTACCTCAACGTCTTTTGGGAGAGGGGAGCGCAGTGTGGGCGGGGCCTGTGGCAGGTGCGAGGCGGGGGACAGGTGTGGGCGGGGCCAGAGGATTGTGGGTGGAGCTCCAGGGGGATTTGGGGGTGGGAGTTGTAGGAGGGGGCCTGCCATTAAAACTGAGGTGGGGGCGCTTAAAGGGGAAGAGAGTGTGTGATGTGGGGGGAGGCATGCTTGGGATTGTTTTCAGTTTTCAGAAAGTGAGTGTGGAGCTTTAAGGGGCAAGAAGTGGGATCCCTCTAGGGCAGGAGTGTGGGGCTGGCAGAGCAGGACCCTCCAGATGTTGCTGGACTACAGATCCCATTGCCCCTGGGCACTGGCTGTAGCTGATGGGACTTATAGTCCAGCAGCATGTGTGGGGGGGGGGAGGCCCACCCAGGTTCCCTGGATCAATAGAGCTTTAACCAAGTAGGAGTTGAGCCATGTGCCCATCAGGAAATGGGGACTAATGCCACCATACAGGGCAAAGGCTAGCAGTGGCGCAGGGCAGGGCTTTTCTTTAGCTGGAATCCGACCCTTGATGTCACCTGTGTTCTTCCCGTTGTCCTTCTGTAAGCTCATTCTATGCCCCTAACGGGTATCGTTTTCTCTTCAGGGTACCAGCTGGGAAGCATCACCTGCTCAGTCCTGTTCCTGCAGCCCCAGGCGAGGCCTCTCCTTCCAGCATCTCCTTGCCGGCACTCCGGACGGGCCAGCATGTCTGAAAGCACCTTCCATCTGTCGGAGTCCTGTTGTCACGGGACACTCCGCATTATGACAGGGGCTCTGGGCTTCTGAGCACAGAACTCCTGCAGCCTGGCCGGCTTGGGCAAAGGCTTTGGAACTACCACCTCCAACTGTACCCATGGCCGACAAGAGTGCCTGCAGGACTTTGAGCTCCTCCATCCACAGCGAGGATCTTCTGAGCGACATGGAGCTGCTGCCACCCTCGGCTCCTGCCTCCCCAGGGCAAAAGGTCCCTTCCTCTCAGGCGGGCACCCCCTATACCTCCCAGGTGACGGCACAACTCTATGCCTCGCTGCATCAGAGCCGGCAGGCTGAGGCTCAGGCCCGCTCCCACCTGGAGAACCAGCACAGCTTGGGTCTCTCCAGGGAAGCGGAGGCCCCCGAAGTAGATCTGGACACTCTGGCGGAGGAGCTCAGCCACCGACTCTCAACCAGTGTGGAGGCCAGCACCTACAGGAAGGTGAGGAGGAGAGGTCATGTGGCTGGGGAGAGGCTGGAGACGCAGGATAAAACACCCAGGCCTCTTTCATTCTCTCCTGCAGGGACCTGCCGTCGAGTCCCGCCACATCTCTGAGATGGAGAACGTGCGCTGCCATCTGCAAGGCATGCTTCGTGGGTCCAGGGATGCTGCTCATGGTGAGAGTACCAAAAATTTTGTTGTCGTTTAGTCGTGTCCGACTCTTCGTGACCCCCTGGACCAGAGCACGCCAGGCACTCCTGTCTTCCACTGCCTCCCGCAGTTTGGTCAAACTCATGCTGGTAGCTTCGAGAACACTGTCCCACCATCTCGTCCTCTGTTGTCCCCTTCTCCTTGTGCCCTCCATCTTTCCCAACATCAGGGTCTTTTCCAGGGAGTCTTCTCTTCTCATGAGGTGGCCAAAGTCTTGGAGCCTCAGCTTCAGGATCCGTCCTTCCAGTGAGCACTCAGGGCTGATTTCCTTCAGAATGGAGAGGTTTGATCGTCTTGCAGTCCATGGGACTCTCCAGAGTCTCCTCCAGCACCAGAATCCAAAAGCATCAATTCTTCGGCGATCAGCCTTCTTTATGGTCCAGCTCTCACTTCCATACATCACTACTGGGAAAACCATAGCTTTAACTATACAGCCCTTTGTTGTTTTTTTTTTAAAGAATATTTATTCCAATTTTAAGATTACAGAAAAAGAAAAAAGTAGAAAAGGAAAAACAAATCACATACATCCTACAAAAAAAAACAAAAACACACAGTACAAAGAAAGATACAAAAGACAAAAAATCACAATAAAAAAGTAACAAAAAATCAAATTAAACCATTAGAACCGTTTTCCCATTTACTTATTTCCGCGACTTCCTCTCACTTCTCTGCTTTGTATTCTAATTTGAATCGTATCTCCAGCAAATCCTTCTAACCTTCTTTTCATTTACTTATTTTAACATTCGAAAGTATTTAATTCTCCTCTATCTTTATTTTACACTTCATATTTACTTAAACTATACAGCCCTTTGTTGGCAAGGTGATGTCTCTGCTTTTTAAGATGCTGTCTAGGTTTGTCATTGCTTTTCTCCCAAGAAGCAGGCGTCTTTTAATTTCGTGGCTGCTGTCACCATCTGCAGTGATCATGGAGCCCAAGAAAGTAAAATCTCTCACTGCCTCCATTTCTTCCCCTTCTATTTGCCAGGAGGTGATGGGACCAGTGGCCATGATCTTCGTTTTTTTTGATGTTGAGCTTCAGACCATATTTTGCGCTCTCCTCTTTCACCCTCAATAAAAGGTTGTTTAATTCCTCCTCACTTTCTGCCATCAATGTTGTGTCATCTGCATATCTGAGGTTGTTGATATTTCTTCCGGCAATCTTAATTCCGGCTAGGGATTCATCTAGCCCAGCCTTTCGCATGATGAATTCTGCATATAAGTTAAATAAGCAGGGAGACAATATACAGTCTTGTCGTACTCCTTTCCCAATTTTGAACCAATCAGTTGTTTCATATCCAGTTCTAACTGTAGCTTCTTGTCCCACATAGAGATTTCTCAGGAGACAGATGAGGTGATCAGGCACCCCCATTTCTTTAAGAACTTGCCATAGTTCAAGCCCCTTCGCCACGGCAAGGCAGTGATCCACGAAGGGGGTACAAAAAATAGGATTTAAAAAAAGCTTTTTGTGGGGGAACATGGTCCAACCAGACATCCCTTTGGAGAGGCTCCCCTAATCCTGGTCCTTTTTACTCACTTCCCTGCATGGCACACTTCCACTGCCACCCACCTCTTGATCTCTCATCTCACCCCTGAATCTATAGCAGGTTCTCTCTAGCCAGCCTCCCAAGCAGGAACACTGGAAGTGGCCTTATACCAAAATCGGAGCCGGTTCTCCCTTCACCCCCAAAGCTGCTTCCGACCTGCAGACAACAATTTCCCCCCTTCTGCCTGCAGGGGATGCTGTGGCACTGCGGACTTTTGAGCGGAAAGACGATGACTCCTTTGAGAGTGACAGCACGACAGCCTTGCTCAAGTAAGTTCATCTCAGGACATGAACAGACTTCCTAGGGCTCTGGGCAGCGGTTGGTGTTTTTTTCTAAAAAGAAAAATAGGTGCTGCTACGCTGTGGAAGGCACAGCCTCTTGGAGGTGCTTTAGTGCAACCCTTTGCGCGCCAAAGCACATTCCAGGAAGGTGCCTGAGGATCATAAAAGTCATGCCAGAGCAGAGGCATTTGGGCAGAAGCGGCGGCAGTGAGATGGTGGCAGGGAAAAAGAGGTAGCAGTATGCTATACTGATGCGTACCGACCGAAAAAAGAGCATTTGCTCTGGGTCAGTTGCTATTGTAGCCTTGAGGGGTTCCTGCTACACAGCTCTTCCCAGCCAGAAGCAGCTTCATCTCAGGAGACAGATAAACAACCCTGTTTAAGCTCTTGGGTGAATTTCAGATTCTGTTGAGGAGCCTTGATGTCTCGCCACATGCTGTTTTTTTGAAATCATTGGGGGCCTTTGACAACCGTGGCTTAGTTTGCATGCTACACAAACCTTGGTTCAGTCCTGAGCCTTGGTAATGTGCATGAGTTTCTGATTGGTTTTGCTTGGTGCATGTCATGAGAAACCATGGTTCAGTGTTGCATCCAGACCAGAATTCGCTTCTCTGCTTCCTCACACATTTGAAGGATAAATGGAGGTGCCTTCCCTTTAGCTAGGGTAGATGATCTCATACAAAGCTTCTCTTTGGAGTCCACAGTTCTAGAGAGCAGAGGTGGAGAACTGGATCTGGCTGGTGGGCCAGATCCCTTAACTCCACTACCCTCTGCAGGTCACCAACTTATCAATCACGTGACATCACAGTGATGTGATTCCCCAACCCCCGGGCTAGCATAGAGCGTGCACCTCACTTTGAAGCCCTGTGGATCAGCTTTAAAGCACCACACACAGCTGTGCCAGTCCCGAATATCAGCTGTTCTTGCATAGAGCAGCGCAGGCACTTAAGCACCAACAACCAGCTGGTTGTCACGGCTTCACAGCGCGGCCATGCAGGCATTGCAGGTGCGCCTGATTTGCAGCGCCTGCAACCCCCCTTTTTTTGGCTCAGTCCTGCCTGTACCTGCACCTCACATTGTGAGGTGGAACAGGTGGGCAAGGCTTGGCCAAAGAAAGTCCTAAAAGGTAAAGGGACCCCTGACCATTAGGTCCAGTCGCACACAACTCTGGGGTTGCGGTGCTCATCTCGCTTTATTGGCCGAGGGAGCCAGCGTACAGCTTCCGGGTCATGTGACCAGCATGACTAAGCCGCTTCTGGGGAACCAGAGCAGCGCATGGAAACGCCGTTTACCTTCCCGCCAGAGCGGTACCTATTTATCTACTTGCACTTTGATGTGCTTTCGAACTGCTAAGTTGGCAGGAGCAGGGACCGAGCAACGGGAGCTCACCCCGTCGCGGGGATTTGAACCGCCGACCTTCTGATCGGCAAGTCCTAGGCTCTGTGGTTTAACCCACAGCGCCACCCATGTCCCTAAGGCCCAGCTAATGAGGCCTGTGGGCCAGAAGTTACCCACGGTAGAGAAATGCAGAGACCCCAGTGTAGGAGCAATATTGTAAAAGGAGGATCAGTAGACAGACGACAGCCCTTGGGGTGAAAGGCCAGGAAGTGGTTCAGCCAACCCTTAAATGTTGAGAGAGAGCAGGCTCTAGAACTCCTGGGTCCTTGTCTTGGCGTCTTGGGGATAGAAGATGCCAGAAGCTAAAGAGTAAGAGTGTCAGAAGGGTGGAGGGATCGATTGTGGTTGGTTTTGAAGGAGCCTCTGTTGCCTTCACGTCGCCTTTCCGTTTGTCCCCTTAGCGCCAGGCCCCTGCAGGAGGTCTCTCCTCCTGGCTCCCTAGCCGGCTTCGAGCAGCTATTTCCCCGCTACACCAGTCTGCGCTTGGGCCAACTCCGTGAGCACCCGCCATATGCCGACTCCCACCTGCTGAAGGACTCTTTGGACAAGGAGCAGGCCCGGCGGAAGGTGAGTGGCACCTGACAGCTGTGGAGCCTGCCTGAAGGATTCACAAAGGATTGTGGGAGAATGAGGGAACGGGTGGCTGCTAGGCCTGGGTCTGCCCTGTCCTCTTCTCCCCCCAAATTGCTTTTAAAAGTCATATTCTTCCCCTGAAACAGTCGTTCTCAAAAAATTTTCTGTGGGGCACACTTCAATAATAATAAAATTAATAGTAATAACAATTACAATAATAAGAATATTTTTTTATTATTTATACCCCGCCCATCTGTCTGAGTTTCCCCAGCCACTCTGGATGGCTCCCAACAGAATATTAAAAATGCTATAAAATTAAAAACACGATGAACAAATAAAAATTTGTTCATGCCACACTGAATTTTTTATTGATAAGAAATTCATTGGAAAATGAAAAGATCACAATTAGGAATGTCCTGAGTATCATTTGGATCTTCTTGCTTTCATTTTGGAAAGATATCTATCCATATTCTGCAAAAATGTATTTTTTGATGCTATACTATACTACACTGAAATGTTTCTTTGATTGTCCTCAAATCTTCCTGCCACACTTGCCATCCTCTCCTGCCACACCCTCTGAGAACCATTGCCCTAAACAAAGAAATCCAACTGTTTGAGGATTTCTTTGCCGGGGAAAATGCTCCACGCAGGCCGGTGTTTAGTAAAAAACGCAGCCTAGTCCATTGGCCCAGCGGCCTCACACCCCCCCCCCTTCTCACCTGCGCCTCTCCTAATTGCCAGGATTACTGCTTTGCATTAGGCAACCAAAGAGGCTTGAAGGATGGACCAGTATGGCTGGAGGGGGGGTATGAAGTAAGTGTCATGTGACCTGCGACTTTAAGTAAAGCTACTCGGACTTAGCCGGTATCATGGCCCATAATGAGCTTTCTGACCTTCCAGCCACGTGCCCCCCTACATTCACCTTCAACATGGGCAGAGTTCCATGGGCAGTTAGGAAGACGGGATCAGGGCTGCAAGCTGCGGTTGTTGCTGAACTGTAACCTCTTCACGAAAGAAACCAGGAGTCCTGACTTCTCTGGGGAAAGGGATAAGGTCCAGTAGATCTGCTTTTCAGCAGCCCCTTCCTCTCAGTGGATCGCAATGCTGGAAGGGGCGACAGCCGTATCCCTGATATGTGTCCAAACCGTGCAGAAAAGCCTCTGCTTTAAAAGCGCACCACCTTTGGGGTCAGCCGGTTTCACCATCAAATCGAGGCTGCGTTTCCCAAATATGCAAGGAAGCGACGCTTGAGTTTGTATGTTTGTGTCAGCCCTGATCTTCAGCCAAAGGGAAGTGGAGCTGAACTTCCGGAGATCTTCAGAGTTCTCTGTGGCCCCTTTTCTTCTCCCACCTCCAAAAAGCTTGCCACGTAAAAATATATTTGGTGGTTTTTTTGTTTTGTTTTTTTAAAAAACCAATTTTATGCAAAATCAGCAAGAGGCCATGAGACTTTGCTTTGATTTCCATGATTTAGGATGCAGAATGTGGCTCCGTTCTGGGGCAGAACTTGAATCTATTAAGCTTCACACAGCCTGTATAGCCCTAGACATGACTGTATACTTGCGACACCATAATAACTCATCTAGAAAATAATAGCTCCAGCTTCACTAGCATGGATATGGGTACCTGCTTTTTTCACAACAGGTGGGGAATATCCACTCTTTCCCCCCTCTTTAAGCTGGGGTGGACAGGCTAAAGTCTTTGGGTGTGGTTTACTTTCCCTGTTGGGTTTTGGTCTCATTAGTTTCCAGTGGCCCAGCAATTAGTTTTCAAAATACAAGAGTGCCTAACAGAATCTTGCGAAGGGTGAAATCATTCCTCACTTGTGTCAGCTGCTCTGGAGTCGGCTCTCATGGTCGTGAATATATGAAGTGCCTTTCTGGATGGGCCGAAGCCCACATAGTGCAGCATCCTTTGCAGATAACCTAATAAAAACCTGCCAGATCAGGCCAGCTCTCATCTAGTCCAACATCCTGTTCTCACAGTGGCCGACCAGATCATAGAATCATAGAATCATAGAGTTGGAAGAGACCACAAGGGCCATCGAGTCCAACCCCCTGCCAAGCAGGAAACACCATCAGAGCACTCCTGACATATGGTTGTCAAGCCTCTGCTTAAAGACCTCCAAAGAAGGAGACTCCACCACACTCCTTGGCAGCAAATTCCACTGTCGAACAGCTCTTACTGTCAGGAAGTTCTTCCTAATGTTTAGGTGGAATCTTCTTTCTTGTAGTTTGGATCCATTGCTCCGTGTTCGCTTCTCTGGAGCAGCAGAAAACAACCTTTCTCCCTCCTCTATGTGACATCCTTTTATATATTTGAACCTGGCTATCATATCACCCCTTAACCTCCTCTTCTCCAGAAGATCCCACAGATCCCTGTGGGAAACCTGCAAGCAGGATTGGAGCACGGCCACCCTCCCTTCCTGCGATTTCTAGCAACTGGTATTTGCTTCCTCAAATTCTGGAGGCAGAGCACAGCCATCGCAAGCCCTCTCCTCAATGAATTTGTCTAATCCTCTTTTAAAGTCATCTAGGTTGCTGGCCATCGCTGTCTCCTCTGGGAGGGAGGTCTGTAGTTTAACTGTGTGCTCCTTTTGTCCATCCTAAACTTCCGACATTCAGAGACCTGCTCAAGGGGCAGCTCTTAGGCTGTGCAAAAAAGGCACAGGCACCTCATTTGTGCCCAACCCTTGCTTTTAATCCACTCTGCGGTACATTTTAAAGGAGTGTTCTCAAGTACCCACTCTTGTCATTGTTGTCCTCCTGCCCTCCAGCCTCCTTCCAAACCTGCAAACAGAATCCTGCCTCCATCTGGTTCTCCTCTCTTGTCCTAACCATCTTCCGGAGGACAAGGGAGCGGAGTGGGTGGTGGCGATGATGAGGGAAGGAGGCCAGCCCTGACCAGGAGGAGGCGCTGGCGTGCCGCAGACCCAGCCCACGTGCCGGTGGAACAAGCCTGACCTTGGTGATGCTGCTGCCGAGCGCCTTGCCCGGCTTTAAGCTGCTTGCTGGGGTGGGTGGAGGGCTAGCCGGCCCCCTCCCGAGGCTCAATTTAGCCCTCTAAGCCTATTAGAGCGCAGGAGCCTGCTCTGCCTGGCCCAGGTGCTGCCGGGAACCCAAAGTAAGCTCCAGGGCTCTGAGAGCTGCTCCAGAAAGTCCTGGAACTTCCTGGGAGAAATATTCTGGAGGACTCAAATCTCGGCCTTTCTGGGAGGCAGGTGGGAGTGTGTGGGTGAAGCGGCTTCTGTCCCATTGCGCTGCCCATGCAAAGGAGTTACCGTATTTTTCGCTCTATAAGACGCACCAGACCGTAAGACGAACCTAGTTTTTGGAGGAGGAAAACAAGGAAAAAAATATTCTGAATCTCAGAAGCCAGAACAAGAAGAGGGATCGCTGCGCAGAGAAAGCAGCGATCCCTCTTGCTGTTCTGGCTTCTGGGATAGCTGCGCAGCCTGCATTCGCTCCATAAGACGCACACACATTTCCCCTTACTTTTTAGGAGGGAAAAAGTGAGTCTTATAGAGCAAAAAATACGGTATGTCCTTTTGAGCAGCCACTGAACACCAGGGCTTACTTTTTAAAAGAGTATCCGTTGCTCACTCGTGACATGAGAGCTTTCCCTCCTTCTTGGTCCCAGCGCAGCAAGGAGAGGCACCCATCTATTAGGGCTTTTTTGCTCTATGCTTGAGCCCCAACACACCCACACACCCACACCCCACTGAATACACTTGGAACTCTCGTTCCTTGGACACCCTGGGCTGATTCACGCCAGGCTACATTTCGGTGGCGCATTTGCCACAGGGTGGTCCCCGCTGTATCCAAAACAGGTGCCCCACCGTTCAGCTATGGCCCCCTCTCCCCCAAGAAGTGCCCGGCCAACCTAGGAGTCAGACTCAGGTCCGCAGCATGACAGGCAGAGATGCCAGTCCCTCTGCTACAAACACTGCCTGTAACACAGCGTTGTGATAAGCGTGTCTGGGTGGGAGGAGAACGGATTACTCGCTGGGACGTAGCAACTTGCAGTGGTACTGCAGGAAGGCGCTTTTGGTAGAAGCGGGTGCAACATCTCAACGGACGTCCAGCTGGCTAAAAGCAACTCCAGTCCACGTTTAACGAGGGCTGGGAGTATATTGTGACACTGAAAAGTCATATGAATTGGGCCCGGACAGGTCTGCCTTGGGAAAGCCTTCCTGATTCAAGGTACCCAAGCCCAAGAAGCCCCCTCAGTGGGGCTTGAGGGCCACTGACTAATATCTTAACAGATGGGCAGGTCCGCCCTGAGATGCAAGTGATACTATCGCTGGCTCTCTTCCAAGCCCAATTAAACACATTTTTATTCGCCCGGGGTTTTTTGTTTTTTGTTTTACAGGGGATTGGTCTGCTACGAGTACTATAGCTGTAGTACTGCTGAAGTTGGATCTGCCAAGTCATAGATAGCTCAGCTGCAATTCTTTTTTTTTTTTAATTAAAAAATAATTAAATACATTTTATTAGTATTTTCCACACAACAACAACATGAAAAATATCGAAAAATAACAATACACAACACACAAAAACCAACATTCGAAAAACTAAAAAAGCAACAACAACTAAAAAAAGCAAAACAATTCATATCTTACAAGTTAATAATATAAACACTAAAAAAAAAAAAGAAAAATGTTTTGTTTTGTAGCTCAGCTGCAAATCTGTTGTTTTGCTGAATTATTATGATTGCTTTAAATACTGATTATGCTTATCTGTATTGGGGGGGGGAGTTTCTGGGAACTGGCATGAAGTGTTCCCTGATGCTCATCCCCATTAACAGCCACTGGACCCAGATGTGGGCAACAAGATCTGGCCACTGGCCAGAGCATTATTCCCCCCCTCCATTTGGCCCAGCATGATGGGCAAAGGTACAGCCTACAAAGCTCTGGTCAATCAGCTGACTGTCACCTCTTGCAAAGCCCTGTGCCACAGATCAGCTGATCAATGGTGCCTGGAAACGCCCCCATGGCCAAGCCAGGTCTTCACCTGCCCCGCACCTGACATCAGGTGGGAGCAGCTGGACCAAATAGGGAGGCCTGGTGGGTCTCATCAGATTCACAGGCCAAAGAGTCCTCCTTGCTGCCCTAGGCTAACCCAAGACAGCCAAGTCTGGGGCAGGATGGGGGAGACTGTTTCCTTCCAAACGGTTTGCTCATGCAAACCAGGCAGAGCAAGGCTTGCTTCTGTCTGCCGCAGAGGGGACTTATTCTGCTCTTGGAGGCAGAGGAGAACTCCACTTCCACTGAGCAGGGTGCTCCGTGTAGGACAGGAGAGAAGCAGCGACTGAACACCTGTATTTATAAGAGGATATAAACAGGGCAGAAGTAAGGCATGGCCTCCTGAATAATCCCCAGGACTGGCTCAGGTCCCGGAAATCTTCATCTTTCATTTTAGCTGTTAGGGGTTTGACTGATATCAAAGTTTCCATCGCTCAGGACTGTGGGGGGGGGGGGGGGAGAACCTAGAAGAATGGTGCATCAGTGGGGGTCCTTGGAAAGGACTTGAGTTGCCCCTTCCGCAAGAATCATTTCCTCCTACCTCCCCTAGCCCAAATGCTTCACCCTTCCCTTCCACAACCACTGAATTCCTGACCGCTTCCTCCCACCCAGCACTGCGAGCGGCACATCCACGCCTTGCAGAATCGCATCTTGGAGCTGCAGCAGCAGCTGGCCGTCGCCGTCTCGGCGGACAAGAAGAAAGACAGCATGATAGAGCAGCTGGATAAGGTGAGCCTTCGACACGACAGGTGGGTGGGTGGGTGGCCGAGATGCCCAGAGACAGGCTGGCCCAGGAGCAGCAGCGGCAGCAGGTGGGTTGGAGTTGGAGCATCATTGCTGGAGCCATGGGGAGTCCAGGGCATGGAGGCAGGAGGCCTCTGAATAGAAGTGACTGGGGACTGCAGGTGAGGAGAGTGCTGCTGCTGCTGCTGCTGTGGTCAGGTCCTGCTTGTGGACCACAGTGAGAAGAGGATGGTGGACTAGATGGGCCTCATCTGGCAGAGCTCCTTTCAACATTTTTACATGTAGCAGCTGCTGGTCTTAGCAACTGCAGGGAGGGCAGTTCTTTACAATCTTCTGACCCCTGGGGTGCAGGAACCTTTGGTCCTCCCAGCTGAACTACAACTGCCACCAGTCCCAGCAAAGCACAGCTCAATAGTTGGGGGAGATGGGAGCTGCAGTTCAGCAGCGTCTGGAGGACCAAAGGTTCCCCACACTGGCAGTAGCTTCTCCCTACCGCAGCCCTGAAAGCTACACTCTTTTTAGCAAAGCCTGATGACTGGGGCTGTTTCAAAGGCAGAACTTGCAGCACCCACCCAGGTCAACAACTTAGCCCATTCATTCATTCATTCATTCATTCATTCCATTTCTAGGCCACTTT
The DNA here is from genome assembly GCF_964106645.2 of Podarcis pityusensis. Classification (NCBI taxonomy): domain Eukaryota; kingdom Metazoa; phylum Chordata; class Lepidosauria; order Squamata; family Lacertidae; genus Podarcis; species Podarcis pityusensis. The sequence continues at coordinate 50,816,965 of NC_138038.1, read as the reverse complement.
CGACTCGCACACATATCACAAACCAGCTTACAAACAATAAAGTAGCATCACAATTGCAACATGGATCCTATAGAATAATTAACGAATCCTCAGTAAAGCAATTGCAAATCACCAGCGAAATGAGGACCTCCTATAAAATGCTGTTAACAAAACAGCTAAAAAATACGCAAAATGGCAGAGCCACAACAAAGGTCATATTATAAGATTCACAAAGCCTTACAGCTCTCATTATCCACAAAACAATACAGTGGTGCCTCGCAAGACGAAATTAATCCGTTCCGCGAGTATCTTCGTCTAGCGGTTTTTTCGTCTTGCGAAGCAACCCTATTAGCGGATTAGCGCTATTAGCGGTTTAGCGGCTATTAAAGGCTTAGCGGCTTAGCTGCTAAAAGGCTATTAAAGGCTTAGCGGCTTAGAAAAAGGGGGGGGAAAGCGAAAAAAAAATCTCAAGACTCGCAAGACATTTTCGTCTTGCAAAGCAAGCCCATAGGGAAATTCGTCCTGCGAAGCGCATTGAAAACGGAAAACCCTTTCGTCTAGCGGGTTTTCCGTCTTGCGAGGCATTCGTCTTGCGGGGCACCACTGTATTGTTGTTTAGTCGTTTAGTCGTGTCCGACTCTTCGTGGCCCCCGGGACCAGAGCACGCCGGGCACTCCTGTCTTCCACTGCCTCCCGCAGTTTGGTCAAACTCATCTGGTCGCTTCGAGAACACTGTCCCACCATCTCGTCCTCCGTCTTCCCCTTCTCCTTGTGCCCTCCATCTTTCCCAACATCAGGGTCTTTTCCAGGGAGTCTTCTCTTCTCATGAGGTGGCCAAAATATTGGAGCCTCAGTTTCAGGATCTGTCCTTCCAGTGAGCACTCAGGGCTGATTTCCTTAAGAATGGATAGGTTTGATCTTCTTGCAGTCTGTGGGACTCTCAAGAGTCTCTTCCAGCACCAGAATTCAAAAGCATCCATTCTTCGGCGATCAGCCTTCTTTATGGTCCAGCTTTAATATTAACCATTAATATTAACAATATTAATATTAGCAAACTTGCAACCGAAAACAAACTAAGGACTGTCGAATTCACACACACACACTTTCTTCATACTGCAGAGGTGCCTGTTGCATCCCAGGCTTGAACAAGGATCTCGGGTGTTTCCCAGAGAGCCCCTCTGCCTTGCTTGCTCTCTCAGGATCATTGTACGGGTCTCAAAGGTACATTTGCTGTAGGCTCAGTGCTCTAGTCACCTCTGCATATAAAGGAAACAAGAACAACCCTCATAGTGAGCATTTACCTCTGGAATGGAATTGAGCCCCCAGCTGCTTGTTGGTCATTTCAAAACAAGCCCTATGCAAGCAAGCAAGCAAGCAAGCAGTGGTTGAGTCCAGGCCAGAAAAATGGCCTGCAGAGGCCAGTGTAGGATGTGGCTTCCAGGGGACGGAGGGGGAAACTGACTACAGTTTCGACAATACACCAGTTCTCTCTCACTGCCCAAAGAGTGAGGGATCTCTTTACAGCTGGGGAACCCCCTGGATCCCTGCCGGGGCGGGGGGGGGGGCAGGGAAGACAGCCAGTTGAGCCTCTCATTCTCCTTTCCACAGACCCTGGCCAAAGTGGTGGAGGGCTGGAACCGGCACGAGGCTGAGCGAACGGCGACGCTACGCAGGCTGCAGACGGAGAAGGAAGGGCTTGAGCAGGCGCTGGGGAAACAGAAGGAGGTGGGGTTTTGGGCCACGGATCTCAGCAGGGCAGCAAGAGGGTGGGGTTCCAGCTTCGCCCATCGGCAGGCAGGCGCATGGGGCCACCAGGAAATTTGGAGAGAGGCACTCTGGTGGTGCTGTGGGTTAAACCACAGAGCCTACGACTTGCCGATCAGAAGGTCGGCGGTTCGAATCCCTGCGACTGGGTGAGCTCCTGTTGCTCAGTCCCATCTCCTGCCAACCTAGCAGTTCGAAAGCACCTCAAAGTGCAAGTAGATAAATAGGTACCGCTCTGGCGGGAAGGTAAATGGCGTTTCTGTGCGCTGCTCTGGTTTGCCAGAAGCGGCTTAGTCATGCTTGCCACATGACCCAGAAGCTGTACGCCGGCTCCCTTGGCCAATAAAGCGAGTCGGCCAAAACTGGACCTAATGGTCAGGGGTCCCTTTACTTTTACCTTTGCATTTTGTAGCTGCGCTGGATCAACTATGAGGCAGAATGGGGCAGCCCCCTCCCTGTTGCTCTTGTACACAACCTCCCCTTTTTTCTGTGTTGGTGGTCAGAGCTACATATGTCACACAGGACCCTGTGCTTGTCGCCCGAAGCTCTTCTCTGTGTCCCTCTCCCCGAGAGGTTTGGTGGGTGGCAACACGAGAACAGGCCTTTTTGGTGGTGGCTCCCCAAGTGTGGAATGCTCTCGCCCGAGAGGCTCACCTGACGACATCATTATGTCTTTAGGCACCAGGCAAAAACATCCTCTTTTACTCAGTCCTTTAGCCGTTAAATAATCTAGGGGGGGGGGACTGTTATTATGCTTACAGTGGTACCTCTGGTTACATACTTAATTCGTTCTGAAGGTCCGTTCTTAACCTGAAACTCTTCTTAACCTGAAGCACCACTTTAGCTAATGGGGCCTCCCACTGCTGCCGCGCTGCGGCGGCGCGATTTCTGTTCTCATCCTGAAGCAAAGTTCTTAACCCGAGGTAATATTTCTGGGTTAGCGGAGTCTGTAACCTGAAGCGTATGTAACCTGAAGCGTATGTAACCCGAGGTACCACTGTACTTTATCATGGTGCTTTTTATTATGCCTTTATCATTGTGCTCCGTAAAATGTGTTCTTAATGTTCTACACCGTCCTGGCGTCTTTTGATAAAAGGTCTATAAATCAGAATAATAGTAATAATAATAATAGGCTCAGGGGCTGCTGAATCTCTCCCATTGAGATTCGCTCTCAGTCAGGTTGACGTCTCTCTCGGGGATGGGCTAAGGGGGGGGGGCACCATCTTGCCTTTTGCTTCAGGCAGCGAAATGTCCCAGGCAGGCCTGGACGGAACCAGCAACCCATTACCCCAGGTCTAGGAAGGATAGAATAGAATTTTATTATTACGGTCACAGACCAAAAGCCCGGTAAGGTATCTTTGGGGGTGGTTATTATGGTCACAGACCAGTTCTGGGTCACTTACAATATCAGGAAAATCATAAAACACAATGGTCTAGGAATTATGCGGCTGGGGGCCCTCTCTGTCTTTGGGAAATGGCTAACTCTTCTTTCCTACAGAAAATCTCGGAGGTGGAAGAGCGCCTCTCACAAGCCTTGTCTGCCCTCAGCCAGGAGCAGCAAGCGGCCAATCAGTTCTGCAAGGAGAAGGAGGCTCTGGTAAGAAGCACCTTCCCTGAACCTTCCCAAGCCCCTGCTCCTGTGGGGTGCAGTCCTCTAATCCAGGGAGTACGCCCCATTGGGCTCAGTGGAGCTTACTTTTGATGAAGCATAGAATGGCCTCTCAGTGGCCCCTCACCTTTCCAGTGGCCCCTGCCCCTTTAATAGGAGTGCAGAAGAGGAAAACAACCCACACCTGCTGAAATTCTTCTTCCACTCTGCTATTAAAGGTACAGGAGCCCTGTCTTCTTTCTGCCCCCCATCATGTGGCTATGGGAGCTGAAAAGAGCCCCATTTTGGGGTGGCAAGAGGCTGCTGACTCTCAAACGCCAAGCGCCGTCCACAGGGAGTTGCCTGGCGCCTCCCATTAATGCCCTTCTCGGGGCATCGTTCTGGGCTCAGGAATTGGACCCACCGAGACCTTTCTCGCATCAGAGCTGACAAGTGCGCCCCGTCCCCTTCCGCCCGCTCAGGAGGAGGAGAGGGCCAGGCTCTCTTGCGACTTGGAGGAGGAGCGTCGGCAGGTGCGCAGCCTGGAGGCGGAGTGGAACCTGGAGCGCCGGCAGCAGGAGACCCTGCGGGCAACGCTGGAGGAGCAGCAGAAGGCATGGGCCCAGCGCGAGAGGCAGCTGGAGCAGCAGCAGCAGGTCCTGCAGGAGGAGAGCCGCTCCCAGATGGACAAGGAGAAGGTGAGAGAGTGAGAGGCTCCTCCCAGGCCTTCTGTTTTTTTTTTTTTTAAATAATATTTATTAAAACTTCAGAAGAAAAAGATTACATTAATAAGAAAAATAACAATAAAGAAAGAAAAATACAAAGTACAAAAAAGAAAAAACAGTTAAAAACAATTCCATCTTTTCATCGCTTCTCTTACGTTTACTTGTTTCCCGGACCTCCTCATACCTCCCTCTTTTGTATTCCAGTTCAATTTGTTAGCCCAGCAATTCCTTTCCCTCCTTTTTAATCCTGATCTTGACTCTTGATATATTATAACATTAAATTTTTACGTATTAAAAACCAATTTTTCCATATTCTTTTATACCAGTACAGCTAGAAACCACTTAACTTCAATCCAACATCATTCTAACATTCATTAATTTTGCAATATTTCTGTAAATAGTCTTTAAATTTCTTTCAATCTTCTTCCACCGACTCTTCTCCCTGGTCTCGGATTCTGCCAGTCATTTCTGCCAATTCCATATAGTCCATCACCTTCATCTGCCATTCTTCCAAAGTAGGTAGATCTTGTGTCTTCCAATACTTTGCGATGAGTATTCTTGCTGCTGTTGTAGCATACATAAAAAAAGTTCTGTCCTTCTTTGACACCAATTGGCCAACAATGCCCAGAAGAAAGGCCTCTGGTTTCTTCCTCCCAGGCCTTCTGAACCCCTTGCAGGGGCGGTTTCCCTCCCCATTTAAGAGCACAATCAAAAGCATGGGTAGGCAAACTAAGGCCCGGGGGCCGGATCTGGCCCAATCACCTTCTAAATCCAGCCCACAGATGGTCTGGGAATCAGCGTGTTTTTACATGAGTAGAATGTGTCCTTTTATTTCAAATGCATCTCTGGGTTATTTGTGGGGCCTGCCTGCTGTTTTGACATGAGTTGAACGTGTGCTTTTATTTAAAATGCATCTCTGGGTTATTTGTGGGGCATAGGAATTCGTTCATTATTTTTTTTCCAAAATATAGTCTGGCCCACCACAATGACTGAGGGCAGTGGACCGGCCCCCTGCTGAAAAAGTTTGCTGACCCCTGATCAAAAGCTTTGCCTCGCAGGCAGTTTCTTACACTAGAACCCATGGACGCCCTCTGAAGTTATTACCCATAGTTGCATTTAAATATATACATGGTTCTTGTCGCCAGTCATTGTAAATGGCATGGCCAAAGGAAATGGGATGTAGAGAGGTCAGCCTGTGACCGTTCACAGGAAACAGTAATTGATAACACAGACATTCTGGCATCGGCGTTAGCATTAGCAAATGTTAAAGTAAAAGCATCGTGCCAGTTCTATTAACATGTTCCGCTTCCTGTTGAGGGTGTTCCGTTTGTAAATTGAGTCCCCTGCTGGTACGGGAAAGCGCACCTTGGTTTAAGAACAGATTTCCGGAACAGATTAAGTTTGTAAACCAAGGTACCACTGTAGTTCGATTTTGGACAATTTAATTTTTTAAAAGAGAGCTGGTTGCAATCCTGAGCTTACTTGCTAGCAAGCAATTCTCACCAAATTCCACGGGTAATACTATTTTTATCATTTAAACAATGCTCATCAGTGTGCATAGGATGGCTCCTCCCCTCCTGAGCTTACAATATAAGCTCAGGCAAGGCAGCATCCTATATTCCTATCCCCTTTTAAATCTCTCCTACCCTCCCTTGGCCCTCTTTCAGAAAGACTCAGCCCCACCCCGGCTGTCCTACTCCAGACTCCTGCCTTCATTTTTTTACTGAGGCTGTAGCAGGCAGGCTCAATATGGAGAAGAGCAGCTAAATTTCTGGGACTGCTGTAGAAAAATAAGTAGGGCTTTGAGTACTTTATCAGTAGGGTTTCTTACCTGGCTGCTCAGCTGCAGTATTCCAGCACAAGAAAGGGCCACAGTCCTTCTGTAAGGAAACCCCTTCAGAAGAGGCGTGGCCTGTTTTGCCTAGTGGGCGGGGCTGACTCTGGCTCCACCTTCGAGCCATAGCCTCTTACCCGGAGCACAGAGGCAGGGGAGGCCTTGTTTGCCATGGAATCCCAAGGCTGGGAAGAACTACCACCCTATGGAAGAAATCCCCACCCTATGGAGGAAAAGCGCAGGCCGCGGCGGCAGCAGCCTTCCCAGTCTGTGAGTTGTGGGGTAGAGATGTCTCATTCTGATTTGGCTGTGTGCGTACGTGGGCCAGCTGTTACCTGCGGGTCCACGTCTAATCTTGGTTAACAGGACTAGGAAAGAACTCCAGCAAACAATATCCATGGCTCCAGATCTGGTTTAATCACACACACAAAAGCCCCTGCTGCTTTTGCTCACTTTTCTGTTTCAAGGAGCCCTTTAATTTTTAATTTTTAAAAAAATATTTTTAATTGATCAATTTCCACATAACAAATTATCAAACCATATAATCACATACATTATTTCCCCCCCCCTTGCCACCTCCCTCCCTCCCCCACCAAGGACTTCCCTCAGCTCCTCTCCCTGATTTCTCTTCACATATTTCCTCTGCATATTATAAAATTGTACAAAGACTTACATATCTATCCATCATGTTGTCAACCAACAAATTTGTGTATGTTTATTCAAAACCTGCCAAGGAGTCCAATTCATTTTGTTGTCTTTTTAAATAATTTGTAAAAAGCTCCCATTCCTCCTTAAAGTCACAGTTGTCCTTGTCTCGCAATTTGTAAGTCAAAGATATATTCCTCTATTTTACACATTTTTTCCTTCCCTTTCTTACGCAATTCTGAAAAGTATTTTACAAATGCTGCTCTTATTTCCATCATCTTGTCTGTGATCTTTAATTTTTAAGGTTTCTAGTCCTGAGTGATTCAGAGAAAAGCTTTAAAAATAGTCTGCTGCTCAGAAGCGGGATGCCAGCAAACGTCCCTCATCTGACTCTTGCGACTTGCTGCTCCTCTGTTGTGCCCTTTAATAGCTAAGGCAGGCCTTGCAATGTGTTTACTCCCTAAATGATTGTTTTGCCACCACTGAGAGCATCGGGTGAACAGCACCTGCTAGACTAGGCCAATGGTCTTCTCTAAACCTGCGTCATGTTGCTCTTGGTGGCCAACCAGGTGCCACAAGCAGGGTGTCGTTATACTAGCCTGCTTCCCCTTGTGTTCTGTTGCAACTAGTCATAGAATCATAGAATCATAGAATCATAGAGTTGGAAGAGACCACAAGGGCCATCGAGTCCAACCCCCTGCCAAGCAGGAAACACCATCAGAGCACTCCTGACATATGGTTGTCAAGCCTCTGCTTAAAGACCTCCAAAGAAGGAGACTCCACCACACTCCTTGGCAGCAAATTAGTCTTCGGAGGCAGCATGCTGTCTCTTAACCTGGAGGGGTTCGTTGTCGTGATCTGTGATCTTCAGATGAAGGGCAGTATACAAATTAGGTAGATAAATAGCTAGCCAGCCGTCATGGCTCATAGCCCTTGAATAGTCAGGGAGGGACCATGGCTCTGTTGCAGAACAGCTGCATTGGATGCAGAAGGTCCAGGATTCGTCCCTGGTGGCTTATCCTACAAGCATCTGGTTTGGCCACTGTGAGAACAGGATGGTGGACTGCGTGGGCCATTGGCCTGATCCAGCAGCCAGGCACTTCTTACATTCCTGTCTAGGTTGGGTTGTGAATGTCCCCTACCTGAAAGCTTGGAGAGTGGCTGCCAGTCAGTGTAGGCACCACTGCGCTAAATGGATCTGTGATCTGAGGCAGCAGCTTAGGGGAGGAGTGGGAAGGGGAGAGACAGGTTTGTTCCCACTCAGGATTTCCTTGTTTTTGCCAGTGAGGCTTCTGTGTGTGCCTTGTTCTACCACTTCACTGGCAGCGATTCATCGGGTAAAGCTTTTCCAAACACTGCGCCAGAGAAGGCAGTTGTTGGATTTCTGCCTCTTGGGTCATCCCTAAAGCCACAGGAGGCCTGCCAGGGGGAAAAACAACAACAGATGGCGCAAATTTAGATGATCTTAGGAACGCGGGTGGCGCTGTGGGTTAAACCACAGAGCCTAGGACTTGCCGATCAGAAGGTTGGCGGTTCGAATCCTCGTGACGGGGTGAGCTCCCGTTGCTCGGTTCCTGCTCCTGCCAACCTAGCAGTTCGAAAGCACGTCAAAGTGCAAGTAGATAAATAGGTACCACTCCGGCGGGAAGGTAAACGGCATTTCCGTGCGCTGCTCTGGTTCGCCAGAAGCGGCTTAGTAATGCTGGCCACATGACCCGGAAGCTGTACACCGGCTCCCTCGGCCAATAAAGCGAGATGAGCGCCGAAACCCCAGAGTCGGCCATGACTGGACCTAATGATCAGGGGTCCCTTTACCTTTTAAGTAGCATAAGAAACCATTTTGCTAGGAATAAAATAAAAGCCTTCACTCTTTTCTGCTACACTTCCTTGCTGCTGTAGTCAGCCTTGTAGTTCTGGATTCAGATTATTCCCACCTGTCATAGTCTAAACATGCCGTTTGTGATGAGCGGAAAGCCTTGGCAGATGATCTGGGAGGCTCCTGGCCTCTGCTTTGTTTGAGTTAATTCCTAATTCCTAGTTCTGCACAATATATACGCAGGTGGCCAGTCCCAAGTGGGAACAGGCTGGAAGGCGAAGCCGTCTTGCCTCTCTCCCCCTTCGCGACGAATAGCAAACTGATCCAGCTGCCGCGCAGATTTTATGTTGTTATTTTGCATGCAGCCATTGAGCAGGTTGCCCTGAGAGCCTTGCTTTTGGAGGGAGGGGCAGCGGTGAGAAGGGACTTCCCCAGGGGGACGGATCCTTTCCCTCACATTTAGGCAGAACCCAGGTTGCTTCAGAGTTGCCCTTGAAAATCTGGAACGGTTCAGACATGGCTTTCAATGGTATTTGTTGCTCAGGAGGATGCCGGCGGGGGGGGGGGGGGGAGGCACACAACACCGCAAGCTAGGGATGCAGTTGGGAGGCAGGCTTTGTGGGGAGATGGTGGTGGGGTGCTTGGAGTCTTGGCAGCTTCTTTCACCAGATGTCAAAGAGAACAGCAACAACAGCCCTGTTTAGGGAAGCTTTTAATGTTTGATGGTTTACTGTATTTTAATATTTTGTTGGAAGCTGCCCAGAGTGGCTGGGGAAGCCCAGCCAGATAGGCAAGGTATAAATTATTATTACTACTACTACTACTACTACTACTATCATTATTAGGTAAAGGTAAAGGGACCCCTGACCATTAGGTCCAGTCGTGGCCGACTCTGGGATTGCGGCACTCATCTCGCTTTACTGGCCAAGGGAGCCGGCGTACAGCTTCCGGGTCATGTGGCCAGCATAACTAAGCCGCTTCTGGCAAACCAGAGCAGCACATGGAAACACTGTTTACCTTCCCATCGGAGCGGTACCTATTGATCTACTTGCACATTGACGTGCTTTCGAACTGCTAGGTTGGCAGGAGCAGGGACCAAGCAACGGGAGCTCACCCCATCGCGGGGATTCGAACCGCCGACCTTCTGATCGGCAAGCCCTAGGCTCTGTGGTTTAACCCACAGCGCCACCTATTATTATTATTCAGTGCGTACCCTACTTCTCCTCCTCCTCACCCCTTGTCTAGGCAGTGGCCCAGCGCGAAGCTCAGAAAGCGTCCGACGCCCAGCGTGTCCTGGCCTCGGTGCAGTCGGAAGTTCAAGGGCTGGAGGCCGAGCTGGAGGCCATGCGCCGAGAGAGAGACAACCTGAAGATGGAGATGAGTTTGGTCAAGGTAAGGTGGGCAACCGGTCTTCCCAAGCGAGGGTGCTGCTTTTGCGGTAGGTGGGGGAACCGCAGCAAATATGAGAGTTCAGACATTTGGCACAAAAGGAAGTCCTCTTCCATGCAGTGCGTAAACTACGGAACTCCCTCCCACAGGAGGCGATGATGGGCACCAACCTAAAAAAGGGTTAGATAAATTCATGGAGGAGAGGACTACTGCTGGCCATTAGCCATGATGGCTATGCTCTGCCTCCAGACTGGGAGGCAGTAATGCTTCTGAATGCTGGAAGTTGCTGGAAGCCATAAGAGGGGAGAGAAGCTCTTGTGCTCAGATCCTGTTTGCTGGTTTCTCACAGGCATCTGGTGAAAACAGGATGCTGGACTAGGTGGGCCAAGATTGTACAGTCATACCTCTTGTTACGTTAGCTTCAGGTTACGTCTTTTCAGGTTGCGTCCCGCGGCGACCTGGAAGTACCGGAAAGGGTTACTTCCGGGTTTCGCCACTCGCGCATGCGCAGAAGCGCAAAATGACGTCATGCGCAGAAGCAGCGACCTGCGCGTGCGCAGACGCGGGTTGCGTTCTCTTCAGGTTGCGAACGGGGCTCTGGAATGGATCCTGTTCGCAACCAGAGGTACCACTGTAATTGAATTGTATGGAAGGAGGAGTTTTGATTGCTGCAGCTTTTCGCTGTGATTGCCAGTGGCGGAGCTCTGATGACGGACCTCACGTACCACTCGCCCAGTTATTGAGTTGCTATGGCTAATAACAACAATAATAAATTTATTACTTATACACTGCCCTTCTGGCTGGGTTTCCCTAGGCACTTAGGGTGGCTCCCAACAGAATATTAAAAACATAATAAAACATCATGGCAAAAACATGACTAATAAAGAATACTACTACTACTAATAATAATAATGTTACAGATACAGCAGTCCCGTTGAGCTGAGGTTGGTGCACGCACCTCTTTGATTCAAGGGCTTTCACCTTCAGCTGAAGTCTTTGTACCTGGCATTTGCAAGCTCCTTGAGGACTAGGAACATGTCAAGTCTTAAATGCAACACTAGAAGCTTGAAGTGACTGTCCCTTCCATCCCCACCCCGTCCCCTTTTGCACGTAGGCACGTTACGAGGCACAGAAGGTGAAGCTGGAGTCGGAGCTGAAGGTGGCCTTAGAGCAGCGGGTGACGGAGCGCATGGCTGAAGTTCACGAGGAAAGCTTGCGCCAGATGAGCAGCATGAGGGAGCAACACAGGTGGGGCAGGGCTCTAGGCCCTTCTGTGCCAAGCGCACCTCCAGCCAGAGGGAACCCCTGTCCTTAGACGCCAGCGCAGATAGCCAGCCCTCCTTCCTGGCTCTGGAGACGTGATAGAGGTTTATAAAATTATGCATGGCATAAAGCAAAGTCTCTCCCCTCTCATAACATTCAAAACGGAGATTTGGTACAAATAAAAGAAAGTACCGTATTTTTCGCCCCATAGGGCGCAAGTAGTTCTTTTGGGGGGGAAATAAAGAAAATAAAATTTATTTCCCCCCCAGCCCCCAGAACAGGCTGCTCTCCGCAAGCCGTGGGAGCCCTCCCACGGCTTGCGGAGAGCTACCCAAAGCCTGGGGCGCGACTGCTCAGCGCACCCCAGGCTTCGGGATAGAGGCAGCTCTCCGCAAGCCGTGGGAGCCCGGCGGGAACTCCCGCGGGCTCCCAAGGCTTGCGGATAGCTTCCTGAAGCCTGCATTCGCCCCATAGGACGCACACACATTTCCCCTTCATTTTTGGAGGGGAAAAAGTGCCTCCTATAGGGCGAAAAATACGGTACCTTTTCATGCAGTGCATAGCTGGAACTGTGGAACTCGCTCCCATAAAAGGCAGTGACGGCCATTGACTTGTATGGTTTTAAAAGAGGTTTAAACAACTTAAAGGAGGAGAAGGAGAGGGCTGTCGATGGCTACTAGCCATGATAGGTACGCTTGCGGGTTTCCCACAGGCAACGGCTACTTGTGAGAACAGAATGTGGAGCAGATGGGCCTTGATCTAATAATAATAATAATAATAATAAATTTTTATTTATACCCCGCCCTTCCCGGTTCAGAAAACCAGGCTCAGGGCAGCTAACAACTGATTTAAAACACTTAACTGATGCAACAAAAAACAGCATAAAATACAGTATAAAACGTGAATAACAATAAATTCAGAATTCAAAAATCAATTTAGGGGGGAAATGCATCCAATAAACATTAGATGATCACCAGGGCTAGCTGGCTGAATTAGTCCTATTTGGGCCAGCGAGGAGACCAGGGGAGAATTAGCTGTGGGATCCCAGAGCGGGTAATCTTCATAAAAAGGGGAGGGGGAGGGAAGGAAGGGGGAATAAAAGATCAGGCTAAGTTCAAGTTGAAAGCCAGGCGGAATAGCTCTATCTTACAGGCCCTGCGGATGGAAGTTAAATCCTGCAGGGCCCTGGTCTCACGGGACAGAGCCTTCCACCAGGTCGGAGCCATCACTGAGAAGGCCCTGGCCCTGTTGGAGGATAATCTGACTTCCTTAGGGCCCGGGCTCTTCTTGTGTTCTCTTGTTAGATCAAGCCAGCAACTGGCTTTATCTTGAGACAGGTGGGGAGGGGGGAAGAGCTTCCCCTTACTTTCATAATAAAGCCTTTTCCTAAGGTTCCCCGCCCTCAGTTAATGACTGTGCTAGGGAAACGGAGTGAGGATGAGTGGATTCAAGATGGTTCCTTCTCGAGCCCATCCCTGCCTTTTTCAAGATCCGCTGCTGCTTGGGGAGCCGTCAACGTCTTGGCTTTAAACCAGAAGTTCTTGTTTTCAGGGTCTGACCCCTTTCCTTCCCTTGGCAGGAAGCAGCTGCTGGAGCTGAGCAGCCACCATGAGAAAGAGCTGGCCAGCCAGCTAGCCCAGTTCAAAGCCGACCTGGCGGAGAGGGAGGAGAGGCAGAGGCACCTGGCAGAGGACTACGAGTGCAGGTATCTGGAAGCGGGGCGAGGGGGAGGTCTTTCTGGGGGTGCTGGGGAAGCTGTGTGTGGAGAAGGGGAAGGAGGGCTGGGCGGTGTCTGGTTTTCAACATTGCAATATATCACCAGCTAAACATTGTGGTATATCAATATATCACAATGTCTCAAATAAGGCTGGTACTATGTAGGGGCAAACAGGCTAATGCCCTGGCAACTGGACATTTAGGGGTCTGGTACATTTTTTACGGGTGGCGCTGTGGGTTAAACCACAGAGCCTAGGACTTACCAATCAGAAGGTTGGCGGTTCGAATCCCCGCAATGACGGGGTGAGCTCCCGTTGCTCGGTCCCTGCTCCTGCCAACCTAGCAGTTCAAAAGCACGTCAAAAAGTGCAAGTAGATAAATGGGTATCGCTCCAGCGGGAAGGTAAACGGCGTTTCCGTGCACTGCTCTGGTTCGCCAGTAGCGGCTTAGTCATGCTGGCCACATGACCCGGAAGCTGTACGCCGGCTCCCTCGGCCAGTAAAGCGAGATGAGCGCCGAAACCCCAGAGTCGGCCACGATTGGACCTAATGGTCAGGGGTCCCTTTACCTTTACTTTTATGTACAGTGGTACCTCGGGTTAAGAACTTAATTCATTCTGAAGGTCCGTTCTTAACCTGAAACTGTTCTTAACCTGAAGCACCACTTTAGCTACTGGGGCTGCCGCACCGCCAGAGCACAATTTCTGTTCTCATCCTGAAGCAAAGTTCTTAACCCGAGGTACTATTTCTGGGTTAGCGGAGTCTGTAACCTGAAGCGTCTGTAACCTGAGGTGTCTGTAACCCAAGGTACCACTGTAGAGGCAAACAGGGTAATGCCCTGGCAACTGGATATTTAGGGGTTAGGGTTAGGGTTAGGGTTTTTTTTTTTACTTTTTACATACCTTTAACTGTTATTTTATAGTCAGTGCCATGGGGCGACAGGAATCAGGAGAGAAGCACATGCATACACATTGTGATTGGCGATATATTTGCCATATATCGCCATGCTGAATATTATGAAACTGTTTCTATGATGTGGAAGGCTGTCCTAGAACCATGGTGTCTTTCCCACCCACCCCATAACCCCACCCAGGATCTCCAAGCAGCAAGAGGAGATTCGGGAACTGCAGGCCAAGTCTCGGCGGCTGGAGATGCAGCGAGCGGAGATGATGAGCCAGTTCCAGGCTATGATGAAGGCGCACTGGAACGAGGCCCTGCGCCTCTTCACCAGTGGCAGCCCAGCCTCCCCACAGCCCGACACCAAAGCCCAGCAGCAGGTGAGAGCCTCATTGGCACCGTAAGCAGAGCTGTCCTCACTCCTGGCACTCCCGGCTTTGACCCTCACTGGAAATGTAAATTCTTGAGGAGAAGAGTGGTGAGGGCAGCCTTTGCCAACACAACACTGCCCACGTGGAAAAACAGAAAATAAAATGTTTTTTAAAAACCCCCACTGCCCAGATGTTTTGGACTGTCACTCCCATCTCAACTAAAAAAGTTTGAAGTAGGACTTGCCTCTACACAAGCCATGCCTGGTTATTCTTCAGCAAGGCTTGTCCTTCGGCATCAGCCTTTCTGAAGCTGGCGCCTTCCTAGCTTTCCAAACTGCAACTCCCAGCTGGCAACTACCGCCACTTGCTTCCTTTTCTTCTGGACATGGGGTGTCTCTCCTTGGAGTTCAGCCATGGCTGGGAGTTTTAGAGGGCGCCAGCTTGGGGTGTGTGTGGCAGCAGCGACTACTATTGTTGTTGTTGTTGTTGAGTCGTTTAGTCGTGTCCGCCTCTTCGTGACCCGCTGGACCAGAGCACACCAGGCCCTCCTGTCTTCCACTGCCTCCCGCAGTTTGGTCAGACTCATGTTTGTAGACCGTCCCGCCATCTCGCCCTCCGTCGTCCCCTTCTCCTTGTGCCCTCCATCTTTCCCAACATCAGGGTCTCTTCCAGGGGGTCTTCTCTTCTCTTTTTTTTTTTATAAGATATTTATTAAGGTTTTTTGAAATATTACAGTGAAAATGAAAAAGAAAAAAGAAAAATACAAAATAAAAACAATTAAAAACACACATATTTTCTATTACTTATTTTCCTTTAGCTTGTTTCCCGGACCTCCTCGTACCTCCCTTTTTTGTATTCCACTTCAATTTATTGGTTCAGCAAATCCTTACCATTAGATTTTAACCCATTTATAACCCTTTTTTCATATTCTCTTAAAGCATTACAGCTGGAAACCGCTTAATTACTATCCAACATCGTTCTATCATTCATTAATTTTACAATATTTCTGTAAATAGTCTTTAAATTTCTTCCAATCTTCTTCCACCGACTCTTCTCCCTGGTCTCGGATTCTGCCAGTCATTTCTGCCAATTCCATATAGTCCATCACCTTCATCTGCCATTCTTCCAAAGTGGGTAGATCTTGTGTCTTCCAATACTTTGCAATGAGTATTCTTGCTGCTGTTGTAGCATACATAAAAAAAGTTCTGTCCTTCTTTGGCACCAATTGGCCGACAATGCCCAGAAGAAAGGCCTCTGGTTTCTTCAAGAAGGTATATTTAAATACCTTTTTCAGTTCATTATATATCATTTCCCACAAAGCCTTAATCCTTGGGCACGTCCACCAAAGGTGAAAGAATGTACCTTCAGTTTCTTTACATTTCCAGCATTTATTGTCGGGCAAATGATAGATTTTTGCAAGCTTGACTGGGGTCATGTACCACCTGTATATCATTTTCATAATATTCTCTCTTAGGGCATTACATGCCGTGAACTTCATACCTGTGGTCCATAACTGTTCCCAGTCAGCAAACATAATATTATGTCCAACATCTTGTGCCCATTTAATCATAGCAGATTTCACCGTTTCATCCTGACAGGGGGTCTTCTCTTCTCATGAGGTGGTCAAAGTATTGGAGCCTCAGCTTCAGGATTTAACAACTGCTAAAACTGACTCCTGCCCCCACATCCCTTTGCCATCCATGAACACTGTGTCTTACCTGAACTATATTGCTTCACTCTTCTGAAGCATCTGGAGAGTGGTGAAGGCAGGGCTGGGAGAATGAGCTCAGGATTCCTGGTTTGACTCTTGGGCTTGGAACTCACTGAGTGACCTGAGGCCAGTTTCCCCCACCCTCCGAAGCCTCACCTGCAGTAGCAGCTTCACAACACTATCCTGGTTAGTTTAGTTATTCGTATCGTAAAACCTTTATTGGCACCACATACAAACATCCAAAACAAATCAGTACAGAATTACCACCTCCCCAGTGGCACAAAACATTTGCTAAAAGAAAGGAGGCAGAGCAGTCTATCGTCACATCTCTTGGTCTCCAGGGAGATCAGACGTCTGCTGTGTATTCCAACAACAAAAAAACCAAATAGAGATATTTAGCCACTAACTTGGTGAGCTCCTGATCATTCCCCAGTAATAGAAAATGTATGACCTCCGACTCTGGTTTCCATTTGGGGATACAGAGTCAATCTAAAAATTGCTGGCGGAGATCAGCATACAGTTTGCAATGAAGAACCATATGTGTAAGGGTTTCCACCAGGTGGTCTTCACCTGGGCAAGTTCTTTCTCCTTCCACCCTGCCTGAGAACCTTCCCCAGAGGAGGTTTGATGGATTTGAATTAAACCTGGCCAGCGAAAATGCCCTTCTTTCTTGAGGGTTAAGCAGAAATTCAGGGTAATTGTGGTTAGTTTCATGTGCCCGAGAAAGTTGGAAATAAAGAGGGGGGCATGTTTTCTCTGCTGCTACTGTTAGTTCTTGGCGTTCAATATCCCACAACCTAGTTAGTTTATTTATTGCATTTTAATGCCACTTTTTCCTCCGGGGAGCTCAAGGTCGTGTGCAGGGCTCCCCCCCCCCCCATTTTATCCTCGCAATAACCCTGTGAGGTAGGTTAGGCTGAGGGGCAGCGACTGATCCAAGCATCCAGTGTGCTTCATGGCTTAAATGGGGATTCGAACACTGGTGAATCACAGCAAGATCAACGTTGCAAAATTTCCAGAGCTCCCTTGCCTTTGAGCAGATCCTTTGTACAATTCACCAGGCACTTAAGAACCCTGTAGATTTGTTGCTCAGTTCTTCGTTAAGAAGAGATTCCTGTTGCTGCTCAATTTCCATTGCGTGAAGAACGACTACTGTATTTTTTGCTCTATAAGACTCACTTTTTCCCTCCTAAAAAGTAAGGGGGAATGTGTGTGCGTCTTATGGAGCGAGTGCAGGCTGCGCAGCTATCCCAAAAGCCAGAACAGCAAGAGGGATTGCTGCTTTCACTGCGCAGTGATCCCTCTTGCTGTTCTGGCTTCTGAAATTCAGAATATTTTTTTTCTTTGTTTTCCTCCTCCAAAAACTAGGTGTGTCTTGTGGTCTGGTGCGTCTTATAGAGTGAAAAATACGGTACTTTCCTTTTAGCTGCAGGGTGCTTTATTGAGGGGGAGGGGACTGACCAGTGTTGCCTTCGGAGCTTGCTGTCTTTTAACCCCTTGCCCTCCTTCCATAGGACGCCTCCTCCAACCTGGAGCTTCCGCAGCCCTCCGAATCGCTGACGAAGACCCAGAAGGCGGAATCTCTTGGGAGCAGCCAAGGGGCAGGGGACTGCGAGGGGTCGGCGTGGGTGCAGGCGGTCCCCCTCCAGCCTGCCGCCCAGCGCAGCTCTTCGCGGGGCCCACCAGACGCTCCCGAGAAGTCCCTGCAAGATGCTTACCGCCATCTTCTCCCCTTGCTCCCAGACATGGGGCGTCTCTCCTCGGAGTTCAGCCACGTTTTCAACTACAGCCTCCTCAGCCAGCCGGGCTTCCAGCAGCTGGAACCGCAGGTGGACAGCTCTGTAGCAGGTGCGCGTTGGGTCAAGTCCAGTAATTTCAATGGATCTGCTCGCGAGTAAAACGTAGCGTCATTTAATACCACCCATTGTGAGGACTTTTGTTCATGTCATTGTGAAACAGCTGCGGGTTTTTTGAAAATATATTTTGGCTAAAGTGTCAGGCCAGTCGATTTCTCTTCTTTGTTGTATTCATGCTTTGGAAATACAGTGGTACCTCGGGTTACATACGCTTCAGGTTACATACACTTCAGGTTACACACTCCGCTAACCTAGAAATAGTGCTTCAGGTTAAGAACTTTGCTTCAGGATAAGAACAGAAATTGGGCTCTGGCAGCCCGGCAGCAGCAGGAGGCCCCATTAGCTAAAGTGGTGCTTCAGGTTAAGAACAGTTTCAGGTTAAGAACGGACCTCCGGAACGAATTAAGTACTTAACCCGAGGTACCACTGTATTTTATCTGCATGGTTGCCCTTCATAAAGACATAAAAACATAGAAATTGTCGGGTCATCCTAGTCCAAGTCCTGAAGTGCAGGGATCACAGCTGAAGAATCCCTGACATGCATGTGTGAATTTTACCTGGAAATAGGTGGTTTTAAAAAAAGAAAGTTAAAATGCAAGGGGACTGAAAGCGGCAAGTGATTTGACCACAGTGGGCTTTTGCAACTGAGCAGATATTTAAACCCGGGCCTCCCATATTTCTCTGTTTCTGTCTCTCTCTCGCCTGCTTCAGGTCTGCCTTTCCACCCTGATAACCTGGCGGAGCACCCGTTCACAGATGACACAGATGAGACCATGACTGAGGCAGCAGGCCACGAGGGAGAGACCCTCCAGCAGAGCAGTTTGGAGGGTGGAGCTCAAGTGCCTCAGCCCGACTTGAATTACTACTTGCGTTTGGTGTGTCTCGCCGTGAACCTAATCTCTGCTCTTTCTCTTTTCAGTCTGTAGGGGTGGGAGGGAACTGTGATGATGGGAGTCCTTCCGTGCAGGGTGGGCTGATTTCAAATCAAGTCTTCTCATTTTGAAATGCATCATCTTGCTGTAGTGGCCTTCACCCTTCTTCTGATAGGAAATGCTCTGTGGGGACAGGAGGGGACATAAAAATGGGGGTGTCAAGGAGAGTCAGTGTGTGTGTGTGTGTGTGTGTGAGAGAGAGAGAGAGAGAGAGATGCCCTATTTTCATCTGAGGAATGTTGGAGGGTATGCAATGTGCAGCTTGCATCCTTTTATAATACAGTCGTACCTTGGAAGTCGAACGGAATCCGTTCTGGAAGTCCGTTCGACTTCCAAAACGTTCGGAAACCAAAGCGTGGAAGCCACATCGGACGTTCAGCTTCTGGAGCCAAAACGTTCGAGAACTAAGCTGTTCGAAAACCAAGGTACGACTGTACTTAACTTCAGAATCCTGACAGTGGCTCTTTTTTACACAGAAAAGCACCCTTTGACTCATGGTAAGAGGGGACATAATTCAGTTTTAAGTGACTCTCAGTTTTAAGTGCATCATGGTGGTGTTAAATAAAGATTTTGTTTTTAACGAGGTTGCTTAAAAGACACTTATTCTAGGTTTACTTTATTTTATTTAAATCTTCAGTTCTTATCCACAGTGAATTCTTGGCTGTTAATTATTTCTGTAGCATAAACGTCTTAGGAGAGTAACTGCGGAACCTTGACCGCTTCCTTGTTGATTTCTTTGGCCAAGGAGGAGATGGGTGTGTAGGAAGGAGGGAAGGCTGCACACCTAACTCCTGTCTCCTCACCACTCTCCAGATTTTGGACCGCTCTGCAAATGAAACTGCTGCGCAGAAGCAGGAAGGGGTCTCCACGGACAGCCCACCACCTGCCGCAAACCAGACGCAGTTCGGTAAGAGCAGACCCCAGGCCCCTTCTCCTTCTGCACAAGGGAGCTCTGTGGTCCTCTTGTGGCTCCTGGCTGTCCCTCGTTCGCTCCCCATCCCCTTGCTGCGCCCACCTGTTATTGGAATACTGCTGGGAAGATGGGGGCATCAGGCAGGCCCCCAGCTGGCTCTAGCCACCGGCCGGCAGCCGGTCTCCCTTGGAACAGCATCAGTCAGCGACACGAGCCTCAGATACGTTTAGAGACCCGTGCACGCTCTATCAGCAGAGTGTGTAAATCTTCTCACAGCAGAAGAGGCGGACAGAGAAATGTGTAAGCATAATGTACAGCATTTTATTCAGCATAGTTCAGGAACAAAGGAAAACATGTCTGCTTCCCTTCGTCTCCAGCAAAACAGCAGGAAGCAAAAGCAATATACAAAACGGAAGTTCCCAGCAAGTGCTGGAAGTAAACAGGCATGTGACACACAACAGTCCTGCCTGTTCCCTTTTAAGGTGGAACAGAACTATATCCTAACACCTGTGGGTGGTGCATCTCCCTATGGGTGATGGTCGCTGGCATGTTCAAGGCAGTGGCTGGAAGGGCGTTCAGGGTTTGCAGAGCACTGGACTGCTGCTAGCGATCTTCCTCGACTCTTACTCTGAGATCAGTACCCTGGAGAGCTGCAGCCAGTTAGCAGAGACAGTTCTGATCTAGAGAGACCAATTATTCAGACTCTGAACAGCTTTCCACCTTCCTGCATTCTGTGGGTCTCTCCCTCTTGCAGCCACCATCCGGTGGCTGCCGTGGGGGGAGATAGCGCTCGGGGGCTCATTTCACCAGCTTTGCCAGAGGCACCTCCTGCCCCTGAGCTGTGCCAACCAGTCATCATTGCAACAAGTGTTTATAAACCAGTTGCTGACTTTCCATTTTGATTTTCCTCTTCCCTCCCTGCTGCTTTTACCTTGCGAGTTGCGGGCTTTTGCTTTGCTTTTTTAGACTGTAAGCCTGCGGGTGGGGACTGCCTCTTTGGCCGAAGACCTGGGTGCAAGTAAATAAAGAACCAGTGCTCAAAATCTTCCCGACCTCCTTTCCAGGCACGTCACTGTCCTACCATGAACGGTCCACAGCCCTGTGGGATGCGGCCCAGCCGTCTGCCAGCACCATTCACATCCAGCAGCCCAGCAGTACTGCCGTCCACAAAACCAAAGTACCTTTGCTCAAAGGTAGGCAGGCCAGGCCAGGCCAGGCTGCTTGCACCCAGAAGCAGCCCTGCCCCAGTGTGGTGTAGTGGTTAAGAGCAGTGGACTTGTAATCTGGTGAACCAGGTTCGATTCCCCGCTCCTCCACATGCAGCTGGTGGGTGACCTTGGGCTAGTCACACTTCTCTGAAGTCTCTCAGCCTCACTCACCTCACAGGGTGTTTGTTGTGGGGGAGGAAGGGAAAGGAGAATGTTAGCCGCTTTGAGACTCCTTTGGGTAGTGATAAAGCGGGATATCAAATCCAAACTCTTCTTCTTTACACCCAAGGCAAAACCCTGGTGTCTAGCCATCCCATGAGTGGCAGTGGCTATCCCTCTAGTATGAATTCTGTGGGCCCATTCCCTGATCTTTCCCCCCCCCCTTTTTCCTCCGCAGCCCACGAGGGGGGGATCCTGTCCCCAAAGCAGGTTGCTGAAGTTTCACGCCTGCTGAGGCACCACCAGGCCAAAGGCAGGGCTGTGCCTTCTCCAGAGGACCTGTATAAATACTTGCGCGAGATAGGCCAGAATGGGTAAGGCTGAGGTGTGTGTGGGGGGGTGTATTTTCCTGAGTCCAGGCACAACCTCTTTTTGGGGGGGGGGGGTTGGCAGGGTTTAGACAGGGCTCCTCAAAAAATGTTGCCCTCTGCGGTGCGGGGCAGAGGAAAGAGACAGGCTTTAGGGTTTCCTGGTTTTTTTATAGAAGGGGTCTGAATTTCATTGTACAGGATTTTGTTTTTGTTTTTATAATATTTTTTATTAATTTTTAGCATACAATTTTTTTAAAGACATACCACACAAATTATTATACATATGTCCTTGTTTGGACTTCCTTCAGCGTCTCTGATAGCCTTCCGTCTTGATTATTTCTCCTGCAGTTCTTAACTTAATATTGCCTTTACCTTTTCTAGCAAATCATTTCTCCCTTTCCATTTTTACAATATTTCTTAAATTACTCCTCACAGAACTTCTTGTAGTCCTACAAACGTAATCTGATCATCACAAATACTTTTCAGATACTCAGTAAATTTAGTCCAGTCTTCGGTAAACCTCTGGTCCCGCTGGTCTCGGATCCTTCTTGTTAGCTTATCTAATTCTGCGTAGTCCATCAATTTCATCCTCCGTTCTTCTAATGTTGGTAGTTCTTCTTGCTTCCATTTTTGGGCCAATAATATTCTTGCTGCTGTTACTGCAGGATTTTGTACAGGATTTTGGTGGGCGGCAGGGGCAGGATGCCTCAGTTTTGTTCTGAAGCAGAATTCCCATCTTCTTCCCTTTTTTTTCTCCTTCTGGTGGGGGTGTTTTTGCTTCAGGACAGATGCCAAAGGCGATGCAAATCTGCAAGCGCGCCGGAACCCCAACCCCAAGTTGATTGACGCCATGAGGAAAGAGGTACGTGCGCCATTCTTTTGGAAGGGGCGGGAGAAATTCTGAGGTAGGAGTTGCTCTTTAATTTTCAGGAACGGCGGAGAAGGGGTGGGGAGGCAGGTTAACGAACCAGGGAGCAGAAAGCTTAAATCTTATAGGAGGTTTTGGTCTGTCATGTCGAGGAACGGGTGTCTGTCAAAAGCCACTGTCATTCACCCCCTCTTCCTTCTTCAGATGGCCTCTGCACGCCGCATGGGTGCTTCGGGGTTTGGGCGCGAGAGACCCCAGGCCGCCGCCAAAGCTGGGAAGAAGCCCTCCAGCACGCCTGCCTTGAACCCTCGCACCAGCAGAGGAGGCGGCGGCGTGTGGCGATGATATTTGGCGCAGCTGGACTGTTTATTCCTTACCACGCTGACCTTCCCCCTCCCCTTCCCTGACCTGTCTGGGCCTCTGGTGGGGTGTCTGGGAGCTGCTCTCTGATTTGAAGCCCCCGCCTTAATCTCCAGTTTTACCCTCCAACCATTTGCTCCAACCTGGAGTCTAAAGTGTTGCCTTTTAAAAAACGGAATGTGCGTGTTGGATTTTGTGGGTTTGCTTTTTTTGGAAAAACAAAACCTTCTCTTAAACCCTGCAGCTTTGAGAGACTTGAGGTGGCAGGAACACCAGCTCCTCTTTTTTCTTATTCCCAGCAAAAGGCGACGGCCCTCGCTGGGCTCAGTGCCCTTTGCATCTGTCCCTCCTCCTGCCCTCCTCCCCATCTCCCTCCTCAAGTCAACTTCAGCCATTTCGTTCTCTGGAGAGAGGAGGCCGATGATTCAAGGCAACCTGGTTCACCCGTCAAAGCAGCTTGGTTGCAGTTGTGCATATAGGAGGTTGCAGGGGGCAAGAGGCCTTCCCTTCCTTAACAAAACCTTTCTGGACCTCTTTCCCAACACGCTGCATCCTGATGTTTTAAGTGCTTTGTTCTGAGTGTGCTGTTTTAGACACACCTGGCTTTGCAGTGTAAGTTGACTCTCTTTTTGCACAGTTAATTATTTTTGTATTATCACTGTTATTATTTTCTAAAATAAAGGAATATTGAGCAGTCGGTTTCCGTATCTCTCTTTCCCTTTCTCTCTGTTTGGCTTCCTGCCACCGTCAAAGGAAATAAAAGCTATTTTCCTCCCTGCTCATGGCATTACCTTCCCTCTGCCGTATCTGTTGACATTAAGCAAAGACCCAACCCCTTTCCTTCCCATGGCAACATTTCTGTTGGAATCCTTGAAGTTTTTTCTGCCCCAAAAGAAATTTGGGATGCAGAATTCCTGGGAGACCAAAAGATGCCGGTTCTGGTGGTGGTTAGTTCAGTTCCGAGGCCATTTGTGAAATTCAGCCTTTCTCACTGTCCTGGAATGTACACAGCCGTCTTTTATGCTCCACCAGCAGGTTACTTTACTTAACAGTTCCGTTGATTTTCTCACAAATGGGTGTAAGATTGTGAGAGACACAAGCGCGTGTGCAGATATCCCCTGCTGTCATTTCAGTGCGTGCCCTCTCTCCAAAGGAAAACCACATCAACAAGCATGTGCCGGGGAAAATAGCACACTTTCCTCTAAACACTGGAAACTTCAGTTCCAGAAGACTTTATTGCTCTAATCGGCATTTCCTAAAGCAAAAAACAGAGATCCTCCCTGGACGGGTGTGTGTTGGATGCCTAGAGGTGAGAGGAGGCTTCCCTGGGGTCTGATCTTAGCTATGAGGCTGGCTGCACTGCAGTTCTTTCCCCGTGTTTCTCCACCACTTGTTTATTTCAGGAAACCTTTTCTTGGATGCCAGAAAAAAAACTTCCTTTTGCATTCCTGCTTGTGTGGTTGTGGCTTGGTTACTCCGGGGAGGAGTTCACAGTTCCCATCCTCAGAGTCTTTAAGCAGTTGGAGCCTTGGCAGTTCTCCACGGAAAGCGACATAATTCACATGGCCCACACTTTCACAGGTCTTCTTGGTGCAAATGCCACCTACCTGTCCCGAGTGCTTTTTGCTGGTCTGCTTTCAAACATAGCTGCCCTTAAATGCAGACCTCTCAAGCTCTTCCTTTGAAACACCCCCCTCCTCGTATGAAAGAAATGGAAGTCTAAGAAGCTACCCCAGTGGTGGTGGTGGGGCTCCACACATCAGCCCCATGCCCCATCCCTACAGCCAACAGTGTTGTCAGCCAAGCTGTAGGATGAGCCACGGAGGCACCAGCAACATCCCAAGGCTTTTGCAACACAGGCGGCCTCCAGATTGCAAAATCTCTTACCTGTGCTTGATTACTGCTTCCTGCCTGTCCTTGCCTCCGGTTAACTACCCTTTACCTCCTTTGACATCTCTGTTAACCCCCTCATTGCTTGTCAGTTGTTGCTTCGTTTGCGCAGAACACACAAGCAAGACAGCTCAAATGTCCTGACTAGAGCGTTCTCGGACTCTGTTCTCCTCCAAGCCTTCCTCAGGTTGCTATGCAAAGGAAAGACGTATTCACCTGCCGGAGTCCTCTTCTCAAAATGTCCTGGTCATCGCTGTGCATTGGAGACTGTCTCCTGCTGTATTGCTCCGCTTCCTGTTGTGTAAGCCTTCGCCTCTCTCTCTTCTTTTCCTCCTCCCCAAATTCACACCAGCACCCCATCCTTTGCACATGCTCCCCCCAGCACACTTAAGTATGCACACTTAACTTCGCACACTCCACTCTTAAAACCACCCTTCTTCCCAAGATGCTCTCATCTTCCTGATTTGCCACATCTGAACCTCCCAGGCTGTGGACTGCAAACCTCGGCCCCCCCCCTCCCCAGGCACCCGTGGACACATGGCTGTCATGGCCTCTTCCTCCCTCCCCGCTCTCCACCTTCCCCCTCCATGAGAACCTAATCTGATTAGCTGTAAGAGACAGCGAACGTGGATTATGGGTTTATAAAAAAAACAAAAATCCAGCCACCTCCCTCTCCTGATCGCGATGCTCCCCCCCCACGCCAAGCAGATCACGAACGCCCAGGTATTACAGCTCCAGTGTGTTGCTCTTGGACCTGAGAGGGACCCAGCACCCAGTGGCCACCGGTGCCCCGTATTCCCTGTGCCCCACAGGGAAGATCTGGGGCGGGGAGAGGAGCTCTGTGGTGTCGGGGCAAACCCCATTTCTCCAACGGATGGTGAACTCTGGGGTTGACTTTTGGCATTTGCCTTTTGTTGGAGTTGCTTCATCACTATCGGGTTCCTGGTTTTCGTTTCGCTCCCTCGGATTTAGTGGCTGGGATAGAAATATTATTTTTTTTGCTTCGGTTTTTTGGAAGCGCTGGAAGTAGCTTGCGGACCAAGTCTTGGTAAGAGTGTGGCGCCTGTAGGCTGACGAGTGTGGTGTGGGCATGTGTCCCTGGATCGGGGCTGGAGAAGGAACCGAGAACCCCCGCCAAACCCTTTGTGGTCCCCCCAGCCCATGTCCTAGTGGGTTAAACCAATCAAGAAAGCAGTGGGGGGGGGGTGACAGAAGGTCTGCTTTTAGGGTTCACGACTGGGACAAGAGTTCAGTCAAGGGAGACCAGGAGATGGAATATCTTCAATTTCCTCCTTTTCCTCATGGCTGCTCCTTTGCCTGTTTCGTTGCAGTGTCCAATGTTAGGTGCTGTGAGAAAAATGGAGCATGTAAAAGAGAAAGGAGGGGGGATTTTTATTTCCTTAGGAGGTGTGTGATGAGCAGGTGGGGGAGAGTAGACCAAAAGGAACCAGAGGGGACAAGAATTGAAGGAGGAGACTTTGGCGGAAGAGAGTGAACATTGTGTTTCGTGGATCCTGCAGGAATTTGGCTCAGTGATGGAAAATGTGATGCCCGGCATTGTATATTTTGGAATAGGATGGGAACGGGGATAATCTCCCTAGTGGTCATTTTCGCCTGTTGGGATTGGGAGAAGTCAGTAGATGCAGTTGGTGGGCTTGGACCAGCCAAAGTTAAGTCACGCTTTCGCCCCATTAAAACAAATGGGATTTAGAAGTTCTGCTGATTTATCGAGATGACTAAAAAGCATGACTAGGTCCTGCTGGATCGGAGCTAGTACAGTTCAATTGTTCTGCTTTGCTTCTCTTCCTCCCCCCCCCCCCGGTCTCCTCGGCCGTGATCTTGTAACTGTCATGTTGGGGGAAGCGGAGAAGGGATTAAGCCAACCCTCACACCTGTCTGAGCTTCGTGTAAGAAGCTCATCTGGAGGTGGGGGTGGCAAGTGTGCAAGAGAGCCTTATAACTTTTGAGTCCCAGGGTTAAACGCTATAGCTGCCATCTCTCTTGCTGGGAATGTTCCAGAAGGAAGGAGGAGCTTGGGAGGAGAATTAGCATAGGTGGCAGAGAGGCAGTCCGCGGCTCGTTCTGCATTGGGGGCATCCAGAACACACTTTTGCCGTGAAAATTGGCTGTGTCCACATGTGCTGCGATGGTCAGTCTAGGCTGTATCCAACTAACTTTTAACTCTGAGTAGAGCCATTGAAATCAATGAACCAAAGCGAGTCATGTCCATTGATTTCATTGGGTCTGCTCTGACTAGGGCCAACATTTGGATACGACGTCGTGGGTCTGGATTATACCATTTTAGGTGGCATGCAGGAGCTTGTATGATTGAATGCCCCCCTCCCAGTTTTTTATGCATAGAAATCCACTCTAACCATTCCCTGGACAGGTAGTTCTCTATGTACTGGAAAATTTTGGAATTGTGAGACCACATTTGGACTTGGAGGTGGTTCTGTTTCAGCACAGACCAGCAGAAAACGAGCCTTAACCTTCTGTCTTTGTGGCTGGGCTCCTAAAAGTTAGGGGTACCAAGGAACAAGCCTCAACCGATGGCGCTTGTTTGTACCTCCCGCCATTTGCTTCGAAGAGAGAGACCTTGACAGCCGGCCATTTTGCCTTGAGTCAACGGGTGGAAGCGGCAGGGTCGGTTTATGAGGGCGTGCTTTCTGACTTTGCAGCATTAAAAAGAAAAGGAAGATTCAGGCAAAGAGTATCCCAACACTTTACTCTAAAGGGGAATAGCTGTATTGAAAGAAACCTTATTTGAAAGGTGCTTGTCCAGCTGTGGCCTCCCTTTAGTTCTTATAGTTAAGAAACAGGTTTTTAGAGTAGGTGGAGGCAACAGGAGAGAGGCGGTTGAGTTTTCTGCTGGAAATCTCAAGTCATTCCTTCTTATTTCCCTTGTCTCCTGTTCCAGTCCATGCTGTTGAAATCTTCTGGTCCTCTGTCCCTTAACATAATTCTTTTCCTGTGATTCTTCCCATTCCTGTAATCGTTACATTGCTGATAGCCATCAAAATAATCTGATTTCTCCTTTCATCAAAGCCGTTATTCTTCTCATCTATATCCCTGTGCCCCTCACTTTGCTCTGTCCCTCTCAGCCACATGACTTCAACTTTCCTTCATCTTGAATGTCTCACTTCATCAACCCTCCATCTTTTTATTGAGTCTTTCTGCATCTTTCGATTCCTTGTAGGGCTGGGGAAGAAATATGCAACAATATGCAAACCAAAGGACAGCTATCCTTGAGAATTTGCACTTCTCTGAATATTGCAATAACTTTTTTCCCCAACCAAAAAGAGGTGTGTCTTAGGAGGGAAAGTTCATATTCATTCACGTGTTGCTGAAAATAGCATACAGAAATGCACCATGTTAAAGGAAATTGGTTATAAGAATTCACTATATTTGGGGGGCAGGAATTGCTTACAAAAAGATGTGTATTAGGCGAGACGCTGATGAATTTTTGTGGGGACTTTTAAAAAAATATATCCTGCAAACATGTGGCGATGTGTACTGAAGACTGGAAAATGAGAAACAGAGAGAAACTAAATTGAGAGACTTGTCCACCCACTAATTTTATGTTAAATGCCTTCTTCCACTCAAAAGCACCCCAGATACATCACCCAGTCATCACATTCTCCATTTTGACTTCTGACTTCTCTGTATTTGACCAGCCTCTGTGCTCTTAATAATTGGGATTGTCTTGGATCTAGTAGGATTGATTCATGTCTGGCTGGTGCTAAAGCAGGGTTTTATTACCAGTGCCCTTAATTTGATTATAAACTTGATGCATTCCATTAGCATGCTCAGGGCCCCACTGGATCAGGATGGAGACCCATCCGCTTCACCATCCCCTTCTCACAGTGACCAGCAAAATAATTCCTAAGAAGGCTGCCAGCAGGACCTGAGGGAAACAGCCCTTTCCCCACTTGGGATTCCCAGCAGTGGGTGTTCAGAGGCACACCTCCTTTTCTGATAACCCTCCAAACATCAGCTCTGCCGCTCACTATTCCCGACACCAGCAGTGAGTTTTTGCTAAAGCTTTTAAGAGGAAGAAGCCAACTCCTGTAGGGAGAGAAGCAAGAGGGGATCCTGTTGCTGTTATGTGTTCCTATACCAAATCATTCATTCATTCATTCAGCCAGAACCTTTGAGAGCCAGTGAAAGTTTTACTTGTCCTGTTTAGTGTGTGTCGGGGGAATTCCTGCCTGCCGTTGAATCTGTTTTCCCTGTGGTGCCACCAGAGTGGGACTTCGGTGCAGATCATAGAATCATGGAATTGTAGAGCTGGAAGGGACCGCAAGGGTCATCTAGTCCAACCCCCTACAATGCAGGGAACTTTGGCCCAATGTGGGGCTCGAACCCACCACCTTGAGATTAAGAGTCTCACGCTCTACAGAGTGAGCAACCAAGGCAGATAGGCCTGGACCCCCACCCCCAATAAGACCATTAATTCCAGAGTCTACAATTGCCTAAGTTCCCTGCTCTCGGATCGTGAAGCGGAGGAAGAGATCTGGCAGAAGGCCTCAGCATCAGGCACAACACATCACAGGAGGGGCAGAGAGTGGTGCAAGGGAATGTCTCTGGCATGCGTCTTATTCCCAAACGCATTCTCTCCAACGTAGCTGACAGGTGAAGACATGTGCGAGAGATTCACGGCGCAATAATGTGTCGTAACTTATCAAAGTATGATTGAAATATTTATTTTGGAAATAATTCCTGGAACCCAGAAAGAATGCTCTCATGTTCAGATGTCGCATGCTGCATCTTTTAAACTTGAAATGCTCCTGTATTTCAGAACTTGGTA
This sequence comes from Podarcis pityusensis, assembly GCF_964106645.2. Classification (NCBI taxonomy): domain Eukaryota; kingdom Metazoa; phylum Chordata; class Lepidosauria; order Squamata; family Lacertidae; genus Podarcis; species Podarcis pityusensis. Next base: position 50,787,904 of record NC_138038.1, on the reverse strand, counting down.
TATACGTACATCTCTGTCTTTGTGTGTGAGAGCGAGCCAGTTCACAAGAACTTTGATAGTGTTCTGCTCCAACTGGGTCAAAACTTGGGCAGAGAGGGCAAGTTAAACCCCGCCGTGCCTGGGTCAATGACAGACGGGGGTCAGAAATTCATTGACACCGGTCAGGAGTAAGTGGAATCTGAAAAGCAGAATTTAGGAGAGAGCTGATGTATGGAAGTGAAAGCTGGACCATAAAGAAGGCTGATCGCCGAAGAATTGATGCTTTTGAATTATGGTGCTGGAGGAGACTCTTGAGAGTCCCATGGATTGCAAGAAGATCAAACCTATCCATTCTTAGGGAAATCAGCCCTGAGTGCTCACAGGAAGGACAGATCCTGAAGCTGAGGCTCCAATACTTTGGCCACCTCATGAGAAGAGAAGACTCCCTGGGAAAGACCCTGATGTTGGGAAAGATGGAGGGCACAAGGAGAAGGGGATGACAGAGGACGAGATGGTTGGATAGTGTTCTCAAAGCTACCAGCATGAGTCTGACCAAACTGCGGGAGGCAGTGGAAGACAGAAGTGCCTGGCGTGCTCTGGTCCAGGGGGTCACGAAGAGTCGGACACAACTAAACGACTAAACAACAACAACAACAGGAGAGAGCTTCCATGCTTGAACATTCACGCTGATGCTGTTCACACACAAAACTTGGGCAGAGGTTATACAGTGCCTCCTGAACATTTATCCTGAGGTTTGCGACACCAAGGTTACAAGTCCTTGTCAGCTAGTGGCTGTTACCTCACACTTTCCAGTGCACTTTTCTGTCACTTTTTTTTGGGGGGGGTGGGGAACTCTCTCCCCAAGAACCCTTTACTCATGAGTAGCTCTACTTTGGGCTCTTAGGCACACACTCCTTTGCCAGCTAGCCTGAACGTCTTTGCTCTCAAATTGAGAGATGGTTCTTCTGCTCCAGAAGAGTTAGGGACCCAACCCAAAAGTCCTTCTTTGGAAACCTCTAGAGACATGTTCCAGGGGTCTGGTCTCTCTCTGGACGCAAAGGTCTTCTGATCATTGCCAGAGTTGGACTCTGTCTGCTCACCGGAATCTCCTGGCTCTGGGCATCCTGGGGCTTCATCGGAGGAAGTTACCCAGGGTGGGACAGAGTCCAGCTAGACAGGTTGTCAAATAAGCGAAAAGGTAAATGCAACTATTAAGATTTGTATTCCCTGCATAGTGCAGAAAAGGGGATGGATGGAAACTTTATTATGCATTGGCAGGAGTCAATTTCTCCATGGGTTTTCTGTGCCTGCGATATTGGTGATGACGATCTAGTCTCAAATGCTGTAAAAGTCATGGGCATTTTAATTCTCCAAGTGTAGGAATGCCTCTGCTACAGATCTTGATCTCTGCTATTATCTGTTTGGAGGACAGGTAACTGAAATTGTACCCATTTCACGCTCCGCAGTGAAGCCGCAGCAAAGTGCAATGGGGCAGGGGAGGTTCTTGCAGAGAAAGGAGGAGCTGTTTTGATGTCACCAGCGTAACGGTCTGGGTAAAACAAGGTCTCAGAGGTGAGGATCAAAACTCCCTGAAAGTATCCCCATTTATCTAGCACACTTGGAATGTGGATCAGAGGCGGTTTAGAAGGGAGGTGATGCCTGGCTAAGAGGGACCAGTAAGCTAGATCCAGCGGAAGTCAACCCCAAATGTGAGATGGGCCAACTAAAAGAAATATTTCCCCTTCCCTTTGTTTTGTAGTTTCTCTCTGAGCATAAAATTATAATATTATATGCTTGATTTAAAATTGGGTGTGTGTGTGTGTCAGATTTGTCTGTTTTAGTCTGAAGGTTGTTGTCTCTCATCTTTCTGTTGTTCTTTTTGTGCAGTATTTCATTTATTGATTAGATTTCTTACCTGTTCTTCAGAGTAAGGCACCAGGACAGATTACAAGAATCTAATATACAATTGTAACACTATTTTTGGATGGGGGACTGCATGTTGTGATCCCTGCATTGTAGGAGGTTTGACCCTTGGGATCCGTTCCAACTTTAAAATTAGATGATTCTACGTTACAAACAAACATGTAAACAGTTCCAAATGCAACAGAGCAGTATAAATGCAACGAAAGAGGTGGTCCCCGCAATGCAAAATACCTAAACCGCCAAAGAACAGGATAAAGAGGTGTGCATTTTCAGCACACACTGAAAGCTATGCAGCTAAGATGCTAAATGCACTTCTGTGGGGAGGGTGCTGTTCCTTGCACTTCTGCCTGTACGTAGCAGACATGCACTGTGACTCTTTACCTTTCGTTCATGTGATAGCAGCCAATTGATTCAGGATTGCAGTCCTTTCCTATCCTGTTCCTCCCACACTCCCTTATGTAGGCGTGCATTCCTTGCAAGGGAGGCCAGGAAAAAATCACTGTATATAATAACGGCAATTATTTTGCACAGGACATTCTCTTCGTTTAAAACAGTCAGCAGAATCGAGTGGCAAAGCCATTCCCAGACTCCAGCACTTCAGGCAACTGGTGGGGAGTTCTCTATGTGGTATGCCCCGCGGAGGACCTTAAGGTCCACAAATGACAACACTTTGGAGGTCCCAAGTTGCAAGGTGGTTAGATTGGTCTCAACTAGGGCCAGGGTCTTTTCAGTACTGGCCCCGACTTGGTGGAACGCTCTGTCACAAGAGACTAGGGCCCTGCGGGACTTGACATCTTTCCGCAGGGCCTGCAAGACAGAGCTGTTCCGCCTAGCCTTTGGTTTGGACTCAATCTGACCCTTATGTTTCCCTCCCCTTATGGTTTTGAACTATGGGCTACTATTAAAACGAGGCTGCATTTTAAATTGCATTTTAACCTGTATTTTAAATTGGTTCCCCCCCCCTTCCCTATTATGTTTTTATTGTGCTTTTATTGGTGTTAGCCACCCTGAGCCCGGCTCTGGCCGGGGAGGGAGGGGTATAAATAAAATTTATGATGATGATGATGATGATGTCAGGACTCTCCTACAAATCCACACCCCTCTGAATACAGGAAAACAGCATGCTCCACTGCAGGCAAGGCTAAAATCCTTGTATACTCATAATAGCTCTGCAAGTAGGAGTCGTGTTTGGTTTTTTAAAAAAAAGGTGTGGGATTATTAGCATTTGATTCTCTTCTGTATATATGTAAATGGCCTTGTTGTGAGGGTCTCTCTCTCATGGAAGCAGAAGCAAATTCATGAGGTCCTGCTCTCTTAATACGTTTCAGTGTGTGCGTTGGGAGGAGGTATTTTTGGTCCTACTCGTGTCCAGTTGGTGTAGCTGATAATATGCTGGAAGAGCGTTGATGGCTATCAATGCCAGTCTCTCAAATTGGTGAATACATGTGTGGAGTGCAAAAGGGACTCTGACACTTTCTTTCTTTCTTTCTTTCTTTCTTTCTTTCTTTCTTTCTTTAATATCCCACCCTTCTACCCAAAGCAGCCCATGGAGGCAAACACATCATCAGAAAAACAAAATAATTAAAAACATTCTGACAACAATCAAATCCTCTCGGCCACTGATTTCAGCATTGCCATATTTCAGGCGTCAAATGCCTGAGGAAACGGGTGTTTTTAGATTTCTCCTGAAAGTCAGTAATGAGGGAGATGGGCACAGCTCACCAGGGAGGGCATTGTGCAAGCAGGGAACCCCCACCAAGAAGGCTCTGTCGTGTGCCAGTGCAGCCAGGGCAACCCCCAGTGGTGGCACCACAAACAAGGCATCACCTCCTGATCACAGGGTCCAGGATGGTTAATATCCTGGCATGTGCCAGAGAATTGCATTAGAAAACAATCATGGCTAGATTTGGATTTGACCTCCCTTTGGCCCTTTCAGATAACTTCTATTTAAAAAGTACTTTCTAAACATGTTTTTAATACTGTGTTTTAAATATAACCTACCCTGGGACCTTAGGGGAAGGGCGGGTTAACAACAACAACAACAACAACAACAACATAATTGGAAAAGCCAAGTAGCACTATACTATCTGATAAATATCTGTACACTACATATGATAGACATCACACCCCCCCCCAAAAAAATTGCATATGTGTGTAGCTAGTTGTTCATTCTTGTTAGAAATTGGGGGGTGTTGTGTAGTGCTGTAGGGCACCCCTCCATTCTGCCTTTTGAAGATTAAATAAAAGGGTATGAACTCCTAGACTCTTCTGGATAGTGTGCTTAGGAGAAGTGGAACTTCTTGTTCTTGTTGCAATGATGTCATAGGTACCATCCCATAGCTACCCACAACATTGGTGCAACAAACATCCATGTATTATCACAATAGCTGCTGTCTGTCTGTCTGTCTGTCTGTCTCTCTCTCTCTCTCTCTCTCTCTCTGTGTGTGTGTGTGTGTGTGTGTGTGTGAAAGAGAGAGAGAGAGAGAAAGAGAAAGAGAAAGAGAAAGAGAAAGAGAGATTTCTCATCTACAAAGGGTCTTCGAGAAAGTAGGAAAGTTGATTTCTCATCTTGTGATACATCTTTTGACTTTAAACACTATGCTACATATACATTTTGAATATTAAGGCCCATAACAAAAAGATTATGTGAAAACAGTCCCATCTCCAGTGGTGGCTCAGAAGATCTCCCTCTAGGGCAAAGACATTTCGCAATGTCTTGGGACAATTTATGGCCAAGCTGCCCACTGTATGTCCACCCTACTTAATTTTCTCCACATGTGTTGTGTACCTGAGTGCACAACCTCTTGGAGGAGTTACAGGGCAGCCGGTGGTGGAAAGATCTGCCGGCCATTTTCCTCTCTCCTACCACCTGTTTGGTGCAACTTCATGCAAGATTTTCTCCAGAGCTTTGGTCATTTCCCCATGGAGAAGGCATATGGGGCTTGCATGCATGGAGTGATTCTCATTCAGTTGCCCAAGTCTGCTTCCCACAAGCACAGCAGTCTTCAGCATTTTCAGTCCTTGGACCCACACTTGCTTTTGAGGACCTATTTCTCCATTTTCACCATATATTTGTATGGTGGTAGTACTGCTGTTGTCACCCACCTCAGATTAGACCGCCACCCACCAGTTGAAGACCAGTGTACTAGCCTCCTTAGCTCTCCTTTGCTGTATAATAATAATATAATAATAATTTATTATTTATACGCCGCCCATCTGGCTGGGCTTCCCCAGCCACTCTGGGCGGCTTCCAACAAAATATTAAAATACCGCAATGCATCAAATATTAAAAGCTTCCCTAAACTTTTAATCTGTTGTCTCTTGCCATTCCTTGGTAAACATAAAGCTTTTAGAAACTGCCCCATGTCCACCCCTCACATCACAGTATTCTCCTTTCTCTCCCGAAGACACCATTTTTGGAGAGTGAAATTTAGCCCCGGGGTCTACTGATGGAGGTCCCAAATAGGAAATGCTAAACAGAGTCTTTAGTGAAGCTATAGAGAACATGTGTGGCCTTGGAGGGCCAAGGAACGATTGCATCATGCGCTCAGGGGTTAGTAAAATACTTATAGTCATCCATCAGGACACATGCGATGGCTTTTAGTAGGGTTGTCAAATGTCTGGGATTTAACCGGCAGAAATCAGCAAAATGTCTGTTTGTTTTTCCTAGAAAAAGCTCAGCAACTTTTTGGCAACTCTACTTTTAGCCAGTCAAAAGCTTTCGGCAAACTTGAGCTTACATATGGATTGCAGATATATAGCAGCCCAGAGGCCAACTGCATTACTTCATAAATTTAGGGATAGTGCACGTGTGGGAAATTTTCCATTCTTGTTCCTGTCCACTCACAATATTCTTAGTCCGTTTCTTTGTGGTTTAAGGTGTTTCCTGTTGTCTGTTTCCAGGCGCAAGACCTTAAGCAATGTATATATCTTATGTATAGTGGTACCTCAGGTTAAGTACTTAATTCGTTCCGAAGGTCCATTCTTAACCTGAAACTGTTCTTAACCTGAAGCACCACTTTAGCTAATGGGGCCTCCTGCTGCCACCGCACGATTTCTGTTCTCATCCTGAAGCAAAGTTCTTAACCTGAAGCACTATTTCTGGGTTAGCGGAGTCTGTAACCTGAAGCGTCTGTAACCTGAGGTACCACTGTATACCAAAGGCAGACCCTTAGTTACCAACTTCATTTCTGCCAACCCAGTTACAAAACACTCCATTGCTTAAGCAAGCTGACTGCGATTCAAGGCCTGAAAAATAGATCCTAATAAAGCCACAGACTGCAATTGAATAATCTAGTAATGAAATTTCCCCCTTCATTTGTTCATCCACTCGACGCCTCTCAGTCAAATGTGTGATCTGTCTCCCGGGGCAAGTGTTATGGTCTGAGTTGACAGCGGGTGATATATCTGTGGTGATTTAAGGTGCGGCGGCTGAGTCATACAGGCAAACCGTCATTTGGCACTGCTTTACAAGAGATGCATGTGTGGACCGGCTTGTGCATGAAACATGCCTTTCCCCCATAGGTCATGCCAGAGCCGCCACCTTTAACCTGCCAAGTTAAGGGACTTCCAGTAATTTGCCGCATCAGTAGAGCATAACCGGCGGACCCCCGAGGTGTTTATTGTAAGCACAGGATAATAATATCTAATCTACTCTGCTCTCATTTTCCTATGCGCTGCAGATGGAATTAGAAAACGTAGCCCTAATAATCTACACATGCACGAACTTCAGTTTTCAAGCTGATGTGGCACTATGTGGCACTATTGTTATTCACGTTTTATACTGTATTTTATGCTGCTTTTTGTTGCATCAATTCAGTGCTTTAAATTTGTTGTTAGCCGCCCTAAACCCGGTTTTCTGAACCGGGAAGGGCAGGGTATAAATAAAAATTTATTATTATTTATTATTATGCAGTTTGGATTTGGGTTTTTTTTTGGTTTGTCTTTAGGGCTGCCAGCTGATCAAAAGATACTTTAATTGGCATTTGCATTTGAGGAAACAACCGTTTTGAAACAAGACCCGTGCTTCCTTTGTTTTTTAAGGTGTTGCATCTTACAGGACCTATTTCCTCATGTGTGTGAGAGAAGGCGGAAGGCCTCCATCCTCCTCTAAGATGGCAGTTGCAGCTTTTACAAGTGCTTATATTAAAAAAAACACCCCCCACTATATATTTTAAAACTTGCTGGCCAGTTAACTGGGGCACTTGGGCTTATCAGAGGTCAACGCTGCCTTTGCGACTGCTGGCAGCAAAGCCATCATGGCCAGTGAGGGGGACAGGACTGACCCCTGGAAGCAGGACCCCCATCTGTGGTGCTGTGCCCCTACTTCTCCTGCTGCGGCTTCTGTCAAGATCTCTTAGGAATCTTAAGAGATCTTGCCAGGAGAAGCTGCCGCCATGACCCTTGGAGCGGGAGCAGGGGTGCCGCCCCATGTGATTCTGCCGCCTGAGGCAGCCGCTTCAGGCTGCCTCATGAGCAGGCCGGCCCTGACCAGAACTTTTCTAGTCACTCAAAATCTCCCCAGCCCCAGTTGGTTTAAATATGACTAATTTATCCATTGCGGTTTGTGTTTCGAAACTGTGCTTGACGTCATCCCTGTTCCTCTGGCCACCATTTTCCTGTCAGCACAAATGCAATTTTCCCTTGTAAAGGAGAGGAAGGATCCTCTTCTCCACAGACAATGGGCCTGGCTTGTAAGAGGTGATTTAAATAGTTTCAGGTTTCTACTATAAGAAGACTTATTTCTCCTATTCTTTTCAGGACACCGCTTTGTACAGAACGGCAGGTGTAATGTGCCAGGAGAATGAGAGGGGGACTTTTATGAAACAGGAGAGAGTGTGGCATGCCAGTTTTTTTGGTTTTTTTACACTATCCCTGCTCCAAAGCTGTGTAAAAATTGGTTTTCTCCTTGCCGTTGAAGGTCCAGCAAAGCTCTTGTTAGCAGCTTTAGTCAGGGAGCTTGTGGGCAACGCTCCTTTGAGAGCGCGAAGGAATTAAAACAGGTCTCCTTGTCAAAATTATCTCCTCAGTTTTTGTTTTTGTTTAATTAAAAAAACAAAATAAATGTTTATTATGCAAACATTTATTATATGTGCAAAATTTGTAGAAAATTAATAAAATGTATTTTTGGGGGGGGGGGGGGAAATCTCCTCAGAACACAGAGGCCGGGCCTTAAAGCACCGTCTTCCTGATTGGTCCTTGGGCATGCCTGTCTCAGAAAGCCATGCATAATTCTGGGTTGTGAGTGAGTAACAGATAAAATAAAATAATTATGTTGTGCAAAAGCTACTGCACAGCAAATTGCATGAGTGATCCCAAAACTAAGCTAGCCAAAGCACATGCTACAGAAACAATAAAAATAACTGGTACGTAACTAATACATATATTCATATCTATGACTGCGGGTTCATCGGCCAGCGTGACCCAAGTTTGTGTTTGTGTGGTGCTGGCGGTGACGTATTCTTCCCCTGAGCCAAATATGATCAGTCAGGCCTGCACCCCCTTCTCGTCGGATGAGTAAACCCCAAGGGGAAATGAATGAGGTGCATTTTCTGTGCAGGACAAAAAAGGTGGTTGGTTAGTTTTGTCTTATAAGCCCCATGAAGTTGTGGGCAACTTGACCCTCTGGAGTTGCGTGGTCCCCTTCGCATCCATCTAGGGATGATGAGCATTCGTGTTGTCAGTATTTGTTTTCTAAAGCAAGAGTTGCCAGAGCTCAAGGCTGTCTGGAAACTCTCTCTCTTTTTCTCTTTATGGGTTGAGGCTGCTATTTTCTGGAGGCATTCAGAGGCATACTGACTCCAGCAGCGGAGATGATGATGATGATGATGATAATAATAATAATAATAATAATATAATTTATACCCCGCCCATCTGGCTGGGTTTCCCCAGCCACTCTGGGCCACTTCCAACAGAATACAGTGGTACCTTGGGTTAAGTACTTAATTCGTTCTGGAGGTCCATTCTTAACTTGAAACTGTTCTTAATCTGAAGCACCACTTTAGCTAATGGGGCCTCCTGCTGTCGCCGCGCCACCGGAGCACGATTTCTGTTCTTATCCTGAAGCAAAGTTCTTCACCTGAAGCACTATTTCTGGGTTAGCAGAGTCTGTAATCTGAAGCGTATGTAACCTGAAGCGTATGTAACCTGAGGTAACACTGTATTAAAATACAATAACCTATTAAACATTAAAAGCTTCCCTAAACAGGGCTGCCTTCAGATGTCTCCTAAAAGTCAGGTAGTTGTTTATTTCCTTGACATCGGGTGTTCCACAAGGCAGGTGCCACCACTGAGAAGGCCCTCTGCCTGGTTCCCTGTAACTTGGCTTCTCACAGCGAGGGAACCGCCAAAAGGCCCTCGGAACTGGACCTCAGTGTCCGGGCTGAACGAGGGGGTGGAGATGCTCCTTCAGGTATACTGGGCCTTTGAGGCCATTTAGGGCTTTCAAGGTCAGCACCAACACTTTGAATTGTGCCCGGAAACGTACTGGGAGCCAGTGTGGGTCTTTCAAGACTGGTGTTATATGGTCTCAGCAGCCGCTCCCAGTCACCAGTCCAGCAGCCGCATTCTGGATTAGTTGTAGTTTCCGGGTCACTTTCAAAGGTAGCCCCACATAGAGCGCATTACAGTAGTCCAAGCAAGAGATAACTGGAGCATGCACCACTCTGGTGAGACAGTCTGCGGGCAGGTAGGATACATCACAGTGGTCATTGCTAGTAGCCACCGATAGCCTTACCCTCCATGAGGCAGTGTAGTTAACCCCTGTATCTATAAAAGATGCATCAAAGATGCAGATGTACAGGTGATGTTTGCCGTTGTGTTGCAGGGGGTGGGAAAGATTTACCCTCTGAAATGGTGTGTGTGAAAGAGAGAGTAGAGCAGGTATGGCTAGGCTTTGACCCTCCAGATGACTCCCGTCTGTCTCAGCTAGCATGACTAGTGGTCAGGGATTATGGTCGTTGCTGTCCGTCCAACCTATGGAGTAGAGGGAGGTAAGGGGCAGAAGAAGCAGGCAGCGTCTGGACAGTAAGGTGTAATTTTCACAGCCTATTTCAGGACCCAGATTTGAGACCAGAATAGGCCTGATTGGGACCCACTCTAGTCTTGCATGGAAAACTCATTTGTATCAAAAGCAAATACGGGCATCTTCATTCAGTGGGATTCAGCCAGAGAAAAATCCATGTGGTTTCTTCATAAGCAGCTGTGCCTTGCTGAATTTCACAACGTTCCACCGAATTGTAAATGTAGGTCACCAGCTTTGCACTCAGTTTTTAATAGATCCACAGGTGTGGAAAGGCAAGTCGCTTGACCTTTGTCAGATGAAAATAGGTAGACTTGTTGCATAATGCAAAAGCTCTTCCCAGTGGGATAAGGAGAATAGCATAGAAGCATATTTTTGTGGATGTCTAAAATATGTGCCCCTCCCACCAAATATTTTTGCAAACTCACATTTTGAAAGATTAATTCCATTTTCATCTATGCAATCTTTAATATAAAATATATATATATATAGGCATTGGAGCTCTGTAAAATGTCCAGCATGTCTTATAATTAAGTCCTTGCCCCACCTCAAATTCTGGTATTTGGGATTTTGGAACTTGCTAATGTTGCTACACAGGGTTATCAGCTGGAGAAAGCTGGTTTCTAACCTGCCACACAGAAGCCATTTCATACCATAAATAAATTTAAAAATAGCATGGGCCACAGTAAGCGTAAATCTAGTACATAGATTGGGGTGGGGGAATGCTATTCACCCAGAAAATTATTATGTTTGGAAAAATGCAAGAATAAGCCAGTGTAAAAATTGCAATAAGTGTTAAAGGTGTGGCAAATACAATATTTTTTCCAGTAAAACAGCTCTATCTGCTTGACCATCAGTAACAAATATCATTATGCCTGTTGGTTTCAAGTAACACATTGAAACAGACCTTACATGCCATCATTGTGTTAAAAGAAAACACAATCCATGCTTGTGGTTTTCCAGCTTTCCCTCACATTTCCAGTTTTTCTCAAAGGGTGTAAAATTAAGACCTGATAGCTCTTTCCCCCTCTATAACTTCACACACACAAACACACCTTGCAACATTATTCATAGTAAAGGGTAAAAGGAGTTGGTAGAGGTGACCTGCTGAGCACTTGTGGGCACGTGAGCGCCATCGCACCGATTCACACCTAATACGAAGAGGCAGCTGGGGCCAAAAGGCTAATCCTGTTTTAGTTCAGCTGCAAGATTAGGATTTGAGGGATGGGGCAGCTTCGTTGAGGTGCTGGAGCATGAGCAGAACAGTAATTTGGATAATACCGCCCGAGGCTGGTAGAATAGGGTGGACTTTGGCCAAAGCAGCTGGCTGCCTCTCCTGTCATGACCTCTCTCTCTCTGTGGGAAGTGTGGTTATATCTGCCCCCACCCCACCCCGTTACACTATGGGATTGTTTGCCTTGCCCAAAAGAAATGCGAAGCAAATTATATTTGTAAGCACCACAAGCCCTAAAAGTTGGGCAACAAATATGGCTCCGCAATAGTTAACCTGGAGTGATGCTTTTTGTTCATTTTACACCCGTGAAGATGGTGAGGTAGTTGCTACAGGCAACAAACTGGCCTTCAGTAACAAGATGGCTGCCCAAAGTGGAGAGGTGTTTGTCCGCATGCTGTTTACCCAACTTTCTGTGGGCTGCGTAACACTACCCAGTCTTAAAAAAAAATTTTTTTTAAAGAAATGAGATTAAAAACATGTAAACCGGGTTGTTTGTGGCAATGCCCACTGATCCCCACAGCTATGCGCAGGGCCTCAAGCATCCTTTTCCCAGCATAGTGTGATGTTTTTTCTCTATTCCAGGGTGATTTCTCTTGACTGCGTGCGGTGAATCTTAACCAAGTTGATGGCGGCAAATGGACCCACTCCGACAAAAGACTTCTGGCCCTGGCCCCTGAGGGACTAAAGGATTTGTGAGCCGTGCCTTCTCCCTCTTCTTCCCCTCCCTTCCCCCTTCCCCCACCGTTGCGCCATTCCTGGGCTCTGCGACACCATGATCCTAGCCTGGCTTGGCTTCCACAGATTCCTGCTCCACCTTTCCAACCACCCCAGGTGGGCCTGCTACAAGGGCCCCCGCCGGCAAGCCCTCCTCTTCTGGCTCTTGTTCCTCTCTTTGCCCTGCCGCGTCCTGTCATCAACCTTCAAGGTGGGCGTGATGGGGCCCTGGACCTGCGACTCCATCTACGCCAGGGCCTACCCTGACGCAGCGGCCAAGCTGGCCGTTGCCCGCATCAACAAGGACCCTACTCTGAACCAGGGCTACTGGTTTGACTATGTCCTCCTCAACGAAGACTGCAAGTCGTCTCAGGCCATGGTTAGCTTTGTCAACTCGGAGCGCTATGCCTCTGGCTTCGTGGGCCCGGTCAACCCAGCCACCTGCGAGGCAGCTGGGCTGCTGGGCAGAGCTTGGAACAAGCCTGTCTTCTCCTGGTCTTGCCTGACTGATGATGCCGAGGTGGAACGTTTCGGCACCTTTTCCCGGCCGCTGCCCCAGGCCTCTGCCGTGCTCTACACCGTGCTCAAGTACTTCCGCTGGGCCCACGTTGCTGTGATCAGCTCCGGGCAGGACCTCTGGGTAGAAGTAGGGCAAGGCCTGGCGGAGTCGTTGCGCAACTTTGGCCTCCCTGTCACTGTCGTGACCACCATGGAGGACGAACCGAATGGGGCACGGGATGCCCTCCGCCGGGTACAGAGGGCCTATGATGTACGAGGTATGGCTGGGTTGGGGCCACATGTGCTTGCGTGACTCTCAAAGGAAGAGGGTCTAATATTTGGGGGATAATCGTTAGAAAACTTCTAGGTTCTGCTGAGGTTCTTAGTGTAGATAAGGTCAGTTCACGTAGTCACTTTAAATGAGCAGCAACTGTTCTATGAGGTGCAATCACGTACGTATGACAGGTTTCTCCACCCTCCGGCCTGACCAGTACTTTTAAGAAGTAGCCTGATGGGACAGGAGATATGCAGGATCACGACCCAACAGCATTTGCCAAGAAAAGCTTCCAAGCTGTTGCCTCATGATAAATTGTGGTTCAACCCAGCTTCAGTGCACAATGGAGGTTAAGAAAGTATTGTTTATCAAGATGAAGTAAGAATGTGGCTTTAGTGCTTTCTGTCTCTGTATAAAAGCAGGTGAACCAGGACATTTGGGTTGAAAATATATACAGAACATTTTTGAAGGGGAAGATTGCACAACACCTACAGTACTTCCTTATCTCTGTCTAGTAGAGACTTCTAATGACCCCCAGGAACTTTCCAGATATAGTTTGTAACACCCTACGATTGCCCTCCATGAACTGGTCCACATTGGATAATGATGACGTACCCAACATCTGAGTTTGCCAGGTGTGGGGGGGTAGGCTGTATGTCGAGACCCTCTTAACCCCCGAATCCTGCATGTGTTAAAATATAAGCCAGGCTAGCATCCTGTGGAAATGATAGTCTGAGTGATGGTCCATTAAGTAAGCAAAGGAAGGTGGTATGTGCAAGACAGCAAAAGGTTTGGGCCCCTTCCCCTAACTCATGGCTAGTTAGAAGGACAAAGGCAGGGAGCTGGGAGTGGTGTGAGCTTAGAAGCAAAGCAGCAAGCTGGAGAGAGAGAGTCTGAGCAATGTTTGATTTCTGTTTGAATCCAAGGCAGGGGCTGTGGGAGAAGCAAGGCCCTTTTGGGGTGTCAATGCTATGAACCCCTCCAGGGTGGGCTCAGGGTATATATGTGTATAAATAAACCATATATCATAAATACACCACAGTTTCCGCTGTGCCTCGCTCCATGTTGGGCAGAAACTGGCGCACCTGTAACAATATACACATTTTGCAGGACCTTTCCCCAATACAATGCTTTTGTATGCTATCTTCACTGATATATGCACAGTTGACCCTAATGCAATGCACTATTGTACACATTTATTGACTGGAGATTGGAATTTGGAGAAATGCAAATTTTGAAGGATGTCTCTTTGTTGCGTATTGTTTCGCAAAGGGTGAATTGTGTAAATTTGCCTTTAAATGTGAACTAGGGTTGCCATGGGTAGGTGGCGCTGTAGTCTAAACCACAGAGCCTAGGGATTGCCGATCGGAAGGTTGGCGGTTCGAATCCCCGCGACGGGGTGAGGTCCCGTTGTTCGGTCCCTGCTCTGTCCCTGCTCCTGCCAGCCTAGCAGTTCGAAAGCATGTCAGAGTGCAAGTAGATAAATAGGTACTGCTCTGGCAGGAAGGTAAACGGCGTTTCCGTGCGCTGCTCTGGTTCGCCAGAAGCGGCTTAGTCATGCTGGCCACATGAGCCGGAAGCTGCACGCCGGCTCCCTCGGCCAGTAAAGCGAGATGAGCACCGCAACCCCAGAGTCGTCCGCGACTGGACCTAACGGTCAGGGGTACCTTTACCTTTACCTTTAGGGTTGCCATACGTCCAGAATCTCCAGATCTATCTATCTATCGATTGATTGATTGATTGATCGATCAATCTATGTATCATCTATCTCCAGAATACTGCTTTGCCCCCCCCAAAAAACCCCACTCAACAATTTTACCCCCAAAAAACTCAACAATGTTTCTGATCAGATTTTCACTGTTTGAAATATGGCAACCCTGTGTGAACTGAATCAAATTTCTCCCCATCCCTATTCCCCAGCAGCAACCCCACTGAAAATAACCCCCATATGCTGCTATTAGCCGAAGAAAAAAAAAGCTTCCCTTAGCCAGTGGTGCCATCAGGGCAGGATTTTAGGGCAGATGTCCAGGACCCCACTTTGGAGGAATGGACAGGAGGGGCTATGTGCAAACCACCTAAAGAAGGGCGCTCCATAAGACCATTAAGTCCGGAGTCTAAAATTACCATATGGCACCTCTGCCATTAGTGCTACAGTTAAGTAGCACCAATTAAGTAGCGTGGTGGTTGGCACACTATTTCCATCAGTATCATGGCTGGGGAGGGAAAGTGTTAACCTCCCTTCCTGTGCATTGTAGTCAAAACCAAATTGCACACCTAGTAAACATAAGCTACGTTATTATTTTTTAAAATGTCTAAACCTCCCTTTATCCAAACTGATCCAATAGGCCGACCCTCTCTAATGGTACCTGCCCCCTTAAAAAATCAGCCGCCTGAGAAGGAATGCCTCACTTTCCTGATGGTAAGACTGCTTGTGGTTCTAAAGCAACCTTTCCCAAACTTGGGTCTCTGGCTGTTTTTAGGACTACAGTTCCCATCATCCCTGACCACTGATCCTGCTAGCTAGCAATGATGGGAATTGTAGTCCCAAAGCAGTTGGAGCCCCAAGTTTGGGAAACACTGCACTAAAGCAACCTTCCGCAACCTGGTGTCATCCCGATGTTTTGGACAACATCTCCCATGGCTGTACTGGCTGGGGCGGGTGATGATTTGTAGCCCAAAACATCTGGAAGTCAAAGGCTGCTGTTGCTGTGCAGGGATGGTGGTCAGACATCACTGCTATGAAGAGTCCTGAAACTAGTAGGTATGTGAGGTGTAAGATACTTATTTCATAATTTTTATACACTACTTGGTTGTGTATAAAAACACACACACCTCAAAGCGCTTTACAAAAAGATAAAATCAAGAAAAACTTAGAATAGTTTTAAACATACAAAAAGTTAAAATACTAAAACATTAAAATTCACAGTATATCTTCCAGGATTTTTGGGAAATCAGCGTGCATTAAATGTATGTTATGGACGTGGCTTTAGCATATTAATATCATTATAAAGGTAAAGGGACCCCTGACCATTAGGTCCAGTCGTGACCGACTCTGGGGTTGCGGCGCTCATCTCGCTTTATTGGCCAAGGGAGCCAGCGTACAGCTTCCAGGTCATGTGGCCAGCAGGACTAAGCCGCTTCTGGCGAACCAGAGCAGCGCACAGAAACGGCGTTTACCTTCCTGCCGGAGTGGTACCTATTTATCTACTTGCACTTGACGTGCTTTTGAACTGCTAGGTTGGCAGGAGCAGGGACTGAGCAACGGGAGCTCACCCTGTCATGGGGATTCGAACCGCCGACCTTCTGATCGGCAAGTCCTAGGCTCTGTGATTTAACCCACAGCACCACCTGCGTCCCTTAATATTATTATAATTGTTCTTAAAATGGTCACTTTTTTTGCAAAAAGGAACCCAAAGCAAAAATAAAAACTGCTCCAAAGCTATAGCAAAATAAAAGCTAAACGCATTCATATACATCAAAGGCAGTCTAACACATCCAACCGACATCCTAAGGGACGTCGCAATATCTAAAACTTTCCAGCGTAAAGGGCCCCCAAACTGACAGAATGGAAATATTCTTGCCTTTTGCCTAAAAATAGCCAGTGATGGTGCCAGGCTTCCCTTCCTGGGGAGGGCATTCCATAAATGGGGAGCTACCACAGAAAGGACCTGTTCTCATGTTGCCTCCCTCTGCATCTCCTTCAGAGAGGGCACATGGAGAGGGGATAAATGCAGGGTCTGGGTTGGCTCCTATTAGGAGAGGCAGTCCATTTTGCAGAAGGTCACTTTGCACATACACAGAGGCCCTCTTCATCTCACTGCGGTCCCTTGGTGAGCTCTGGACTTTACACTGATTTTCCTTCTAATCCCTAACCCCTGGGTAGGCAAACTAAGGCCCGGGGGCTGGATCTGGCCCAATCGCCTTCTAAATCTGGCCTGCGGACAGTCCGGGAATCAGCTTGTTTTTCCATGAGTAGAATGTGTCCTTTTATTTAAAATGCATGTGGGGCCTGTCTGGTGTTTTTACATGAGCAGAATGTGTGCTTTTATTTAAAATACATCTCTGGGTTATTTGTGGGGCATAGGAATTCGTTCACCCCCCCCAAAAAAAAATAGTCCAGCCCCCCATAAGGTCTGAGGGACAGTGGACCGGCCCGCTGCTGAAAAAGTTTGCTGACCCTTGCCAGGCCTAACCCTTCCCACTGTCTCCCCTGCCTGTTTCCGCCTCCTCGTTCCTTTCCTATCCAGTGATCGTCATGTGTATGCACTCTGCCCTGCTGGGTGGGGAGGAACAGCGCCTCCTGCTGGAGAAGGCCGAGGACCTGCGTATGACAGACGGGACCTACGTTTTCATCCCCTACGACGCCCTGACTTACAGCATGCCCTACCAGAAGGAGGCCTACCCTGTGCTGGATGACAGCCTCAAACTCCGCATGGCCTACGACGCGGTGCTCACCATCACCATCGACTCTCCGGAGCAGTCCTTCCGGCAGACTTTCAGGGAGGCTCAGGAGAAGAGGGAAATCCCTGGCCACCTGGATGCTGACAAGGTGCATCTGAGGAAAGAGGCAGTGGGTGGCGGTGGGCAGGTACAAAGGATGGCCCCAGCAGGGCCTCGGTCCAGTATATCTGAAGGAGCGTCTCCACCCCCATCGTTCTGCCCAGACACTGAGGTCCAGCTCCGAGGGCCTTCTGGCAGTTCCCTTCCTGCGAGAAGCCAAGTTACAGGGAACCAGGCAGAGGGCCTTTTCGGTAGTGGCACCTGCCCTGTGGAACGCCCTCCCAACAGATGTCAAAGAGAACAACAACTACCAGACTTTTAGAAGACATCTGAAGGCAGCCCTGTTTAGGGAAGCTTTTAATGTTTAATAGATTGTTGTATTTTAATATTCTGTTGAAAGCCGCTCAGAGTGGCTGGGGAAACCCAGCCAGATGGGCAGGGTATAAATAATAAATTATTATTATTATTATTATTATTATTATTATTATTATTACTGTTTGAGGTGCAGGAGAGGCTCAGATTTAGGAGGTACCCTATGCTGTCCAGAGCGCTGTGTGTTCACAACTGCATTCCTTTTTAGATCTGCCTGAATGAAAGGCGTTTTAGCACTGCCGCGGAATACTCTTCCAGCAGAGGTTTGGCAAGCCGCCTCACTTCTGACCTTCTTATGGCTCTTGGATACCATTTTGTGTGCCTATTCTGCAGCAGGGCTGTTCATAAAAAACTTTTTTTTTAAAAAAAATGCCTTCTCCAAAGGTCTTCTTCTTACCGCACTAGGGATTATATAGCTATATCTGAACTTTCATGCATATCAGCTAATATCTTGACCCTGCTCCACTGAATTGAAATTTCAGCCTTCACGACATAGGAAAATGGCCAAGTAAACAGCTATTTTCGTGGAGGAGGTTCAAGATATTAACTGATATGTATGAAAATTCAGATATAGCTGTATAATCCCTAGTGTAGTAAGATAAGACCTTTGGAGCAGGCATTTTTAAAAAAAGTTTTTTATGAACCACCCTATTCTACAGTTTAAACTTTTAAGATGAAGCCAGTCATTTTTACGATGATTCTGCATTGTTTTTAGAAGTATTTTACCCCCTTTCTAAATCTGGTTGCACACTGCCCTGATATTTGGCATGAGAGGGCAGTCTGTAATTTTAAGTAAGTAAGTAAGTAAGTAAGTAAGTAAGTAAGTAAGTAATAATAATGCAGCACAGAATTCAGCACCCACAAAACTATTTAGGGTCCCTCCAGACATCATTCTGTCGCATGTCCATGCTGATTTGTGGTCATGAAGCTATTGGAGCAATCCTACACGATCCCACTTTCAGAACTGTTTGCGCCTGCAAATGTTTTGGGGTGGTCATTCCTACAACTACTTTTCTTACCAGTGCATATCCCGTAACTTCCTGCTGAAATCCCACAACTTTTTGTGCCCCCAATGTTCTGGTTTGTTTGTTTTTTTGTTCTGCTTTCGTTGCGCTATAGCTCTTCTGGACAGCAATAATGTGGCAGCATTGCAGAGCAATGAACAAAGTAGGACAGCACAGGGCACAGAGGTGCCTTCACTCTTGTAAGGCGAGCGAAACAAATGAGGGGAATCCAGAAAACAGAAACAAATGTTATCCATTAGCACAATTTATTCAGGTTGCAGAATTTGAGAACCTGGTCCTAACTCTCGCTTGCTTCTCTTTAAAGGCACACCCCCTGTTTGGTACTATCTTTAACTCCATCTACTTCCTGGCCAAGGCAGTGGAGAGTACTCGGAAGTCCGGCAAGTGGGTGATGGGCTCCACCATTGCAGAGCACGCCAAGGACTTTGAGCTGGAAGGCTTCAGCCAGCCAGTGTCAGCCGATGAATACGGAGATGCCGTGCTCCCCTATATCATATTGGACACAAATGGGAAGGGCAACCGCCTTTGGCCCACCTACAGTGTGAACGTCGCTGCTCGAACTCTGCGCTACGTTGGGCACACAATCCATTGGCCTCACAGTTCCAGTCCAGACACGGACTCCATCTGCTGGTTTGACTCGGTCACCATCTGCAGTGGGGGTGAGCGCTGAAGTGAGCTGCCTGGATGTGCAAGGATGGAGAGGGAGAGGAAGGATGGAGAGGAATTTGGTTTGCATTTAAAGGCCAACTTCCCTAATTCGCACTTTCCAAAACAATACGAGAACTGAGACTCGGCCATCCTTTTTGAAATTTGCTCTTCCCTGAATTTCACGGTGCAGTCCTCCAGCCCAGTAATGTATACAAAAATGCATATACTAGGGTAAAGTGTGCACATGTTACTGAAAATAACATACGAAATTTCGTTATATTATGGAAAATCGCTTTGCAAAAATGTGTATATAAGGGGAAATTGCACACAAAGTTAATTTCTGTGAGTCTATTCTAAATTATATTTTGTTGAATACCATCTATTATTATATTGTAAAAACAGTGCGAAACAAATTTTACATGACCCCAATTCTGGTCATGAAGGGAAATTACCAATACTAATACTAAGCTGTGAAGGCCCAAGTGAAAAGAATTGAAAGCCTAAGATTGTAGGTGCCTGCCTTATTTTGAGAGGAAGTCAGCTCCATACTGAAGGCCCTGTTCTATCCTAGCCATCCATCCATCCATCCCACCAGCTTCAAATATACCATCCAGTTGATTGATCAACCAATCTCATATACGCTAGCTATGTGTCCTGCCAGCCCACCTCATATACTCCACTCGCAGACCCTCCAACTGGGACACACATCTTTTGGCGCCACACTCCTGCATGAATCACATGACCCATGTGAGATCGCAGCCCCCAAGGACGTGCTTTTTGGGGGGTGAGATCACGGCACCCACAATGGCGCTTTAGGAAGGTGAGAAAGGAGCTGTTGATTTTATAGGCTTGTGTGTCTTATGGTAAAGTCATGCAGGGAAGAGAAGACAAGGAAAGTCTGGGGAGAAGGCAAAAGGCATCTCTGTCAGGATTTGTAATACTACAGTGGGTGGGTAGAGATATTTTGTATGGAACTCCCCATATGTGACTAGGAGGAGATGTTGATGGAGCTGGAAATAACCTCTCAAGCCTGTTTCCTGGAAGTGGTCCCCAGCGGTAACACTCTTCTCCTTCTACTTCAGGGGTGAATGCTGGTTTTATCCTCCTCATATTCCTCCTGGCTATCTGCTTGATGGTGGGTGGAGCTGCCCTTGCTTTCCATCTCAGGTGAGTTACGCAAACACCCCTGGTGACTAGGTCTGCTGGACAGCTGACATTTCGGATTTCGGGACCTCCCCGTGATGCCTGCTTTATCTTTACGAACGACCATTTTTTATTTCTGCTCTGCTCGTGTTGTTGATTCCCACAGGCGGCAGTTTCAGCATGCCCAGCTAATGAAGGGGCCCGACAAGATTGTCCTCACCATGGATGACTTGACCTTCATCCATACCCAGAACAGCAAGAAGGTGAGGAGTTTGTCTCTGTGGGAGGGACCATTGAGGAGACTAAGGGGAGGCTGGCAAGATGAAGCGCTGCTAAGTCAGAGAGGGATCAAAACAGGCAATGCGAGGAATAGTAATACTCAAGGTTTCTACGACGGTTGCTTCATGCAACTGAAATAAAGGACAGTGCACAGAAAGGACTGCTGTCTTTGGTTATGTAGGAACAGATTCTCGGCTTCAGACATTGGATGGGTATGATGGTCGGGCCAGAACTGTTTGAGAACACAGATGGCTGCGGTATTGGTCAAGGGTCATTACTGTATGATAAATGTCCAAGTTATGAATAAGAAAGCTGTCCCTTAGTTCATGGTTCTCCTCCCCTCTTCATCCCCCCCAGAAAATGGACGACAGTCGAAAGAGTATGTCGGACATGAAAAGCCTCAAGAGTGTGGCGGCAAATGCAGAAAACAGCAACATGGCTGTGGTTGAGGTAAAAGCATGTCCCCTCCTTCACAGTTCCTAGTCCTGCACCCTCCCTCTTTCCCAGTTACTAGTGGGTGGGCCAGGAGAAGCCTCTGGTGCAAAGCCATTTCCTCAGGAGGCGCAGATGGTGTTCTTGCCAGCAGCCTTTCCTGGGGCAGTGCCAGCACTGATATCATCATTGCAGAAGGGTGGAGGCTGGAAAGAATGCACTAAAATCGAGTGGCTGGTTTTGATGGTGACGCCAAGCCATCTCCTTTCCACTCATTCTAAACAGTTCTATTCCACAAACATCCTTTTTCATTGGGCTCAGTTTGTCGCACTGCTGAATCTCCCTTCACCTTTATATAACGGTGTTTTGTTTTGAAATATATCCTCCCAGGGTCCTTGCCATTTTACATTTTCCAGCCATCGCCCACTTCCTGTCATGACGGGTGCCATTTTGAGAGGCTGAGGCTGCTTCCTGATTGGTGACTCCTGCCACAATCCAATCATTGCTCTTCCGTTGTACGCTACAAGCGGAATTGCAACTGACTTTTCCTCCACCACCTGGAATATTGTGCCTTTTCTTTGTGTACATCCCATTATGCCCTGTCCACACGGTAGGCGTGTCATTTGAAGTTCAGAACAGACTCAGTATGACCCTTGTGGTGGGAGACATTTTATAAGCCCCATCTGCCCCCCCCCAAACTGCTCTTTTAATTAGTTCTGAAGGGCTTTTCTGGCTATAATTTTAAAATTAAATTATTGAATAATTACAGCTGACATGAAATACGATGTGCTTTGAAAATGTAACATGACTGTTGCTCTCAACTGCATTACTTCTTACGAGAAGTTTTACACTGTGCTGATATTTGTCAAAATGAAATACTTTTTTTAAAAATTTATTTTTAATATAGCGTCATGGGGGGTTGTAGCACGGTACTGGTCTTTTTATTTTAAGAAAAACATAGCTAGAAAAGCATTTTGGCACTAATTAAAAGATAGAGTTCAAAAGCAAACAAGGATTTAATAATGTTGCCCATTGCAAAAGGCTGAGGTATGGTAGGTTCACTTGCCTGATTAATGCCCATGACAAAACCCCACCTTTCTTTTTTAAGTCAGAAAAGTAGTGTGAAAAGTATGAAGACCTCTTTTGAAAGAAAAAAGAAAAAAGGAGGCCTTCCTGAGGTCACAGAAGAGACAGGAGAACCATGGGCAGAACCCAGGATGCCATAGGAAGCTGGCTATAGTGAGAAAGACGCCATTGCAGATAGAATCTGGACCTTTGCGCATGCAAAGCAGATGCTCCACTCCTCAGCTGAGGCATAGTGTGGATGCCCTGTAAAAAGAAAGTGAGCGAAGCACAGCAACCCCACATTCAGTGACTGGTGAGGGGCAGTTGGCTGCCACTGGCTCAGCAGTAGAGGGCTGGAGGGGCTTTCATGTTCAGGGAGCATGCCCAGGTCCATCCCTCTGTGAAGGGTGACCTCGCTGATTCCTGCAGCTCCCGCCACTGATCTCAGCGTGGCTCTGCTTGCCAGCACTGCTCCCTGCTCCCTGGAGACCTTGCTTGCTCCCCCGTCCCCCAATTCATCACCTTTTCCTGCACCGTATTGGTCAGGAAGTGATGTGTGGCTGGGCATCCTCTCCTTCCCGCCTCACTACTCAACCACACTTATTGGGCTCATGATTGGGATGTTACAGAGGCTAGGGTTGCGACCCCTCTGGTCATGGCAGGGAGGCTGTTGCTAGGAAACCAGGAAGCCGTGGCAACAGGCCCTTCTCTAGAAGCAGTTGTTTCCCTGTTGGCCATAATCCAGCCCTGGGGTCTGTGGTGCTGTGCCCCAAGTCCATGCTAATTCCTGTAAAGGTCATATTCACAGCATATGAACTAAAGCACTAGGATACCACTTTAAGCAGACATGGTTCTCCCCCTGCAAAGAATTCTGGGAGATGCTGAGAGCTGTCCGGAGAATGCTTTTCCTCCCACAGAGTCATAGCTGTCAACGTTTTCCTTTTTTTAAGGGAAATTCCCTTATTCCGAATAGGATTCCTCACAAGAAAAGGAAAATGTTGACAGCTCTGCACAGAGTTACCATTCCCAGAGTTCCCCAAGAAGAGGGGCTGATTGCTAAACCATTCTGGGAATGGTTAACAAACTACAACTCCCAGAATTCTTTGGGGGAGGCCACGACTGTTTCAAGTGGTACCACGGTGCTTTAAATACCTGGTGTGAATGTGGCTTAAGTGAACACAGCTGAGAGGCTATGCCTCCCCTCTCCCCACAATCTCTCTGGGGTGGTAGCACTGTCTCACACAAGGATCCTTAAGTCTGCTCTGACACCAGTGTATTTTTGTGCAAAATCTTTAATGATCCTTGTGAGCCTAGCCATGGCACCGTCACTATGTGCTCGCCACTGTAAGTGCCCCCATCTTCTCCAGCTCACTTCTGCCTCCCCCAGCCCCACAGCTCTACTCACCTGGTTCCCATCCTACAGTTTGCTGAGAGAGTTCAGTGTTTAATCCCTAAAGAGGGGTTTGAATCCGCAGCATGTCTGTCTGAGAAGCCCATTGCTCCAATCTCCAGCATTGCTTGTTGGAGGGTGAGGCAGGTTGTCACAGAAATGTACTTAGCACATGCTCAGAGGCACCCTCGTAATTATGAACTCCCATTGATCAGGCCCAGCTGAGATAGAGAGAGTTGAGGGAGCACCCTACCCCAGTTCATACTCCTGTCCTTCTGGGTTTTGCCCTCCCTTTCTGCCCCCACCCCCTTCCACCCACCACCAGCATCATTTATTTTTGACCGCCTGCTTCCTGCTATCCTTAGGGCGAGGACAAGCCAAAATTCACCAGCCAAGTCCCCTTGCTCCTCCTTTTGTTTAACAGCCAAGGCGTAATAGCCGCGGTCCAGGTAAGTCCCGTTTGGCAAAAGGCCCTTTTAAGTTGTGCCTTTTTGCCAGTCTGCTCTGCCTTTCAGTTTGGTTTTTACACCCTCCCCTCACCCCAAAAAGTTTGATGCTCCTTGTCTTTCACTTGACCTTTTTAGCTCTCGTGCATTTTGTTGTGTTAGGGGTTTTTTCCCTCCTCTCAAAAATGAGAGGAGGAAAAAAGTTGGCTATGGCACTTGTTACTTCATTCCCCACCCCACCCCCTACTTGCAGGCCATCCTTCCTCCTCTGGGGAGAAGGTATTGGCAAGGATTGAAATGGGAGGTAGAAAACAGGTTCAGATTGGTGGTTTGCTGTAAAAATATTTGTGTGTGTGTGTGTGATTACAGATGAAGTGCTTAATTTACAAATTAAGCTCAACTATACATGCTTCCTCTGATCAGGTAACCTCTTCAGTCCAACTCCATGTAGCATCTTTCTCTGCTGTGGGCGGGGCCAAGACATCTTGGCACCTGATGTGAACCACAAAATGGTGCCCCCTCCCTCCCGAGGAAGAAGGGGTAGGTGAAGATTCACATCAGTAACAAGGGGCCAGACCCTTCAAGTGTCCCTGTTTTCCAGGGACAGTCCTGGATTTACAGAAGTCGTCCCAGTTTCTGATTTGATCCTAGAAAGACCCGCTTTTCCTTAGGATGTCCCTGTTATCATCAGAGAAATGTTGGAGGGTGGAGAGTTATGCAACCTTCAAGCCGAGGAGATAAGTAATTATACAACCTTTAGAAAGCATCTGAAGGCAGCCCTCTATAGGGAAGTTGTTTTAACGTGTGATGCTTTTTATATATGTTGGAAGCTGTCCAGAGTAGCTGGAGAAACCCAAGCAGATGGGTGGGGTACAAGTAATAAAATTATTCGCATTATTATGAAATAGGATGTCCTTATTTCCACTGGAGAAATGTTGGAGGGTATGAGATCCACATTGGTATCTGCTGCCCCTGTGGATCCTGCCGCCTGAGGGGATCACTTCACCCCCTCATGGGTGGGCCGGCCTTGGCTGTGGAATACAGGCCCAAACCTACAACCTACGACCAGCATAGATGATTCCATTCTTAACAGTGCGGTCACACCCTTTAAAGCAATCTTAGCTAACTAATCAAATAAGTTGTAACCGACTGATTAAATCTGCACACACTTGCAAATGTGTGCAGATTTAATCAGTACGCTACAACTTACTTGATTAGTCTGCTATCCTTCATCTTACATATACTGGTCTCAACAAGCATGCTATTAAAAGAGGAATTCCCTCCAGGTGTAAATTGAAAGTTGTGTGTGGTAGGGAAGATACCTCCTCTGCCATCTGCACTTCTTAAATTTATATTTTTATATTGAAACATTCAACCTATAAAAAGGAAGTGTTGCCTTAATCATAGCTGCCTTTTCACTTGATTAAACAATTTCATCTAAGATTAGTAAATGCAACTTAAATGTTGCCGCCCCAATTCTTACGGATATTTTCAGGGATGGAATATATTGCTTAATTTAAATTACTGGTGACTGCTTCTGAACATAGAAATCATACAGCACCTAAGATATTTTCCCCTAGTGTGCAGAGGACGCTTCTGTGTGTGTGTGTGTGTGTGTGTGTGCAAAAGAGTTGTGAAATTTGTAATCGAAAGGGAGTGTGCAGGTGATAGGAGACAAACTTGCCCCCACCCTGCCTTTCCTCCTAGCCCAGTTCACTGCCAGTAATCTGGGCAGGTAAATTCCATAGGGAGGTTTTGATGTAAAAACCAGACTGCCCCCCCCCACTGCCCAGTCTTTGCTTCATACAAGAACGGCTATGGAAGCAGACACCTTCTGTTCTTTAGCACACAGGAGCCCTAAACAAGCTTTTTGTTTGTTTCCGGCTTTGCAGGATGGCTGGCTACATCCTAATCCCATGAGTGCTTCAAAAGCCTTCTCCTGCCCGCCCCCCCCCCTTTTCTGCAAATTTCCCTGCCTCGTTTTGCAAATTACCTTGTAGCAAAATTGGTTCCTAGAGAAGTGCACAACTGTTAGTGCACCAACTCAGTGTTATTTTGCTGGTTTACCTAGAAGTCCTTTTTGGTGTCCTCAGAATGGTTATTGTGGAGGTTTGCTTAGAAATAAAAGGAAGGAAAGACTACTGAAAATCACAAGAAATGCTACATTTTTTGTATAAAAGAAGTTGGTTATGGGGAATAATTATTAATCCCATTCCTGAATTATTTTGTTGTAAGATTTTTAGATGGTGGAGAAAATAATATTGTTGAACTGAATACTGGAAGACTTTAGAGGGGGATTACCCTTGAGTGTGGCGAATCCAAATGGCTTCCAGCTCCCATTTCTGCCTCTGTGACCTGAGAATCTTGCTTTGGGAAACCAAATATCTTAGCAGGATCACACAATGCATGCTGGCTTGGCAAACTTCTATCCTGAGGAGGGGCAGGGCAAGGTAGTAGCAAGGTATTTTGATTAGTACTAAAACATATGCCATAGCGACCTTAGAAGCTGATAAACAAACTTTCTTTTTAAATCCTCCCTTTTTTTGTTCCCTGGGAGATGGGAAAGGGTGGTGCGATGATTGCCTTGTGCTGAATTCACAGGTTGGGAGGTCAAGTGTCTCACGTGATATAGTTCACAGATTAGACAAGTTGGACTGTGTGCATATTACCTGCTTAAAATGTGGCTAGGCCATATATATATATATATATATATATATCAAGTTCAGAGCAAAGCTGGTTTAAGGTAAAATGTATAAAAATGCAGTATTTCATAAGAAATGGCAGGATATTACCATTATTATTATTATTTAGTTGATTTGCTCATACAAATGACTTAAAGATATTTACAAACACAGTAGAAGGACTTAAACCAATTGCAGTAAACACAATCAATTAAAACATAAAGGAAATCAAGCCAAATGCATTTATGCAAATAAAAGACAGGTCTAGCAGATCCTGACCCGCCAAATTTTGAAGAAAGGTGTGGATTTCCTGTTTGCACGGCTTCCCAAACCAGCAGTGGAATTGCTGTGGATGCAGAGTAAATGGGAGCATGTGCACAGACTTATTCACTGTGGGACTCCCTCCTGGCCTCCACAGAACAGGGAGTAGGATGGCTCCTGTATCTTTGCCTTGTGAAGGGAGTGTAAGACTGCATCCTGTGGGCTCCCAGCACTGATTTGGGAAGTGGTGGACACAAAACGTTAGCCGCGATCCAAATACTGTATTTTTCGCTCTATAAGACACACCAGACCACAAGACGCACCTAGTTTTTGGAGGAGGAAAACAAGGAAGAAAAGAATTCTGAATCTCAGAAGCCATAACAGCAAGAGGGATCGCTGCGCAGTGAAAGCATCAATCCCTCTTGCTGTTCTGGCTTCTGGGATAGCTGTGCAGCCTGCATTCGCTCCATAAGACGCACACACATTTTCCCTTACTTTTTAGGAGGGAAAAAGTGAGCCTTATAGAGCAAAAAATACGGTATATTCCATCATTTCTTATGAAATACTGTGTTTTGATAGATTTCCCTGCAAACTAGCTTCAGTCTGAATTGAGGAAAAGAATGATGTAGCTGCATTTTAATGTATACACAGTCAAAGAGAGAAGAGGGAGTGGAGCCACGTGCAAATGCAGCCCTGCCTCCACTCATGCCTCTGCCTTCCTCTCCACTGTGCCATTAAGGGGGAGACTGCAGTGATCGGGGCCGTACTCCTCCCCCCCTGTGTGTCCTGCTCCATGCATCTGGGGTGTGGTTCCTGTGAGGCAGGAAGGGAGCATAAGTGGTTGGCCAGCAGTGGCAAGGGTTGGCGTGCCTAGCTCTTGCCAAAAGGGAGTGTGCAGGGAAATCCTGCCCACCTGCTATTTCCGCAGGTGAGCAGGGAAGGAAGACTGTCGAAGCCATGTAGTTCAGGTAAGACACAGTGGCAAAGGGGTGAGGGGATGGGAGGAGACAGCTTTAGCAGTTGCACATGGTACCGGCCACCCACAAGCTGGTGCCATCCATTTGTTTTGGATTACAAGCCCAGACCAGTTTAGAGAAGTCTGATGCAGAAGGACAAGTCTTGCTGAAGAATAACCAGGCATGGCTTGTGCCAGAGGTTAAGTCTTTCCTCAACAACCTTTTTTTGAATTGAGTTGTAGTCCAAAACATCTGAAGGGCACCAGGTTGGCAAAGCCTGCATTGCAGCAAGCGTCTTCCACTTCCCAAACCCTCCCAGGCTCACCTGTGCAGGGTGCCCTGTCCTGGTCTTCTCGAGGGTTGTAGGAGAAGTTTTAGCAACATGCTTCAGATCACACGTGTTCTTGGGATGCAAGTCCTCCCCACTTTTTGCACAAAGTGCCCCTTTCCTTATAGCCCCCTGCCCCAGAGTTCCCTCCTGTGGGCACTAAGCATGCACAACATGAGCCAGAAAGATGAAGCCCCATGCTACACACCCTGCCATCTGAATTTTGGTCTCCCTGTGTGGGGATTATATCCTGGCAGTGTTGTGCTGACATTGGGTGTTGGAGTTACACCATACGCTCTGCCGTGGCAATGTAGTCCTTGTGGTCAATGACACAGGGCTAGTTTTTATTCCCCTCCACCCCTGGTTGCAGTAAAAGGGGAGGAAATTATTTGCATCAGGTCCTGGGTGGAACACAGCAAAATTCCACCATTGGCCAGGCTACAGCCACAGGGAATTGAAGGCATACTGGATACAGTCTACGTTTTCTTATCCCCATGGTGCCCACACCCCACCTATCACTCCATCCCATTTTGGCCATTCCACCGCCAGCATATTGGTGTATCTGTCACAACACTGGCCTATCTGGCATTCCGCTACTGGATCTGGCATTCCGCCAAAATAAACCCTAAAGCCCCTCCATCAGCATCACCCCAGTACAGGATTGCACCTTAAAAGGCCTGGAGAAATAAAGGGATAGGTGCCAGGTGAACCAGGGAGGGCATTCCATACCACCCAAAATGTCCTGTCTACCATACTCACCTACTGTACCTCACCTGATGTGGGGCACTTTGAGAAAGGTGCCCGAAGATGATCTTGTGGGAGGGAGGTTGTACCCTGGTAGTCTCAGTCTGTGAAGAATCTGAGAGCATAAGATAACTGCTTTGCTGTTACTTTGCAAGACCGCTTTGCCCTGCTGTTTTCTTTTTCTCAGGGGTTAAGAGGTCCCTGTTAGCTTGGCTGGGCCACTTTGCCTTTCCTGGTCTCTCTGGGGTTGTGTTCTGTTCATTCCTTGCTTCACTCTCCACTCCTCTTGCTTAAATGCATATATATTTACCTCTTGCCCCTTCCTTCTGTGAGCCTTTCAGGCTGTGGGGAGGGTTTTTGTCTTCCTTCTTTCAGATGCATTATCTTAAGAGGGCGAACATTCATGCCCTCCCTTGTCTTCCTTCCCAGGGTGACTGGGTGTGGCTGAAGAAATTCCCAGGCGAAAAGCACACTGAAATCAAACCTGCCACCAAAACAGCATTCTTAAAGGTTAGTGCTCTTGCGCTACCCTCTGTGGCCATTGGGGGTCCCTGCTGCTTCAGTGGGTGAGTGCAGTTCCCAACCTGACCACTAGGACTATGCATAGCGCCCTCTACTGGACGGTCATCCAACAGCCCCTATCCTCCGGGGGCTCCCTCCTCTCATCCCTCCATTCTTGTTACTTTCCCCCACCTTCAGCTCCGGGACCTGCGACACGAAAATGTCAACCTTTTCCTGGGCTTCTTCCACGACTGTGGGATCTTTGCCGTGGTCTCAGA
The DNA here is from genome assembly GCF_964106645.2 of Podarcis pityusensis. NCBI lineage: Eukaryota > Metazoa > Chordata > Lepidosauria > Squamata > Lacertidae > Podarcis > Podarcis pityusensis. The sequence continues at coordinate 50,758,213 of NC_138038.1, read as the reverse complement.
GCACTGCACACGTGGCAGCCTTGAGGATCTAATCCAAAACGAGGACATGAAGCTGGACTGGATGTTCAAGTCGTCCTTGCTGCTAGACCTTATTAAGGTGCTTGAGGGAGAGGGATCTAGCGATCTGGTTTTTGGGATCTGGGTGGGTAGGTAATGCCAGGCTGGGAACTTGGCATGAAGGGGATTTACCCATCCTAGGAAGAGGAGCAGGACATCTCTGATGGGAACAGGAAAGGACACTGAAGTGTAAGTGGGTTCCCACAAGGCAAGACACAGTGATAACAGCAAGAACCACATAATTGGGAAACAGGGGCAAAGCAACTGCTTATATACATTCCTGAAAACCTGGGCCACTCCCCCTCCCAACGTGATTGGCTGTCTAAACTTCCACGCTGCGAATCACGACTCAGAGTTCAAGGGCCAATGGCAGAGGCCCAAATCCTGAAATGTTCTGTGTTTGGACATCAATGTATCCAATCAGAACACAGGAGCTCAGAATCCTTAGTCCAGGGTCAAGCTCAGGCAAACACAGACCACTGAATACATAACAGAAACCACAGCACTGGCGGAGGAAGAGGAGTGGGGGGGGGGGGAGGGCACCGCCCCCGGCAGCGCGATCCCAGCAGGGTGCCAACTCGGCTGCCCTCCCCCACTGGGCGCCCTGCCCCTGCAGGCGGCGCGCCTCGCCCCCAGGATGCACGCCAGCCCCACCCCCGCCTGCTTTCTGCCTCTCTGGTGCCGGAACATGAAGCTCCGCTACTGAACCCCGGAGTCCTGCTGGATCAGACCACAGTTCCTTTTTGGCCAGCATCTTCCTTCTTGCTGTGGCAAGTCAGGTGCCTCTGGGAAAGTCCACAAGCAAGGTTGCAGGCAGCGACATTCCCATCCAGTAACTGAACCTGTGACCTTATACAAGCCAAACAGATACTCTACTGCTGACCTGTGTCTCTTCCCCAATCCATCTGGATTTTGCAGTATCTAGGGGTCTTGCTTGCCTAACAGAGAAGTCAGAGGTATTCTATAGAACAAGGTGGTATAAACACAAGGGAAACTTGTTGGCAGAATCATATTGGAGAATCCACCACAGGTGGGTGGGTAGGCAGTGTATTAATAATATTTTTGTAGGTTTTCCAGCTTACGCAGTCCATCAGGCTGAACACTGTTGCCCAAACCTCCTGGTCTATTTGTCAAAAACATCTGGATTGGCTTAGACCAGTCTTCACAACCAGGTGCACTCCAGTTGTTTTACAGCTCCCATCAGCCCCAGAAAGCCTAGCAGCTTATCTACATTTCCCTTTTTCCTATCACTTTCCCCCGGGGAAACATACCATTTATCACTGAATTGGAACAAATGGCAATAGGGTTTTCCGTGGGGATAGCACAGGTTTTCTGGGGGATAGCAGGAAAAAGGCAAATCTGCTCAGACCTGTGCCTAGAAAGCATGGGGCAAGCGGGAAATTGCTTGGATAATAATAATAATAATAATAATAATAATAATAATAATAATAATAAATTATTTATACCCCACCCATCTGGCTGGGTTTCCCCAGCCACTCTGGGCGGCTTTCAACAGAATATTAAAATACAATAGTCTATTAAACATTAAAAACTTCCCTAAACAGGGCTACCTTCAGATGTCTTCTAAAAGTCTGGTAGTTGTTGTTCTCTTTGACATCTGGTGGGAGGGCGTTCCACAGGGCGGGTGCCACCACCGAGAAGGCCCTCTGCCTGGTTCCCTGTAACTTGGCTTCTTGCAGCGAAGGAACTGCCAGAAGGCCCTCGGTGCTGGACCTCAGTGTCCAGGCAGAACGATGGGGGTGGAGACGCTCCTTCAGGTATACTGGACCCATGTTTTTTAGGCATGGCAAGCAGAAATGTGGATGAGCTGTAGGGATTTCAGTCCAAAACATCTGGAGGGCAGCAGGTTGGCAAAGGCTGGCTTCAAAGATGTCCTGGCAGTAGGAGGGAGGAAGGAGAGAAATGGGTGCTGCTGTTCTTGGGAGGAGATCCAAGCAATAGAGCAGAGCTGTGAGCAGACTCTTCACCCCTTTCTTCCCTCTGCTCTCCAGGGGATGAAATACCTCCACCATCATGACTTCCCACATGGGCGGCTGAAGTCTCGGAACTGCGTGGTGGATGGCCGCTTTGTCCTCAAGGTCACCGACCATGGCTACAACGAGCTGTTAGAGGCCCAGAAGATCCCACGAGAGACACCAAGCCCAGAGGGTTAGCAGGGAAAGTTGGGACCTGGGAAGGGGAAATCTGGGGTATGTTGCAGAGAGCTTTGCTAAGCAGTGAAGGTGTTGTTGCTGCTCCCTGCTATGAAATGCTTTTTAAAAGCAGTGACATATATTGCTCTACTGGCTGGGACAGTTTTTCCACGGAATCGTTCAATATAGATTAGAGATCAGCGGCAAACAGCCCTCTGGGATTTTGCCAGCCCGTCAACCAGAAATATAGATAGCAGCAAAGATTGCACCCACCTCTGCATTTTCTAAGTTATGAAAGGAGGCTGAATCTCAGGTGTCTGCAGAGAAACAGTGCCCAAACATTTCAAGTTGCACTCTTTATTCACAGCAATTTTAACAGGGACTTTAGAAGCAGGTTTTTAGCAAGGGGCTGCAGAACTCAGATACACACATCCACTGTGTTTCAAGCAGCCAGTGGCTGAATAAGAGAGGAATGAGGAAGTCTTCTTTGCTGGCCTTGGAGGAGACTGCAGGTTTTGCTCCCCTTGTTAGATTTGGAGAGGGAACCCATAATAAAGGGGGCAGACCAATGGAGCTATAGAGAATGCCTGCAGATGCAGGGAATGAGAGGCGGAGGAGGGGATGCCTCAAAGTACTTAATTTTTGTTTCCCATGCCCCCTTCTAGACCGGTTATGGACGGCGCCTGAGCTACTACGAGACCCATCCCAGGAGCGGAAAGGCTCTTTCCGGGGAGATGTCTTCAGTATCTCCATAATTATGCAGGAAGTCATATGCCGTGCTGCCCCCTATTGCATGCTGGACATGACCCCTGAAGGTATATAAAGGGCAGGGATTGGTGGTGACAGGCCAGCTCCCATCCTCAACCTTTCCTTGTCTGTATGACTATTTTTGAGCCTGGGGCCTTCTACATGCCAAGCAGAGGCTCTGCTCCTGAACAACGAGCCCATCCCATGTAACATGCCATTGTTGTTGTTTAGTCGTTTAGTCCTGTCCGACTCTTCATGACCCCATGGACCAGAGCACACCAGGCACTCCTGTCTTCCACTGCCTCCCGTAGTTTGGTCAAACTCATGCTGGTAGCTTCAAGAACACTGTCCAACCATCTCGTCCTCCGTCGTCCCCTTCTCCTTGGGACCTCCATCTTTCCCAACATCAGGGTCTTTTCCAGGGAGTCGTCTCTTCTCATGAGGAAGCCAAAGTCTTGGAGCCTCAGCTTCAGGATCTGTCCTTCCAGTGAGCACTCAGGGCTGATTTCCTTAAGAATGGAGAGGTTTGATCTTCTTGCAGTCTGTGGGATTCTCAAGAGTCTCCTCCAGCACCAGAATTCAAAAGCATCCATTCTTCGGCGATCAGCCTTCTTTATGGTCCAGCTCTCACTTCCATACATCACTACTGGGAAAATCATAGCTTTAACTATGGCATTTAACATGGCATTACCACATTGCTTTTCCATGGCAAACTTTGTCTGGTGTGAATTGGAGGGTCACTCTGGAGTTGGTCATGCTGGAATGACAAATATGGAAAAGTTAGAACCATAGAGCTAAACTCCCTGCAATGCAGGAATCGCAACTAAAGCATCCATGACAGATGCCATCCAACCTCTGCTTAAAAACCTCCAAGGAAGAAGAGTCCATTCCACTGTTGAACCGCTCTTACTGTCAGAAAGTTCTTCCTAATGTTTAGTCGGAATCTCCTTTCTTGTAACTTGAAGCCATTGGTTTGAGTCCTACCCTCCAGGGCAGGAGAAAGCAAACTTGCTCCATATTCCATGGGGCAGCTCTTAAGATATTTGAGGATGGCTATCACATTGGTTTGGTTTGGAGAGTTGAGCAGGGTTGCTGTGGCGGGTAGGTGAGTTAACGCGCTGGCCCCGAGTCAAGTGGAGCAGAAACATGGCGGGAGTTAAGGAAGGGTGCAGGGTGGCTGGTCTTGATTACATGCAGAGGACAGGCCCTGTTGTAGGGTTTGGTTGCTGAAACACAGAGTGCTGTGTGAAGCAGGTAGTTTATGCAGTGATTGCAGAGTGGAGAGGAGTTGGCCTGCCCAGGACAGAAGCGAATTGTTTTCCTTGTCCGACAGAGATCATCAAGAAAGTAGAAAAGCCGCCCCCACTCTGCCGGCCCTCTGTTTCGGTAGACCAAGCCCCGATGGAGTGCATTCAGCTGATGAAGCAGTGCTGGAGCGAGCAGCCTGAGAAAAGGCCAAACATCAACCAGATTTTTGACCAGGTGAGTGGGCCTCCCGAGTAGCTATTTGCCAGGATCCCAGAGGGTAGGGAGATTGCTTCCTAATGCCCCTTCCGTCCCTCTCCTGCAGTTCAAGAGCATCAACAAAGGTCGGAAGACAAACATCATCGACTCCATGCTACGGATGTTGGAGCAGTACTCCAGCAACTTGGAGGACTTGATCCGGGAGCGAACGGAAGAGCTGGAGGTTGAGAAGCAAAAGACAGACAAGTTGTTAACGCAGATGTTGCCCCCGTGAGTCTGTGGAAATTATGTGCGGAGCTTAAGTGGGGCAACCAGAGCGTGTCCTGATGGCCTGACATTCCTAGAAATGAGGGAATTGCCTGTTCACCTGTGCATGTAAGAGGTCTCCAAGTGGGTTGTGTTGCCTGCCTTGCAGGTCAGGTACAGGAAATGCCCGAAACTTCTACAGAAGACATTTCTGCTCTCTTCCTGTTCAGGCTCAGTCCGTTTCCTGTCTCAGCTCAGTGCAACAACCTGTTTGGAGTCTCTCTCCTTCAATCTGTTCTCTTACACCCTAGCTATTATTTCATCTCCTCCTTTATTTCAAGAGGGGCGGGGCGTTTTTTTGTCCTCATTTATTTTCTCCAACCGCTCTTTCTCTGTTTTTCTTTTAACGCGTAAAACAAAAAACGCTCAGCTTTTCTCAAAGTTTCCCATCTTTTTTTATTGCTCCCCTTTTCTGAGCTCCCTTCTGAGCCATGAAGCAAGGATTTTTCTCGCTGCCCCTTCCTTGCTTTGCTGGGATTAATATGTTCTGTCAGCAGTTAGAATTGCTAAGCTTGGGTTAGAATTTGGAGAGAAATTGGGGGAAGCTGTTTTTTAAAAATATTGTTAATTGCAATTACAGGCACCCTTAAGTGCTTTCTGATTCTCCAAAGGAGAGACTGGCTGACATTTCTGCTTGTCACCCCTTCAGTTCAGTAGCGGAGGCCCTGAAGACTGGCGCTCCAGTGGAACCAGAGTATTTTGAAGAGGTGACCTTGTACTTCAGTGACATTGTGGGCTTCACCACCATCTCAGCCATGAGTGAGCCCATTGAGGTGGTTGACCTTCTGAATGACCTTTACACCCTCTTCGATGCCATCATCGGCTCCCATGATGTCTATAAGGTACAGACCTGTTGGCTCTGTCAGCCACCTTTACTGTGGGCAGAGAAAGGCTGGGGCTTGGAGGATCCAAGGGATGTGAAAGAAAAGAAGATAGGACGACACGGGTGCTTAGTGTTGCCAAGCGAAACTCATATTGGCTGGGAAGTGGCTGGGCCTTGAGTTAGTTGGAGGGGAGGATGATTCTAGGGCTCCTAGTGATAATCAGGAGGGGGGTGTTCTTCAGGGTCCATTTCCTAGGTCTCCCTGGCCCTCTGGCAACTGGGGGAGCCTCTTTCATCATGGACTCAACCCCTACTAGGGTTCTGTCCTGGGCATGGGACAGGATCTTAGCCTGAGTGGAGAATGTGCTAGATATAGATATGTCCAGAGATAAACAGGTCACATATTGCTAGTAAAAATTTAGGATCCAGGAGGTGAAGTCAGGTCAATCAAAGGTCAGTCAACTCAGATGATAGATGCAGGTCTGATAAAACAGAGGTCAACATCCTTAAAGGCTAAGTAGCAAGGTGGTTAGCACCCTGGAGAGCTCCAGGTAACACACATTCTGGCTGTCAGACAAGGCAGGCTTGTGGACATTCATTCCAGGGAATCCCGACTGAGCCTTAACTAGGACTGCAACTTCCTCTGGCCAGCTAGGTGGGTGGAGCCTCTCCTCTTAAAGGAGCCCAGACTGCTTCTGAAGCTGCTGCCTCCAGCAGTGCGGTGGAGCTCTGGGTTCTGCTGCGGCCTCTGAGCTGGAACCCAGTGTGGGAAGGCAACGTGACCTCTTCAGGCTGGAGAGGTGCTGGCATCAGGAACTCCACTGATGAGGAGAGAATGGCAAAGCCTGGTTCTCAGAGCAGGCCCTGTTCCTGGCTCGAGGTGTCCCCTGAATCCATGGCCTCTTCCCTTAAGAACGGACTCCATCTCCACCTGGCTTCTCCCAACAGGTGGAGACCATTGGCGACGCCTACATGGTTGCTTCCGGGCTGCCCAAGCGCAACGGCAACCGGCACGCAGGTGAGATCGCCAACATGTCGCTGGATATCCTCAGCGCTGTCGGCACCTTCAAGATGCGTCACATGCCAGACGTGCCAGTACGGATCCGCATCGGCCTGCACTCAGGTAGGCTGTCACGAAGGCAGGGCTGCTGCAATGGCCTCCAGCCACAGGGACCCACCTGTACTTCGTGGCCCTATCCACCTTTACTTGGCTCTTCTGAAGAGAGCTCAACTGGGCAGGAGGGGAGAGGTGATGGGGAGAGCAGTTAAGGTTGAAGAAACCTCTGAGCTCAAGGCTGATCTGTTTCCCACGGCAGGGCCTTGCGTGGCTGGTGTGGTGGGGCTGACGATGCCACGGTACTGTCTTTTCGGAGACACAGTCAACACCGCCTCACGGATGGAGTCCACAGGACTGCGTGAGTAGCACATGGCCTAGACTGGGGGGCTGCAGGGGGAGGGGGTTTCTGCTGGGGGTGGAGTCTGCCCAATTTGGATGCCACTAATAATAATATTGTAGGGACGTGGGTGGCTCTGTGGGTTAAACCACAGAGCCTAGGACTTGCTGATCAGAAGGTCAGCGGTTTGAATCCCCGCCACGGGGTTGCTCGGTCCCTGCTCCTGCCAACCTAGCAGTTCGAAAGCACGTCAAAGTGCAAGTAGATAAATAGGTACCGCTCCGGTGGGAAGGTAAAGAGCGTTTCTGTGCGCTGCTCTGGTTCGCCAGAAGCGGCTTAGTCATGCTGGCCACATGACCCGGAAGCTGTACGCCGGCTCCCTTGGCCAGTAAAGCGAGATGAGCATTGCAACCCCAGAGTCAGCCACGACTGGACCTAATGGTCAGGAGTCCCTTTACCCCTTTACCTAATAATAATATTATATTTCTTACACCCTTCCCATCTGACTGGGTTGTCCCAGCCACTCTGGGTGGCTTCCAACAAACATAGGAATAAAAGGCAATAATTTAAAAAGCCATCAAACTTTATGGCGATAGATTAGGGAACAAATGGAAATTCGAGGAAGGGCCATAGCTCAGTGGCAGGGCCTCTGCTGTGTATGAAGCTTCAATCCATGGTGGCATTAATGGCTCTCCAGGGATTCAGGCCGGCGCCTTTCTCAGCCTCACAAGGAGATGCTGGGGATTAAACCTGGGACCTTTTGCACACTAAGCAGGCGTGCCCCTTCCCCTGGTTTTGGGATCCCAGCCATTGGTCTGGGGGGGGGAGGGTTTTCTCCCTTTCTCATAACAATAGAACTCATGGATAGCCAATGAAGTGTTTAGGATGGATAAAAGAAAGTCCTCCTTCACACAGCGTGAAGTTAAACCATGAAACTTGCTCCCACAGGTGGCAGTGATGGCCACCAACACAGATGACTTTAAAAGTGGGATAGACAAATTCATGGAGGAGGCGAGGGCTATGGAGGCAGCAGTGCTTCTGGAAACGAGTTGCTGGAAGCCACAGGAGGGAGCAGGACTCACGTGCTCAAATCCTGCTTGTGGATTTCCCATGGGCATCTGGTTGGCCACTGTGAGAAGAGGATGCTGGAGGAGATGGGCCTGATCCAGAAGACCCTTCTTATGCTGTTATGTCTCCCAGAGGCACCCCCATCTCACCCCCCCACCTGTTGCCTCCGCAGCTTATCGAATCCACGTCAACATCCGCACCGTTCAGATCCTACATGACCTCAAGGAAGGCTACAAGCTGGACCTTCGAGGCAAGACGGAGCTCAAGGTACCTGGGGCAAGGGAGGGGCGTCTTCCGACTGCAAGGACCCTCCAATTCTCCCTCCTATCTCCGGTCAAAGCTCCACCCAGAGGATGCAGAACAGACCCAAATCCCTAGGATGGGGGAGGGGGGAGCCCTCTGGCAAGCAAAAGAGACGCCCCCTTCATTTGCATGTGTGTCCATGGTTTCTCCGGCAGGGAAGCAAACAGAGCAGCCCCAGTGTGGGCAGCACACCTGTGTGTGCTTTGGAACTGCTAGATCAGCAGTTCCCAAACTGTTTGGGGCCACTGCCTCCCCCACCCCGTTGCATAAACCCATCCCCAGTGCCGCCTACCCTACCCTATAAGAAGAGGAAGAGGAAGAGTTTGGATTTGATATCCCGCCTTTCACTCCCCTTCAGGAGTCTCAAAGCGGCTAACATTCTCCTTTCCCTTCCTCCCCCACAACAAACACTCTGTGAGGTGAGTGGGGCTGAGAGACTTCAGAGAAGTGTGACTGGCCCAAGGTCACCCAGCAGCTGCATGTGGAGGAGCGGGGAAGCGAACCCGGTTCCCCAGATTACGAGACTACCGCTCTTAACCAAAAAGCATTGTTCAGAGTAGCCGTTTGCACAACCCACTAAGGAAGATAAGAGCACAATGGAATTGTGCAACAGTCCAGCAACTGTAACCATTTATTGCACATTTATTCAAAATTGATTTGCAACTAAGTAGTGTATTTAATTTGGCAAAATGGATTAACTTGTTCCAGTGACAACCAGCTTTTCAAGAGGATAGTCCTTTACACCTGCAGTGCCTCCTCTGTTTTATGAAATTAGTTAGCCCATCTAGCACTTAATAGAATTTATAGAATTTAGCACTGAATAAAATGTATGTGCTTTGGTAACCCCTGCATTTACCCTCTGTAATGGAACCTGTGTATCGATGCTCTAATGACTTTTGTGCTATCTGGACTTCTCAGCCCTGACCCACCCTGTATATCTGAGTGCTCCTTGCATAGTGTAGCAACAGAATGTTTACGTGACAGGCTGTTCTTGCCTTCAGTCTTCCCAGGTGGGAAGGTATGTTAAGGACTTTTTGAATGTCTGCTTATCAAAAAGACAGACAGTAAGTGTGTGAAATGAACAGTCTAAGGCATCAAGAGACCGGGGCACCCAAGGTAATGGGTGAAAGAGGATAACGAAGAGAAGCAAGACAGCTTTAGCTCCCTGACCTTTCACGTATGCATTATATGAGCTAAAACTAGTATGTTTCTGAAAACCCCATGCAAGCTGTGTTAAAATGTGCCTCGGACAGTTCTCCTAACTGGTGGTCCTCTGAACTCCTGGTTTGGAAAGGCTGTCGCTTATCTCTTAATAAACTGGGACGCTAAGCTTGTGTATCTCTCCTGGCTGCATTTCTCTTTAAGGTGTTATTCCCTCACCTGGCCATGAACCATTAAGAGGTGGTTTAGAAGTAAGTTCTTAGCCCACTGCTGCCCCCTTGCCTCTTAGCCCCGCCCCCAGGTAATCCCACTGCCCCCTCGCCCAAGGGGAGGTAGCACCTGCCTTGGGAACTGCTGTGTTGGCAAAGCGCTTCTGGTTTCACCTGTTGCAAGGTTTTTTGGGGGGCTGCTGCTCTTGGTGCTCAGGGGGTTCATTTGAAACATGTCCTCGCACCCGCATCAGCCTCTTTCTTTTTCTCCGCAGGGAAAAGGCACTGAAGAGACATTTTGGCTCACAGGTCGCGCGGGCTTTAACAAACCTATCCCCACACCCCCTGACCTACAGCCAGGGTGAGTTCAGAGGACAAGGAACAGAACATCCAGCTTTGGAAGAGAATAGGGTGGGCTCTGGGCTCTTGGGGGACACGGCCCCCTTCTCCACACGAACCCCCTGTTTCTCCTCTCTGCTTCCAGGGCCAGCAACCACGGGATAAGCATGCACGAGATCCCAGAAGACCGAAGGAAGAAGCTAGAGAAAGCACGCGGAGGGAATGCGTAGCCAGAGAGCAGCCATGTTAACATGAGCCCACTTGTGATGGAGGTGAGGCTGCGACAGATGGCGGAGTGAAACATGTGCCCTTGACTTGCATGCCCAGCCTCTGCCTCCAAGAGACTTTGAGCTCCTCTCCCATCCTTGCAAAATGTGATCTTCCCTGACTCCTCCTGTGACTTCAGGGGTGTGGAGAAAGGATTCTTGTGTCTTCTCTCTTCCCTTCTAATGCCCCATCTCCAGCAAGTAGCTTTGAGCCTGGAGAAGAGGAGGTTAAGGGGTGATATGATAGCCATGTTCAAATATATAAAAGGATGTCACATAGAGGAGGGAGAAAGGTTGTTTTCTGCTGCTCCAGAGAAGCGGACACGGAGCAATGGATCCAAACTACAAGATTCCACCTAAACATTAGGAAGAACTTCCTGACAGTAAGAGCTGTTCGACAGTGGAATTTGCTGCCAAGGAGTGTGGTGGAGTCTCCTTCTTTGGAGGTCTTTAAGCAGAGGCTTGACAACCATATGTCAGGAGTGCTCTGATGGTGTTTCCTGCTTGGCAGGGGGTTGGACTCGATGGCCCTTGTGGTCTCTTCCAACTCTATGATTCTATGATTCTATGAGCCACCTGCATTTTCTCTTTTCTCTGCCTGGTTTCTGGATTTGAAGATGTTAGGGACTGGGGGAGATATTCAGGTCGGTTTGAATTTCAGGGTTAAGCTACCTAGTTTGCCATGCCCTGAACAAGACCCTTCGGCGTTTATACGTCTCCACATTCTGCATCGTGGATCTTCAACCAAAGAATGTGTAAAGAAATGCATGTATGGGGGGGGGGGGTAAAGAATTGCACATATCAGCGAGTATCATTGCTTGCAAAAACGTGTGTATTGGGCAGAATTGCGTACAAAAACATGTACAAGAAATGCGAGGACTTTAAAAAAAGAAGATGCAAACTGGTGTGGAAATGTGGTGGGAAAAGAACGGGAAAATGAGAAGCTGAGGAAAGCCAGATTTCTCCAGCCTAGGGCTTGCCTAGAAGGTCGGCAGGTCGAATCCCCGCACATGGGGTGAGCTCCTGTTGTTCGGTCCCAGCTCCTGCCCACCTAGCAGTTCAAAAGCACGCCAAGTGCAAGTAGATAAATAGGTACCACTCCGGCAGGAAGGTAAACAGCGTTTCCTGGCACTGCTCTGGTTCGCCAGAAGCGGCTTAGTCATGCTGGCCACATGATCCGGAAGCTGTCTGCGGACAAACGCTGGCTCCCTCGGCTTATAGAGCGAGATGAGCACCACAACCCCAGAGTCATCCACGACTGGACCTAACAGTCAGGGGTACCTTTACCTTCCATTACAACAAGAGCTGTTGGGCTGTGGAACTGACTCCCTCGAAAGGTGGTGGGCTGTCTTTTGTTGGAGGTTTTTAAACAGAGGTTGGACAGCCTTCTACCAGGGATTCTTTAGCTGATTCCTGCATTGCTGGGGCTTGGGCTAGATGGCCCTGGGATCGCAGTCCTATGATCCCGTGATTCCATATGCTGCAGCACAGGATAGTGTAACGTAGGACTTCCTACTTATTTCTCTCTCTGGCCATAGAGATATGGCTTAGAGCACCCCATAGTGGAGTGGATTGCTCCGGGGCATTTCACACTTTTGATCAGCTGGATAGTTTGGTTGGTTTAGAGCATGTTGCTGACAATGCCCAGGTTGTGGGTTCGATCCCCGTAAAGGACAGCTTTATATTCCTGCACCGCAAGGGATTAGACTAGATGGTCCTCTATGCTTCTATGGTCTTACCTAACTTTGTTTCTCCTGTTTATGCAGCTCAAACAGCAACAGAGACCTGTGGCCTGCACCTGCCGCCGCTTTCTAACCAACTCTGATGAGGCCTTTCACGCAGCCTGCGAGGCAGGTAGTCAGGAGCGACCTTTGGAAGGGGGATGAATCCGCAGTTGGTGCTCGAGGGACTCGCAGCCTCCTTCGCCCGCGGCCATCTTGGACTCACCCTTTCTTCACTCTTCTCTCTTCCTCTGCCACTCTTGCTGGCTCTGGTGCACAACGGACCTTTGGCCAACCTAGGATTCACTCTCCAACCAAAAAGGAAAACGAAAAGTGGCCAGCGTGCGGCGGGACTTCCGCCCAAATCCGAGAACGGCTGTGGATTCTTCTCTCTCGTCTCCATTGCCACAGACTATAATGGAAGGATGGAGGAAGGCCTGTTTTTGGAGCGGCTTTCTTCGGAGTGGATTAGGGTCGATGGGGGGGACTCTGTCATGGTTTCTTGTGGCCAATGCAGAATGATTCCATAGAGGACAGTCCTGGTGATCTGGTTAAATGGAGCCATGTTTGGGGCTAGAGGGAGCAGGCTTTGTTCCTGCCCCACCCTAAGCACTTGTGTCTGTAGATGCGGCAGTGACCCAGCAGGTAGCAGAGTGGCCTTGGCGCGGCGTAGATTCACTGCCCCTTCTCTTTTTGGAGAACAGGGGCAGGTTCCATGTGGAGATTAAACAGGGAGGGAGGAGGTTGAGGAGCCTTATCAGACAGGATGTGCCTGGAGATTCATCATGGCCCCATGTTTAAGCAAGCGAACCATCCTTTGGGAATTCAGCTCATATAGCTAACCACTAGATGACAGCATTTCCTGATGGGAATACTTGCAGGACTTTCAGAAATTGGCTTTTCTTCTTAAGAGGGTGGCCGCGTATTACAAACCCTTGAGCCCCAATGTTTCTTTAGAACCAGTAAAACAGAACAGCAAACAGATACTTTGGGACTGGGTTGTTTAGAGTGGAGAAGTGAGGAAGGTGTGGAGTATCTCGACTGCAGCCCCGAATCTCCCGGGTGAGAATATGGATCTCTCTGGGATGTCATTTAGTATTCAACATTAAGCCTTCCGCGGGACATTCTGCAGCCTGGCCAAACAGTCAAGGAGATGAGGAAGGAACTGGGGCAAGTTTGAGGATGGGATGGGGCTGCAAACATTTGCTCTGATATACAAACCTATTGCGAATAGTATTCTGCACCCCGGAAGAGTTTTCTTAATGGGATGTCCCTTGAAACAGCCTGTGTGTTACGAGTTACGTTTCAGAAAAGCGTTGGAAATTGGCTTTCAGAAGGGTTTTTGGCTATAAATTTACTCACCGCAGCAATTTTTCCTCAGGTATCCCAGGTGATACTTCGAAAACCTGGCTCATTTTCAACTTCGGATTCAAATAATTGGTTTCAAAGGGGTTGTTGGAATTGATCCTCCGGGGTCATCTGTGGTTGACTGTCTTTGTCTGAATTTCAAAAGTTTGCTCAATACGCAGAGCAAAACTATCTGCAGGCAAAACTGTTAGAAGACATGTCGTCCTGTGGTGAGATGGCACATGCAATTGAGCAGTATGTATATAAGATTATATTTCTTCAAAGGGATTTTTGTTATTTGTCACCAGGCAAAAAAATATTTTCCTTAAAAGGGGCAGGCAGTGGCAATCGATCACCATTTCCCCACTGGGCATGGATTGGCTGGCCTCAGAATTTGTCTATCATTTTCATAGACTGTGTACAAATTGTACTTTTTTTCTTCATTCTTATTATCAGCATTGGGATATTTTATTTAATTATATATGTATACAGTGTTTTTTTGCAATGTTATTTTGCAGCTCTGAGTGGGGAGGATACAGGGAAGCAGTAGCATCTGTGGGGGTGGGGGAGGCTAAGAATGTATGTGTACAATATATGCATCCTTGCGACATGGCAGAGGCGATCCTTATACTCTGTATCCTATGGGGATGCCCAGTAGGTGCTTTGCAGCTGGTCCATAAATGACTGTATGTGCGAACTCTGCAATTAAAGGGCCAGACTAGTGATCCTGAGGGGTGTGTTGGATTATTTAACCTGCCCAAGCGGGGCTTACACTGCAGTTGGGGTTCTGCGCTTAAACCAAGTTAGCACTGGCTCACCCCCAGTCCTCCCAAGGAGTCAGGATGTGTTCCTGAGCTGGCCCAACTGCACACAGGCAGACACTAAATCAGGGGTCAGCAAACTTTTTCAGCAGGGGGCTGGTCCACTGTCCCTCAGACCTTGTGGGGGGCCGGACTGTATTTGGGGGGGGGGGAAATGAACGAATTCCTATGCCCCACAAATAACCCAGAGATGCGTTTTAAATAAAAGCACACATTCTACTCATGTAAAAACACCAGGCAGGCCCCACAAATAACCCAGAGATGCATTTTAAATAAAAGGGCACATTCTACTCATGTAAAAACACGTTGATTCCCCGACCGTCCGTGGGCCGGATTTAGAAGGCGATTGGGCCGGATCCGGCCCCCGGGCCTTAGTTTGCCTACCAATGCGCTAAATGGTTCCTTTGGGGAATGAATATTATTAGCTGCACTATTTTGCCTACTTGGAAAACTTCACCAGCTGAGTTTCTGCCTGTTTCTGGGTAGCTGTGGGCCAGGCCGGAATCCACCCAGCTCTGTTACAGATGAGGAGAGGCAGATTGGCAGTGGATCTTCACGATGACAGGCACGAGCAATATTTCTCAAGCACAGCTGGTTAATTCTAACAATGAAGAAACAAAGCCACAACCGCACCTTCCGGTGTCGTGCAACGATGACTCCAGTTTTCGGTAGCTGAACAACAACATCTTTCCTCAAAAGTTGTTTTCGGTGTCGTTCTGCATCCACTTTGCTTCTTTTCTCCAGTGCTGGATTTATGCACAGTGGTACCTCAGGTTACATACGCTTCAGGTTACAGACTCCGCTAACCCAGAAATAGTACCTCGGGTTAAGAACTTTGCTTCAGGATGAGAACGGAAATCGTGCTTCGGCGGCAGCAGGAGGCCCATTAGCTAAAGTGGTGCTTCAGATTAAGAACAATTTCAAGTTAAGAACGGACCTCCGGTTACATAGATAAGAAAAAGAAAAATAGAGAAAAGAAAAAAAACAAAATACAGAAAAAATAAAAGACCTTTTTTTGAAACCTTAATAAATATCATTTAAAAAAACAAAACAAAACGGACCTCCGGAACGAATTAAGTACCGTATTTTTCGCTCTATAAGACGCACCAGACCACAAGAAGCACCTAGTTTTTGGAGGAGGAAAACAAGAAAAAAAATATTCTGAATCTCAGGAACCAGAACAGGGATCGCTGTGCAGTGAAAGCAGCAACCCCTCTTGCTGTTCTGGCTTCTGGGATAGCTGCGCAGCCTGCATTCGCTCCATAAGACGCACACACATTTCCCCTTACTTTTTAGGAGGGAAAACGTGAGTCTTATAGAGCAAAAAATACAGTACTTAACCCGAGGTACCACTGTATAGGCTAAGTAGGCTGAAGCCTAGGGCCTCTAGATCTAGGGGGCCTACCCAGCCCGCCTGCCCCCCCTCCAGCGGGCAGTCTCCCCTCTCCCAAAATTGCAAACCCAAGATTTCATGCGAGGGCAGGGCAACCTAGGCCCAGCAACTATGAGACTCAGGGCCAACCAGTGGGGCCCAATTTGAAACTCTAGGGCCCAACATGCACATTTTTTGTGGGGCCCTAGTTCACAGCCACAATCTGCAGAATCTTAGAGATATCAATCTGTGTGCTAGGTCATTTTCACAAGGTCAGCAAAGCCCTTAATAAATCAGACCTGTTATTGAGTTCTTGTGCAAGTTTGTACAGTTCACGTCTGCATTTTTTTAAAGAGAAGATTTTGAAGAGCTTGAGAAACAAGAAAAGCCAAATGTTAACTACAAAACGAGGAAATGACAGAAGTGCGCCTTAGATGCACTTTCCTCAAGAGATAAGATTAGGATAAAATCCTTTATTCCTATATTAGATGCGCTTGAAGCCAATTTAAAAAGAAGTACTGTGTACAGTGATGTTGCACAATTGTTTTTCCATTCTTGCTATTCTGATAGCTTCTAAGCAAGAAATTCAGAAAGGTATTGAACTGCTGATGGAAACATTCCCAGAAGATATTGACCTGAAACTTATTGATGAACTTTTGCACTTTCACCTGTACGTGAGACAAAGCCATAGGCTCACAGCAGAACACTCTCTGTCTCCTACAGACCTTTATCAAATGATATACAAGGGGAAAATTCAGATGGCCTTTCCTAATGTGGAAGCAATCTTGCGGCTATTGCTTAGCTTTATGGTCACTAACCTCTCGGAAGAGAGGAGTTTTTCAAGACTCAAAAGAATTAAAAATGAATTAAGGGCCACGATGTCTCGAGAGAGGTTGTCCGCACTGAGCATTCTGTACATTGAAAGTGACAAACTTAGACAAACAAATTTTGATGAAGTTTCCAGATGTCCTTTAGAGGAGAAATTGTGAATTGCAGAATTTTAAATACCCATTATCATCATCCTTGAGCTTCACTCAATTTAGTTTATAACACTCTTCCATTTTCTTCTAGTCGTGAGGGTGGGGGGTTGGGAGGGGCCTCACAAGTGGAGTAGCTGAGGGCCTCTCTTCATCGAAATCCGGCCCTGCTTTTCTTTCTCCCCCACCCCCCATTTTTACAGGGTTTTTGAGAATAAGTAAATCCACAAGCAGAGGAAGCTACCTGTTCAATAATGACCGCTCCCCGCATAAAACGGGGGGCGCTTTTTGCGTGGACGTGCGCAGCCCCTGGATCTGGAGCGGCTCCATCAACACAGGCTTGGCTTCACCTTCCCCCAGGTGGGATACCTGGAGGTCTCCGCCTACCTCAGTCAGTTGTCCAATCCCGCCTGGGGGAAGCGTTGCCAAGGAGACCAGGCCAGGTAGGGGAGGGACTACCTGCTCACACAATAGTGGGAGGATCTTACCTGGGAATCCTCACTTGGCTCCAGAGCTTCTCCCACCCTACCCACCCTCAGTTAAGTCTTATTTTGCAGGTTAACTTTTCTTCACAGGTATGCGGGCGCTGCTACGTCAAGGTCGCTGTTAAAGGGCCGGAAAGGAATTCCCCTGCATTGGCAGGTTTTACCTTTCCCGTAGCAAGACGTCACAACTTTGGCGACATCAGGCCTTGGGCGGAATCCTTTAGTCCATCTTCCTCTTTGCGGCGGCGATACCAGGGTTCCCTGTTAAAGGGGTTTCTGAAGGGAGGCTTTGACCGTACGCCGAGAGGTCGTCATTGCTCTCCCCGGCAGCGGCGGCGTAACGGGGGCGGCTATCTCTGCTTGAACATATGTTCTCCAGAGCCGGCCCATCCCCCCCCCCGAATGGATAACCCTGATGTTCCCTAGGTCCCCGGCTGGGGAGGGATAATGCCCAATGCCTGAGCCAAGTTCTACCCACATCTGAAATATACAAGTTGTGGCCAATTTAATCCCATAGCACGTTGTCTTGAGTCGTTATTCCACATGATGGGGGGGGCGCCTGGGATCTGGGAGACTCCGCCTGTCCACGCAAAGTATGTTGAGGCAATTGCACGCACCCTCACCCTTCCCTCAACCAGCAAACCAACTTACACTGGAGCACTGCAACTAACAAACTGCAATTGAAATGGAAACCCACCTCCTCACCAACAACAGACACTGTGTTCCGGGTGTCATAAGAATAAAAACGTCCCAGTACAGTGGTACCTCGGGTTACAGACGCTTCAGGTTACAGACTCCGCTAACCCAGAAATAGTACCTCAGGTTAAGAACTTTGCTTCAGGATGAGAACAGAAATCGTGCTCCGGTGGCACAGCGGCAGCGGGAGGCCCCGTTAGCTAAAGTGGTACCTCAGGTTAAGAACAGTTTCAGGTTAAGAACGGACCTCCAGAACGAATTAAGTTCTTAACCAGAGACACCCCTGTACTCCTCAGCAGGTGTAGCAAAGGAATAATCATTTACACGCAAATCATAATGCACACCAAAATTTATTAAATCTATCAAAAGAGCCGTTTACTTCAAGACCACCCCAAACCTTCCTATACTGCAAAAGAGGAGATGAATCGTTCTTTTTACCGTTGCCAAAAGTGATGAAATCAAACCACACTTTGTTTCTTTAATCTCTGCCCACTTGGTTCTTTTCTTTTCCTCCTCTTTCCTCAAGTCTTCCTTAAGCACCTATTCATTCTCTCTCTATCTCTCTTGCACAGGGATCCTGGATCAGGCCAAAGAATTTGGCCACTCCAGGCATGGGTGGGTTGAAGTTCACTATCCTCTTCTGACACCTGGGCACCAGGGGTGGAGCTCTGCTGTAGGAAGGGAGGGGTGGGGCTGTTCCTTTTTGCTGAAAAGGTTGGCTTCTTCGCACAACCCATTATTGAGAGAGGAGGTAGAGAGGAGGGTGCCTGGGACGTCCTGAACATCCCGCTCCCAAGGGGTCGTGCACGCCAGCTAGCCCACTCCACGTTACTTGAGCCTCCAGCATGGCCACATACAACCTCCAGGTGGTGACTGGGAAGCAGCTCCGTGCTGGCACCATTGATTCTGTTTTTGCCACCTTGGTGGGCACCCATGGCGAGAGCCCCAAAACTGTGCTAGACAACTGGGGCCCAGATTTCTACAAAGGAGCGGTGAGTGGTTCTGAACAGGATGGGTTGTGGGGGGCGGTGGGCAGCGGAGCATTTGTTTTTTTAAAAAGGGCATATCTTACATTTCCCTCCAATGAGCTGGGTAACTGAAAAGCAGAGTCAAATCTTCCCCAAGGAGCAAAAAAATAATATTTAAGAAGTAAAATGTTAAGTATGCTTCTGTTACTGGGAAAATGAAAAATCTGTTGTTGCATTTTCTCCTGAGAAAGAATTGTGTTTGTCTGTTTGCTTTGCTGGTTTGATACGTGCCTGAAATCAGCCTTGCCTGCTCATGCTTTCCATGTTAAAACTTGCTGATAAATAGTTAGGTGCGTTTATTTCTACGCCTCTGGCCATAGCTTTCCCCCCCTTCCCAATACTGTGTAACAAGTCAGTGGTTATCCAGTTAAACGCTTCCAGTGACATTTAAACAGAGTGTTCTATATGCACTGAGTTTTGAATAAAGCCCCATCAATATAAAAATGTCTAATGATGATTTCATAGAATATTAATTCAAAATAATACGAGACATCTTGGCCCTATTAATTTTGTGTGGTCTTCTCCACTTTCCCCCAAGCAAGGTTAACTTTTTCTGAAACTTGATGACTTTAAAATTAGGTCAGGAGAAGAATGGAAATCTCAAGGCTCCACCCATGTAATTTCTTTTTAAAACATTTTCTTTATTAATTTTCCAATATTGACCCAATATTACCAGAGTTTTGCCAATTATACAGATTCCAATTAATATCAATGCATAGCACATGCATATGGGGCCCCAGAGCTTATTTTCAACCCCAGGGGCTTCCTAGATATTAAATAGTGGGTGGACATAGCAGACGACACAGAGATTTCTCCAAGTAGTTCTTTATAAGTAAGCTGGAACTGAACTGAACAGCAAACAGCTCAGCTGGCCTGCTTTTACAGTATAGGCAGCCGGCTGCCAACATTTTAACAACAACCAGGGTTTCCCGCCTAAATTAACTGACGTGAACCTGAGTGAAAACTATATACAGTCATACCTCAGGTTGAATGTGCTTTGGGTTGAGCGCGTTCGAGTTGCGCTCCACGGCAACCCGGAAGTAACGGAGTGCGTTACTTCTGGGTTTTGCCGCTTGCGCATGCGCAGACGCTCAAAATGACGTCACGAGCATGCGTGGAAGCGGCAAAACGTGGCCCGCGCATGCGCAGACGTGCCGTCGCTTGTTACGTTCGCTTTGGGATGTGAACGGGGCTCCAGAACAGATCCCGTTCGCATCCCGAGGTACCACTGTACATGATATTCTAGGTGGCCAGGGTGAGAACTTCAATACATAACATCCCTCCCCCACCGAGATAAGGCGTTAGTTACAATCATAGTGGTTCCATTACATACAGCAATACCCTTATTGGTTTCAGTAAGGCACATAAGCATATTAATTGACCCTATTCACCATACAGCTTTACATGTGCAGTTTGTCCAAGTGAACATAGTCTTTTAAATACGCTGGGCGCTTGGAAACCCTGCCGGACCACCCAAGGCCAGTACTAGAGTCCGGGTGGCCGCCCAATTCTGGCTGCGACTGTGGTGTGACCAAATGTGGCATTGAGCCCGAGTTCCCTGGCTCCGCTGCTGTCAAAGGAACCACCAAGAGCGGACTTGGCGGAAAGTCAGGCACGGCAGTGGTCTGAGTCTCTGGAGAGCCAGGCAGACCCACCGAAACGGCTTGGCCCAGCTCCATGCCCTCAGTTTGTGAGGAAGATGTAGGTGGAGCCTCGCCTTCCATTAGCGACTGTTCCGGAGCTGGGGCCACAGTTGGGGGCACAGCGGTAGTGTCCAAATCCCCAACCCTGCGCCTTAGCTGGTCTATGTGCCGGCGCCACAAGCGTCCATTCTCGAGTGCCACCTGGTACGAACAGGCCCCTGTGACTCCCACTACCATGGCCAGCACCCAAGGAATGTCCCAAGGTGAGAACTTCAATACATAACACTAGATATCTTTGGCAGGAATAATAATAATAATAATAATAATAATAATAATAATAATAATAATAATTTATTATTTATACCCCGCCCATCTGGCTGGGTTCCCCAGCCACTCTGGGCGGCTTCCAACAGAACACTAAAATACAATAAGTATTGAACATTAAAAGCTTCCCTAAAAAGCCTTCTGATGTATTCTAAAATTCTGCTAGTTGTTTTTCTCTTTGACATCTGGTGGGAAGGTGTTCCACAGGGCGGGTGCCACTACCGAGAAGGCCCTCTGCCTGGTTCCCTGTAACTTGACTTCTCGCAGTGAGGGATCTGCCAGAAGGCCCTCGGAGCAGGACCTCAGTGTCCGGGTAAAACGATGGAGGTGGAGATGCTCCTTCAGGAAGGCATGAAAAGGATGCAATTTGCTTCTAAAGCACATGCTTGTGTATAAATGCTTGAACATGGGGACTAAATACCACTGCTATGCTTCCCTCCATCATCTCCCTGCTGCCACCAGCAACAGATACAGAAGCTACGTAAAGGTTACCATACTATGGCAAAAACCAGGGGTCGGCAAACTATGGCCCGGGGGCCAAATGCGGCCCGAAAGGGTCATGAATCTGGCCCACACGGCCATTTGAAAACCCCTGTCAAGGGTCCGAGACCGAAAGGCCACGTAGGCATTTACCTATACATGGCGCAGCAAGCATCTCCGACATGGCTTTTCAGCAGCGCGGGGACTGATTGGTCAGTCCCTGTGCCGTGCTGAGGTAAATTCCAACGCGGCCTTTCATTCATAGAGCCGCCCATGACTCCCACAGCAGTGGGGGGGCTGAGCAGCTAGGGGCCGGCAGCTTTGGTGAGCTCGTGGGGCTGGCGCTGAGGATGCAGCAGAAACTGGGCTTCCTCTTTTGCACGGTGCTGCTCCTTGGCTCTGGGACTGCTGGTGCTCTGGTCGTCACCCTGAAGATACCTGTAACAGGGCCGTTTCTACGGACTGACGTGGTCGAGAGGGCATTAGCTAATCGGTGTGAAGTGATCCCGAGCTGCCAAAATACCTTCTTTTCTAGACCAGGCCAAAGTCCACCCATTGCCAGGATGGCTTACGAGGACTCCGACCGGCAGCAAGAAATCATTGGCTCAAAGGCAAATTTATTATTTCCTTAAGAGTATTTGTATCCAAAAGGGCTTCCAGAATGGCTTAAAGGTAAAGGGACCCCCGACCATTAGGTCCAGTCATGGCCGACTCTGGGGTTGCGGCGCTCATCTCGCTTTATTGGCCGACAGAGCCAGCGTACAGCTTCCGGGTCATGTGGCCAGCATGACTAAGCCGCTTCTGGCGAACCAGAGCAGCGCATGGAAATGCCATTTACCTTCCCGCCGGAGCGGTACCTATTTATCTACTTGCACTTTGACGTGCTTTCGAACTGCTAGGTTGGCAGGAGCTGGGACTGAGCAACAGGAGCTCACCCCGTCATTGCGGGGATTCGAACCGCCAACCTTCTGATCGGCAAGCCCTAGGCTCTGTGGTTTAACCCACAGCGCCACCCATGTCCCTTGGTCTGATGCAGTAGAAATATATAAATAAAAAATAAAAAAATTGTCCAGTAGCACCTTAGAGACCAACTAAGTTTGTTCTTGGTATGAGCTTTCGTGTGCATGGGGACACTTATTCAGATACACTGAAACAGAAGTCACCAGACCCTTATATATAGTGAGACAGGGAGGGGTATTACTCAGAGGGGTGGTGGGAATGGGTGATTGGCTGGTAGTGGTAAACAGTCAACACCTATCAGCCAATCACCCATTCCCACCACCCTTCTGAGTAATACCCCTCCCTGTCTCACTACATATAAGGGTCTGGTGACTTCTGTTTCAGTGTATCTGAAGAAGTGTGCATGCGCACGAAAGCTCATACCAAGAACAAACTTAGTTGGTCTCTAAGGTGCTACTGAGAGCAAATGATATAATGGTGGCTATGTTACGGTATTATATAACTGTGAAAATGTGAAAATCAATAAAAATCTTTTTCAAAAAACAAAAAACCCCCCCACATTCTGACAAAATCCAGGCTGCACTTCTGAGTGCAAGAGCGATAATGGGGCATTGAAGGGCAGGGGAAAGTGAGCTGGTGCTTAACCCTTCCCCCACCGCCTGTTTTCCACTCTGTATCCTGCAACGGATTGCCCTTCTGTAGGGAAATCAGGTGGATGTTTCCTCTTTCCCCCAGAATTGAGTATCATGGCTTCTTCCTTCCTTCTTTGCTGTTGGCAAACCCCTGGTTCCCGTAACCGGAGAATATCTGGAAGAACTAGGTTGTGAAACTTACATTTTCTTTCTTAACTTAAGCTGCACTCTGTTGCAAGCGGCTTTTGTAATGGTCTTGTTCTGAAGAAAACCAAGTCCATCAAAGGAATGCAATATTTTTATTCATTGCATTTATGTTTCATTTATTTATGAATGAAGGGTATGCAATCAGTGTGGATGAGGAGTGGGGAAACACAGCCCTGGGGCCAAAATGCAGTCTTCCGGTCCACTCTATCTGGTCCTGGAGAGTCTCCACAGGATGCACCCCTCCCCACGTGACTTCACAATGGTGGAAAACATCCTGGAATTTTGATAATCCCTCTCCTTTGCCCAGGTGGAGGGCAGAGGAATGTGCAAGTGTGTGTAGGAATTGGTCTACTGTACAAAGGTGTAATTAAGATTAATTGCTCTGCCCTACCTTTGCCTTGCCAACAAAGGCCAGTCTAGTTAAAGCTATGGTTTTCCCAGTAGTGATGTCTGGAAGTGAGAGCTGGACCATAAAGAAGGCTGATTGCCGAAGAATTGATGCTTTTGAATTCTGGTGCCGGAGGAGACTCTGGAGAGTCCCATGGACTGCAAGAAGATCAAACCTCTCCATTTTGAAGGAAATCAGCCCTGAGTGCTCACTGGAAGGACAGATCCTGAATCTGAGGCTCCAGTACTTTGGCCACCTCATGAGAAGAGACGACTCCCTGGAAAAGACCCTGATGGTGGGAAAGATGGAGGGCACAAGGAGAAGGGAACGACAGAGGACGAGATGGTGGGACAGTGTTCTCGAAGCTAGCAGCATGAGTTTGACCAAACTGCGGGAGGCAGTGGAAGACAGGAGTGCCTGGCGTGCTCTGGTCCAGGGGTCATGAAGAGTCGGACATGACTATACGACTAAACAGCAACACCTTTGCCTCTGACCAGCCCACCATCCACATGTGGCCCCCTGGAAGGGAATGAGACCCTTGAGCTTCCCCAGTGATGGATTGTATGGCTCTAGATGGACCAATGGTCTGACTCAGTGTAGGCAGTTCAGTGTGGTGCAATGGTTAGATTGCTGGACTGGAACCTGGGGGAGACCAGGGTTCGAATCTCCACTCATCCATGAAACTCACTGGGTGACCTTGGGGGCCAGTCACTGCCTCTCTCAGCCTAACCCAACCTTTCAGGGTTGTAGTGGGGATTAAATGAGATGGGGTGACCTGTGTACACCCCCGTGAGCAGCTTGGGGGGGGGGAAAGGAGGGCCCTGTGATCTCTGGATGAGGGGCATTACATAAATGCAATGAATGAATGAATTGGCCTCATCCACACCAATTGCCTACCCTCCAGCATTTCTCTGATGAAAATAGGGACATTCTGTTCTACATCAGGAAGATTCTGGGGTATTGGGTCCCTTGATGGGGAGTTGGACCCCCCAAATTTTCTTATAATGTTGCAGGATTCTCAGTCAATAAGACAGACACCGGGTTCTCTGAGGAAAAGCCTTTGGCTTATTAATCTGCGCAGCTGGCTGCAATGGGATCGCTACCAAAAGCTGAGCGTCGTACCAAGATCAGAGCAGGGTTTTTATAGTGCGAGACAAACAACTATCAGCAGAATATATGACGACATCCAGAACAAGAAAGAATTTTGCAAGCAAGCAAGCAAATCGCAAGAAACTCATCCCACCAGTTCCTCTCCTGGGGAACTTGATTTCCAAGCAAGTTTCGAGATAAGTTCCCTTCTCAAGATAAGCTCACTTCCTCAGTATGTTTCTGAGCACAATTCAAAGTGTTGGTGTTGACCTTTAAAGCCCTAAACGGCCTCGTTCCTGTATACCTGAAGGAGTGTCTCCGCCCCCATTGTTCTGCCCGGACGCTGAGGTCCAGCTCCGAGGGCCTTCTGGCGGTTCCCTCACTGCAAGAAGCAAAGCTACAGGGAACCAGGCAGAGGGCCTTCTCGGTGGTGGCGTCCGCCCTGTGGAACGCCCTCCCACCAGATGTCAAAGAGATAAATAATTACCTGACATTCAGAAGACATCTGAAGGCAGCCCTGTTCAGGGAAGTTTTTAATGTGTGACATTTTAATGTATTTTTAATCTTTGTTGGAAGTTGCCCAGAGTGGCTGGGGAAACCCAGTCAGATGGGCGGGGTACAAACAATAAATTATTATTATTATTTCCCATTTCTTCCCAGAAACTGCTATCTTTGCAGACAGAGTTCTGGCCCGTCTTCTAATGACTCACCCATCGCGGGGGTGGGGTGGGGAGACAAACACCGTCTCTGCTTCTAATTGGGGCAGGGGGTGCTGAGGCAAGTAAATTCTATTTGTTGCATCCATCAATAACAGTAGATTAGTCCAACAAGCAGCTAGCTGCCTGAGTGAGGGTGGTGTTCTTCTGAGGGCTGCAGCGCCAAGGGTGGCTGAGGACTTTGATAATTCCCTTAGAGCCTACAGGCTAAATTAAAGGTGAGGTTTTTCACCTGGAGTTGAAATCTGTCTCTTTATCATCCCTTCCTGCTTTCTAAGGCTGCCTCTGGATCTCCCGACTTTTCTGTTGCAGGTGCATGACTACGAAGTCACCTGTGAGCAGGAGCTGGGGGAAATCGTGCTTCTCCGTCTCCACAAAGAAGTTGTATCTAATCTGCTGTCCACTAGCTGGTACTGTAGTTTTGTCACCGTGACGTCCCCCAAAGGAGAAGTCTATAGATTTCCATGCTATCAGTGGATTGCGGGCTCTGATACCCTGGAGCTGAGGGAGGGATCGGGTAAGTAGACTTGCTTGAAGAGAGAGAGAGAGAGAGAGAGAGAGAGAGAGAGAGAGAGAAGAAGAAGAAGGGCCCTACTCTGCAAAATCATCTTTTAGCCTGTTGATTGTTTGGACAGCATGCCCGTCCCCCCAACATGGTGATCAATGGTATTTACTGTTCATAAGAAAATATAAACTACAGTGGTAACTTGGTTCTCAAACTTAATCCGTTCCAGAAGTCGGTTCCAAAACCAAAGCGTTCCAAAACCAAGGCGCGCTTTCCCATAGAAAGTACCGTATTTTTCGCCCCATAGGACGCACCGGCCCGTAGGACGCATCAAGTTTTTTGGGGGGGAAATAAAGGAAAAAATTTTTATTTCCCCCCCAGGCGCTTGTGGGGCAGGCAGCGGGGAGAAGCGCTCTTCTCCCCGCCGCCCGCCTTGAGATCAGGTCCGGGGACAGCGGGGAGACGCGCTGTGCCTCCCCACTGTCCCCGGAGCTTGCGGGGCTGGCGGCGGGGTCTCCCCGCCGTCAGCCTCCAAACCACTTCGGGAGACAGCGGGATGGCGGCGTTCCGCCTCCTTCTGTCCCCCGACCTTGTGGGGCTGGCGCTGGGGCTCTCCTGAAGCCTGCATTTGCCCCATAGGACGCACACACATTTCCCCTTCATTTTTGGAGGGGAAAAAGTGCGTCCTATAGGGCGAAAAATACGGTAATGTAAAACGGATCGATCCGTTCCAGCCTTTTAAAAACAACCCCTAAAACAGCAATTTAAACATGAATTTTACTATCTAACCATAAAATGATCCATCAAATGAAAGCAATAAGCAATGTACTGCAGTCACACAATCAATCAATCATCCAACCAGTAGCTGAACTGGGTTCCACACAGTCAAAAAAACAAAAGAAAAAAGAGCCTCAGAAACGCAAAATAAATAGCAAAAACAGACAGACCTCGGTCTAACACTCCAAACAGAAGCATGGCATTCAAAAAGGAGCACGTTCAGCTTCCAAAAAAAGTTCCCAAACCAAAACACTTACTTCCGGGTTTGCAGTGTTTGGTTTCCAAGTTGTTTGAGTACCAAGGCGTTTGAGAACCAAAGGACCACTGCACCAGATCTGAACCGAATGAAGCAGGCTGACATAATAAACACTATCTCTCTCTCTCTCTGTGTCCCTCCAGCGAAGACACCAGCTATGGATACTCTTCAATTACTCAAGGACCACCGGAAGGAGCAGCTTCAGCAAAGACAATCTTGCTACGAGTGAGTGTGGCTGCTGTAAACTTCTAGTCATGCAACCTGTGTGTGTGTGTGTGTGTGTGTGTGTCTGTGTAATGGATTCCTGGGTTCTGCCTCCAGCTCTCAGGGGTGTGTGTGTGTGTGTGTGTGTGTGTGTGTGTGTCTGTTTGTGCTTCTAGCCCTCATTCCTTCCATGTCCAATGTTCAGAGTGCAAGTGTTGTTGCTTAGGCAGGTTACTGACGGGCACACTTTTGGGGAACCACAAGGTTTGTAGGGATGCAACAAATCATTCAGAGGAGGAAGCTTAAGTGAGCAGGAAACCTCTGTGCTCAGTGGACACAGAATGCTGGCTTACTGTTGGGGAGCAGGATGGGAAACCCATTTGTCCCAGTATACCTGAAGGGGCATCTCCACCGCCAGCTCGGACACTGAGGTCCAGCTCCGAGGGCCTTCTGGCGGTTCCCTCCTTGTGAGAAGTGAGGTTACAGGGAATAATAATAATAATAATAATAATAATAATAATAGTTACAGATAGGTAGCCGTGTTGGTCTGCCATAGTCAAAATAAAAAAATTCCTTCCAGTAGCACCTTAAAGACCAACTAAGTTAGTTCTTGGTATGAGCTTTCGTGTGCATGCACACTTCTTCAGATACACTGAAACAGAAGTTGCCAGATCCTTCTATATAGTGAGAAGGTGGGGAGGGGTATTACTCAGAAGGGTGGTGGGAATGGGTGATTGGCAGATAGCTGAGATGAGCCTGTTGACGACTCTTAACGACTGCAATAGGTCTTACAGGAAAAGGCAAGGGGCGAGAAGGTGAAAAATGGCTTAGTCATGTATAATGAGATAAGAATCCAATGTCTCTGTTCAGACCAGGTCTCTCCATGGTTTTAAGTTTGGTAATGAGTTGCAATTCAGCAGCTTCTCTTTCCAGTCTATTTCTGAAATTCCTTTGTAGTAAAACAGCTACTTTGAGATCTTGTATAGAATGTCAAGATCTTAATAATAATAATAATTTAGTATTTATACCCTGCCCATCAGGCTGGGCTTCCCCAGCCACTCTGGGCAGCTTCCAAAAGAATATTAAAATACTGTAATACATCAAACATTAAAAGCTTCCCTAAACAGGGCTGCCTTCAGATGTCTTCTAGAAGTCTGGTAGTTGTTGTTCTCTTTGACATCTGGTGGGAGGGCGTTCCACAGGGCGGGTGCCACTACTGAGAAGGCCCTCTGCCTGGTTCCCTGTAACTTGGCTTCTCGCAGTGAGGGAATCGCTAGAAGGACCTCTGTGCTGGACCTCAGTGTCCGGGTAGAACCAGGCAGAGGGCCTTCTCAGTGGTGGCGCCCCCCCTGAGGAACGCCCTCCCATCAGATGTCAAGGAAATAAACAACTACTTGTTTATTTGGCGGTTCTTTCACTGCGAGAAGCAAAGCTACAGGGAACCAGGCAGAGGGCCTTCTCGGTGGTGGCACCCGCCCTGTGGAATGCCCTCCCACCAGATGTCAAGGAAATAAACAACTACCTGACTTTTAGAAGACATCTGAAGGCAGCCCTGTTTAGGGAAGTTTTGAATGTTTGATGTTTTATCGTGTTTTTAATATTCTGTTGGGAGCTGCCCAGAGTGGCTGGTGGGGAAACCCAGCCAGATGGATGGGGTATAAATAATAAATGATGGTGATGGTGATGGTGATGAAGATGATGAATGGAATAGAGTTTCCTGCAGGAAGGTGTGGATGAGCAGGCGCTCCCCCCCCCCCCCGACCCCGCTCTGCAACATTTTGTTGCTGGTTCCACTTATGTGTCAGGAGCCAGCCAGCAATAAATCACAAGGAGTAAGTGAAGTTTGGGGACGCGGGTGGCACTGTGGGTAAAACCTCAGTGACTAGGACTTGCCAATCGCATGGTCGGTGGTTCGAATCCCCGTGGCGTTGTTGGTGGTGATAATCCTGCTGCCAATGTAGTTCCAGATGATGCCAATGTAGTTCCAGATGATGGCACAGACTATCAGAGCCCAAAAGCCTCAGGTGAGTCTGACGCTGACTCAGACTTAGCAGCTTCATATACTTTAGCTCCCCATTCTCCCAAAGAGGAGGAAGCACTAGAACAAGAGGATCAGAGAGTTTTGCGCAGATCCGAGAGAACAACCAAGGGTGTACCACCGAAAAGGTTTTCTGAAGAGTTTGCAAAGACTGCGGTCACGAGCAACTCTGGTGGGGTTTTTAAACCAGGCATGAAGTGTGCTGAGAGTAATAGCACAGAACGCTGCATTTATTTCCTTACCTGATATTTGAAGGAAAGCGTGTATTTGAGTTCTGAAAAGTGGTTTGTTCAAATCTGCCTAATTAGAAATGTCAATTTGCATTTGAGAGGAAGAAGTGTGTGAGAGAGAGTCAGTCAGTCAGTGTATCGGAGAAAGTGAGAGTGTTAGAGATCCTAGAGATAAGATTGCTGCTAAGAGCAGCTGCAGACTCTCAGTGTAGCATTGATTTATGCTTAGAATATTCAGCTCTGTATATAGTTTTGTATCATAGTTGTAGTTACAGAAAAAAGGAAGATATTCTACAGAGCTGCTCTCCGAGTGGTTTATACTCTGCAAGACTCTGCAAAACTCTGCTGCGCAACGACTGTATTATTGAGACAGTGAATCCGGTGCTCTCAGCTCTAAGCTGTGAGTCCACAGCACTGTGACCTGTTCCTGTGAGAAAGGAGGTCTCTGGCGGTGCTACCCAGCTCGCCTAGCCCAGTCGGGGTTGAGGTGCATGAGTCCAGTTGGTGCACTGGCTCTAGGGCGATGCTGACAGCGGGGTGCGCTCCCGTTGCTCGGTCCCAGCGCCTGCCAACCTAGCAGTTCGAAAGCACCCCCAGGTGCAAGTAGGGACCGCTTACCAGCGGGAAGGTAAACGGCGTTTCCGTGTGCGGCTCTGGCCTGCCAGAGTAGCTTCGTCACGCTGGCCACGTGACCCGGAAGTGTCTTCGGACGGCGCTGGCTCCCGGCCTCTAGAGTGAGATGAGCGCACAACCCTAGAGTCTGTCAAGACTGGCCCGTACCGGCAGGGGTACCTTTACCTTTAAGTGAAGTTAACTCTTTGTTGGGAGAAGCTAGGTCTGCTCAGGCGTGCCAGGCCTAATGAGCACAGCAACTCTTTTCAATAGGCCTTGCCCCAATGAGGCAGTTGTGAAGGTCCCCACCTTCCCACAGCTGCCTAAGTCTCCTCCTCCTCCAGGTCCTTCCCGTGCAATCACAGACTATGCCAGTGTGCCCGTCTTTGGCCTACCACTTCATACCTTTCCTGGTCCTGGGGGACCAGTGGGGGGGGGAGCTGGTCACAGCAGGAGGGAGAGACCCCCTGCCTTCTTCACCAGCCTCACTCACCTCTGCCTCTCGACCTCCCACCTCTCCTTCTTCAGCTTCTGCCTCTGATTCTGGACTTCCGTCTGACACAGACTCTCCCCGCTCACTAAGCCCTGTTGCCTCTTCAACTTCCGATATCTCTTCTTCCCAACACCAATCTTTGGGCTCTGAGCCTTCTTCTCTTGGTGGCAGCAGCTACTACTGTGCTATAAGATCCACTGTCCTGTGATATCATATATGAGTTTGACCTACTGATGAAGCCCAGGATGGCGAAACAAGGCTAATATTCCGGAAATCCTTGTTTTAGACTCTGTGAAAGGATTCTGTGGAACTGTAACAACCTTTCATGTGGATTGTTGGACTCTAAGAACAGACGGGTGGAATAAACACTTTCACATATATGGACCTTATGCATAAACTGATTAGAAAATGAACTGCTCCACTGGATCTTCTACTTTTTTCGTTGGACTTTATGAGCTACTTCTGTTGAATTCTGTAATTTAATACAATGAATAGTAAGAATTTTTTTGCAAATGTACAGCCGGTTACATCTTGTGTCTTTATTGAATATTATGCAACCAGTCCATGACATTGTGATACCGATTTCCTTCTGCACAGGTGGAAGAAGTTTGCTGAGGGCGTCCCTTTCCATCTGGACGTTGCATCGACCCAGGAACTGGACACAAACATCAGGTTTTCTTTCATCAAAGCGGCGGATTTTGCCAATCGCTCCAAAGCCCAGTAAGTTTGGGGAAAGAAGCCGCAATGTTGGTGGCAGATCATGTTCCTTGATGCAGACCACTTTCTGGGCTACGCACAGGCAGTTCCAGCCCAGGGTCTGTGGTAAGCAGTGATGTGTAGGTGGGTTCCCACGAGGCACTGGCGTAGCGTGGGGGGTGCAGGGGGGGCCGGCCGCACCGGGAGCAACATCTGGGGGTTAGGGTTAGGGGGTGCAAATCCACGGGTTAGGGGGCGCAAATCACTTGCCTTGCCCCGGGTGCTGACAACCCACGCTACGCCACTGCCACGAGGCAAGACACAGTGATAACAGCAAGAACCTTTACTGAACTAACAGAACTGGACAACAGGGGCAAAGCAACTGCTTATATACATTTCTGAAGGCCTGGGCCACTCCCACTACCAACGTGATTGGCTGTCTAAACTTCCAAGCTGCGAATCATGAATCAGAGTTTCAGGGCCAATGGCAGAGGCCCAAATCCTGAAATGTTCTGCGATTGGACAACATGTATCAAATCAGAACACAGGGCCTCAGAATCCTTAGTCCAGACTCAAGCTCAGGCAAACACAGACCACTGAATACATAATAAGCAGGCAAGGGGAAGGAGAATTCTGCAAGGAGGAATAACGCTAGTCACCGTTGCTCTGGCCATTCACACCTCCTGCAATGCCCAGGAAAGGTCTCAGTATATCCCCTCAGAAATCCACTATGTGGGACATACCAAAAAAAGTCCCAAACTGACTGACAACCAAAGTAAAGCAATAATAATATAATAATGAAATTATGTACACACATGATAGCAGATGAAACATTTCAGTATCATATCATTTGCGTTGCCCAAATCCCAAGGAAAATAGAATTGTAGAGTTGGAAGTGACCCCAAAGATCATCTACTCGAACCCCCGGCAATGGAGGAATATGTAGCTGCCCCGTATGGGTATCGAACCTGCAACCTTGGTATTATCGGCACCATACTCTAACCGACAGAGCTATCCAGCAAAAAGCTGTCTTTGTGTGGCGCCAAAAGGAAGACAAGGCTGGTGCCAGGCAGGCCGTCTCAGAAAGAGCATGTGAGATTGCTCATCCACCATGTCTTCCCTCCATGAGAATGTCATGGGGTGGAGATGATGGCTTCTTGCATTTAGTGATGCTCTCTGTATAGTATCACACTGTTTTACTGGCCGCTGCTGAAATTCTCGCCTTGGCTTCTATTGATGATTGATTCGCTGTTGTATTTTAGCTTTGGAAGCTGCCCAAATAGTATTGTCATTGCAGTGTGCAAATGCTTTCAGTAAGTACAGTGGTACCTTGCACCTTGGTTCTCAAACAACTTGGAACCCAAACACTGCAAACCTGGAAGTAAGTGTTCTGGTTTGCGAACATTTTTCGGAAGCCAAATGTGCTCCGTTTTGAGTGTTATGCTTCCGATTTGAGTGCCACACTTCCATTTTGAGTGTTACGCTGTCCGTTTTCGCTATTCATTTTGCATTTTTGTGGCTCCTTTTTTTGGGGGGGGGTGTGTGACTGTGTGAAACCCAGTTCAGCTACTGATTGATTGATTGTGTGACTGGAGTACTGTTTATTGCTTTCCTTTTATGGATCAATGGTCTCGTTAGATAGTAAAATTCATGTCAAATTGCTGTCTCAGGGGTTGTTTTTAAAAGTCTGGAACAGAGTAATCTGTTTTGCATTACTTTCTATGGGAAAGCGCGCCTTGGTTTTGGAACGCTTTGGTTTTGGAACAGACTTCCGGAACGGATTGAGTTTGAGAACCAAGGTGCCACTGTAATAGATTGGCGGTGGCAGCGGGTGGGGGGCTGTTTCCTGTTCATGGGGCACCTTTAAAGGACAAGGAAGAGCACATTTCATCCCTTGACGTTCATCCCCACTTTGTTCCCTTCTTTCTTCAGGCAGGTAGAGCTCAAGCTGAGAGGGTACTCCACTAGCCAAGAGTCCTGGGAGAAGCTGGAAGATATCAACAAAGTCTTCTTGTTCACCGAGACGGATTTGTCCAGTAAGATGGTAGCCCTGTTCAAAACTCACTGCAAGCAGCCTCTGATAGACCCCCATAGTGTGAAGTTCGTTTCCAGCTACCTAGAGATGGTGGTTGGTTTCCAGAAATCTGGGTCCCCGGCTCTTTCCTGATTTAGTAACACAATGGATCCTACTGTGAATGGGACCTGTGAAGCCCCCAAAGTGGTTGCCACTGATTTAACGTGCCTGAACCTCCTTTGGCTCCTGTGGAGATCCATTTGAGGTTAGCGTCAAATCCTGGCCAACGCGCTGACGCTCACGGGATCCTTCAGTCAAGCTTTTAATTTGCTCAGCAGTGGAACAGGGAGTAGCTCGGTTCGTGGGCGTCCAAAGCTTAATGGCGCCAGGAAAGCTTGCGGAATTCCTTGGCTATAAAGCAAAGTCCGTAAAATAATGAAGCAATGTACCTGTAATGAAATTTGAAGCAACTTAAAGCAATTTGAGACAGTTTGCAACTAGTTAATGGTATGAAGTAATAACTGGCGTTGACAAAGCAATCAGGCTGGGAAAATGGCATAATCGCCACCTAACCCACTCCAGTTGCAAAACAGTTATAAGTTCTTGAGCAAATGAGATCACTGAATGTCATAATTACCAATCCAACGCAGCAGGCCAGTCTTTGAGGCTTTCAGCTGGGCGATACGGGGCACGTTAAGGGTAAAGGTAAAGGGACCCCTGACCATTAGGTCCAGTTGCGGACGACTCTGGGGTTGCGGCGCTCATCTTGCTTTACTGGCCGAGGGAGCCGGCATACAGCTTCTGGGTCATGTGGCCAGCATGACTAAGCCGCTTCTGGTGAACCAGAGCAGTGCACGGAAATGCTGTTTACCTTCCCGCCGTAGTGGTACCTATTTATCTACTTGCACTTTGACGTGCTTTCGTGTTTTGTTTTTTTTTTAATTTTTTATTGGTTTTACAGCATTTTTTAAACAATACAAACAAATAAAAAGACAAACAAACATGTATAATTTCATAACCATTTTTTCATAACCCTCATTTCTTGGACTCCCCCATACCTCCCCTTTCTGCATCCCAATTTCCAAAATTATTTCAGCAGCTTCAAAATATTTTTATCAAGTATGTGTCCTCTTGGTCTTTTCTTCAACTTAATCTTATGTCACTGTAATCCCTTTTTCTTTCTCAACACCTCGACATTTTAACATTCATCAATTTTATAATAGTTCTTAAGATAAAATTTGAATTTCTTCCAATCCTCTTCCGCCGTCTCTTTCCTCTGATCACGGATTCTGCCAGTACACTTTGACGTGCTTTCGAACTGCTAGGTTGGCAGGATCAGGGACCGAGCAACGGGAGCTCACCCCGTCACGGGGATTCGAACCGCCGACCTTCTGATCGGCAAGCCCTAGGCTCTGTGGTTTAACCCACAGCGCCACCCGCATCCCTACAGGGCAGGTTAGTAGACAGCAAAAGAGAACAAGAAATTGATTGGCTGGTTGCATTTATATCCCTCCTTTTTCTCCATGGACTGAAAGGTGGCTTATATAGTTTTTCCACTCCTCATTTAATCCCCCAACAACCCCTTGATGTAGGTTGCAATGTGAGGCAGTGACTGGCCTGAGGCTACTCAGTGAGCTTCAGGCCTGAGTGAGGATTCGAACCCTGATCTCCCGAGTCCTAGTCAGACACTCTAACCTGGCCTTTCTCAACCGTTTATGTTGTTGGACTGCAACTCCCATCATTCCTAGCCAGCATTGCCAGTGATCATGGATGATGGGAGTGGCTCTAACCACTACACCACACTGCCTGACACTGAAAGGAAAACTGTACAGCCCCCTTCCCCCCAAAAAAAACCCCTAACAAAAAAACCCCTGAATGCACCTTTAAAAAATAAAATAAAATTGATCGGTAACTGACCAGGAGATTGGACTCTTCTATTAATTTTGCATTCGTTTCGTGACTCCTGGAGGCAGACCCACGTAAAAGGTAGACTAAGCTATCTGGGATCAGGAAGAGAGTAACTGAGACCCTTCCCCCATATCAGATGTTCCCCATGCAGGTGAATCTCAACACACTTCAGCCCTGATTTGATGCTCTTGTGTTTTGAGGCTCTCGCTTGTTTTGACTCCACGGTCTAAGGCAGCTCCCTCTGTTCCTAGGATACGTCGTGAAGCACTGGAAGGACGACGCGTTCTTTGGGTACCAGTTCCTGAACGGTCTGAACCCGAGAATGATCCAAAGATGCACAGAGATTCCATCCAACTTCACTGTGACTCAGGACATGGTGGCCAAATCCCTTGGGTCCTCCACCACACTGCAGAAGGAGCTGGAGGTGAGGAGGGAAAACGCTTTGCAGCTCGGCTGATGGGGAAACGCTGTTGCACCAGAAGAGGCACACAAGCAGCACACCTCTCCTTGATGCTGCTGCTGCTGATATTATTGTTGTTGTTGTTGTTGTTGTTGTTGTTGTTATTTGTTGGGAAAGATGGAGGGCACAAGGAGAAGGGGACGACAGAGGACGAGATGGTTGGACAGTGTTCTCGAAGCTACAAACATGAGTTTGACCAAACTGCGGGAGGCAGTGGAAGACAGGAGTGCCTGGCGTGCTCCGGTCAAGGGGGCCACGAAGAGTTGGACACGACTAAATGACTAAACAACAACATTATTAATACCCTGCCCATCTGGCTGGGTTTCCCCCACCACTCTGGGTGGCTCCCAACAGAATATTAAAAACACGATAAAACATCAAACATTCAAAACTTCCCTAAAGAGGGTTGCCTTCAGTTGTCTTCTAAAAGTCAGGTAGTTGTGTATTTCCTTG
Organism: Podarcis pityusensis; assembly: GCF_964106645.2. Lineage (NCBI taxonomy): Eukaryota > Metazoa > Chordata > Lepidosauria > Squamata > Lacertidae > Podarcis > Podarcis pityusensis. The sequence continues at coordinate 50,722,391 of NC_138038.1, read as the reverse complement.
ATGTCTGATGGGAGGGTGTTCCACAGGGAGGGCACCACTACCAAGAAGGCCCTCTGCCTGGTTCCCAGTAACTTGGCTTCTCGCAGGGAGGGAACCGCCAGAAGGCCCTCAGAGCTGGACCTCAGCATCCGGGCAGAACGATGGGGGTGGAGATGCTCCTTCAGGTCTACTGGGCCTTTGAGGCCGTTTAGGGCTTTAAAGGTCAGCACCAACACTTTGAATTGTGCTCGGAAACGTACTGGGAGCCAATGTAGGTCTTTCAAGACCGGTGTTATGTGGTCTCGGCAGCCGCTCCCAGTCACCAGTCTAACTGCCACATTCTGGATTAGTTGCAGTTTCTGGGTCACCTTCAAAGGTAGCCCCACATAGAGCACATGGCAGTAGTCCAAGCGGGAGATAACCAGCGCATGCACCACTCTGACAAGACAGACAGCGGGCAGGGAGGGTCTCATCCTGCGTACCAGATGGAGCTGTGACCGAGGCTTGTGTTCTTCTCCCAAACAGAAGGGGTCCATCTTCATTGCTGACTACCGCATCCTGGAGGGGCTTTCTGCAGGAATCAATAACAACCGCCAGCAATACCTAGCAGCCCCCCTGTGCTTGCTGCATCTCACAGCCCAGGAGCAGCTTATGCCCCTCGCCATCCAGGTAACAGGTTGGGGCGGCTGGGGGCTCAGAAGATGCTGCGGATCTGCCTTTGGGAGATAGCAGTGGGGAAGGGAGGCTGTGCCTCCATCATGGACCGAAGGCGACCTCTGGTGGTTCTCCACAGTACTCTGCAACCTTGGGTAATGCTGTCAATTTTGCAGAGTCGACGTGCACGATTTCAACCAGTTGGCTCCTTACCTCTCTCGCCCTGACCTAGCCACTGTGATCCACGCGACGGTCACCTCCAGACTGGATTATTGTAACTCGCTCTACGTGGGGCTGCCCCTGAGACTGACCCAGAAACTCCAGCGGGTGCAGAATGCCGCAGCGAGACTCCTTACGGGGTCTTCGCTGCGGGATCACATTCATCCGGTGCTATACCAGCTGCACTGGCTCCCGGTGGAGTACAGGATCAGGTTTAAGGTGCTGGTTTTAACCTTCAAAGCCCTATACGGCCTAGGACCCTCGTATCTACGGGACCGCCTCTCCTGGTATGCCCCACAGAGGAACTTACGGTCTTCAAATAAAAACATCTTGAAGGTCCCAGGCCTCAGAGAGGTTAGGCTGGCCTCAACTAGAGCCAGGGCTTTTTCGGCTGCGGCTCCAACCTGGTGGAACGCTCTGTCACAAGAGACAAGGGCCCTCCAGGACTTGACATCTTTCCGCAGGGCCTGCAAGACAGAGCTGTTCCACCAGGCCTTTGGTCAGGGCGCAGCCTGACTCCCTCCTTTGGCAATCTTTACAATACTTTAGTTTATGGTTGCCATCAATTTTGATTTTAATTAATTCTTTGATGTTTTTATAATGTTGCACTATTTTAGTGTTGTTAGCCGCCCTGAGCCCGGCTTCGGCTGGGGAGGGCGGGATATAAATAAAATTTATTATTATTATTATTATTATTACTGTCATGGACTGACTGGGTACCAGGGAACGGTGGGAGGCACCAGCCAGGGAGCCCCCGAGGGAAGAAGGCTCAGTGCCTGGGGAGTGGTGGCGGGACGATAATGAGCTGTAAAAGGCAGAAGAGGGAGCAGACTAGGAGGAGAAGGTGTCGGAAGCTGAAGAGACATCAGGGTTTAGTGAGCAGGAAGAGGCTGCGGCAGAGAGCAGTTTAGACTCGGAGCCAGGAGAGAAGAGTGGAAAGAAAGGGGGCCAGGAAACAGAAATGAGGATGGTGAAGAATCTAGGGGGTCTTCCAGCTCCCTTCCCTGCCTGGTCTCCCAGAACACGGGGAGGAATGAAAAGGGCGGAGCAAAGAGAGACAAGTCGAAGGAGTCTCAGATTGCTTAGGAAGGTCCTGGGGGAAGAGGAGACTTAGGGAGCTGTGGGAAGGCCTGAGGACCTCGTTGGGGCTAGATCAGGTATCCCCAACCTTCGGCCCTCCAGATGTTTGGGACTACAATTCCCATCATCCCTGACCACTGGTCCTGTTAGCTAGGGATCATGGGAGTTGTAGGCCAAAACATCTGGAGGGCCGCAGTTTGGGGATGCCTGGACTAGATCTACTAGGAATAGTTGCTGTGCTCACTAGGCCTGGCCTTCTCAGCTGTTCGCTTCTTTGAATGAAGAGTTAATTTCGCCGACACTGTGTGAGTTATTGCTGACCTGCTCCTGGCGGCACTTATATGACTGAAAGATGGCCATTTGAAATCCCACAAATTAATGGCATGCAACGCAAAGAGATGTGATGCTCCTTTTGTGCTACGTTTTCCTGGCATGGAAAGAGCTGTCAAGTTCTCTGCCTTGCTTACTGGATTCTAGGATGCTCTCCCGATCTCGTGACAGCATCCCAGAGCCTGATAAGCAGGGCAGAGAACTTACAATTTATTGTAACTAGATTTATCAAAAAGTTTTTGATAAAGAATCTCACCAAAGACTCCTGAGGAACCTCTGCAGTCATGGTATAGGTCAGGGGTCTGCAACCTGCGGCTCCGGAGCCGCATGTGGCTCTTTTACACCTTTGCCGCGGCTCCGGGGCGGATACTAGCGAGGCGAGGAGGTGCATTGTGCGCCCCGACACTCCCCACTGTGGCGGGCGCTGTACTGGCTGTGACGTCGCATGGGGGCGGTGCGTGCGTTAGTCACGCACCGCCCCGACGTCACCTTCCCGCCCGCTGTCAGATCGCGGCTCCAGAGATATATGTATTTTAAATGTTGCAATGGTTTTGCGGCTCCCAGTTTTTTTTTCTTCGGAAACGGGTCCAAGTGGCTCTTTTTGTCTTAAAGGTTGCAGACCCCTAGTATAGGTCCTCTTATAGATAAGAGACTGTTATGTACTGAAGTTCTCACCCTGGGCCAGCAGGGGGATACTGTAGATAGTTATGCAAATGAAGGATCGAAAGTGACGTTCAGTGATTGGATAGTTTTAGAAAGTTGCTACAGTAACGTTGTACTGGAGCTCTATATAAGCAGGCTGACTGAGCCCTTCAGCGCAGTTCTGTTCTGGCCTCTGAATAAACAAGAGCTGTTTGAAGAATCGCTGTGTCGTCTGATATGTTCACCCACAACCTAACAGAGACTGTCCAAGAAACAGGAAACAGAGAGTAGGAATAAAAGGAGCCAATGTTGTATTCTGCCACCTCCCACAGCTCAGCCAGACCCCTGGCCCAAAGGCTCCCATCTTCCTGCCGAGTGACCCCGAATGGGACTGGATCCTGGCCAAGACCTGGGTGCGAAACGCTGACTTCCAGGTGCACCAGGTCCTCACCCACCTGCTCCGGACCCACCTGCTGGCGGAGGTGTTCACCATTGCCACCCTGCGCCACCTCCCCATGTGCCACCCGCTCTATAAGGTGAGGCTGCCAATTCCATGTCCTTGAGCCTGGTGGAACTTGGGACCGGACCCACCTAAAAGACTGCACTGGAGACAGAAAGGAAGCACATCCATTCTCTTCAGTAGCTTAGAACAAAGAGAGTACGGCACCCAAGATGGATGCTCACATTTTTTAAATAATGCTTTTATTTATTTTCATGGTACAGAAGATAAATTTTGAGAAACCGATTATTACAACAGTAAACAACAAATAACTTGTCCTGAAGACACCACAGGCTCTTATCATGTGTTAAAGTTTCATTTGAATACTCTAAGACAGGGGTGTCCAAACTTTTTTCAAAGAGGGCCAGATTTGATGAAGTACAGGGCCGTGAGGGCCAACCAACTAAAGGGCTGTCCAAAGTTGTTGACCTTTTTTTAGGATTGAGTTGCGTTTTTTTTACAATTGTTTTACCCCAGGAAATAAACTGCCACAGCGTCTGGATTAAACCGACCGGCGGGCTGGATTAGGCCCCCGAAACGGACGTTGGACATGCCTGCTCTAAGAGATCAAGCCACATTTTCCCATGAGTGCTGAGTGGATTCCTGCCACAGTCTGAACAATTGATGCATTCAATAAACATTTGCCATATGTTATAAAAGGAATTTGGGTTGTGTTTGCCCTTTGCCACTCTCACCTGGCATGTTAGTTTCTCAGCCAGTGCTATCGACCACATTCTGCTATACAGTGGTACCTTGGGTTAAGTACTTAATTCGTTCCGGAGGTCTGTTCTTAACCTGAAACTGTTCTTAACCTGAAGCACCACTTTAGCTAATGGGGCCTCCCGCTGCCGCTGCGCCGCCGGAGCACAATTTCTGTTCTCATCCTGAAGCAAAGTTCTTAAGCTGAAGCACTATTTCTGGGTTAGTGGAGTCTGTAACCTGAAGCATATGCAACCTGAAGCATATATAACCCGAGGTACCACTGTAGATGTGCACAGATTAGCATATGCATAGACCTGGATTACTGTCCCTTTCATGTGATTCTGGGCTGATCACCTCCGTCTAGACGGAGCCAGCAGAGTTAAATAACATAGCCCCGTTAATGATTAATCTGGTAGGCTCTTCTTCAACACCAATCGAAATTTTCTTTTTTAAAAATAGGTTTTAAAATTAAAGTAATTTTTTTAAAAAATTGCCCAGTAGCACCTTAGAGACCAACTAAGTTTGTTCTGGGTATTGCTACTGGACAAGTTTTTAATTTTTTAATTTATTTCGACTGTGTCACACCAACACGGCTACCTGCCTGAATCTTTTTAAAATTAGTTTTACAAAGAGATTATACACCACAAGCATAACAATTCCAAAAAACAAAAACAAAAGAGAAACTGGAAAAAGACTCTCTCGGACCTTCAGACCTCCTCCCTCCCTCTATGGGTTCCATTTCTAAAAAAAATTCCTGCATCTTTTACTTTAATCTATCTATTATATTTTGACCAAACTGCAGGAGGCAGTGGAAGACTGGCCTACTCTGGTCCATGGGGTCACGAAGAGTCGGACACGACTAAAGGACTAAACAACATATATTATACAGTGGTACCTTGGGTTACATACGCTTCAGGTTACATGCGCTTCAGGTTACAGACTCCGCTAACTCAGAAATAGTGCTTCAGGTTAAGAACTTTGCTTCAGGATGAGAACAGAAATCGTGCTCCGGCGGCGTGGTGGCAGCAGCAGGAGGCCTCATTAGCTAAAGTGGTGCTTCAGGTTAAGAACAGTTTCAGGTTAAGTACGGACCCGAGGTACCACTGTATATCCCTAGTATCCAGAGTTCATGTTACTTTACATTGTATTCCTGCCAATGATTTCAACTGTTTACAGTGGTCTCTCAAATACAGTGGTACCTCTGGTTGCAAACGGGGTCCGTTCTGGAGGCCCGTTCGCAACCTGAAAGGAACGCAACCCGCGTCTGCGCGTCTGCGAGTGTGCGGGTCATAATTTACCGCTTCTGCGCATGCGTGTGACATCATTTTGCATGTCTGCGCATGCGCGAGCGGAGAAACCCGGAAGTAACCCTTTCCGGTACTTCCGGGTTGCTGTGGGACGCAACCTGAAAACGCTCAACCTGAAGAAAATGTAACATGAGGTATGACTGTACGTTTAAAAGTTATCCCAGTCTTTCACAAATATTTGGCCTTCCTGATTTCTGATCTTTCCCGTCAATCTTGCCACTCCATTAGCTTGGTCTGGCACTCTTCTCTGGTCGGTACTTCAAAATTTCAAGCCATGCTTCACAGCATACAATACTGGCACATTATAGACTCACTTCCCATTTTGATGTACATTAAGCCATTAACAAAGGAGGGACGCGGGTGGCGCTGTGGGTTAAACCACAGAGCCTAGGACTTGCCGATCAGAAGGTCGGTGGTTCGAATCCCCACGGCGGGGTGAGCTCCCGTTGCTCGGTCCCTGCTCCTGCCAACCTAGCAGTTCGAAAGCACGTCAAAGTGCAAGTAGATAAATAGGTACCACTCTGGCGGGAAGGTAGATGGTGTTTCCGTGCACTGCTCTGGTTCGCCAGAAGCGGCTTCGTCATGCTGGCCACATGACCCCCGGAAGCTGTACGCCGGCTCCCTTGGCCAATAAAGTGAGATTAACGCCGCAACCCCAGAGTTGGTCACGACTGGACCTAATGATCAGGGGTCCCTTTATCTTTTTTTTAAAGCCATTAACAAAGCCGCCCTCTCCCGTCTTCTACAGCTCCTGATCCCCCACACCCGCTACACCCTCCACATCAATGCCTTGGCCCGGGAGCGCCTCATTTCAAAGGATGGCGTCTTCGACAAGGTAAGCTGCCCTGGGGTCTCGCTACCCCGCCTGAGAAGAATCAGGTTTTTCTGCTCCTAGACCTTCTCCTTCCAGGTTGTGACTCCCTTTCCCCCATCCCATGTCTCCAGGCAACTGGCGTCGGACTCCAGGGCTTGGTTGAGCTGCTGCAAAGGGACTTGAAGACTATGACCTACTCCTCCCTCTGCCTCTCAGAAGACCTGGAAGCTCGCGGTGTGTCCTCGTTGCCCAATTATTACTACAAGGAGGACGGCCTGAAGATCTGGGCAGCCGTGGAGAGGTCAGGGAAGGGCATGGGTGGGACTGTGCCAGTCTCCATTTTGCCTGGAGCAAAATTCAAGGATGTGGACGTGGTGTGTGTGTGTGTTTGCATCTGTGTGCAGGAATACAAAGGGGGGGTTGGGGGGCTCCGACTCAGGTGGTGGAACATCTTTCTGCCCGGACACTGAGGTCCAGCGCTGAGGACCTTCTGGTAGTTCCCTCCCTGCGAGAAGCAAGGTTTCAGGGAACCAGGCAGAGGGCCTTCTCGGTGGTGGCGCCCTCCCATCAGATGTCAAGGAAATAAACAGCTCTCTGACTTTTAGAAGACATCTGAAGGCAGCCCTCTTCAGGGAAGTTTTTAATGTTTGATGTTTGGTCGTGTTTTTAATATATTCTGTTGGAAGCTGCCCAGAGTGGATGGGTAGGGTATAAATAAATCAGCAACAACAACTAATTCCTAGGAGCTCTCCATTGACAAAATAAAGGGAATTTTGCATCTGTCGTTGTAGCTCAGAATGGCTATAACCCCTTGATCCATTTCCCTCCTCTATTTCTATTTTACAGCCCTATTATTATTATTATTATTATTATTATTATTATTATTATTAATGTGCTGGATGTGGAGGAGACTTAGCATCCCACAATCTCCTTTTTCTGTGGGTGGAGGACGAAGTGGTCCATGAGGAGGTCTCAATTCTGCAAGCTGAGCTTTCTCTTATTTCCCCTTTATTTGACTCTTTCCCGTAGATTTGTCTCTGGCATTGTCGACTTGTATTACAAAGACGACCGCTCTGTGCAGGATGATTTTGAGCTGCAGTCCTGGATACATGACGTCTTCACAAAAGGCTTCCTGCAACAAGAGTCCTCTGGTATTGCCCAGCCCTCATAAAATTAAGGGATTTCCTATAGCAATGAACAGCGGGAGGGGGATAAGAATCCACCAATGGTTATAAAAGTTACCACGCATGCCATGCTCCTCAGTGTACCTTAATGCTGTTCAATGAACTCTAAGTCACATGGGACTGAAGTATATGGTCAATAGGTCAAACAGGTGAATAGTCCCCATAAAACAGAAAGTGAAAATATCTGCCAACTGACGCTTGGAAGTTTCAACGGTCCTGAAAGGGCCAGCACCACATACCCTGCAAGTGTCTCTGAAAACCCAGGAAATCTTGTTTTTTCTCGCGAGAGAATGGTGACCATTTTGGACACCATGATTTCCCATGTTTCTGCACTGTGATCCCCCCCAAAAGCGCTTTTGAGGGCCGCAATCTTGTGGAGCACCCCAAAACATGCATTTTTGGGTGCCATGCCTGGGAAAAGCGCTGTTTTTTTTTGGGGGGGGGGGGTTGTGGCATGAAATCATGCAAGATTACAAAGTTCAAAATGGCCGCCATTGCCTTGTGAGAAAAAATGGGTTGATGGTGTCCTGGAAAACTGTGTCCTGGAATTTATCCTTGAAATGTCGGACAGTATGGAACCATTAATAGATGCTCACTATTTTAAAGCTGATCTTCAGCACCATGAGGACTACATAGTTTTCGAAAGAAATCTAACGAGATTTGCATATGGCAACACAATGCGTGTGCCTGCCCATATACTGCACTCCTCCTTATTGAAAGGACTCGCTCCTGATTAATAACTGTTGTGGATTTAGCTTTCCTCTTCCTCTTCGCAGGCATCCCTTCCGCATTCAAAACTGTGAAAGAGGTCAAGAAGTTCTTCACGATGGCGATTTATACCAGCTCGGCCCAGCACTCTGCCGTCAACAGTGGGCAGGTAGGAGAGGGGTGCTCTCTCATATTCACCTCCAGGCAGGTAGACATCGTGAGGTGGACTAAGTAGGCCTGGCTACAAACCTATGTTGGGTTTTATAATAGTTTTAACTGTCATGGCTTGCCCCAAAGAATCCTGGGGCATAGCTGTCAACGTTTCCCTTTTTTTAAGGGAAATTCTCTTATTCCGAACAGGATTCTTTGCAAGAAAAGGGAAAAGTTGACAGCTATGTCCTGGGGAAAGATCCCAAGATGCCCCACTCTGAAGACAACTCTAATGGTTCTCTGGGGAGCTAAAATGACTGTTGAACCAGTTTACTTTTATGGTGTCAATGGGCCAAAAGAGAAAAGCTTGGCTGTTTCGGCCAGAAGCCATCAATAGCCCATAAATTTGTCTGATCCTCATTCAAAGCTGTCCAGATTGGCAGCTTTCGTTGCCTCCTGCAGGAGCGTGTTCCACAGTTTAACGATGTGACGTGTGGTGAGGTCTTTTCTTTCTCCTGAAACTTCCAACAAGATTTCTGATGGAGCAGAGCTTTCACACAGGTGAAACTTGGAAAATTAGAATATCGTGGAAAAGTTCATTTATTTCAGTAATTCAACTTAAAAGGTGAAACTAATATATGAGATAGACTCATGACATGCAAAGAGAGATATGTCAAGCCTTTATTTGGTATAATTGTGATGTTTATGGCGTACAGCTAATGAAAACCCCAAATTAACAATCTCAGAAAATTAGAATATTAAATGAAATCAGCAAAACAAGGGCTGCAAATATTGGACCTCTGAGAAGCAGAAGCATGCACATGTACTCAGTACTTACTCAATTACTGCCTCAATGCGGCGTGGCATGGATGCTATCAGCCTGTGGCACTGCTGAGGTGTTATGGAAGACCAGGAAGCTTCAATAGCAGCCTTCAGCTCTTCTACATTGCTCGGTCTCATGTCTCTCATCTTTCTCTTGGCAATGCCCCATAGATTCTCTATGGGGTTCAGGTCAGGCGAGTTTGCTGGCCAATCAAGCACAGTAATCCCATGGGCACTGAACTAGGTTTTTGTACTTTTGGCAGTTGACAAAGTCCTGCTGGAAAATGAAATCAGCATCCCCATAAAGCTCTTCTGCGGAAGGAAGCACGAAGTGCTCCAAAATCTCCTGGTAGACGGCTGTGTTGACCCTGGACTTAACGGAGCACAGTGGACCAACACCAGCTGATGACATGGCTCCCCAAATCTCTTTTCTGATGAGAGCAGCTTTTGCATCTCATTTGGAAACCAAGGACCCAGAGTCTGGAGGAAGAATGGGGAGGCACACAATGCCAGATGTTTGAAGTCCAGTGTGAAGTTTCCACAGTCTGTGTTGATTTGGGGAACCATCTCATATATTAGTTTCACCTTTTAAGTTGAATTACTGAAATAAACGAACTTTTCCACGATATTCTAATTTTCCAAGTTTCACCTGTTTTTATCTTTATTTCATAAATTTGTATGCCTCTCGATTGCATAGCCCACCTCTTTGCGTTCTTAATCCTGGGGGGGGGGGGGTTGCTTTTATTCGCAGTTTGACTTGGGGGCGTGGATGCCCAACTTCCCCCCGTCCATGAGGAAGCCGCCGCCTCAGACCAAGGGGGCGGCAAACTTGAAGGACTACCTAGACACCATCCCGGCCATCAACACCACCTGCACCATCCTGAGCACGTTGTGGTTGCTTAGTTCCAAATCTCCAGATATGGTGAGTGGGTGGCCGTCTGCCATGGATGCTTGAGCTGAGATTCCTGCATTGCCGGGGGTTGGGATAGATGTGTTGGCTATTTGCAGATTAGTTGTGCTGCAGAAATATTGCTGGGGAGACCACACATTACAAGGCACACAAAAGAACTTTAGCTAGGTTTTAATAACAAAACTCTTGAGAGTCCCATGGACTGCAAGAAGATCAAACCTCTCCATTCTTAAGGAAATCAGCCCTGAGTGCTCACTGGAAGGACAGATCCTGAAGCTGAGGCTCCAATACTTTGGCCACCTCATGAGAAGAGACGACTCCCTGGAAAAGACCCTGATGTTGGGAAAGATGGAGGGCACAAGGAGAAGGGGACGATGGAGGACGAGATGGTTGGACAGTGTTCTTGAAGCAACCAGCATGAGTTTGACCAAACTGCGGGAGGCAGTGGAAGACAGGAGGGCCTGGCGTGCTCTGGTCCAGGGGGTCACGAAGAGTCGGACACGACTAAACGACTAAACAACAAATAACAAAAACCAAAACTCCATTTACATTAATTATAATATATCAATAAGCATGACCCATCCGCCAACCCATCCCCCAGGGCACTGGGAGAGCTAGGTGCTGCTCTTTATATACTATACCCAATTGCTGACACAGCTTAATTAACACAACTTAGCAGCACCTGCTATACTGATTCACAGCTGTAAAACTAGGTCATGTTATTTGCTCAGGCCCTTAAAGACATACAAATCTTGTGGAACAATAATGAACCTTCAAATTTAAAGAGACCATTCAACAAGATGACCCTGGGGTGTCTTCCAACCTTACAGTTCTGTGGTTAAAAGATGAAGAGTGCCTTTTGTAATAACAGTGAAAATATTACAAAGACTGTGCATGCAGTCTGCAACCTACAGCCTGGCAGGAACCGGTTGCAAGGGCAGGGATGGTTTCTGCTCTCTTCTTCTCCCCTCTCCCAATTAACCTCCATCTCCAGGGCCTGCCCTGTGACATCACCAGGGGCCTTCAAATCTCAGGGTCTGGGATGACCCTGACCTGGCAACCCCACCCTGGAACTCCATTGTATACTGCCTCTTGGGGCCTGCTATTCTTGCTTAGCCAGATACTTTCCCTCTTTTTGACAGGTACGCTTGGGGAAATACCCTGAGGAGCATTTCACGGAGGATGCCCCAAAGGGTCTCATTGAGGCCTTTCAGCAGGACCTGCACAGGATCTCCCAGGAAATCGAGGAAAGGAACGAGTCTGTCTCCAAACTGATCCCTTCTGGCTATGAGTACCTGTACCCGCCTGAGATAGAGAACAGCGTCGCTATATAAGCTGTGCGGGTGGTGAATCCATTTCGCGCCGCTCTTCCGATATTTGTTACCGTATTACATTTGCATATATTTGGGTGCACATTTTGATAAGTGTGATTCGCGTAGATGCAGTGAATATCAGCCTCAGCGCAGTGAGTCACTTTGCGGTGGGTGTTGCAGCTTACACTTCACAAACCAGTCGCCTGTTAGATGTTTTGGACTACAACTCCCATCAGTCCCAGTATCCTATGCCATGCAGTTAGCACCGTCTTCTAGCAGGGCCCTCACCTCGCACAGAGTCACGCTTTTTTCTCTAATGAGGCTCCTCACACACTCTGCTTCATTTCACTGAACTGCTGGTTCTCCTGCTGCTCCATTTGTTTAAGCCGCTCAGGGATTATTGCTATTCCTCCCCCCGTTTCAGCTCAGTCATGCCTCACTCACAGGCCCTCCTCCAGGAAACACAGATCGCACTTCTGACACCAGTGTTGCACGCCACCCCAATCTCTGAGTGGTGTGAGGTTTTAGGGGTTCCAGATACTCGCCAGGGTTTGTGTTCCCTTTTGGGAATGAGGCACAGCAAAGACTGTGGTGTCTTTATGATATATGCTTTATCTTTATGATATATGGTTTATTTACACATACTATATACACAACCTGAGCCAATCCCAAGAGACTCTAGTTTGTTCCATAGCCACAACCTTGGATTCAAGCAGACACTCAACATTGCTCTGAGTCTCCTGCTTGCCGCTTTGCGGTCACAATAATTCTACTCCCTACTGTAAGCACAGGGTGGCGTCCAGATGTTTTGGAACAAAACTCCCATCAGCCCCAGCCAACAGAGAGCCGTAGAATTGGAGAGTTAGAAGAGACCCCCCACGGTCATCTAGTATAATCCCCTGCTATGCAGGAATCTCAACTTAAGCATCCGTGACATGATCATATGTTGCCAGGGCTGATGGGAATTGTAGTCCAAAACATCTGGGGGCCACCACCCCATTGAGCCAAGCCTGAGCTAAAGCCACATTTGAAACATGAGTAACCCAAGACACTCTGATTGCTAGGAAAATGGGGACATTTGTATACATCTCCTCAAAAATGTAATTCAAAGTGAATCTCAAATAGTCACAGTACTTCCACAACTCAACAGAACCAAATATTTGGGGCACAAGATATATTAATGGATGGTCATCTGTCATGGGTGCTTTCGTTGAGAATCCTGCATTGAAGAGAGTTGGGCAGCAAGACCCTCAGGCCCCTTCCAATTCTGTGATTCTGTAATGGTTGGGCAAGCTCGAAAGGGACATGTTTATTAGTCGCTCCCTAGAAATACAGAGGGAAAGTGTCCAAAGATAAGTGTGCTGGTCCTGTGGGGGGGGTGTTACTGGGCGGCGTGGTCCATATCCGGTCCAAGGCTGAAGCGGGGTCCAAGGCAGGGAGTCAGGTGAGGTCAGGAACTCTGGCAGAAAGCAGGACAGGGTGCCGGCAGGAACAGGTAACCAACGGTGTTGCTCCTGCAACCTGGGACTGGGCGGGCTGGCCTTTATTTCCTCTGAGGCCTAGGGCGGCCCTGGTTCACAGGTGACTCGCCTCCCCTGGCCTGGAGGCGAGCACTCCTCTGCGGGAACTTAGTTCCCTCCGCCTCTCTGCCCTGAGCCTCTGCAGCTCAGGAGAGGCTAGAGGGTTACTGGACCCAGAGGCAACCTCAGCTTCCTCTGACGGGGCTGAGAGTGGAGCACCTGCAGGCAATGGGTCCTCCATCACCTCTGGAGCCAGAGCGGATTCAGCTGGTGTCTGCTCCTGAGGATCCGGCACAGGTGAGGGCCCTTCAGGTTCAAGCCCCAGCCCCGGCTCAGCCGGCCCTGGAGGCGGGGACTGCTGTGCAGGCTGGGATCCCTCAGGTTCAGCCTCTGAATCCGATTCCCAGGCCAAAACAATAAGAGCAATCGGTGCACATGTTGGAAAACCGGTCATTTTTGCAACTAGTGAAACTTAGTAAGGAAGGAAGAGCACATGCTCAGTCAGATGAAAGACGCATCTATGTCCAGCATCGTGTTCTCACCTCAGCCAAGCAGATTGTTGGGCTGCGTCCGGGGAGACGGGGGCATTTGGCAGGCCCCTAGCTGGCTCCAGCCACCGGCCGGCAGCCGGGCGAACTCCTGTTCTCGGAACAGCATCAATCAGCAACTCGAGCCTCAAAGCCTTCAGAAGCTGCGCACGCTCTTATCAGCAGAGTGAATAACTTCTCACAACGGAAGTGGCAGACAGAGACATGTGTATGCGTTATTTACAAGCGTTTATTCAGCATCAGGAACAAAGGAAAAACATGTCTGCTTCCCTTCGCGTCCAAGCAAACAGCAGCATAGCAAAAGCAATCTACAACAGAAGTTCCCAGCAAGCTGTGCTGGAATGTAAACAGGCATGTGACACACAACAGTCATGCCTGTTCCTTTTAAGGTGGAACGCAACAATATCCTAACATAGATAAGTCCACAAGCAGCACCTGAGATCAGCAGCAGCGGTCTCCCCGCAGATGAGCCCCAGCGACTGGTTTTCAGAGACACGTCGCCTCCGACAGTGGAGGGAGAAGCTAGCCATTGAGGCTTCGCAGACGTTTACAGCCTTATCCTGTGTGCTCCTTTTCCAAAGCTGCCCAAGTTGACAGCCATCGCTGCCTCCCGTGGGAATGACTTTCACAGTTTGACTAGGTTAAGATGCAACTTCGTCTACCTGTCCCGAATCTAGCCTTGGAGGCCTGAGATTTCCCAGGGGTCCGGGAGAAAGGAGGCCAAGTCGCATTTCAAATGGACCATCGCCATGCGATGTTCTGCAGTTTCTCCAATATTTTTGGGGGGTGTTGGAGGAGCAGGTGAGCAATTTCAGGAGCAACCAGTAGTGAATGCCGTACAAAATAGAGCTGGAAAAGATGGACAACTCCACTCTCCTGCCTGTTCTGGTCACCCTTGCAAGCATCAGGCCTGAAAGCCCGACTTGGAGGTTCAACGTTTCAATGCTATGGGGAGTGGCAGATCCATAGGGCATCCCTGGGTTTCTTTTGGGAACCTTAGACTTCAAGGCGCCTCTTTGCAGAGCAGGCTGGGAGACAGCTGTGCTCAGATGGACGTGCTGTTTTCTACTTCCGGGGGGTTGAGATAGTGGTACGGCAGAGGCAGCCTCCGGTTCCGCTCCTCAATTTCCATGGAGATCTGGGCCAGGCGGTTCTGGAAAGCTGCGATTACCTCCTTCGGCTCCTCTTCTGTGAAATGTTCATCAGGGTAGCACCCCAGCGGTCTCTGGAGGGAGACAAGAAATGAGGGTGAGGTTCTAGAAAAGGTGTTTCCCAACCTTTGGGGCCACTGCCCCCTTGGTGCTATAAACTGTGGGAATGTTCAGGGTGACACGAGAGGATATATTGTTTATTAACATCCTTCCTAACTTGCATTAGCAAGTTTCTTTACTTAGCAGAGTGCATTCCCCTTTACACAGCAGAAAGCTAGTTGCAAACTCGTGTGAGTTTCTTAAGACAATCTGGCCTGTCCAGATTGAAATGTGTTCTAATATTTGCCTGGTAAGACAAGACAGTATCTTAAAAAGCAAAGACATCACCTTGCCAACAAAGGCCCGTATAGTTAAAGCTGTGGTTTTCCCAGTAGTGATGTATGGAAGTGAGAGCTGGACCATAAAGAAGGCTGATCGGCAAAGAATTTATGCTTTTGAATTATGGTGCTGGAGGAGACTCTTGAGAGTCCCATGGACTGCAAGAAGATCAAACCTCTCCATTCTGAAGGAAATCTGCCCTGAGTGCTCACTGGAAGGACAGATCCTGAAGCTGAGGTTCCAAGACTTTGGCCACCTCATGAGAAGAGAAGACTCCCTGGAAAAGACCCTGATGTTGGGAAAGATGGAGGCACAAGGAGAAGGGGACGACGGAGGATGAGATGGTGGGACAGTGTTCTTGAAGCTACCAGCATGAGTTTGACCAAACTGCAGGAGGCAGTGGAAGACAGGAGTGCCTGGTGTGCTCTGGTCCAGGGGGTCACGAAGAGGCGGACACGACTAAACGACTCAACAACAACAACAACTCATTGAATCCCCCCTAAAAGAATAAAGACGCCACATTCTTATTCATAAGCAATAAGAAGAAAGTTTACTCATGTTCAGGCAGAGCACAGTGTGATCCCCGAAGGCAGGCTTAAGGTTAAAGTTACAAACTTCTACGAACAGGTTTACCCCATAAGGGAGATGACCTGAGGGACTGCTTGGCTGGCAGCCAGCAGTTCATTCCAGGAAGTTCTTAGGATGAAAAGAGGATGGAAAAGAGGGAGAGTGGCAGCATTCCTTGGCCTTTTACCAGGACTGGAAAGGTTACGCCCACCCGCTAGTCCCATGCAAAGGAAGGATGCTCCAGGCCAGGAGGAACAGGAAGTTTTGACTGGCTGGACCAAACATTCCCTTGCATGTCCGCTCTAGGAAAACAAGGAATGTTGTACTTGACTGCTCGCAGTGGATTACATCCCACATAAACTTGTCCCCAGTGCCCTCTACCCCCCACCCTATAAAAAAGCATAGACGATGTGAAAAGGAACCAGGGGTCTTAATAGATGGCAAGCTTAACACGAGTCAGCAGCGTGATGCAGCAGCAACAAAGGCTAATGCTAGTCTAGGGTGCATCAGCAGAAGTCTAGTGTCCAGGACAAAGGAAGTAATAGTCCCACTTTATTCTGCCTTGGTCAGACCCCACCTGGAATACTGTGTCCAATTCTGGGAATCACAGTTTAAAAAATGATATTGAGAAGCTGGAAGGTGTGCGGAGGAGGGCGACCAAGTCTGAATGGTGGAAGGAGTTGGGGATGTTTAGGAATCTGAGAGGTGACATGATAGCCATCTTCAAATAGCTAAAGGTCTGTTCCACAGAAGATGGAGCAAGCGTGTTTCCTCTTGCTCCAGAGTGTCAGACTTTAAACCAATGGATTAAAGTTACATGAAAGGCGATTCCGACTCAACATTGGGAATAACTTTTTGATGGTAATAGCCCATGACCCACTAAGGAAGATAATAAAACGCAATAAAATTCAGAGCAGCAACAATTAATTGAACCACTTTATAGGAAAACAATAAATTGCTTAGAGGTGTTTTGTTCTAGTAAGCCGCATGTAAGATTTGTTAAATAAATAAAATGAATTTCAGATTATATTACTTAGTGATGGGCGAATCTGTCGGCTTTGGTTTTTCTCAATTTCTCATTTTGCCATTCTAAAATTTAGTTATTCACATTTCCATGAATTTGCAAAAGTATCAAAATAAAAAAATAAAAAAACAAGTCCTCGTGAAATTAATCAGCATTTTGGTGTGGATTTCTCCTGATAGAACCTCTTTGTGTGAAATTTTGCCTCATATACAATTTTTCACATGATTGTGTTGTATTCTTGTAACATCTCGCTTGGCTAGAGAATCGCATTGCAAAATTCAGGGAAATACAACTTCCAATGGATGGCAGCATTTCGATTTGTGTTCCCCACCTCCCAAAAAAGTGTGAATTAGGTAGTTTTGCCAATAAATGTGAACTGAAACCTAATACTCCCAACATTCCTAATATTATTACATTTAGGGTGGTATTGAACTAAGTTTTCCTCAGAGCAGATTCGCTGAACCGAATAACTGTGTGCATTTATTTCAATGAGTAAAACTTAATTGAATCCCACCCTTCACCCCCCCTTTTTCCTCCGAGGGGCTCATGGCAGCTGCATACATGGTTTCTCCTCAACACACTTTACCCTAACAACAACTTTGCAAGGTAGGCCAGGCCGACAGAGAATGACCAGCCCAGCTTCACCAAGGGAGCCTCATCGCTGAATTAGTCCAACGCTAACCACTACTCGACACTGTCTCGTTCAGGTTGGCCCTTTGGTTGCTTGGTAGCAGAATACAGCACACACCTTTTCTTGCTCTGGCTGTGCTGTGTCCCGGATAAGAAGGAGATGGCCATCTGTCATGGATGCTTTAGTTGAGATTCCCACATTGCGGGGGGTTGGACTAGATGACCCTGGGGTCCCTTCCAACTCAACAATTCCAAGATTCCATGATGATGATGATCATGGGTAGGCAAACTAAGGCCCGGGGGCCAGATCCGGCCCAATCGCCTTCTCAATCCGGCCCACAGACGGTCCAGGAATCAGTGTGTTTTTACATGAGTAGAATGTGCCCTTTTATTTAAAATGCATCTCTGGGTCATTTGTGGGGCATAGGAATTTGTTCATTTCCCCCCCCCCCCAAAAATATAGTCTGGCCCCCCACAAGGTCTGAGGGATAGTGGACCGGCCCCCTGCTGAAAAAGTCTACTGACCCCTGATGATGATGATGATTGATTTACAGTGGTACCTCGGGTTAAGTACGTAATTTGTTCCAGAGGTCCGTACTTAATCTGAAACTGTTCTTAACCTGAAGCACCACTTTAGCTAATGGGGCCTCCTGCTGCTGCCGTGCCGCCGGAGCACGATTTCTGTTCTCATCCTGAAGCAAAGTTCTTAACCTGAAGTACTATTTCTGGGTTAGCAGAGTCTGTAACCTGAAGCGTATGTAACCTGAAGCGTATGTAACCTGAGGTACCACTGTATTGAATTTATATACCGCCCTATAGCCGGAGGTCTCAGGGCAGTTCACCAAACAAAATCAAAACATAAAACCACAACATATTTAATCAAAATAACAACCCAATAAACACCCCCATCAATGTCCCTTCCATCTTCCTCTTACCCTATCCTCCGGTTCCTTGCTAAGCAGCCAAAGGAGCAGCAAAGTGTTACAGGTCGTGCTGACGTCCGGTAAAGTCTCCAGGACGCTCTCGAACGTCGCCCCGCCCTTGATTTTTGGGGGTGGCTTCCTCATGGAGGAGGGGTAGTTGGGCATCCAGGCGCCAAAATCAAACTGGAGAAGAAGAGTTGGAGGTTAGAGGGCTCTGGGCAGTCAAAAGGCACCTGGGACCCTTCCTCCGCCTCTGCCTGGGGAGATGGGTCACCTGAGAGATTCACAGAGGATGTTCGCTGGGATCGAACCTTGGAGGGAGGAGCGAGATACTCCATTGGGTGAGGCTGGGGTGTCAGGTGTGCATGCAGGAGCCAGGCCTGTGACCAATAGGACTCTGCAGGACTGGGGCCTTCCTAAGTTTATTCTGAAGAGGCAAGGTGTGGCCACACAGGTGAGGCTGATTGGTAACTCACAGCACCTGGTGGCAAGAGCCAGGAAGGGATATAAGGTCAGCATTTCCCAGCCTTGTTCCCTGCCTTGCTGCACTTGACTCCTGATCCTCAGACCCCTGACTTCGTGACTCCTTGCTTCTTGACCCTCGGCTTCTTGACTCCCGGCTCTCTGACCCTCAGACTCTTGGCTTCCTGACTCCTGGCTTCTGGGGAAACAGAATTGGAAGCTGCCTTCTATGGATGGCGTCCCTTGGTTTACCTGGCTCAGAATTGTCTACACCACTCCTCCCCAACCTGGTGCCCTCCAGGTGTTGTTGGAGACCACTCCTGTTTCACCTGGCCATTGGTTGTGGTGGTTGTGGCTGGTGGGAACTGGAGTCCAATGACATCTGGGGAGCATGAGGATAGGTAAAGGACCCCTGGATGGTTATGTCCAGTCAAAGGCGACTATGGGGTTGCGGCGCTCATCTCGCTTGCAGGCCGAGGGAGCCGGCGTTTGTCCACAGACAGCTTTCCGGGTCATGTGGCCAGCAGAACTAAGCCGCTTCTGGTGCAACAGGACACTGTGACGAGTGCCAGAGCACACGGAAATGCCATTTACCTTCCCGCCACAGTGGTACCTATTTATCTTCTTGCGCTGGTGTGCTTTCGAACTGCTAGGTTGACAGGCGCCAGGACAGCAATGGGAGCTCACCCCATTGTGGGGATTCGAACCGCCGACCTTCCGATCGGCAAGCCTAAGAGGATCAGTGGTTTAGACCACAGCGCCACCCGCGTCCCCTTCCATGAGGAATGCAGTTCTGACACCCTCACATAGACACGATTCTCCCTCTCCTTTCCCTCTCTATGCAATCATTTGCATTCCACAGAGTTAAAGAGCAAGAGAAAGATGAAGACCCCAACCTGGCCGTTGTTGACGCTGGCATGGCGGATGGAGCAGGTAAATATTACCATGGTGAGGTATTTGGTGAGCTGGGCAATGGTTTGTAGATGCTCAGGGAAACCTGGAAGGAGAGCAAAATTGGGGTCAAGATGCCACCCCACACAACTGACCCCCCCAACCTCCCCCAGAGGTGGTCGCAGCATGAGGCGATTCAGGGTCCGGCGGCCATTTTTGTAGCTCGCGATGAAGAGGGTGTCGGAAGCAGATCTTACCAGAGGACTCTCGCTGGAAAAAGCCCTTGTCGAAAATCTCAGCCACCCAGGCCTGGAGCTCAGGGTCCTCCTTGACAGAACCGTCACTTTTGTAGTAGAGATGGACAATGCCCTTCACAAAGCTGCAGCAATGAGAGGAGAAGGGAAAGAGTCGGTGGCAGTGGCCGGTGAGGACACAGGAGGAGAAAATGGTTTTTCTCGTGCCCAATCTGTTGGCCTCCGGAGGTGTGGGATTACAACTCCCATCAGTCCCCAGCTGGCAAAGCCTGACTGTGGCATGCTAGACTAGAATGCGGCAGCCGGACTGGTGACTGGGAGCGGCTGCCAAGACCATATAACGCCGGTCCCCAAAGACCTACATTGGCTCCCAGTATGTTTCTGAGCACAATTCAAAGTGTTGGTGCTGACCTTGAAACCCTAAACGGCCTCAAAGGCCCAGTAGACCTGAAGGAGCGTCTCCATCCCCATCGTTTGCTGAGGTCCAGCTCCGAGGGCCTTCTGGCAGTTCCCTCCCTGCAAGAAGTGAGGTCACAGGGAACCAGGCAGAGGGCCTTCTCGGTGGTGGCACCTGCCCTGTGGAACGCCCTCCCGTCAGATGTCAAGGAAATAAACCACTATCTGACTTTTAGAAGGCATCTGAAGGTAGCCCTGTTTAGGGAAGTTTTGAATGTTTGGTGTTTTTAATATTCTGTCGGGAGCCGCCCAGAGTGGATGGGGAGGCCCAGCCAGATGGGCAGGGTATAAGTAATACAATTATTATTATTATTATTATTAGTCACTGAGAAAAGAGAATGCTGCAGTAGAAGTAGATAGGTCTCCATTGGCCTCATCTAGGCTCACAGACTGATATGTCTGATGGTTGAACCATCTTACCGACGAAGGCGCCAGAGAGACTCTCTTGACCTTAAGCGTGTCCGTAATGATGGCTTCTCCCCCAGTGAGATTATGCTTGCAAATTACATGACCCACTTAGCAATACAGTGGTACCTCTGGTTATGTACTTAATTCGTTCTGGAGGTCCATTCTTAACCTGAAACTGTTCTTAACCTGAAGCACCACTTTAGCTAATGGGGCCTCCTGCTGCTGCTGTGCCGCCGGAGCACGATTTCTGTTCTGACTCTGAAGCAAAGTTCTTAACCTGAAGCACTATTTCTGGGTTAGCGGAGTCTGTAACCTGAAGCGTATGTAACCTGAAGCATCTGTAACCCGAGGTACCACTGTAGTCTAAATCATGTTCCTTCCCAAGTCTAGGAATTCCAGGATCTGAAGAGATGGGCTGGAGGTCTGCCTCTGCAGCCCTCCCAGTGTCCCCAGCAGGAAGGCTTGCTCTTGCTTTCCGCTTTGTCCCTCTCCGCCCTCCTGGAGCCAGGATCGCACCTCTCGATGGCTTCCCAGAGCTTCATGCCATCCTCCTTGTAGTAGTAGTTGGGGAGCGACTCAAGCCCCCTCTCCCGGAGATCGTCAGGGAGGCAGAGGGTGGAATATGTCAGCGTCGAAAGACCTTTAGCCAGCAGGTGTGACAGACCGTGGAAGCCCGTGGCCATAGCCTGGGAGAGAGAAAAGGCCCTTTTTGAGGAGCTTGTAACACGGTGGAGCAAATGCAAAGCTGCCAAGTGCCCTGGGGAAAACGGGACATCTCGTTTTTTCATGAGAGATCATGGCAGCCTTTTTGGGTGCTCTTGTGCTGAAAAAGCACCTGGGGGGGGCAGAGAGGTGCGGGTCGCGAGAATCTCCTGGGAGAGCATCCCGGAAGACACATGTCCCAATTTGGGGTCTGAAAAAGTTGGGTGGTATGTGAAGCAGGTAAGCTGCTGAGCTCAGAAACAGGAAAGCACCTGCTTAAGGCAGGGGATTCCAAAGTGTATTCATTATAATATTAATATTATTGCTGCTATTATGATTATTCCTTTTTTTTTGTATATAATTTTTTATTAAATTTTCTGTTTTACAGTTTAAAGTACTCTTTCTTACATCCTTAAGATATCAATGTCCCTTCTTCTCTTTCCATGGTTCATATTACATATCAAAAAACACTGCATATTTTACAAAAACTATACCATTCAGCATAGCTGTCAACTTACAGATTTGAAAATAAGGGACCAGCAGCCTTGAAAATAAAGGACCAGCAGCCAAAATAAGGGACCTGCAGCCTCACCTGTTCCAGGCACTCCAGTCTTCCTGTCCTCCTGCAGTCTGGTCAAACTCATGCTGGTAGCTTCGAGAACACTGTCCAACCAACTTTGTAACCAGAGGTTCAACTGAATAGAATCTGAATCACATGTACCACAAGGCCTATGCAGCCTCAACTTAAGATGGCTCCCCAGCCTGGCTTTGCACTACAAAGTTTGCAGCAGCACGTGCAACAAAATGGCGTCCAGCATTCAAAAAACCCCTCAACTTGCATTAACTAGCCACACACAAGGCATGCAAGCTCCACCCCCCAGTCGTTCTTAGACTTCTTATTGGGTGAGCAACACAGCCAAGCAACACAGTTGGAGCCTCCCTGGCCGGCAGGGAGGGAGGGAGAGGAGCTGCTTCCTTTGAAATTTAAGGGACATCATTTAAGGGACATTTAAGGGACATCTATCAATAAGGGACAGCAGCAGGACATGGCGCTGGAATAAGGGACTGTCCCTTCAAATAAGGGACACTTGACAGCTATGCATTCAGTCTTCCATTATTACGTCCACCAAAATTTATTTACACTGTTGAATTTATCTCAATGCTGCCAGCGTTTTCAGCTGTACACAGTTATTTCCCATATATTCAATAAACGCTTTCCAATCTTCTCAGAATATATGTTCTTCTTGTTCTCTCATTCTATATGTTAAGTCTGCAAGCTGTGCATATTCCACCCCCATCGTTCTGCCCGGACACTGAGGTCCAGCTCCGAGGGCCTTCTGGCGGTTCCTTCACTGCGAGAAGCAAAGCAACAGGGAACCAGACAGAGGGCCTTCTCGGTGGTGGCACCCGCCCTGTGGAACGTCCTCCCATCAGATGTCAAGGAAATAAACAACTACCTGACTTTTAGAAGACATCTGAAGGCAGCCCTCTTCAGGGAAGTTTTTAATGTTTGATGTTTTATCGTGTTTTTAATATTCTGTTGGAAGCCGCCCAGAGTGGCTGGGGAAACCCAGCCAGATGGGCAGGGTATAAATAATTTTTGTTATTATTATTAACAGTTTATTTCCCATATGTGGAGCAAAGTCTTCATCGTGGGCAACTGCCCCCAGGATCAGACTACTAAGGGTTAAGCAAATCTGCGCTTACCAGG
The DNA here is from genome assembly GCF_964106645.2 of Podarcis pityusensis. Taxonomy (NCBI): domain Eukaryota; kingdom Metazoa; phylum Chordata; class Lepidosauria; order Squamata; family Lacertidae; genus Podarcis; species Podarcis pityusensis. The sequence goes on along the minus strand of NC_138038.1, from coordinate 50,699,453 downwards.
TCTATGAGGCCGCCTGGAGCAAAGAGGTTCCCCCTTCCCAGAACGTTGATATGGAGCGTATATCTGAAGTGTGGGATTAACAGCTGCAGGTGAGAGAGAAAAAAAACAAGGTCAGAGAAAGGAGGTCACTGGAGGTGGGCGAGTCCAAGGGAGGGTTGAGATCATGCCCTTCCCCAAACCTTGATCAGGCCAACTCTGGGTATGTCCTCCCTCCACAAATATTTTCATAGAATTGCAGAATTGTAAGGGACCTCAACGCGGGTGGCGCTGTGGGTTAAACCACGGAGCCTAGAGCTTGCCGATCAGGAGGTCGGTGGTTCGAATCCCCACGACAGAGTGAGCTTCCGTTGCTCGGTCCCTGCTCCTGCCAACCTAGCAGTTCGAAAGCACGTCAAAGTGCAAGTAGATAAATAGGTACCACTCCGGCGGGAAGGTAAACGGCGTTTCCGTGCGCTGCTCTGGTTCGCCAGAAGCGGCTTAGTCATGCTGGCCACATGACCCGGAAGCTGTATGCCGGCTCCCTCGGCCAATAATGCGAGATGAGCGCCACAGCCCCAGAGTTGGTCACGACTGGACCTAATGGTCAGGGGCCCCTTTACCTTTAAGGGACCTCAAAGGGTCATCAAGTCCAACCCCCTACGACGCAGTTAAAAAATCTGTGGCAGATGGCCACCCCTCCCTTTGTTTAAAAACATCCCATGAAGGAGGTTTAGAGTGAATTCCTCCCAACATATGTTTCTTTGCATACCATTGGAACTAATAGACACAAACGTTGCCAAGCAAATTCCCTAATAATAATGAAATAAAAAATTTAAGGTCTTAAATTTTAGCCTTATGAGGAACGGCTAAGGGAGCTGGGCATGTTTAGCCTGGAGAAGAGGAGGTTAAGGGGTGATATGATAGCCATGTTCAAATATGTAAAAGGATGTCACATAGAGGAGGGAGAAAGGTTGTTTTCTGCTGCTCCAGAGAAGCGGACACGGAGCAATGGATCCAAACTACAAGAAAGAAGATTCCACCTAAACATTAGGAAGAACTTCCTGACAGTAAGAGCTGTTCAACAGTGGAATTTGCTGCCAAGGAGTGTGGTGGAGTCTCCTTCTTTGGAGGTCTTTAAGCAGAGGCTTGACAACCATATGTCAGGAGTGCTCTGATGGTGTTTCCTGCTTGGCAGGGGGTTGGACTCGATGGCCCTTGTGGTCTCTTCCAACTCTTCTATGATTCTATGATTCTATATATAAAATAATTGTTCATAAATGTACCAAGAAAACACGTACATAAATATATAAACCACATGTCTGAAGCAGCACAGGAAAACAGCCCTGGAAACCATTTTGACTTCCAAACTGACCAAATTATTTCTCTGCAAAGTCAAATGGAAAAGCCTCCCCGTTGTCCCTTGCAGCCCACACCCACCTTGTGCACCGGGTGGCACATGGGCAGTTGCCGCAAGGTGGCCAGCAGGAAGACTTCCACCACCAGGTGGGTGTGCAACAGGTGGGTGAGCACCTCGTGGATGTGGAAAGTGCTGTTTCGCACCCAGAGCTTTGCCAGCGCCCAGTCCCACTCTGAATCGGTGGGCAAGAAGACGGGGCTCTCTGGTCCGGGTTTCTGGGTGAGCTGGAAACAGGAAAGCATTGTTGAGGTTGTAGTTGTTTTTTGAGAGCAAGTTACTAGTCCCTTGAGAGCATAGCTGTCAACATTTCCTTTTTTTTAAGGGAAATCCCCTTATTCCGAATAGGATTCCTCGCAAGAAAAGGGAAAAGTCGACAGCTATGCTTGGGAGGGAAGCGAAAATGGTGTCACAGGTCAACACGGAGTAAACCCATATTTTTTTGTGGCCAGGCTTCCCTAGGAATATGTTTGCACTTCTGAGTTGTACAAAACTATTCACCCACCAGGCCCCCGTCCATGAGGCAACGGCACAAAGCCAGGAATCTTTATCCTCTAAACCAGGCATGTCCAAAGTCCTTTTTGGGGTCTAATCGGTTTAATCTGGCCCCTGTGGCAGTTTATTTCCAGGGTAAAATCCCAAAAAAACCACAACAACTTCAACACTAAAAAACGCTCAGCAACTCACGGCCCTTCACTTCTTCAAATCTGGCCCTCTTTGAAAAAAGTTTGGACACCACTGCTCTAAACCATGGGTAGGCAAACTAAGGCCCGGGGGCCGGATCCAGCCCAATCACCTTCTCAATCCATCCCGCGGACGGTCCCGGAATCAGTGTGTTTTTCCATGAGTAGAATGTGTCCTTTTATTTAAAATGCATCTCTGGGTTATTTGTGAGGTGTAGGAATTCATTCATATATTTTTTTCCAGAATACAGTCCGGCCCCCCACAAGGTCTGAGGGACAGTGGACCGGCCCCCTGCTGAAAAAGTTTGCTGACCCTTGCTAGTAAACCAAAGTGTTGTTGTCAACTAAGCCCTGCTCGGGACAGACCCGCTGAAACGAACATGTCTGCCCTGGATTTGAAATCATCCTTTTTTTAAAAAAAATATATCTATGTTTTTATTGTCAATTGCTCTGGGATGTTTCGTGGGAACTGGAATAACAGAAGAGCCTGAGTATTGTGGTACAAGGGGGTGGGGGGGAAGAAAGAGGGTGAGGAAGAGAATTAATCCCTCCAGCTCCGGGGTGGGGGGCTTAGTGGAATTTGCCACCCCAGAGGGAGACGGGCGTTACCTGGATGGCAATGGGGATCATCTCCCCCATGGGAGTTGAGTGCAGGAGGCAGAGAGGAGCGGAGATATGCTGGAGGGAACCGTTCAGTTTGGCGGCTGGGACGCCTTCCAGAATCTGGCAGTCGATGAGGAAGATGGTGCCCTTCTGTAAGTCAAGGTAAAGGTAAAGCTAAAGCTAAAGGTAAAGGGACCCCTGACTATTAGGTCCAGTTGTGGCCCACTCTGGGGTTGCGGCGCTCATCTCGCTTTATTGGCCGAGGGAGCCGGCATACATCTTCCAGGTCATGTGGCCAGCATGACTAAGTCGCTTCTGGTGAACCAGAGCAGCACGGAAACGCCGTTTACCTTCCCGCTGGAGTGGTACCTATTTATCTACTTGCAACTGACGTGCTTTCGAACTGCTAGGTTGGCAGGAGCAGGGACCGAGCAACGGGAGCTCACCCTGCTGCGGGGATTCAAACTGCCGACCTTCTGATCGGCAAGTCCTAGGCTCTGTGGTTTATCCCACAGAGCCACCCGCGTCCCCTCTGTAAGTCAAAGCCTGCCATTAATAGGACGGAGGGGTGAGGTAGGACAATAATACGCCTCCAAAATGAAAAATGGCATCTATCTAGTAAAGGCTTTCTGGGAAACGAAATATAATGAGTTACAGAAAATGTTCAAAACCACTTTTGTTAAAAAAACCACAGAAGCCTTTTTACTGGGTATAGTAGGTGAAGAGGTACCAAGGGAGGATAAAAGACTGTTCATGTATGCAACATCAGCGGCAAGAACCCTTTTAGACCCAAAATGGAAACAACAAGAAGGACCGACAAAAGAATAGTGGAAGATGAAAACGATGGACTTTGCGGAACTGGCAAAGCTGACAGGGAAAATCTGAAACCAGCATGATCAAGTATTCCAGAAGGACTGGAGTAAATTTATACGATATTTGAAAGATCATTGTAAGCAATTAACAACAACTAGTAGGGTTATCTGAAGATTTGTAATGAGAAATTGTTTACCTTCCTATATTTAGATAGAGAGATAATTTATTACAAAGACCAGCTCCCATAACATAACACAACACAATAAAAACAGCATTCATAAAGATAAAATATACAATCGGAACAGATTGCAGCAATAGTTCATGAGTTAAAATTGAGATATATACATAAACCTGTACAACTGAGATTTGGGCTACCATAAAAAAATGACCCTGAGGTGCCCCAAAGATCAACGTCAGCATTTCCCTAGTAAGCTATTTTATTCTAGAGGATGATATATGCCTACAAATCTGGGCGCAGAATCTGGCTACCAGCCAGGTCGTCTTATGATCTTTGCTTAAGAGGAGAAAATTAAGTTTAGACTTGTCTGAAAGATCAGCGAGCCTCTTCAGCAAAGGATCAATGGTGTCTCTATGAATTTCAACATAAAAAGGACATCTAAAAAATATATGTTTCTATATTTATTTAAACTTGGAGGTATTTTGTGATGAGTCTTATTAGAACTGGAAATTCCCACTCACCCCTTCCCAACAGGTGGGCGGAGTTTGCGGCCCTGAGCGGTACCACCTAGCCGACTGCCACCCAACAGGTAACTGCGGGCTTGGCCCCTCGCCTGCCTGGCGGGCCAATGGGCTGCCGGTGGAGGTGTGGCCTGGGAGTACGTTTAGGGGCCGGTCCCCGGCCAAGACTCACGGGCCTTGTTAGGTACCCTTTAGTCTATCTTTGAGTGAAAGGGGGGGGGCATCTCATGCACCCCCCATGTGGCGGCGTTTTTGCAGGTCCCGTTAAAGCAGCTGTTCTCAACCTGTGGGTCCTCAGATGTTGTTGGACTACAACTCCCATCATCCCTGAGCTCTGGCCTTGCTGGCTAGGGGTGATGGGAGTTGTATTCAACAACATCTGGGGACCCACAGGTTGAGAAAGGCTATGTTAAAGGGTGTTTGTGGGAGTCCCTGACCCTAGAGAGGCAGCAAGTAGATCAAACTCCCAATCCGGTGCTGTGCGTGGGCGCACTGTGCAAGTTCACAGTTGCAGTCCCCTCACATTGCAACTGTCTCCCTCAGCCTCAGCCCCCCATGGGGTTGAGAGGAATACCTTCCAAGGCCATTTCCAGGTTGCCTACATCTGAATTCAATACCTTGTTGTCTGGTCTCTTCCTATGTAGGGGGGGGAGGGCCCCAAAGAAGAAGAAGAAGAAGAAGAAGAAGAAGAAGAAGAAGAAGAAGAAGAAGAATGATAATAAGAATGATCTGCCTTCAGATGTCTTCTAAAAGTCTAGTAGTTATTTTTCTCTTTGACATCTGGTGGGAGGGTGTTCCATAGGGTGGGTGCCACTACCGAGAAGGCCCTCTGCCTGGTTCCCTGTAACTTGGCTTCCCGCAGGGAGGGAACCACCAGAAGGCCCTCGGAGCTGGACCTCAGTGTCCGGGCAGAACGATGGGGGTGGAGACGCTCCTTCAGGTCTACTGGGCCTTTGAGGCCATTTAGGGCTTTAAAGGTCAGCACCAACACTTTGAATTGTGCTCGGAAATGGACAGGGTTAGCGCGTGGACCCGCAAATATATAAAATGCTGTGATATAAAGGTTCACTCTGAAAGCCAAGAGGTGGGAGGGGAGGAAGTTGATAGGCTCTAAAGAACCAAAGAGGTCAAGTGGAAAGAATGATGTGATTATGTATGTTCAAATGGAAAATTAATAAAAATTATTTTGAAAAGAAAAGTGTCATCTCTCTAGCTGCCTGTCTAATAATATAAATTGTGCCTTCTTTCCATTGACTCATATATCACAAGTCTGTAGTAAAACCACGTGAAATTATTGGAGACAATGCAAACAACCGAAGCTTTAAATGACAATTACGGAATCTTACGGAAGAGCGTCTTTCACTCCTTAATAAATTTTTGTATTATACTTTAGACATACATTCCTTATTATAATACAGCATTACATCTTGTGGTCTAACCAAATGTTTACAATAAACGTTATGAGTTTTATTTCAGTCCTGCGAGTGTCTCTATTTATATACAGTTTTCTCTAAGTATACCATAAATTTGGACCATTCTTTTTGGAATTTCTCTTTGTCCTGCTGTCGGATTCTTCCAGAATGTATATATAGATACATACATATATATCTATATCTATATATATCTATATATATATATATATAGATATATAATGTATATATAGTAATCACGCTTAAGCAAGAGCAATGCAGAGAAGCCAGAAGAGGGGTGGAGGGAAGTTAATTCGGATAAGATATAGATTTAAAGGAAAATATTATTGTTAAGCTGTATTGTGTTTAGATATTTGGAAAAATTTAATAAAATTTATTAGGGGAGGGAAAGAATCTTACAAAAGAGCATCAAAATTGCGGAAGAGAACGAGCAGCAAAAGCAGAGTGGGCTCAACAATTCAGGAAAAAGGAACAAAGGGAGAGGATAGAGCGAAGGGCATCCCTGATGGCAGCTGAGGACTTTGTGAGGCTGTGTTCGGAAGGTGTGGGGGCCAGCCCTGTCTTCTTACCTTCAGCTCCTCCTCCAGGGTGGTGTGCTTCTCCAAAGATTTGGCAACCATCTCATGTGTGACGGGGAAATTGGCTGGGATCTCGGTGCAGCGGCGGATGACGACGGGATTCACTCCGTTGAGATACTGGTACCCAAAGAAAGCATCTTCGTCCCAGTGCGTGCTGACATATTCTGGGGACACAGAGATGTCCTCGGTAAGGTATCAGAGAGGGCAGATTTCCTTTGGTGGGTGTGCTAGAGGAGGCCTTTATTCAGAGGTGGGGGCAGATGGGACGAACCGCAAAAGTCCTTCAGTCTTCAGTTCCTTCCATCCATAAAGTAATACAGTGGTGCCCCGCAAGACGAATGCCTCGCAAGACGGAAAACCCGCTAGACGAAAGGGTTTTCCGTTTTGGAGGTGCTTCGCAAAACGAATTTCCTATGGGCTTGCTTCGCAAGACGAAAATGTCTTGCGAGTTCCTGCGGGGTTTTTTTCCTCCCCCCCCCCCCTTTTCCCCAAGCCGCTAAGCCGCTTATCAGCTGATCCGCTAAGCCGCTTAACAGCTGATCGCTAAGCCGCTTATCAGCTGATCCGCTAAGCCGCTTATCAGCTGATCCGTTAAGCCACTAAGCCGCTTATCAGCTGATCCGCTAAGCCGCTAAGCCGCTTAACAGCTGATCCGCTAAGCCCGCTAAGCTGCTAATAGCGCTAATCCGCTAAACCGCTAATGGGCTTGCTTTGCAAGACGAAAAAACCGGAAGACGAAGAGACTCGCGGAACGGATTATTTTCGTCTTGCGAGGCACCACTGTAATAATAATAACAACAATTTATTATTTATACCCCACCCATCTGGCTGGGTCCCCCCAGCCACTCTGGACGGCTTCCAACAAAACACTAAAATACAATAACCTATTAAACATTAAAAGCTTCCCTAAACAGGGCTGCCTTTAGATGTCTTCTAAAAGTTTGGTAGTTATTTTTCTCTTTGACATCTGGTGGGTGGGCGTTCAACAGGGTGGGTGCCACCACCAAGAAGGCCCTCTGCCTGGTTCCCTGTAACTTGGCTTCTTGCAGGGAGGGAACCGCCAAAGGCCCTCAGAGCTGGACCTTAGGGGGGCTGAACGATGGGGGTGGAGACGCTCCTTCAGGTATACTGGACCGAGACCGAGTGGGTCTAATAGGTCTGCATGTATGGCAGGATTCTGTGTGGCCACAGAAAAAGGCTTAGACTATGGTAGCAGGTGCAGAATTTAGGCTCCTGGGAATCTCAGCCAGAGGAACTTGTTGTCTTTATGAAGATACTGACCTGAAATAGGGGATCGATAAAACCAAAAAGCCCTCCGTACATCATCCAGCTTCCTCCAAGAATTCTTACAATCCAGCAAGCCCTTCAGCTTCAACTCAACTTCTCTGGCATTCAGAAAGGAAAATAAAACGTATTGAAGAGTGGTTGAAACTGGGTCTCCAAAGCTCCCCTTGCTTCTGCCCCCCACAAAATGACTGGCAGAAATAAAACAGCTACAGCATAGATATTTCCCACAGCATAGATAAGCATGATAGGGAGGAACTTCACCTGTTGAGTTCCTGTCTGCTCTACAAGCCTTAATGGCAAAAAGGCTGGGAATTTTATACTTCCACAGCTTATTCCACACACAGACACATTCTTGCCAATCCACAGTTGTTCCCTTGTCGGTACATTTAAAATCAAATAATAATAATAATAATAATAATAATAATAATAATAATAAATTTTATTTATATCCTGCCCTCCCCAGCCAAAACCGGGCTCAGAGTGGCTAACAACAGTAAAATGATAAAACATTCTAAAATCATTTCATTATAAAATTAATTCAAATCAGATTAATGGCAACCATTGGGCTAGAGTTCTGTGAGTATTGCCAAAGGAGGGAGTCAGGCTGTGCCCTTTCCAAAGGCCTGGTGGAACAGCTCCGTCTTGCAGGCCCTGCAGAAAGATGTCAAGTCCCGCAGGGCCCTAGTCTCTTGGGACAGAGCGTTCCACCAAATCGGGGCCGTGTCCGAAAAAGCCCTGGCTCTGGTTGAGGCCAGCCTAACCTCTCTGTGGCCCGGGACCTCCAAGATGTTTTTGTTTGAAGACCGTAAGTTCCTCCGCGGGGCATACCAGGAGAGGCGGTCCCGTAGGTACGAGGGTCTTAGGCCGTATAGGGCTTTGAAGGTTAAAGGTAAAGGTAAAGGGACCCCTGACCATTAGGTCCAGTCATGACCGACTCTGGGGTTGCGGCTCTCATCTCTCTTTATTGGCCGAGGGAGCCGGCGTACAGCTTCCGGGTCATGTGGCCAGCATGACTAAGCCGCTTCTGACGAACCAGAGCAGCGCACGGAAACGCCATTTACCTTCCTGCTGGAGCAGTACCTATTTACCAACTTGCACTTTGACGTGCTTTCGAACTGCTAGGTTGGCAGGAGCTGGGACCGAGCAACGGGAGCTCACCCCGTCACGGGGATTTGAACCGCCGACATTCTAATCGGCAAGTCCTAGGCTCTGTGGTTTAACCCACAGCGCCACCCGCGTCCCATTTGAAGGTTAAAACCAGCACCTTAAACCTGATCCTGTTCTCCACCGGGAGCCAGTGCAGCTGGTATAGCACCGGGTAAATGTGATCTTGCAGCGAGGACCCCATATGGAGTCTCGCTGCGGCATTCTGCACCCGCTGGAGTTTCTGGGTCAGTCTCAAGGGCAGCCCCGCGTAGAGCAAGTTACAATAATCCAGTCTGGAGGTGACCGTCGCGTGGATCACTGTGGCCAGGTCAGGGGGAGAAATTTGCTATGAGCAAAACGGTTGAACCAGAATTTTTGCACAAGTTCAGATCCTGGGGAATTCCTCTCATCCCTCCTCTAGCTCCCGCCTCTGCCACCCATGTCTCAACAGATACTTACGAAGCAACCATTTGCACCCGGAAGGCACTGTATCGGCGGCAGGAATACTGATCGTTTGGATGCAAATTGTCAACGCAGTCAACATCTAGGCATTGGGGCCAGCCGGGTTGATATTCTTTATATCTGCCCCAACAAATAAACATAAATGTTTGCAAAAATCCATAAATGGGGGGAAACTGCATAAAAATCAACGTCTCAGCAAAAATACAAATGTGCATTATATCTGATGAAAATTGCTTGCAGAAATGTGTGCATTACTCAAAAGTGCTTTAAAAAAACGAGTATAGGGAATTTTGCAGTAAAATGCTGCTCAGTTTTCACAGGGACTTAGAAAAAGCCCCCCAAAGTGATTTGGAAATGTGGAAAACTAAAGATGGGGAAAATGAGAAACTCTGGGGAGAGCCACACCATAGATTCAACGCACACGACTTCTCCCAAAGAACCCTGGGAACTATAGTTCCCCCTCACTGAGCTACAATTCCCAGCACCCTTGCCGAAGGACAGCTCCCAGTTTCCTTTGCAGGAAGTGCTTCAAATGTATGGTTCAGGGAGCGCCCTGAAATCTTATTCGGCTCCTGAGATTTCACACTGCCAAGCATATTACGCCAACCATGAGGACTAGGAAGTTGCTGAGATTCTCGGGAACCTACCATATTTTTCGCTCTATAGGACGCACTTTTCCCCTCCAAAAATGAAGGGTAAATGTGTGTGTGTCCTCTGGAGCGAATGCAGGCTCCTTGGCTTCAGTGATAGCAACGCGAAGCCTCCAAAGCGCAGAGGGAGTGCTCCCTCCGTGCTCCGGAGGCTTCACGTTGCTTTCGCTGAAGCCTGGAGAGTGAGAGGCGTCAGTGCGCACCGACCCCTCTCGCTCTCCAGGCTTCAGGGATAGCCACCTGAAGCCTTCGGAGCGCAGCACGAGTTCCCACTGCGCTCCGCAGGCTTCGGGTTCCTTTTGCTGAAGCTGGGAATATCAAGACTCTCCTGGCCTCAGCAGAGAGGGAGAGCTGCGCAGCGCCCCTTCAGCCAAGCAGGAGGAGAAATGGAAGGGGCTCCGTTTCTCCTGCCGCTTCGCTGAAGGGGCGCTGAGCAGAGAGGGGGAGAATTTTTTTCCCTTGTTCTCCCCCTCTAAAACAAGGTGCGTCCTATGGTCGGGTGCGTCCTATAGAGCGAAAAATACGGTAAATTCTGCATGCACTCTTTGGGGGAAGCCATGTATGAAATGTGCTTTAAATTGTACAATATGGCGCTGTCCGGGAAGAAGAAGAAGAAGAAGAGTTTGGATTTGATATCCCGCCTTTCACTCCCTTTAAGGAGTCTCAAAGCGGCTAACATTCTCCTTTCCCTTCCTCCCCCACAACACACACACTGTGAGGTGAGTGGGGCTGAGAGACTTCAAAAAAATGTGACTGGCCCAAGGTCACCCAGCAGCTGCATGAGGAGGAGCGGAGATGCGACATTGGGGAGAACCCAATGTTGACAGATTGACTCGTCCCTGCAGCCGGCTCCTGGCCCGTTCAGGTGAGCTTAGCCACAGAATCTGCTCACCTGTAGGCCTGTCGCTTCGCTCGCAGCTCATTTCTCCGATGTTGTAAGAGCAGCTCGTTCTCCTTGTCCATGCAAACGGTTTTGGCTGGAGGGGAGAGAGGCGGGTGGGATGGAAATAGAGTTTTGGGGGAGAGGAAAGATCGCAGGACGGGGCTTTCTCTGGCAACCTGGCTCCATCCCTTTGAACCCAGGGCCAGCCTTGAGGCCACAGGCCTGTCTTTGGAGAACCAGAGATCTAATTCTAATAAGGACTGCCGCTTCCAGAACTCAAGCCTGAGCTTGCTTCCCTTCCTCTTCCCTCCCCATCGCTTTTTCCTTTTGTGTCATGACTTTCAGATTGTCAGCCTCAGGGCAGATACTACCTTGCCACTTGATACTACTCGTAAGCCTCAGCTGGAGCCTTTTTGGCTAATGAGCGAGTCAATAATAATCATAATTACAATGAAATATATACAGTGGTACCTTGGGTTAAGTACTTACCGTATTTTTCGCTCCATAAGGTGCACCTGACCATAAGGTGCACCTAGTTTTCAGAGGGGGAAATAATCAAGGGAAAAAATATTATCCCCCCCCCCCCAGCTCAGATCTTCTCGCAGCTGGAGGGGGAAGCCCGGTTAGCCCCCCCCCCACAGCCCCAAAGAGCAGCTCAGGGACCTTCTCCCTGCTTTTGCGGGAGGTGGGGGAATTCCCCCACCTCGTAGAAAAGCCCACAGGAGCCGCGCACCCTTTAAGGAGCACACGGCTCCTGCAGGTTTTTACACGAGGAGGGAAACGGGATTGACTGGCCACGTCAGTCCCTTCTCCCTCCTGGGGAAAAGCCCGCAAGAGCCGCAGGGGCTTTTCCTGCCTGCCTCCCCCCTGCATTCGCTCCATAAGACGCACACACATTTCCCCTTACATTTTAGGAGGGAAAAGGTGCGTCTTATGGAGCGAAAAATACGGTAATTCGTTCCGGAGGTCCGTTCCTAACCTGAAACTGTTCTTAACCTGAAGAACCACTTTAGCTAATGGGGCCTCCTGCTGCCGCCGCGCTGCCAGAGCACGATTTCTGTTCTCATCCTGAAGCAAAGTTCTTAACCTGAAGCACTATTTCTTGGTTAGCGGAGTCTGTAACCTGAAGCATCTGTAACCTGAAGTACCACTGTATATATCCTTCATGGAGTGGGTGGCTGTGGCAGCACGGAGCCTTTGGCCACGAGGAATGCTAATCGGGTGGGAAGGAAGTCTTGGATGTGATGCGCCAAGCCAGAAAAGCGTCGCTCCTTCCCCTCTGTGGAAATACCAGAAAGCCGGACAGGGTCTCTCACCTGCCCCTTCTCTGAGCTCGAGGGTCTGGTACCCCAGAAGCCACTGGTAGCAGGGGAAGTAATATGTCTCTCCCTGGGGGGCGGACACTTCAACATAGCTGCAGTTCCAGTTTGTCTGAGGGAAGATGCTGTACTTCTCCTTGTGCAGCCGGACCAGCAGGATGGGACCCAAGTCCTGTTCGCTTTGGACCACATATTCACCCACCTGAGAGGCAGAAGGGGAGAGTTTAAGGCAGGGGGTCAGCAAACGTCTTCAGCAGGGGGGCGGTCCACTGTCCTTCAGACCTTATGGGGGGGCCGGACTATATTTTGAAGGGGGGGAAATGAACGAATTCCTATTCCCCACAAATAACCCAGAGATGCATTTTAAATAAAAGGACACATTCTACTCATGTAGAAACACGCTGATTCCCGCACCGTCCGCAGGCCGGATTCAGAAGGCGATTGGGCCAGATCTGGCCCCCGGACCTTAGCTTGCCTACCCATGGTTTAAGGCACATGGCAACCGGAAGAGGCTGTGAAACGCAAAGAAGGCGGTGTTTTCGCATCCGCCTTCCCCTCTGGCAAAAGGACACAGGACTTTCTTAAAGGATTCCGGCAGTAAGCCTGAGAGTTAACCCAACCCAAAAGTGTTCTGTACACAATAAATCAGTTTTGAGTTTATCTCTCCACCCACTCACGCCATCACCTGCATCTTCACGAAGGTTTAGCCCATCACTAGGCTATCAGAACAGCAGGAGCAGCTGGGAAGGGAGCAGTGGAGTTCATGGATTTTTAAAAATAATCATTTTGTATGTTGCCTTTGTTTCTTAATTTGATCCTTTTACATAGTTTTGCATGTACCATGGTATTTTATGCATTGTGCCTTTCAGTCCTTTGTATTGATCATTGTTTATTGTAATTGCTAAGTTTCTGTTTGATGTTTTGAGAGTTAATTTTATCGTGCACTATTATATTCTAATAGGTTATTAGGTAAAGGTAAAGGGACCCCTGACCATTAGGTCCAGTCATGACCGACTCTGGGGTTGCGGCGCTCATCTCGCTTTATTGGCCGAGGGAGCCGGCATACAGCTTCTGGGTCATGTGGCCAGCAGGACTAAGCCGCTTCTGGCGAACCAGAGCAGCGCACGGAAGCGCCATCTACCTTCCCGCCAGAGTGGTACCTATTTATCTACTTGCAAGTGATGTGCTTTCGAACTGCTAGGTTGGCAAGAGCAGGGACTGAGCAACGAGAGCTCACCCCGTTGCAGGGATTCGAACCGCCGACCCTTCTGATTGGCAAGTGATAGGTTGTGTGGTTTAACCCACAGCGCCACCCGCGTCCCTAATAGGTTATTACGTATTACTTTATTTCATTCCATTTTAAAGTTACGTTTCGTTATGACTTTTTGTATTGGATCAGATGATTATAAGGTCTGCGTTCTTTGCTGTATATTTTGTTGCTGTGAACCGCCTTGTGTATAGTAACATAGACAGGCCGTACATGAATTAAAATTGAAATGAAATGAAAAATTAGGGCTGAGCTAAAATCCTGCTGAAATCTGACAATGCTGAGCTAGGCAGGCTTCCGAAAACCCAAAGCACTCACCTCTCCGGGTGAAAAGTCTTTGCCGCATTTATCCAGCTGGGTTTTGGGGCTCTCCCCTCGAGACCCCACCAAAGTGATGGAGATCGAATCCATGGTCCCTGCACACAGGTAGTTGCCTGTGGCAACCCGGATTTTGTAGGTAGTAGCCATGGAGGCTGCAGCTGCGGGACTTTTCCAGAAACCTTGACGAAAGCCAGCGAGGTTTTTATTCTCCCCCTTCCTCCTCCTGCTTCCCGCCCAGAGTCTGGCTGTTCAAATGAGAAGCCTAGCCAGTTCCCCCACTGCTCCGCCTTGCAGGGTTGACGCTTGGAAGAGAATTTGGGAGTGAACACGAGTCGGCCCCTCCTGACTCCCACGCACGCTCACCTGGGACAGGTGCAGGTTCATGCAGGTGGGGGGGACGTTTCACTTCGCCGGAGCTTTATCAGATGCTGGGAGATCTTGGGTTCGAGACCGGGGGCTGCAGGCAAAGCCGGCTTCCATTTATCTGCAGGAAAGATTAAAAAAAACCTAATCGGTGACAAATTATGACAACACCAGAGGACTCCTCACCTCGAAGGATTATCTTGGGCTCTGCAATCTTGAGATGGGAAATTCTCGCAGGCTTTCAAAAGCAAGCATACCATGCTGCGTAATCTGATTGGCTGGGTTCATAGCATGCGATACCAGCTGCCGCTGGAACATATTTCCACAGGTTGATGGGTTGCCAGGATAATGCCCAATGTTGCCAGGTCAGCTGCCTGTTATGCTGCAACACTAATCCAGTCTGAAACCAAAACTGGGCCTCCTTCCACTTCGAAGGACTTCACTGCCAACTCTGCCATCGCAGCAATATCTGCGTCGCCATGTCTACTACTTTACAGAAGATAGTCTTCTTAATCTTCTACTTACTTGTTTTAATCAACACATCGTTTATTTAAATTCCCCTCCCAAACTGTGTTACAAAATTAATATGGATTGAATGAATATAAACGGACTCTCCTCCCTCCCTGAACAGTATTTCAGGATTCACACCACATTTCTTTAAAGCACAAGATAGTATAAAAGTGGGGTAAGGGATCTTCTCTATAACATAATGTTCAATCTCCTGTAAAAAAAAATTGAGCTTGTGCATGCTGGACTCCTATAAACCCCGGATTCAGCAAGTGTTAGAATTCAAAGTCTGGAGTGTTAAAATATAAGCCAGGCAACTCTAATTCCTGGATCGAACAAGTGGCTAACATTTGGCCAAGTGCCGGGTGATGGGCCATTAAGAGAACAAAGGATCAAAAGGATTCTGCGCCAGATGACAAATGGGTGGGGCTCCTCCCTCAACAGAAAAAGCCAGAGTTTAGAGAACAGGCTTGCCCCGCTTTAAGTGCAACTGATCTGTGCACAATCGCCAAACCCAGAAGTGACCTGCAGATGTCATAAAAGACGTCACTAAAAGGGCAGAACAGGGTGTTTCAATTTCACGTGATTTCATGCAAGTGTGCAGTGACCCAGAATGCCCCCCACCCGGTGCAAATTGTGGGTTGCCTGCAGAGAGTTAGCAGCAGTGAAAGCCTCGGCCCAGGATATCTGAAGGAGCGTCTCCACCCCATCGTTCACTGAGGTCCAGCTCTGAGGGCCTTCTGGTGGTTTCCTGCTTTCGAGAAGTGAAGTTACAGGGAACCAGGCAGAGGGCCTTCTTGGTGGTGGCACCCGCCCTGTGGAACGCCATCCCACCAGATGTCAAGGAAATAAACTGCGCAGTTCTGGCTTCTGTAATAGCTGCGCAGCCTGCATTTGCGCCATAAGACGCACACACATTTCCCCTTACTTTTTAGGAGGGAAAAAGGGAGTCTTATAGAGCAAAAAATACGGTAAACAAACCTGCCTGTTTGATGCCTCTCAGTATTGTTTCTCAAACTGTATTAGCTATCAACTGGATAACTTCTTCACATAAGTTTTGGATAAGTACGATGACTGACCAGAGCCATGCTGATTTATGTGAACACACAAGAAGGAATAAAATTTGGCAATTAATTCAAACAACCCCAGAAAGTTAAAATTGTTCGGTGAACTGGATGTTTCACCACCTCCCCTAAATGCTAAGTCATGCTTTGCCAACTGCAATGACTCACTGAAGGACTTGCCCACAATAATCCTGTCTTTTGCCACTTTTGTTTAATGGCACCACTTACTCATTCTTTCGGCTTATGAAACAACCTTGATGGCAGAAAGTGAGGAGGAATTAAACAACCTTTTAATGAGGGTGAAAGAGGAGAGTGCAAAATATGGTCTGAAGCTCAACGTCAAAAAAATGAAGATCATGGCCACTGGTCCCCTCACCTCCTGGCAAGTAGAAGGGGAAGAAATGGAGGCAGTGAGAGATTTTACTTTCTTGGGCTCCATGATCACTGCAGATGGTGACAGCAGCCACGAAATTAAAAGATGCCTGCCTCTTGGGAGAAAAGCAATGACAAACCTAGACAGCATCTTTAAAAGCAGAGACATCACCTTGCCAACAAAGGTCTGTATAGTTAAAGCTATGGTTTTCCCAGTAGTGATGTATGGAAGTGAGAGCTGGACCATAAAAAAGGCTGATCGCTGAAGAATGGATGCTTTTGAATTCTGGTGCTGGAGGAGACTCTGGAGAGTCCCATGGACTGCAAGAAGATCAAACCTCTCCATTCTGAAGGAAATCAGTCCTGAGTGCTCACTGGAAGGACAGATCCTGAAGCTGAGACTCCAAGACTTTGGCCATCTCATGAGAAGAGAAGACTCCCTGGAAAAGACCATGATGTTGGGAAATATGGAGAGCACAAGGACAAGGGGGCGACAGAGGACGAGATGGTGGGACAGTGTTCTCGAAGCTACCAGCATGAGTTTGGCCAAACTGCGGGAGGCAGTGGAAGACAGGAGTGCCTGGCGTTCTCTGGTCCAGGGGGTCACGAAGAGTCGGACACAACTAAACGACTAAACAACAACACTCATTCTTATTTTCAAAGGGAAAGTCAAAACAGTGCCAGATTTACGTATAAGATAAACAAGCTATAGCTCAGGGCCCCACTCTCTTGGGGCCCCCCAAAAAAATTAAAGGAAAGGAAACCTGGATGTACATTTCCAAAATATAAGATAAAAATAAAATAAAACAAAACCTACATACAGCAACAGTGTTTTGTGTTGTGTAGGCTCTTATTTGTTATGTGCCAATGGCTTTGGATACCTATTAGGTCCATAAATTGCCATACAGCATATATTCAACCCAAGAAACAGCGAAAATTTGTTGTTGACAAAGGACAGCTGGACATATAAAGGGCCCCATTATCTTCAGTAGCTGAGGGCCTCATCAAACCTAAATCCGGCCCTGAGTCAAAGTCAACTATTATTGTGATTCACAGTGATATAAAAGAATCCTCACTTGTTCTCAAAACACACACTATAATGAAAAAAGTGATCTGATCATTTGCATGACTTTACCATGTGATTCTGAGTAACTTTTAAACCTTCTATAAAGTTTATTAAACTGTAAGTACTCACTTGTGTAACTGTTATGCAGTCCTAGCCTCATATACCATGTATTTAACATTACTAAGCAGCTGGGACTAGATAATACAATCTGCCTGTTTTTTATTTTTAATTAATTAGTACTACCCTGATAAAAAACCACTTGCTGCCTGTGTGGCTGCCTTGCCTGTTACTGTTACTTCCCACAAGATAGCGTTAATACTACCCTACTAGAAACTACCCAAGTTCGTTATCTTGATTTCTTATTCTTCCAGTAAGTTTTGCCATTTCTGCATGTTCCATAAGTTTTTGTATCCATTCTTCCTTTGCTGGGACTTCTGCTTCTTTCCATTTTGGGACAAGTAACATTCTTGCTGCTGTAGTCACATACATAAATAAATTTCTATACAATTTAGGTAGTTCTGTCCCTGTAATTCCCAAAAGAAAAGCTCCTGTTTTTGTTTTTACAAAGGTTATTTTAAACATCCTTTTCAATTCATTATATATCACTCACTGTCTTTGTTAGATATGTTTTTCCTACTGATGGATTGGCAGTTGAATGCTAAGTTTTTTTTGAACTGAAAGATCATGCCAGTGAAAGTAAGGCTGAGATGATACTGAACTATTTCAATGAACTTGAAGCAGATTCCAGTCAATCATGTGACAATGCAGCCAATATAGTTGTAAGGTATAACAGCATTTAACAAAAAATTCTGGAAAAGAACAAGTTTGCAAAGTTTATTCCATGCTCTGGGCATTCCCTAAATCTCTTTGGACAAACCGCAGTTGACTGGTGCCAGGATACAGTGGATATTTTTGCCCCAATAAATGAGCTTTTTTGTTTTTTCCTCAGCTTCTAAAAAATGATGGGCAATGCTAAAAAAAGGTCTTGCCTCTTGAGTCAAAAGTTCCAAAACATTTATCATGCCAAAGCCACTGCAGCTATTAGCAAAAGTTACGCTTACATTGTGAAAGCCCTCAGCCATATTTACTGTGGTGAAACTGAAGGCAGGCTAAAAATCTTCTGCAGAAAATGGAAGAATTTGAATTCATTTTCATCAATTGGAAATATTTACTAGACCAATTTCATAAAGTTGGCAATGTACTCCAAAGGCCGTAGACTTCACTGAGGACACTATTTACAGCTCACCATTGCAGACTGTATCAAACACTTGGACTAATTTTGATGAAACTGAACAGCAAACAAAATGTCATCTACCAGTGTGTGGAACAGGTCTCAGTGTTTCAATTTCTGGGAATGGAGTTGAGAGACGACCTAACTTGGGGAGAAAACAGTAAAGACCTGATGAAGAGAGCACAGCAGAGGCTATATTTTCTGAGAATCCTCCGGAAAAATAATCTCTCAAAGGACCTTTTGATGGCATTTTACCATTGTACTGTGGAGAGTGTATTAACTTACGGTCTGTGTGTGGTTTGGGAGCTGCACGGCCAGGGGAAAAACAATGCCACCCAGGGCTGTAAAGACTGCGGAGAGAATAACTGGGTGCACTCTTCCCACCTTGGATCAAATCTACGCTTCCAGGTGCCATAAGAAAACTGCAGAGATAGCGCAGGATAGTGCACACCCCAGAAATGATCTCTTTCAGTTTCTGCCTTCTGGAAGAAGGTACAGGGTTATAAAGACTAGTCTCTGTAAGGTAGTCTCTGTGGGAGTATATTGTATTTAATTATGGGGTATCAGAGTTTTTAGGGGGTTAACCAGGCTGGGATAGCAGGCTTGTTGGCTTTTGAATGTCTGATGTAGTTTTTTTCAATTTCGTTGTTCTGTATGGGACAATGACAATAAAGATTATAGTATTGTATTGTATCGTACAAAACTGTCAAAGGAAGGCAGAAAGTATGAAAAGAACAAAAAAACGATGGGGCAGCAACCCGAAGCCTTAGATGAACTTTCTCTACGGGACAAGTTTATCCCTGTCCTGGGTGCTCCTGAAGTCAATCTAGACAGAACAGCAGCCGTGTATAGGACTGCAGCTGGCAATTTTTCAATTTTGGTGATCCTGCAAGCAACCAAGGAACTGATTCACAATAGCGTCAAGATGTTATTGGACCCAAAGAATGTTGACCTTAGTCTAGTCGATCAACTCTTGTGCCCCCACCTGCACATCAAAGGAAAATAAAATTTCAGCCATCAAGATATGCGCCAGACAATATTCCAGGAGAAAATTAGGACAGCTTTTCCAAATGTGGAAACAATTTTCAGATTGTTCCTGTGTTTAATGGTTACAAATGGCGCCCGCCCTGTGGAACACTCTTCCATCAGATGTCAAAGAAATAAACAACTATCTGACTTTTAGAAGACATCTGAAGGCAGCCCTGCTTAGGGAAGCTCTTAATATTTGATGAATTATTGTCTCTTAATATTTTGTTGGAAGCTGCCCAGATGGGAGGGGTATAAATAATAAATTTATTGTTGTTGTTGTTGTTGTTGTTGTTACTATTAATTGTACTGGGAAAAGATCATTTTCTAGACTTTTGTTGTTTAGTCGTTTAGTCGTTTCCAACTCTTTGTGACCCCCTGGACCAGAGCACGCCAGGCACTCCTGCCTTCCACTGCCTCCTGCAGTTTGGTCAAACTCATGTTCATAGCTTCGAGAAGACTGTCCCACCATCTCGTCCTCCGTCGTCTAGGAGACTTACTGACATTCAAACACAAGAAGAAGAACCTCATTCTCTTCTTTATCTACTCAATGAAAGCAGAACATTGCAGAATTTGTAGCATTGATTAAAATAACGTTTATAAATTCATAACTTTTAATGAGTTTGCAAAAGTATGGACTTAATGAAGAAGTTCACACAGAGCATTCGGAGGGGGAATCATAGCTATGTTATAACATTGCACCATGTCCAAAGTCAGAACAGTTTCGAGCTCTTTTGGAAGTGAACTTATCAATTATATCATTAAAATCAGTAAGACACAGTTTATCATTTTCTATGTAGAGAATGCTTAGATCAGGCAACTGATCTGGGACGCTGTGGACCATAGATCATTCTTAATCCTTTTTAGTTTAGAAAATGCTGGAGGAGACTCTTGAGAGTCCCATGGACTGCAAGAAAATCAAACTTATCCATTCTTAAGAAAATTAGCCCTGAGTGCTCACTGGAAGGACAGATCCTGAAGCTGAGGCTCCAAGACTTTGGCCACCTCATGAGAAGAGAAGACTCCCTGGAAAAGACCCTGATGTTGGGAAAAATGGAGGGCACAAGGAGAAGGGGACAACGGAGGACGAGATGGTGGGACAGTGTTCTTGAAGCTACCAGCATGAGTTTGACCAAACTGTGGGAGGCAGTGGAAGACAAGAGTGCCTGGCGTGCTCTGGTCCATGGGGCCACGAAGAGTCGGACACGACTAAACAACAACAACAGGCAGCAAAAATTTCCAGGATTTTTTCAGGCCAGGGTCTCTCCCAGACCTAGCTGGAGATGCTGAGAATTTGAATCTGGGACCTTCTCATGTAATGCAGGAAACTGTAGCCCCTTGCTCTTAACCTGGAGGGTCTGTGTGGCCAGTATAACTGGACAAGCATGTATAGGATAGGCTAATTCTCCATGGATTTATCAAATTCCTAGTTAAATCCATTGAGGCTACTGCCCATTGCGTCTTTGTGGGCAGTGGATTTCATCACCTGATGGCGAGTGGTGTGCAGAAATCCCTCCTTTTGCCTCCCCTGATTTTCCTTTTCTGATCAGCCTTTTGCATTCCTCCTCTTCCAACCAACATGGACCCTGAATGGACCAACATGGACATCTTCTTAGTCTGGGACCGCCAGGGTGATTTTGGGATGGCTGTTAATCTGTCAATGTCAGGTCTCTTAATTCCTCAATCTGAATTTCAGTTCTGCAGCAATTTGATGTGTTTTTTTTTAATTCTCATGAAAATTTGCCGGCATCTTAGTGTTAATTTCTCCTAATAAATGCATTTTTTTAAAAAACTAATACGGCCGTACCTTGGTTTTCAAACAGCTTAGTTCTCAAATGTTTTGGCTCCCGAACGTCGCAAACCCAGAAGCAAGTATTCTGGTTTGCAAAAGTTATTTTGGAAGCTGAACGTCCGACAGGGTTTCCGCGGCTTCCGATTGGCTGCAGGACCTTCCTGCAGCCAATCAGAAGCTGTGCTTTGGTTTCTGAATGTTTTCGGAGTTGATTTGACTTCCGGAACGGATTCCGAGGTACGACTATATACATATTTTTGCAAAGCTGTTCCCTCCAATGTAACACACTTTTGCATGCTTTTTTCAGAGAGATCTACACTTTCCCCTAAAATAAACATTTTTGTTCTTGCTGGAAAACTGCCTTGCAAAATGTGAAGAGGTGCAAATTTCAAAGGCTAAAGGTGTTTTGGTTTGGCGTACTGGCTCAAGAAGTTTGGATGAGGTGGTTTCTCATCAAAATGCAAACAAAATAAAATTTTTCCTCTATGCCCCTGATGTTTTGGAGAAGCCCAGTCCCCCTAGGTCCCATCTCAGGCTGCCCACAGAGGAAACCTGTGCAAAATATGAGCAAGCCAGGGCTGAACTGATATTACCCTTGCTGATACCTTTCCCGGGAAAATCAGAGGCTCACTATGTCAGGTTCCTATTGGAAGACCGGACAAACGCTAGAACATTAGCAGTGGCAAAGTTTTTATCGGTGGTTGCAAGAACCAATGATCCTTATATTCTGAACGAAATGCTTGTTTAACCTGGAGGTAGGCTGTATGAATTATGTGTTGCTTTGTAACGATTTTCTGGGTCTCTGGACCGTAATAAAGGTTGATGGTGATGGAAATCTCTGGTGCAAGGTCAAGGAGAGACAGCAGAGAAGCATTTGGGCATCCTTCCTGGGAAGTCTTTATTGTGGGAAACTTGTTTTATAGCCACCATTCCAAAAGGCACATTAGCATCTTGACACGTTTATTAGTACGAAGCCACGTTAGTACTGCGCATCCTGCAGGCAAAACAAGCAGATGAAGGAGCGGAAACAGATAAATCGAAATGAAAACTTTGTAACACTAGAATGTTTTTAAAAGCTTTCCATCGGTTTCTCCCCCTGCCTTTCCCCCACATCTCTGTAAGCAGACATGTGAATTTTTTTTAAAGGACACCAAGGAATTAAGCCCACCCTAAAGAGGAATAAAAGCACCCAAAAATGTGAAGGTTGCAGGAAGGGGCAGAGGGCTTAGATGTTACTCCATTCTTCTCTGTGCCATGCACAATGTTGTGCTGACCCAGGAGACTTTTACATTTGCCTAAAAAGGAAAAGCGCCTAGTCCTCATGAAACAAAACTGGGAAAGGTTTGAGCAGCGATGGAAGTAAATGTTCAGAACCAACCTGGGCTCGGCTTCCAGGAATCAAAGAGCACAGATTTCGTGTACCACCTTTTGCAAAAACCTTTCACTGATATCATCTAAACCAGGCATCCCTTCAGCTGTTTACAATTCCCATCATCCCTGACCACTGGTCCTGTTAGCTAGGGATGATGGGAGTTGTAGTCCCAAAACAGCTGGAGGGCCGAGTTTGGGGGTGCCTGACCTAAACTGCTTTGCACCCCTGCAGCTCAACCACCCCCCCCCCTTTCGTGAGATCAGCAAATTGCAAATTAAGCAGCTCTTGAGTCTTTTTTTTAATGATAATATATTCAGACTGCAGACATTTGGCTTCCTGCTCTGGCCTTCCAAGTCAGCAGTCGTGAGGGAAGCCCTTTTCCGGCTTGCAAAAGATGCGTGAGAGATGGAGGTTAGATGGAGACGCTGTTCTGGGCTTCGGCTGGATTCATGTAGAGGTACCCGATGGGCAGGGTCTTGTTCCTGGCCTCAATTTCCTTCGAGATCTCAGCCAGGCGTTCCTGGAAGGCGGCGATAAGCT
Source organism: Podarcis pityusensis (assembly GCF_964106645.2). Lineage (NCBI taxonomy): Eukaryota > Metazoa > Chordata > Lepidosauria > Squamata > Lacertidae > Podarcis > Podarcis pityusensis. The sequence continues at coordinate 50,676,586 of NC_138038.1, read as the reverse complement.
TCCTCGGTGCTTCCTCTGTGAAATGTTCCTCAGGGTAGTAGCCCAGGGGTCTCTGAGAGAAAGAAAATTGTGGAGTACATATTACCAGGAACATGATAGGCAGGCCTTACCTGGACCTCTGGCTCAGCTAACACAGTATTGACCGCACTGGTCCAAAAGGAAAAAGCAAAAAGCAAGGCAACCTTTTTTCCCAGTCAATGGCCACACTGACCCAAAGTTAGCCTGCCCAGGGCCACATATTGGCAGGGGCTGAAGCAAAGATAGGCATGTGGCTGCTCTGTTTTTGTCACCCTGCTTCCCCTCAAGGGCTGTTCACACATTACATTCAACAAATGGGCGCACAAACATGCATGAAGACAGCTGACCTGGGTTCAGTCCACCATGTGAACGGGCCTTCGGTCATCCCCCTTTATCTCTATATGCCACCCCCTCAGTGTCGGGTTTACGTATAAGCTAAACATGCTATAGTTTAGGGCCCCACTCTCTTGGGGGTCCCCCCAAAAAATTAAAGGAAAAAAACCTGGATGTACATTTTCAAAATATAAGATAAAAAACAAATGAAATAAAACCTACATACAGAAATGGCGTTTCCGTGCGCTGTTCTGGTTAGCCAGAAGCGGCTTAGTCCTGCTGGCCACATGACCCGGAAGCTGAACGCCGGCTCCCTCGGCCAATAAAGCGAGATGAGCGCCGCAACCCCAGAGTCGGCCACAACTGGACCTAATGGTCAGGGGTCCCTTTACCCTTTATCTTTACAGCAACAGTGTTTTGTGTTGTGTAGGCTCCTATGATGTAAGTAATGGGCCCTGCCTGCTAGCCTGCTCCCTAAAATATCACTGGTTTGCTCATTTCTATATATAGGGTGCCTACATTCTGCTATTTATAATTGTTAGTAGTTTGCGTCATATATTTACATCTATTATTATTTCAGCAAGTTTCTAGAGACTAGATTATGAGTCTTTGTAAATGGTGTTTCTAAAGGAACTTTTGTTATTGCCAAATGCCAATGTGTTTGCATTATTAAGTTTGTTATGAATAAAAAATCATTTTAAGTTAGAGCTTAATCATTATTTCACTATTAATATACTTCTTCTTAACTGTATTTCAGTTCAGCAATTACTTTGATAGAATACATATTTTGTTATGTGAAAATGGCTTTTGATACCTATTAGGTCCATAAATGACCATATAGCATATATTCGACACAAAAAAACAGTGACAATTTGTTGTTGACAAAGGAAAACTGGACATATAAAGGGCCCCATTACCTTCAGTAGCTTAGGGCCTCATCAAACCTACTGGTGAGGAGATATAGCAAGGTCATGGCCACTGGGATGGGCGTTGTTGGATAATATTCCTCAGGGGGTTGGACTAGATGATCTTTGGGATCCCTCCCAACTGTGCAATTCTGTGTAGCATTATATTAGGGGGAACATGGAACTGCCATGATAATTCCACTTCCAGCCCCTTGTGGCCTTAGTCCTAGCATGGAAGCCCCATTTTGAACATTGTTTATCTACGCCGACCGTCTAATTTAGCTTTGCAGGCTCTGATTCCCTGATTAAAGGTAAAAGGACCCCTGACCATTAGGTCCAGTCGTGGCCAACTCTGGGGTTGCGAAGCTCATCTCGCTTTATTGGCCGAAGGAGCTGGCGTACAGCTTCCGGGTCATGTGGCCAGCATGACTAAGCCGCTTCTGGCGAACCAGAGCAGCGCACGGAAACACCGTTTACCTTCCCGCCGGAGTGGTACCTATTTATCTACTTGCACTTTGACGTGCTTTCGAACTACTAGGTTGGCAGGAGCAGGGACCGAGCAACGGGAGCTCACCCCGTAGCGGGGATTCGAACTGCCAACCTTCTGAGTGGCAAGTCCTAGGCTCTGTGGTTTAACCCACAGCGCCACCAGCATCCCTTGATTAAAAACCATTTAATCACCGCATTTTATCTCCGTCGCTCCTCCTTTCCCTTTGCTCTGCCCCCAGCACACTCACCAGGTCGCCCGGCTCGTAGCTCACGATGGAGAGCAGCGTCAGCAGAGCGCAGGAGGAGTTGACTTCGGGAAGCGTGGCCAAGATACTCTCCAAAGTCGCAGAGCCCTTCACCTTGGGCGGGGGCTGGCGCAAGGTGGCCGGCGTGTTGGGCATCCAGGCGGCGAAATCAAACTGTCGCGCGGGAGAAAAAATGGCAGCGTCAAGGAGGTGGGAGAAAATAGGTGGAGTTCAGGAAAGAGCAGGTGAGAAACCCAATGATAAAAGAATCGGTGTGGGAATTTGTCATGCACCACAGAGACCGGTTGTGGGTGTGTTTTAGCCGGCTGGGTCTGCTTGTGGCTCCATTTCTTCAGAGGGCAAAATGATGTCTTTGGCAGAATTCTTTGGAGAAGACTCCCTGGAAAAGACCCTGATGTTGGGAAAGATGGAGGGCACAAGGAGAGGGGGCGACAGAGGACGAGATGGTTGGACAGTGTTCTCGAAGCTACCAGCATGAGTTTGACCAAACTGAGGGAGGCAGTGGAAGACAGGAGTGCCTGGTGTGCTCTGGTCCAGGGGGTCACGAAGAGGCGGACACGACTAAACGACTAAACAACAACAACTATACGTTTTGATCACTGCAGATGGTGACAGCAGTCACAAAATTAAAAGACGCCTGCTTCTTGGGAGAAAAGCAATGACAAACCTAGACAGCATCTTAAAAAGCAGAGACATCACCTTGCCAACAAAGGGCTGTATAGTTAAAGCTCTGGTTTTCCCAGTAGTGATGTATGCAAGTGAGAGCTGGACCATAAAGAAGGCTGATCGCCGAAGAATGGATGCTTTTGAATTCTGGCGCTGGAGGAGACTCTTGAGAGTCCCATGGACTGCAAGAAGATCAAACCTCTCCATTCTGAAGGAAATCAGCCCTGAGTGCTCACTGGAAGGACAGATCCTGAAGCTGAGGCTCCAAGACTTTGGCCACCTCATGAGAAGAGAAGACTCATGCACCCTCTTGCAGCTCCTTGAAATTTTGCCTCTCACCCTTGCGCTGGACGTATTGCCACCATAGGGAAACAGACACAGTCTAATTCAGAATTGGGTTTAAGGAAAGGGATGGGGAGAAAGAGGATCAGGTGAGGCCACATACCTGTCCGCTGTTGACAGCAGCATGCCTTGCAGAGGAGCAGAAGATGATCATGGTGAGGAACTTGATGAGCTCGGCTTTGTTTTCCAAGGTGGAAGGAACGCCTGTTGGGACGGACAGGAAGTTTAAGCTATTCTGCAACATGAAGCCATGTCCTATAGGGATGGTGTGTGGGCAGTTCTGTCTATGGTTAGAGATGTGATGGAGCAGAGGGGATTGTGGGAGAGGAAATGGGATGAAAGGGAGGGAGGGGAAGTTTGTAGGTGGCGATGCCTTCAAAGCAAAGCCCTGTAACTGCTCGGCAACTGTTATGAGAATTATAAGCTCTAAGATATAAAATAAATGTTCTTAAATGTACCAGGCAAACACATACATAAATATATAAACCACATGTCTGAAACAGTACAGGAAAACAGTCCTAAAGCCATTTTGACGCTTTCAGTGACCTCAAATATTCCTCTGCTGTTTGGATGGAAACGGGAAAAGTCTCCCCATTGTCTCTGTGCTCACAAATCCTGCCTTATGGGCACATTTGGGTATGAATAGGGTGAGCCAGGAGTGATGTATGGAAGTGAGAGCTGGACCATAAAGAAGGCTGATGTAGTGGTTAAGAGTCTCGTAATCTGGGGAACCGGGTTCGCGTCTCCGCTCCTCCACATGCAGCTGCTGGGTGACCTTGGGCCAGTCACACTTCTTTGAAGTCTCTCAGCCCCACCCACCTCACAGAGTGTTTGTTGTGGGGGAGGAAGGGAAAGGAGAATGTGAGCCGCTTTGAGACTCCTGAAGGGGAGTGAAAGGCGGGATATCAAATCCAAACTCTTTTCTTCTTCTTCTTCTTCTTCTTCTTCTTCTTCTTCTTCTTCTTCTTCTCGCCAAAGAATTGATGCTTTTGAATTCTGGTGCTGGAGGAGACTCTTGAGAGTCCCATGGACTGCAAGAAGATCAAACCTCTCCATTCTTAAGGAAATCGGCCCTGAGCAGTGGCGTAGCGTGGGGGGTGCAGGGGGTGCCGGCCGCACCGGGCGCAACATCTGGGGGGGCGCGCTCGCACTCGCAGCTCTCTGCCCCTACCTGGCTCACTCACTCTCTCTCACTGCAGTGCTGGCTGTGCGAATCCGATCCAAGCCGCTGTGGAGGGGGTGGGTGCCAGGCGTGCGGTGCGGAGAGAGAGCGAGGGACTATCTGGGGGAGGGACAGTGCAGCGGCCACCCAGCGCAGCGCTGAGCGCGGGAGAGAACTACACCAGACCAGACCAGGCAGCAGCAAGAAGAAGCTGGCAGTGGCGGCAGGTTAGGGGTTAGGGGGCGCAAATTACTTGCCTTGCCCCGGGTTAGGGGGCGCAAATTACTTGCCTTGCCCCGGGTGCTGACAACCCACGCTACGCCGCTGGCCCTGAGTGCTCACTGGAAGGACAGATCCTGAATCTGAGGCTCCAATACTTTGGCCACCTCATGAGAAGAGAAGACTCCCTGGAAAAGACCCTGATGCTGGGAAAGATGGAGGGCACAAGGAGAAGGGGACGACGGAGGACGAGATGGTTGGACAGTGTTCTTGAAGCTACAAACATGAGTTTGACCAAACTGCGGGAGGCAGTGGAAGACAGGAGTGCCTGGCGTGCTCTGGTCCAGGGGGTCATGAAGAGTCGGACACGACTAAACGACTAAACAACAACAAGGGTGAGCCTGTGACCTGGGCTCAGGAATTAAGTATTTACCATCACAAAAGAATGTCCGGGCTGTCCAGGTAAACCCATTAACAGGTTTCCTGCCAGACAGGATTCTGCTGTAGACTGCCTCCTTCTGTGATGTAGGTATGATGTCTTGGGCTACAGGGTGGGCAATTTAAAGAGTCTATATAAGGGCTTGCGAAGCATTGTTCAGGGTTCTCCTCCCTCCTGCATGTGGTGAGCGTGGACCCTGTTGCAACAGTTCCTTGAAAAAAGTTCAGGCTTACTAGCTGCTTTGCTTCTCAATATTCTCTGGTTGGCCTCTGTTATTTTCTCCTACCGATAGAGAACCTACATAAGGACTCTCTACGGGCTCTTGTGTACCCCATTAAGGGGAAAGGAGTAGTTTTTTCTTATACCAGAAACCACAAAGTTCCTTCTCCCCCTTCCTTTGCCAGGAAGACCTGGGGGCGCAACTGGGGGGTGCCCATGGCGACCACCCTTTTCTGGCTAGTGAGGCACTTCCTGTTTCAGGCCCGGCTTCCTGGACCATTGTCCTGTCTTGCCCAATAAAGGGACCATGAACTTTGTTATGTACTGAGTTGAATAGGATCCAAAATGCAGGAGTCTGATTGGGTCCTAGAACAACAGGATTCAGAATGCAGCAGTCTGATTGGTACTAGAACAATAGGATCCCGAATGCAGCAGTCTGATTGATCCACAGGAGCCACCCAATCCAGCTCCAGATGGAAGTGAATCCGCAACCTGATTAGCCTACAGGAGAATCCCAGAATTAGCCAATCATGTGGGGCCCATTGTGTAAATAATGTATATAAAGCAGACATTCTGGGGGAACTTCCATTCCTCCTCACCACTATGAGCTGAATAAAGAGCATGAAATCCACTCTCGACTCTGAGTATATTTCAAACTAGTTGGACACAAAGAGGAAGGTTACCTGATTCATTCCTGCCCAGGAAAGCTTCAGTGAAGATCTCATGAACCCAGGCTTGCAGTTCGGGGTCGCCCTTGACAGATGAGTTACATTTGTAGTAGAGACCGACGATTCCAGAGACAAACCTGGAAAGTGGAAGAATTCGAGATATTCATGAACCTACTAGTGGGAGGAAATTGGCGCAGCACATGGGAATTTGACACATGCTCTGGTTCAACAGTAAAGGTTGGTTTTCCTGGAGGACAAGCAGTAGTGTGGGCTAAGGAAAGCTCCACCTGTTGATTTTCTGTCTTTCATGTGCATTTTAGAGGCACAGGGACCCTGGCAGTAGGGGAAACTAGCGGCAACAGGGAGCCCTAAGAGAGCACCAGAAAGTCAGAAAATTGTAGAGTTGGAATGGGGCGCGAGGGTCATCTAGTCCAACCCCGCTGCAACGCAGGAATCTTTCGCCCAACGTGGGGCACAAACCCACAACCCTGAGCTTAAGGGTCTCGTGCCCCACTGACTGAGCTTTTCCCTCACCCAGAACACCTTCTCACCAAACTTTCTCCCAGACCATCTCAGGGAAAAGGCTTTAACAGAGATTCCTTTCAAATTGGCTGGAGGTTTTGGCCTCGTTTCAAGCCTAACACCTGCTCTCATCTTAATCATCACCCTTGATCCTTAATTAAGAGCAGATCTACCTTCCAGCTTTTGCTGAAGGCAATCACTTAAGCTGAACTAGTCGAAACAAATCTAAAAAGGTGTGTGGGGGGGGGAGGAATGTGATTTTAATACCTAATTTGCTTTCCACAGTTAACTACTTCCTTTCCCTTTTCAGAGAATGAGGCCATCTGTCATTTCCCTCTGTTTCAGTGTTTATTTGCGGGGGCAGAGCACGTGAATAGATTGCTTTGGGATTCGAATCGGACCCAGAAAAACCTTAATCGTGCAATTTGTCTCTAATATTCTCCTTGTTTCTGCTGCTTCCGAACCGACCTTCCTCATTTTGCTACATTAGGAAGAACTTCCTGGTCATAAGAACCATCAGGCAGTTGTTTTTTTACAAATTGTTATTATTATTATTATTATTATTATTATTATTATTATTATTACCCCACCCATCTGGCTGGGTTTCCCCAGCCACTCTGGGCAGCTTCCAACAGAAAATTAAATACACAATAAATACATTAAAAGCTTCCCCAAACAGGGCTGCCTTCAGATGTCTTCTGAATGTCAGGTAGTTGTTTATCTCTTTGACATCTGATGGGAGGGCATTCCACAGGGCGGGTGCCACCACAGAGAAGGCCCTCTGCCTGGTTCGCTGTAGCTTTGCTTCTTGCAATGAGGGAACTGCCTGAAGGCCCTTGGAGCTGGACCTCAGTCTCCAGGCAGAACGATGGGGGTGGAGACGCTCCTTCAGGTATACACAACCAGCCCCTTCTGTGCCCAGATCCCAGGCCCCAACCCGCAAAGGCTCACGTCTCTATGGCCTTCCAAATCTTCATCCCATCGTCCCTGTAGTAGTAATTGGGCAAGGAGGCGACTCCTCTTTCTTGCAGGTCATCCGGGAGGCAGAGGGAGCTGTAGGTAGAGGCCTCCACACCTTTCGCAAGCAGTTTTATCATCCCGTCCCGTCCTGTCGCTGTTGCCTGCAGTCCAACAGGGGGTGAAAATTCAAGAATCACAAAGGCAGATTCACTCTGGGGAATTGTACAGAGGTACCTCGGGTTACAGACGTTTCAGGTTACAGACGCTTCAGGTTACTCCGTACCTCTGGTTAAGAACTTTGCTTCAGGATGAGAACAGAAATTGTGCTCCGGCGGCATGGCAGCAGCAGGAGGCCCCATTAGCTAAAGCGGTGCTTCAGGTTAAGAACAGTTTCAGGTTAAGAACGGACCTCCGGAACGAATTAAGTACTTAACCCGAGGTACCACTGTATAGAAATTTATTTATGCATGCTACAACAGCAGCAAGAATGGTACAGTGTTACCTCGGGTTAAGAACTTAATTCGTTCTGGAGGTCCGTTCCTAACCTGAAACTGTTCTTAACCTGAGGTACCACTTTAGCTAATGGGGCCCCCTGCTGCCACCGCACAATTTCTGTTCTCATCCTGAAGCAAAGTTCTTAACCTGAAGTACTATTTCTGGGTTAGTGGAGTCTGTAACCTGAAGCATCTGTAACCCGAGGCACCACTGTACTTGCCCCGAAGTGGAAAGAAGCAGAAGTCGCAGTAAAGGAAGAATGGATACAAAAACTTTTGGAATATGCGGAAAAATGGCAGAACTTACCAGAAGAATAAGAAATCAAGATAAAAAACTTTTAATAAAAGAATGGAAATGGTTCACTGAATATTTGCAGATAGATTGCAAACAGATAAAAACATTGGCAGGATTATTGTAATAACCTGCAGTTTTGTAAGAGTTTATATTTAAAGTAGATAATTAAAGGAGCGAATTAAATGAATTTGGATATGCAGAAGATATTAAAAAAAATAAATTTAAGGAACCGCAGAAAGAGGGGGAAGGAAGTCAAACTTTGAAACCTTAAATGGATTGTGAAACTACTGAAATGTATACATTTGAAAAGTATAAATAAAAAACTAAAAAATAAATAAAGGCAGATTCCCACTAACTGGAAGCACTCGCGGGCAGACACAACCAACCAGAAGCCCTGAGCTCAGCTGAGAACTGCCGTCCAAAGTGCCTAAAAGGTGCCAAGTGGGTGGTGAAAGCTGCCTAAAAGCCGCAACCAATGAGAATCAATGGGACCAACCGACTGGACTACCCTCTGCTCCCACTGTTGCAAAATGAAAACTCTGCTTTTGGGCTCCATTTATGGGACCCTCAGATTTTTGGCAGGCCTTCGCTGCTCATTCCTGCGTTTCCAGAACCGCGATTAGCTCCCAGTCTGGTATCCGGATCACCTGGGGCGAATTTGGGGTTGGCTTTTACAGCCTATCTCCTCCAAGGGACTCAGTATCCAGTCCATGATCGGTCAGAGAAGGACGGGTGGAGGCAGGAACTAGTCAAAGCAAGGAGATCTTTATTTTTCTGTTGCAACAGGGTCGCCCCCCCTCCCCCTTGCAGGGAGGTGATGACCCGGACAGGGCCGGATTTAGGTTCGATGAGGCCCTCAGCTGCTGAAGGTAATGGGGCCCTTTATATGTCCAGCTGCCCTTTGTCAACAACAAATTGTCCCTGTTTTTTGTGTTGAATATATGCTATATGGTCGTTTACAGACCTAATAGGTATCTAAAGCCATTCACACATGCAGAATGTAGGCACCCTATATATAGAAATGAGCAAACCAGTGATATTTTAGGGAGCAGGCTAGCAGGCGGGGCCCATGACTTACATCATAGGAGCCTACACAACACACAGCACTGTTGCTGTATGTAGCTTTTGTTTTATTTGTTTTTTATTTTATATTTTGGAAATGTACATCCAGGTTTTTTTCTTCTTTAAATTTTTTGGGGCCCCCAAGATAGTGGGGCCCTAAGCTATAGCTTGTTTAGCTTATACGGCACTGGACCCAGCGCAAAAGTGTGTAACTGCTTGTAAAGATTTTAGAAATTACCCAACCCCTTAGTCATACCCGTTTCACAGTAAGAGGCGGTCTACAACAGAAATTTGAGAGTATTGCTTGTCTCCTGCCAAAATACCCTAAGATGCTTGCTGAATGCCTCTTCCTGTCCAGTTTGGCCCATTCTTTCGGGATGGTTAATATCTTAGTTCTTGAATCCATTGTCACAGACCTACCCCATTCATGTGAGAGGTTTATCCATTTACAGTCAAACCTCGGAACTCGAATGGCTCCGTTGCCAAACGTTTCAGTTCCTGAATGCCAAAAATCCGGAAGTAAGTATTCCGGTTTTCGAACGTTCCTGTACAGGATTTGGAGGGTTCTGCAAGTGAAAAGAACTATTGGGAAATATTTCCCCAAGACGCGTCTACTTCAGATGACATATCTGGAGTCGTTAAGAGAGTCAAGATGGCTTCAGGATTGCTCTGTGAACTCAGATAACGTGTCTATTGGCGGAACAGATATTTCCTAATTTTGACGGTGGGAGGGTTGGTTTTCTGTGGAGTGTATGCCCCCTCTGTGTGAACCTTAAAATTTGTGTAACGGCTGTGACTGTTATTGCGGGTTTCCATCTCTGAAGGACCTGGACATTCCACTGACTTCCTGCCAACATGGCGGCACTTCCTGTCCACCAGGATGCAGCTTTTTCTGACTCTTCTTCCTACATTTGTGGCAGCCTACCTGGGACGCCCAGCTGTCCCTCAGCTGCCATGTCCCATAAGCATAATTTTGGACACAAACCCATCCCGACGCGTTAAGGGGTCTCAGCCCAGCTCCAGCCACCCACCCCAGCCCAGGTCCCAATTTATGGGGGGTGTTTTTGGCCGCTGGCTAGACACCTGATGTGGGACCAGGACCCAGGACTTTCTCCTCCTGTTGCAAACCTCTCTTACCTGATCAAATACCCCTCCTGGTTGTATAAGACTGGTACGGGCAAGGGTGTTGATGTGCAGAGTATAACGAGTGTGGGGTATCAGGAGCTGTGAGAAAGAGAGGAGGAGAAGAAACACGGGTTTAAGACGGGAAGGGAAGCGTCTCCTGACCATAGCTGTCAACTTACAGATTTGAAAATAAGGGACCAGCAGCCTCAAAAATAAGGGATCAGCAGCCAAAATAAGGGATTTTCTAAGCACAGCTATGTTCAACTTCTGAGCCCCTCCGAGCCAAAGGCAGAAAGCCCAGCCAGCAGCCAAACGAAGCCTCAAGCGGTGGTTCCCACTGCAGCAACCTGGCAAAGGGGATGCAGCAAGGGAAACCACTGTCACCTCTCCGATGGGAAGCACTGAGCAAAGGCGAGTCCCCAGGCAACGCGGCCGATTTGATTGGCACAAGGCATGCAAGCTCCACCCCCCAGTCGTTCTTAGACTCCTTATTGGGTGAGCAATGCAGCCAAGCAACACAGTTGGAGCCTCCCTCCTCCCTGGCCGGCAGGAGGGAGGGAGAGGAGCTGCTTCCTTTGAAACCCGGGAAATTTAAGGGACATCATCAGTAAGGGACAGCAGCGGGACATGGCGCTGGGATAAGGGACTGTTCCTCCAAATAAGGGACGCTTGACAGCTATGCTCCTGACATCCTCCTCACACTCAAATGCAAACATTTCAGGTTCTCACATTTCTTGCCATATTTCTGCCATTTTCTGCTAGGTTATGCATCTGTTCCAATTCACACATAAATCAAATAATCAAAGCAGGAATCTCAGCTAAAACATCCATGGCAGAGGGCCATCTTGCCTCTGCTTAAAAACCTCCAAGGAAGAAGAGACCACCACCTCCCGAAGGAGACCATTCCACTGTCAAACTGCTCTTACTGCCAGAAAGTTCTTCCTGATGTGGAGTCGGAATCTCCTTCCTTGTATCTTGAAGCCATGGGTTCGAGTCCTGTACTCTGGAGCAGGAGAAAACAAGCTTGCTCCATCCTCCATGTGACAAGCCCTTTGGATATCTAAAGATGGCTATCGTATCTCCTCTCAGTCTCCTCTTTTCCAGGCTAAACATATCCAGCTCCTTCAACCGTTCCTCATCAGGCTTGGTTTCCAGACCCCTCATCATTTTGGTTGCCCTCCTCTGCGCACCTCCCAGCTGGTCAACATCCTTCTTAAATTGTAGCACCCATGCTCAGCGTTGTAACATAGGCTTAACTTGAAGACCACTTTAGCTAATGGGGCCTCCTGCTGCCGCCGCGCCGCCGGAGCACGATTTCTGTTCTCATCGTGAAGCAATGTTCTTAACCCGAGGTAATATTTCTGGGTTAGCGGAGTCTGTAACCTGAAGCGTATGTAACCCGAGGTACCATTGTATTTGCCAGGTGCTCCTGTTGCGACCCACCTTGGATCGGGCAGCGACCCGCCTGTGCTGTCAGTCTAAAGGGGGGGGGGTCAGGTTTCCCCAAGATAACTCTGGGATCCCCCGGGGTCTATGCTTGGATGCTGGGGACAGCAGGATAGATCTGTGACAGCTGTTTTGGCCCCGGTGTCAGATAGAAAGCATGGTTAGAGTCAGCCTAAAGACCCATTTCACGCTCAAGAGAAGGGGGCTGCCTAAGGACGTCTGGATGACCCCCCAGGTGGGGTCCAGGATCTCCTGGCCGGAGAGAGACCCCGGCTGCTGGACCTGTCAGAACGCCATCGAGTGTCTTGTCCTTCCCGCACGCCCCCTCTTCGTTTACCCACAGTCAGCCCGGCCCACCCGTCTCCCCCTCCTCAAATTCTTGCTCTGTGCCCTCCTCTGCGCACCTCCCAGCTGGTCAACATCCTTCTTAAATTGTAGCACCCATGTTCAACGTTGTAACATAGGCGTAACCTGAAGCACCACTTTAGCTAATGGGGCCTCCTGCTGCTGCTGCCGCGCCGCCGGGGCACGATTTCTGTTCTCATCCTGAAGCAAAGTTCTTAACCCGAGGTACTATTTCTGGGTTAGCGGAGTCTGTAACCTGAAGCGTATGTAACCTGAAGCGTCTGTAACCCGAGGTACTACTGTATATGTGAGACCTTAGAATTCATATGACACTAGTAAGGCCCCAGGTTGTTCAGCTGTTAACAGGCCCCCATGGCAGAGGGCGCCCCCATGTCTGACCACCTGCTGGGAAACCTTCCCCTCAAGACCCCTTACCTTGTACAGAGGGTGACACATTGGCAGCTGGCGAAGGGTGGCCATGCTGTAGACCTCACAATGGAAGTGCGCTTCAAGGAGGTGGGTGTTGACCTCGTGGACGTGGAAATTAGACATCCTCACCCAGATCTTGGCAAGCGTCCAGTCCCACTTGGAGTCAGTGGGCAAGAAAATTGGGTTCTCCGGGCCTGGGGTCTGGTTAAGCTACCGGGAAAGAACCAGGGAGAGGAGGAGATCAGAGAGGACGTTGTCCTGTTTTATATACACCTGCAACGTCGGGAACTGCCAGCAGAGGACAGCAAGCAGCAGGAAGAATCATAGATTCGTAACGCTGGAAGGGACCCCAGGGGTCATCTAGTCCAACCCCCTGCAATGCAGGAATCGAAGATGCCAACAGCTCCATGGGGGAGGAGAGGGCTTCCCTAGGGGGAAGGGAGGGTAATAAATGAATGGATTGAGGTTGAATCCTGACAAGACAGAAGTACTGTTTTGGGGGGACAGGAGGTGGGTGGGTGTGGAGGACTCCCTAGTCCTGAATGGGGTAACTGTGCCCCCTGAAGGACCAGGTGCGCAGCCTGGGAGTCATTTTGGACTCACAGCTGTCCATGGAGGCGCAGGTCAATTCTGTGTCCAGGGCAGCTGTCTACCAGCTCCATCTGGTATGCAGGATGAGACCCTCCCTGCCTGCGGACTGTCTCGCCAGAGTGGTGTATGCTCTAGTTTTCTCCCGCTTAGACTACTGCAATGCGCTTTATGTGGGGCTACCTTTGAAGGTGACCCGGAAACTACAATTAATCCAGAATGCGGCAGCTAAACTGGTGACTGGGGGCGGCCGCCGAGACCACATAACACCGGTCCTGAAAGACCTACACTGGCTCCCAGTACGTTTCCGAGCACAATTCAAAGTGTTGGTGTTGACCTTTAAAGCCCTAAACGGCCTGAAAGGCCCAGTATACCTGAAGGAGCGTCTCCACCCCCATCATTCTGCCCGGATGCTGAGGTCCAGCGCTGAGGGCCTTCTGGCGGTTCCCTCATTGCGAGAAGCAAAGCTACAGGGAACCAGGCAGAGGGCCTTCTCGGTAGTGGCGCCCGCCCTGTGGAACACCCTCCCTTCAGATGTCAAAGAGATAAACAACTACCTGACATTCAGAAGACATCTTAAGGCAGCCCTGTTCAGGGAAGTTTTTAATCTGTGACATCTTAGTGTACTTTTTTGCATAATTGTTACATGCATTAAAACTGCCTTATTTTCTGTATTGTCAGGGTTAGGCTGTTATCTGGGGTGTAGCCACTATCCCTGAAGGAGCGTCTCCACCCCCATCATTCAGCCTGGACACGGAGGTCCAGCTCCGAGGGCCTCCTGGCGGTTCCCTCACTGTGAGAAGTGAAGCTTGAGGGAACCAGGCAGAGGGCCTTCTCGGTGGTGGCCCCCACCCTGTGGAATGCCCTCCTGCCAGATGTCAAGGAAATAAACAACTTTCTGACTTTTAGAAGACATCTGAAGGCAGCCCTGTTCAGGGAAGTTTTTTAATTTCTGGTGTTTTATTGTGTTTTTAATATTTTGTTGGAAGCAGTCCAGATGGGCAGGGTATAAATAAAATGATGATGATGATGATGATGACTACAGTGGTACCTTGGGTTAAGAACTTAATTTGTTCTGGAGGTCCGCTCTTAACCTGAAACTGTTCTTAACCTGAGGTACCACTTTAGCTAATGGGGCCTCCCTCTGCTGCCGCTGCATGATTCCTGCTCTCACCCTTAAGCAAAGTTCTTAACCCGAGATACTATTTCTGGGTTAGTGGAGTCTGTAACCTGAAGCGTCTGTAACCTGAAGCGTCTGTAACCCGAGGTACCACTGTATTATTATTATTTATTAGCCCCAGAAGGAGCACCACATGTCCTCAGCCAGAGGTACCGCCCCTCCTCTGACCCCCCATAACTGGATCCCTTCCTCTGCCCCGGCTGCCACAAAACATGTCTCTCCCACATCAGTCTCTCCAGCCACAGCAGGTGCTGTAACTCCCCAACAGTTTGACTCCACCCCCAAAAACCGCGCTCCTCCATTGTCTCCTGAGACAGAGGGATGCCGGCAAATCCTCCAGGTTAGACCTGTCTAGCTTGAAGGATGTAAAAGCACGGTGTAAACTCAGAATCGGTGTCTGGGCTGGCTTCCAACGTTTAGCCGGGTGCCCCGGGGTGATCTGGTGATCCGCCACCGGCCGCAAGGACATTTGCAATGCTTCTGGTCCCGCGCAGATAGCTTTTGGGTCAGGATGCAACAAGCGAGAAGCCTCCTGTTACCTGAATGGCTAAGGGCATCATCTGGCCTTTGGGGTTGAGGTGCAGCAGGCAGAGGGGGGCTGCCAGATATTGCTGCTTCCCGTTCAGTTTGCAGGTGGGGATGCCCTCGAGGATCTTGTAGTCGGTGATGAAGATGTTTCCTTTCTGTGGGAGAGGCGGAGAAAGAGATGGACAGTGAATCAATCAGTTATGTACTGAGTTGAATAGGATTCAGAATGCAGCAGTCTGATTGGTCCTAGAACAATAGGATTTAGAATACAGCAGTCTGATTGGTCCTATGACAATAGGATTCAGAATGCAGCAGTCTGATTGGTCCTAGAACAATGCAGCAGTATGATTGGTCTGCAGGAGCCACCCAATCCAGCTCCAGATGGAAGTGAATCCACAACCTGATTGGCCTACAGGAGAATTCCGGAATTAGCCAATCACATGGGGCCCATTGTGTAAATAATGTATATAAAGCAGATACTTTGGGGGAACTTCCATTCCTCCTCCCCACTATGAGCTGAATAAAGAGCATGAAATCCACTCTCGAATCTGAGTATATTTCACAATCCTACAGCTAGCTGTTACAGTGAAAACATTCGTGTTGCATCCCCCTCCCCAACCGTAAGCAGACTCATAGAATTGGAAGGGACCCTGATGGTCATCTAGTCCAACCCCCAGCAAAGCAGAAATCTTTTTGCCCAGCGTGGGTATATACTGTATTTTTCCATCTATAAGACGCCCCCATGTATAAGACGCCCCTTATTTTGGGGGACTCAGATTTAAGAAAATGGGGGGGGGGGGGGAGAGATGTATCTGTGTATAAGTCGCCCCCTAATTTTTGACATTATTTTAAGGGGGAAACCTAGTCTTATACACGAAAAAATACAGTATATATAATTTTTATTAATTTTTCTGTTTTACAGTTTAGAATACTCATGGAAACATCCTTAAAATACCAATGACTTCCCTTCTTCTCTTTCCACGGTTCATTTTGCATATCATAAATCCCTGCATATTTTACAAAAACTAAACTGCTCAGTATTCCATTATTCCATCCATCAAAACTTATTTACACTGTTGAATTTATCTTAATGCTGCCAGCGTTTCCACATGTACACAATCCCCCCCTATGTATTCGATAAACATTTTCCAATCTTCTTCTTGTTCTCTTATTCTATATGTTAAGTCTGCAAGCTGAGCATATTTCATCAGCTTAAGTTGCCATTCTTCCTTAGTTGGGATCTTGCTCCTTTTCCATTTTTGGGCTAACGAAACATGGGCCGCAGTATATAAATAACCTTTTTTGACACCTGAGAATTTCCGCCTGAATTATCCCCAACAAAAAGGACTCTCTGGTTGTACTTTTAAACATTTTTTTTTCCAATTCATTATAGATTATTTCCCAATACTCTTTTACCCTTTTACAGGTAAACCACATATGAAAGAACGTTCCACCCAGCGTAGCTCTTGAACCCGTGACCCGGAGATTAAGAGCCTTCCTTCCCTCCTCTTTTTATGAAGATTACCCGCTCTGGGATCCCACAGCTAATTCTCCCCTGGTCTCCTCACTGGCCCAAATAGGACTAATTTAGCCAGCTAGCCCTGGTGATCATCTAATGTTTATTGGATGGATTTTCCCCAAAATTGATTTTTGAATACTGAATTTATTGTTATTCATGTTTTATACTGCATTTTATGCTGTTTTTTGTTGCATCAAGTAAGTGTTTTAAATTTGTTGAGCCCGGTCTTCTGAACCGGGATGGGCAGGGTATAAATAAATTATTATTATTGTTATTATTATTGTTGTTGTTATTATTATTATTATTATTATTATTATTCTCCTCTACCAAATGAGCTATCTTGCTGAGGTCACTGTTATTTCGGTCTTGCACCAGGGAAAACCAAGCCTGAAAGGCTTGCTCAAGGCCGCAAAGCAACAAGGCAGGACTTAGAATCATAGAGTTGGAATAGACCACAAGGGCCATCGAGTCCAACCCCCTGCCAAGCAGGAAACTTGAACGCAGCTCTTCCAGATCCAAAGTTCCATCCACCGTTTTGCAGGGGGCAGGTGGTCTCTTGCGATGATCAAACACGAGTGTTTACCTTCAGCTCCTCCTGGAGGCTAGTCGATTTCCCCAGGCTCCCAGCCACCATCTCTGGGGTCACTGGAAAGTTATCAGGGATCGCGGGGCATTTCTTGATCACGACCGGATTCACACCGTTCAGATACTGGTAGCCAAAGAAGTCATCGTCCATCCAGTGCTCTGTGACGTATTCTGAGGCAGAGTAAAAAGTATTGATTGTTGATTATTTAATTTGTATACTGCTTAACGTAATTAAAACAAATCATACCTGGTATGCCCCGTGGAGGACCTTAAGGTCCACAAATGACAACATTTTGGAGGTCCCAGGTCGCAAGGTGGTTAGATTGGTCTCAACTAGGGCCCAGGGCCTTTTCAGTACTGGCCCCGACTTGGTGGAATGCTCTGAGATTAAGGGATTAAGAGATTACGGCCCTGCGGGACTTGACATCTTTTCGCAGGGCCTGCAAGACAGAGCTGTTCCACCTGGCCTTTGGTTTGGACCCAGTCTCAAAACCTCCCCTTATGGTTTTGATCTATGGGCTACTTTTAAAATGAGGCTGCATTTTAAATTGCATTTTAACCTGTATTTTAAATTGGGGTTTTCCCCCCTATTATGTTTTTACTGTAATTTTACTGGTGTTAACTGCCCTGAGCCCAGCTCTGGCTGGGGAGGGCAGGGTATAAATAAAATTTATTATTATTATTATTATTATTATTATTATTATTATTATTAGCAGGTTAGACAGCTTTAAAGGATTAGACAGTTCAGGGAGGAAGGGGTCTGCCAATGGCTATTAGTCATTATGGCTAAATAGAACCTCCCTCAGAGACAGTCTACCTTTCCATAACAGCTTCTGGGAAACGACAGCAGGAAAGGGCTATTACCTCATGCCACTTGCCTGGGGACTTCTGAGAGGCCACTGTGGGTACAGGATGAGGGCATAGCTAGGCCTTTGCCCTGATCTACCAGGACTTTTCATGCAATCTCAGCCTCTGTTCCTTTTTTATTTATTTAAAGGAATGTACGTACGTAGAGACATCGCCTTGCCAACAAAGGTCCGTATAGTAAAAGCTATGGTTTTCCCAGTAGTGATGTATGGAAGTGAGAGCTGGACCATAAAGATGGCTGATCGCCGAAGAATGGATGCTTTTGAATTCTGGTGCTGGAGGAGACTCTTGAGAGTCCCATGGACTGCAAGAAGATAAAACCTATCCATTCTGAAGGAAATCAGCCCTGAGTGCTCACTGGAAGGACAGATCCTGAAGCGGAGGCTCCAAGACTTTGGCCACCTCAGGAGAAAAGAAGACTCCCTGGAAAAGACCCTGATGTTGGGAAAGATGGAGGGCACAAGGAGAAGGGGACGACGGAGGACGAGATGGGTGGACAGTGTTCTCGAAGCTACAAACATGAGTCTGACCAAACTGCGGGAGGCAGTGGAAGACAGGAGGGCCTGGCGTGCTCTGGTCCATGGGGTCACAAAGAATTGGACACAACTAAACAACAACGTACAAGGCGTGACCGGAAAGTTCGGTGAACGGTCACAGAAACCGGACAGCGAGAAATATTCGAAAACATACAATTGGCATTGGAAACCCACGAAATGCTCACAATTGTGCACGGAAACGAAGCTGTAACTCAAACGTGGTTTGAGCGTTTCCGTGAAAGGCGGCAAATATCAACAGAGTTTGTGACTTACTGATGTGATATCAGCGTTTGTGCGTCTGAATGATGGTGGAAGAATTGCATATTCCGTGTGAAATTGTTACTGAGGTTACTAAGTTGTCCTACCCTCCATATTCTCCCGATCTGCCCCCACCAGATTTCTTTCTTTTTCCAAAACTGAAATCTGCACTGAAAGGGCACAGATTTCCCAACATTTCACACATCCAAGCTCCTGTGACGAGAGAACTGAAAGCAGTACGAATAGAGGACTTCTCCAGAAGTTTCCAGCAGTTCTACAAACGTTGTCAACGGTGCATTGTGTCAGAGGGGGCTACTCTGAAGGCCTGTAAGTTTGTACACTGGTACCTTGGTTTTCGAACAGCTTAGTTCACAAACAACTTGGAACACGAATGCTGCAAAACCGGAAGTAGGTGTTCCAGTTTTTGAACTTATTTTGGAAGCCGAACATGCTCTGTTTTGCATCCCCCTGTGTTTCCTGTTGCGCTGCTAATTTGTGTCCCTCCATTTTAATTCAAGCTTTCCATTTCCGATCGCAATGTTCTAAGGTGATATGTGGAGCTTATGTTTGGTGCTTTTGTTTTGCTATTTATTTTGTGTGTGTTATTTTTGTTTTGAGGCTTTTTCAGTTAATTTGTTTTTGTGACTGTGTGGATCCCAGTTCAGCTACTGATTGATTGATTGATTGATTGATTGATTGTGTGACTGCGGAAATGGATAAAAGCCCCCCCATCCAAACAATGACTATCATCAGTGCAGGTAATAATTTTTTTTAATGTTAATTTTTATCATCTACAATACTGTCTTATTTATTTTATAGCACAGTACATTGTTTAGTGCTTTCATTTTATGGAATGATGCCCTTGTTAGATAGTAAAATTCATGTTCAATTGCTGTTTTAGGGGTTGTTTTTAAAAGTCTGGAACGGATTAATCCATTTTGCGTTACTTTCTATGGGAAAGCGCGCCTTGGTTTTGGAACGCGCTTTGGTTTTGCAACGGACTTCCGGAACGGATTACGTTTGAGAACCAACGTACCACTGTATGTTCGAATATTTCTGGCTGTCCGAATTCTGTGACCACTCACTGAACTTTCCGGTCACACCTTGTATATTTAAAAGGAGTGCTGTGCATATTTAAATCCTCAAGTAAAATTATCTTTAGGCAGCGAGTGGCGGGAGTGGTGGCCAGGGAGAATGGTGCATTAGAAGCACATCATTTATTGGTCGGATCCAGCTGCTTTTGTCTGCTCAGGGCAGGGAGGGGACCCACCTGTGACAGGTGTTTTCATGAACCAGAAGACTCTGCGAATGTCGTCCAGGTTCTTCCATGACTCCGCCAGGTTGTTGAAGCCTTTCAGCCGCATCTCAAGTTCCCTGAGGGGAAGGAGCACAATCAAGGAGGGGGACAGCTTCGAAATCTAACAATTACACCCTGCTTTTCTCCATACGAGTCAACCACATCTTGCATGCCGTGCCCTATTTAATTTCCAGGAAACGCCAGCAGGTGGCGTTACTGAACACAGCCAGGAGGGCGCAGGCATGCATTTGATTGGTCAGAAACTCTGCAAAGTTTTCCTTAAAGTTGGATAATTAAATGTCTGTGGAAATGGAAGGGACATATTTATAGGCATCTCTCAGTGGGCAGTTAAGAACGGACCTCTGGAACGAATTAAGTACTTAACCTGAGGTACCACTGTATAGGATAAAAGCACAAATAAATAAATAGCTAAACCAGAAGCAGCAAAACAACATCCCTTCTCCCACAAACACATTTAGAAGTCTATAGAGCAGTAATCAGCCAAAGCCCTGCATTTTTCGCTAATAAAAATCATCATTTTTTCGTGCACCAATGCAGAAATCATATTGTCCCTTATTTCTGTGGTGAAGAAAAATGAACCCAAGAATATTAGAGGCTTTATTTCTCTATTGCATTAATATCCCCAATTTTTCCTCCATCTTAAGGCGGTATACATGGTTCTCCTCCCACTCCTCGTTTAATCTCTACAACAACCCTGTGAGGTAGGTTAGGCTTCAACCAGTAGACTGAGAGGCAGTGAATGGTTTCGGCCTCGGCTCAGTAGACCTGAAGGAGCATCTCCATCCCTATTGTTTGGCCTGGACGCTGAGGTCCAGCTCCAGGGCCTTCTGGCGGTTCCCTCGCTGCGAGAAGCCAAGCTACAGGGAACCAGGCAGAGGGCCTTCTCGGTGGTGGCACCCGCTCTGTGGAACGCCCTCCCACCAGATGTCAAGGAAAGAAACAACTCTCTGACTTTTAGAAGACATCTGAAGGCAGCCCTGTTCAGGGAAGTTTTTAATGTGTGACATTTTAATGTATTTTGAATCTTTGTTGGAAGCCGCCCAGAGTGGCTGGGGAAACCCAGCCAGATGGGCGGGGTACAAATAATAAATTATTATTATTATTCACGGCCAAGTGGGGATTTGAACCCTGGGCTCTCCCCAGGTCCTAGGCCAGCGCTCTAACCACTACACCACCACCAGGTCTTTAAGTCTGCGGTGTCTAAAACTACCCATCTGCATCGTGTTTCTCTCCTCAAAGCAGCCCGGTCTCTCGAACTCACTGCCCAGAGTGTTGGAAATGATGAGGAGAGAGAAGGAGGCACAGAGAACGGGGGCAGGAATTCCTCTTGGTGTTTTGCCGCTGTGAACCCTGAAACTTTCCTGAAAGGTGGGAGGAAAACAGCTGCAGGTGGCTAGCCGAGTCTCCGATTCCAAGCCTCTCTGACCCAGATGGACAGGTTAGACGAGAGGCGCTGATAGCATCGCTGCTCTCAGGCAGGGCTGCCTGGGCAGTGTGGGCTGAAAAAAGCGGAGGTGCTTTGGAATTGTGAAATGTGGCACTCCTGGGGAACGGGATGGTTCACCTGTTTGCTTGGGATGGGGTGAGGCGGTAGGAAGGAGGCTGCCAACTCCACACCAGCTCAGAGGCTCAGAGGCCTTGGCATGATCAAAGCACACAATGGGCCAGAGCTAGAAACAGTAGTACAGTGGTTCTTTGGTTCTCAAACGCCTTGGTTCCCAAATACCGAAAACCCGGAAGTAAGTGTTCCGGTTTTTGAAAGTTTTTCAGAAGTTGAACGTCCGATGTGGTTGTCAGCTATAGTGGTACCTCGGGTTAAGTACTTAATTTGTTCCGGAGGTCCGTACTTAACCTGAAACTGTTCTTAACCTGAAGCACCACTTTAGCTAATGGGGCCTCCTGCTGCCAATGCGCCGCCGCTGCACGATTTCTGTTCTCATCCTGAAGCAAAGTTCTTAACCTGAAGCACTATTTCTGGGTTAGTGGAGTCTGTAACCTGAAGCGTATGTAACCTGAGGTACACTCTATTGTTTCTGGGGCGCCTGCACCAATCAGAAGCTGCGCTTTGGTTTTCAAACATTTCGGAAGTCAAACGGACTTCCGGAACGGATTAAGTTTGGCGCTTTTGTGATTGCTATTTATTTTGCGTTTTTGTTTTTGAGGCTTTTTCGGTTCATTTGTTTTTGTGACTGTGTGGAACCCAGTTCAGCTACTGATTGATTGATTGATTGATTGATTGTGTGGCTGCGGAAATGGATAAAAGCCCCCCCATCCAAACAATGACTATCATCAGTGCAGGTAAGAAAAAAAATTAATTTTCATTTTTATCATCTACAATACTGTCTTATTTATTTTATAGTACAGTACGTTGATTATTGCTTTCATTTTATGGATCAGTGGTCTCGTTAGATAATAAAATTCATGTTAAATTGTTGTTTTAGGGGTTGTTTTTAAAAGTCTGGAACGGATTAATCCGTTTTACATTACTTTCTATGGGAAAGCGCACCTCGGTTTTGGAACACTTTGGTTTTGGAATAGACTTCTGGGACGGATTAATTTTGAGATCCAAGGTACCACTGCATCTGTTCTACAAATCGGTTTCATGTTTCTGGTCCCCATTTTTTCCTTACTTTTTTTTTTTTAACTAGTGGGGAGCACCTGACACTGCCCGCGGATCTTTAGAAAACAAGGAATATCGGTATTTTTAAATGGGTAGCGTAATTTGTGAATTTGGACCACTCGCGCCTCAAATCGGGTGAAGTTAGGTCAACGTCACGGTTTATTCCGCCAAAGGACGCACGGCAGCTAAATGTCCACGACTGCCCTGAGAACCCTCATGCCACGTTTGGTGGGTATATCTCGATAGGCCGCTGAACCAAGGCAAAAAGTGGGGGATGCCATGCCAAAGTCAAGGTTCTGTCCGCCATCTTGAATCAAAATGGCCGCCAGCATCGAAAACATCGACAAGGATCACCACCGTACTTTGGAAATTATCGTGCTGAGTTTAGAGACAATATCTCGAGAGGCGTCTGAACCTATGCCAAAAAAATGGATGATGCCACACAAAAGTGATGTTTCGGTCCGCCATCTTAATTTAATTTCCGACTTCTGACAAATTTGAGAGTGAAATCATCTCTCTCTCTCTCTCTCTCTCTCTCAAATTATGATAAAACTGAGCTGTGGATCCCACCCCCTGCTTCCGATCCAAGCAAGCCCCATGGCCAAAGCAACTCACGATTTGACGGTGCGCATGGCAAAGACAGAGGACTTGGTGAACAAGTACTTCGAATTGGAATCCAGATCATCCGTGCTTTTCGCGTCGACACACCTCGGCCAACCTGGGGCATACTCCTTCCAGCTGCAGCAAACAAAGAACAGCCCGGGGAGGGGGGAGGGGGTCACCCAGAAGGAAGTCCATCTTTGAGCAGCTCAGAAGTCAGCTATGGAACTCATTGCCACAGGATATTGCGATGGCCTTTTAGCCCTGCTGAGCTAATGCTACGATTCCAAGTCTGTGTGGCAGTTCAATGTGGACTTGGTCCTGTTCACGTGTGCAAGCTTTCCACGGCGCTCACGCGACACCGTCTGCCTCAAAATACCATCCCATCTTATTTATGGAGCAATTACCATTTCTGTGGAGAATCCAGTAGATTAAAAAACAACAATCATGGGGGAATCATGCCAGGGAAAAGCTCTCAAGGAAGGTGAACTCCAGGGCCAGTAAGGGATGCAACATAGGAGAGAGGTCACGGCTTGTAGAGAGAGTTCTAGGAGCCATAAAGAGAGGCATTGGAGGGCCGCATGCGTTTCCCGAGGGCCAGAGGTTCCCTGCCCCCACCTCAGCATAAAGGGATGTGATTTACTGACCCATAGGATTCCTGCCGTTTCTTTAGCTCTTCCTTGCGATGCTCCACAAGTTGGGGGTTTCCTTTGTCATCGGAAACCATTTTGGCTGGAGGGACGGAGATAGGGAGAGAGAGAAAAGGAGACCAGGTAATTAATCTAATGAGCCATATGAGAAGGTGGAGGGAAGCTTGCCTATGGGCCATACTGTTTGCTAGCAAAGCCCTGCCGCTAACATGCTGTAAATGTAAAGGTAAAGGGACCCCTGACCGTTAGGTCCAGTCGCGGACGACTCTGGGGTTGTGGCACTCATCTTGCTTTACTGGCCGATGGAGCCGGCGTACAACTTCCGGGTCATGTGGCCAGCATGACTAATCCGCTTCTGGCAAACCAGAGCAGCGCACGGAAACGCCGTTTACCTTCCTGCCGGAGCGGTACCTATTTATCTACTTGCACTTTGATGTGCTTTTGAACTGCTAGGTTGGCAGGAGCAGGGACCGAGCAACAGGAGCTCACCCCGTCGCAGGGATTCGAACCGCCGACCTTCTGATCGGCAAGTCCTAGGCTCTGTGGTTTAACCCACAGCGCCACCCGCGTCCCTACATGCTGTAGTTACTCCTGAATGATGTGCCCTCACTACATGCCCAGAGATAACCATTCCAATTACACAGTTTCCATGGATGAATCCATGACTATTCTATAAATGTGTGTTTGTGCGCAAGAGAAAGCGAGAGAGAGCAAGATGTCTCGAGCCTGGGAAGAAATTCATTCCCATTCGCACATAAAAGCAATATTATTTTTTTTTGTGATTTGCCCTTTCCTAAGTACAAACTGATGTGCAGCTGCCCTTCGAAATTTGCACTTCTCTGAGCTTCTGCAATGCAGTTAAGCAATGTGTCCGAAAATGCACGTGTCAGGGAAAACAGCGTTGCGGAAATGTCTGTACGATGCCAAACCATATGCAAAGAGGGAGTATTTCACATTAACGTGAGTTTTCATGAGGTCTTGCGTTTTTGATCGAACTTGCAAACTGGTGTGGAAATGTGGAGGGGCTGAGCTTAAGCCTGGAAAAATGAGAAACCGAGCAAAATTGACATAGTCTCCCATCCCGGATCGAGCCCCTAATTTGCCTGCTAGCTATAGTTCTGGTTGGGATGCGGGTGGCGCTGTGGGTTAAACCACAGAGCCTAGGACTTGCTGATCAGAAGGTCGCGGTTCGAATCCCCGCGACGGAGTGAGCTCCCGTTGCTCGGTCCCTGCTCCTGCCAACCTAGCAGTTTGAAAGCACCTCAAAGTGCAAGTAGATAAATAGGTACCACTCCGGCGGGAAGGTAAACGGCGTTTCCGTGTGCTGCTCTGGTTCGTCAGAAGCGGCTTAGTCATGCTGGCCACATGACCCGGAAACTGTACACCAGCTCCCTTGGCCAATAAAGCGAGATGAGCGCCGCAACCCCAGAGTCGGCCTCGACTGGACCTAATGGTCAGGGGTCCCTTTATAGTTCTGGTTACCATTACCAGACCAGCGCAGACAAAAGCAACAGTCACAGCTTCTGCAGAATGAAAACCCACAAAGCTTTGGGCCTGTTTGGTTTGGTGAACACCCACCCCCCAATCCCTGGGAAAGGAAAGATGGGACCAGTACCTGCCCCCTCCCTCAGGGTCAAGGTGCAAGAGCCCTCCAGCCACTGGTAGGAAGGGAAGTTGTACGTCTCCCCCTTTGGGGTCGTCACTCTGACAAAATTGCAGAACCAGTTGTCCGTCGGGAAGAATAAGTACGGCTCCTTGTGCAAGTGGATCAGATGGATGGGTCCCAAGTCCTGTTCGAACGGCACCTCGTAGTCGTCCACCTAGACACACAAAGGAGAACCTGGTCTGGAAGGGGAGCTTTGGAAGTGCAATGCACTAGATTGCAAAAGAAGAAGAAGAAAAATACAGAGATTCCTCTCCCACCACCCCTTCACCCAGCCAAAAACTTTGGGCCACCACTCAGGCAGAGCTCAGATTACAGGAGAGAGGAGAGGGAGCTAAAGGTAGCTTTTCCTAAGGTCTCTCAGCTACAGTGGTACAGTGGTGCCCCGCAAGACAAATGCCTCGCAAGACGGAAAACCCGCTAGACGAAAGGGTTTTCCGTTTTCAATGCGCTTCGCAGGATGAATTTCCCTATGGGCTTGCTTCGCAAGACGAAAATGTCTTGCGAGTCTTGAGATTTTTTTTTCGCTCCCCCCCCCTTTTTCTAATCCGCTAAGCCACTAATAGCCTTTTAGCAGCTAATCCGCTAAGCCGCTAAGCCTTTAATAGCCGCTAAACCGCTAATAGCGCTAATTCGCTAAGCCGCTAATAGGGTTGCTTCACAAGACGAAAAAACCGCTAGACGAAGATACTCGCGGAACGGATTAAATTCGTCTTGCGAGGCACCACTGTACCTCGGTTCTTGAACGCAGTCCGTTCCGGAAGACCGTTCGACTTCCGAAACGTTTGAAAACTGAGGGGCAAAGGGCAGCCTGCAAGTTTAATTGGAAAAATAAAAAACAACACACCGTGGAAGCTGTTCGACTGCTGAGGCACGTTCGAAAACGGAAGCAATTACTTCTGGGTTTTCGGCGTTCGAAAACAGAAACGTTCAGCTTCCAAGTCGCTCGAAAACCGAGGTACCACTGTACTGGTTTTGGAAAGCAGGAATTTGGCTAAATCGAATGAATGAGCGAATCCTTTCTTTCCTGCTTGGTTCCTAGGCCCTTGATTACCTTGATCTGTCCCAAGTTGTCAACATCTCCCTTAAACTGTGGTGAAGTATACAAGTTAAACAAATAAACCTGGTGGGCCACTAAGGGCCCAAAATGCCACATTTCATTGTGTGGGGGCTACAGAGTAGTGCATGGGTAGGCAAACGAAGGCCCGGGGGCCAGATCTGGCCCAGTCGCCTTCTAAATCCGGCCCGAGGGTGGTCCTGGAATCAGTGTGTTTACATAAGTAGAATGTGTTTAAAATGCATCTCTGGGTTATTTGTGGGGCCTGCCTAGTGTTTTTACATGAGTAGAATGCGTGCTTTTATTTAAAAAGCATCTCTGGGTTATTTGTGGGGCATAGGAATTCGTTCATCCCCCCAAAAAAATACAGTCCGGCCCCCCACAAGGTCTGAGGGACAGTGAACTGGCCCCCTGCTGAAAAAGTTTGCTGACCCCTGGAGTAGTGTGTACTGGAATTGTGTTTAGAAATCTGGTTTTGTACTTAATTTTTCAGTGGAAGCAGAATTCCTTCCACACCATCACCTCCGTCCCACTCAATTGGCGGGGGACGCTGTTCCCTGGTTCTCCTCAGGTGCCAAAATGTCTTGGACCGATCCTGTGTACATCTCCAAGTCAGCTAATTTATCTCTTCCTGGGGTCTTCTGTGTCCCCTCCTCCTCCTCCTCCCGGCCTTGTGGTAAATACCCTTAACCGTAAACTAGAGCAAACAGCATCTGTTTGGAAAAGCAATGTGAGGACGAGAAGTTGGTCAACAACTCTTCTTTACGCTATGTAGGCCAGCCCTTGCAAACGAGGCCACTGAATTTATAGTCAGAATATTTGGGACAGATGAAGTCCTCCTCCGCCCACTTCGACTGTGGAACTCCCTGCCACCAGCCTAGATGGCTTGAAAAGAGGATGAGGCAAATTCACGGAGGAGGAGAGAGCTGCCGATGGCTACTGGCCACGATGGCTGGGCTCTGCTGCAGCGAAGTTTCGAAAGACCAGTTGCCAGAAACCACAAGCGGGGAGGGTTTTGCTCTCATGCTCGGATCCTGCTTGCTGGTTGGATGCCGGCCGAGATGGACTTTGGCCTGATCCATTCTCCTACTTATTTTCTTATTATTATTTTCTTACAGCCCACGCATGCATAAGCTGAGTTACCCATTGGTGGCCTAGAAGTCACAAAAGACCACCCATTTCTGCAGAACCCTCTCCCAGTCTAATAACCACCCAAGAAAAATATTTAGGTGTTCTGGAGAGAGAGAGTTGGATAGCTCTACCTCTCTTTCAAATCGGAACCAGTGAAGGCGGTGAAGGTCCTGTGTGAGTGCCTGGAGGCGGTTGGAGGATGGATGGCGGCTAATGGATTGAGGTTGAATCCTGACAAGACAGAAGTACTGTTTTTGGGGGACAGGGGGTGGGCAGGTGTGGAGGACTCCTTGGTCCTGAATGGGGTAACTGTGCCCCTGAAGGTCCAGGTGCGCAGCCTGGGAGTCATTTTGGACTGACTGCTGTCCATGGAGGTGCAGGTCAGTTCTGTGTCCAGGGCAACTGTCTACCAGCTCCATCTGATACGCAGGATGAGACCCTATCTGCCCGCAGACAGTCTCGCTAGAGTGGCACATGCTCTGGTTATCTCTCGCTTGGACTGCTGCAATGCGCTCTATGTGGGGCTAACTTTGAAGGTGACATGGAAGCTTCAATTAATCTAGAATGCAGCAGCTAGACTGGTGACTGGGAGCGGCCGCCGAGACCACATAACACTGGTCTTGAAAGACCTACATTGGCTCCCAGTACGTTTCTGAGCACAATTCAAAGTGTTGGTGTTGACCTTTAAAGCCCTAAATGGCCTCGGTCCAGTATACCTGAAGGAGCGTCTCCACCCCCATCGTTCTGCCCGGACTCTGAGGTCCAGCTCTGAGGGCCTTCTGATGGTTCCCTCACTGCGAGAAGCAAAGCTACAGGGAACCAGGCAGAGGGCCTTCTCGATGGTGGCGCCCGCCCTGTGGAACGCCCTCCCATCAGATGTCAAAGAGATAAACAACTACCTGACATTTAGAAGACATCTGAAGGCAGTCCTGTTCAGGGAAGTTTTTAATGTGTGACATTTTAATGTATTTTTAATCTTTGTTGGAAGCTGCCCAGAGCGGCTGGGGAGGCCCAGCCAGATGGGCGGGGTACAAATAATAAATTATTATTATTATTATTAATAGGACATAGGCCTTGTGCACAGTCAGACCACTGGTCCATTAAACTCAGGATTGTCAAGGTGGATCTGGCAGGGTTTCTGAAGTGGGTGTTTTACAACCCTGCTTTGAGATGTTGGGGACTGAACCTTTTAGATTCTACACCCAGCGCTTTGCACCTGAGCTACAGTGAAGAGATGTGGTGGTGGTCCAAAGGGACAGGATAAATGTGATAGTGTGTACCCCTGTAAATCCTTGAGTGTGCTTCTAATAGAGAAGTTATGGTAACCTGTTGCTTTATGAAACTGATGGTTTTGCAAGTTGCCACACACCCCGCCCCCAAATTGGGGCAGAAATACAGCTAATATGTGAATCGCAACGATGCAGCTCAAAGCTAGAACATAAGTTGCGACATGGTGCAAATGGCTACAGGTAACACAGTTTCCCAACATGCATATTAACACAATGTAACAGAACACGGTGGGCATCAAAACTTAATCAGCAGAAATTGCCAGTGCTTATTGCTTATTGCGCATGTGTATTAAACATGAAAGGGACGCGGGTGGCGCTGTGGGTTAAACCACAGAGCCTAGGGCTTGCCGATCAGAAGGTCAGTGGTTCGAATCCCCGCGACGGGGTGAGCTCCCGTTGCTCAGTCCCTGCTCCTGCCAACCTAGCAGTTCGAAAGCACGTCAAAGTGCAAGTAGATAAATAGGTACCACTCCGGTGGGAAGGTAAACTATGTTTCCATGTGCAAGTCTGGTTTGCCAGAAGCGGCTTAGTCCTGCTGGCCACATGACCCGGAAGCTGTATGCCGGCTCCCTCGGTTAATAAAGCGAGATGAGCGCCGCAACCCCAGAGTCGGCCACAACTGGACCTAATGGTCAGGGGTCCCTTTACCTTTTACTATTAAACATGAAATGAGGTAATGATGTATAATATGATTGGTGAGAATTGAAATACTTTGTTTGGAATTTTATAAATACCACTGCCTGGACTTCCAGGCAGAGGGCCTTTTCGGTAGTGGCACCCGCCCTGTGGAACGCCCTCCCACCAGATGTCAAAGAGATAAACAACTACCTGACATTTAGAAAACATCTGAAGGCAGCCCTGTTCAGGAAAGGTTTTAATGTGTGACATTTTAATGTATTGTTAATCTTTGTTGGAAGCCGCCCAGAGTGGCTGGGGAGGCCCAGCCAGATGGACGGGGTACAAATTATTATTATTATTATTATTATTATTATTATTATTATTATTTGTGTAGGGTTTACTCCTGAGCTCGATGTCCCACAAGGTCAATGTGCCTGGCTTTTTACAAGGAGCAAACGGTGGGGTCCCTGCTCCCTCAGAGCTTACAACCTCACATTTAATACCAGTAAGGTGGCAGAGGAGGGAGAAACAGCAAGGGAATCAGGGAGAAAGAAGGACTTAATACCGTATTTTTCGCTCTATAACACACACCCGACCATAACACGCACATAGTTTTTAGAGGAGGAAAATCCGTAGGCATGCCACCCGTAGGCATTCCCTCCATAACACACACAGACATTTCCCCTTACTTTTTAGGAGGAAAAAAGTGAGTGTTATGGTGCAAAAAATACGGTACTTGATAAGTGTGTGGCATTTTAGGCTCAGTGGCAGGAGGTCAAGGAGGGCAGGCTGTGCAGGTGTTGTGGCAAAGACTTCATTGCAAAGGAGGGTAAGGCATAAAAATTATTATTATAATTATAAGGCAGAGTGTTCTCGCACTCAGGACCCGTTTGCGGCTTCCCTTGAGGGGCATCTTGTTGGCCACTGTGAGAACTGGAGTCTGGACTAGGCTCCTGAGATACAACATCTGGGCTCTTCTGATGGTGTTATTTTTTATTTCCCCCCCTCCCCAGTTTTTGAAAGTTGTGCCCCGGGCTTTTACATTCTTGCATCAAAAGGGACGCTGTTAAGTCTTGCAGACACAACTTCAGCCAATAATGTTAATTGCCAAATCTAGAAGTTAACTTGCCAGGACAGGTGTGGTAGCGGCAGTGGGAACAGTCTGTGCAATACTGGGCGTCTATGAGACCCAGGAAGGTCCATCAGGGCCAACACTGGTCCTTTTCTCTTTTAAAATTATTACAGTACTAGAATGGCAATTATTCTGTGAAACAAAGAAGCTGACTCAGGCTGTGGCCAGTGGCCATTTTCTTTCCCCCAAAATGCCTGGCAGTCCTGAAATAGTAATAGTAATAATAATAATAATAATAATAATAATAATAATAATAATAATTTATTATTTATATCCTGCCCATCTGGCTGGGTTCCCCCAGCCACTCTGGGCGGCTTCCAACAAAAGATTAACAGTACAATAAAACGTCAGACATTAAAAACGTCCCTAGACAGGGCTGCCTTCAGATGTTTTCTAAACGTCAGGTGGTTGTTTATTTCCTTGACATCTGATGGGAGGGCGTTCCACAGGGCGGGTGCCACCACCGAGAAGGCCCTCTGCTTGGTTCCCTGTTAACCTCACTTCTCACAGTGAGGGAACCGCCAGAAGGCCCTCGGAGCTGGACCTCAGTGTCCGGGCAGAACAATGGGGGTGGAGATGCTCCTTCAGGTATCCTGAGCTGTTTAGGGCTTTCAAGGTCAGCACCAACACTTTGAAGTGTGTTCGGAAACGTACTGGGAGCCAATGAAGGCGGAGTCAGGAACATCATGGGAAAATTAAAGATGTTTGGGTGGTTTGAGGCTTGGCCAGTGCTGCTTGGCAGCTGATCCTAGCAAAAAGTGAGTGAGTGAGAGAGAGAGATGGAGGAAGGAAGGGAGGGAGGGAGGGAGGGAGGGAGGAAGAAGAGGGAGGGAGGGGAAGAGAGAGAGGGAGGGAGGGAGAGAGGGAGAGGGAGGAAGGAAGGAAGGGAGGGAGGGAGGGAGGGAGGGCGAGAGAGGGAGGGAGGGAGGGAGGGGGAGAGAAAGAGAGAGGGAGGGAAGGAGGGAGGGAGGGAGAGAGAGAGGGAGGGAGGGAGAAAGGGAGGGAGAGAGAGAGGGAGGGAGTGGGAGGGAGGGAGGGAGGGGGAGAGAGAGAGGGGGAGAGAAGGAGGGAGGGAGGGAGGGAGCGGGAGGGAGGGAGAGAGGGAGAGAGGGAGGGAGAAAGGGAGGGAGGGAGAGAGGGAGGGAGGGAGGAAGGAAGGAAGGAAGGAAGGAAGGGAGGGAGGGAGGGAGAGAGAAGAGAGAGAAGGAGAGAGAGAGAGAGAGAGAGAGAGAGAGAGAGAGAGAGACTTCCACTGCTTGCTAAGTTTACTGGTGCTGGTGAGACTGCAGGGATCTGGCTTCAGGCACCAGGCCCCTTGGCAGACCAACTCCGTGTTACAAAGACGTCTGCAAACGGGCCCTGGAGCCTGGCCACATCAGCCCCCACCGTGTGGGCATCCCCTTCAGTCAACCGACAGGAGACAACCAGCCAGGTTGTACACCCACAGCGGTGACCGGGAGAGGAATGACCTCTGGGCAAAGTGCCGAGAGAAGAAACCGGACACCTTCGCCTGCCCCAGCTGCAACAAAACATGTCTCTCCCATATCGGTCACGGCAGCCCCAGCAGGCGCCGCGACTCCCCATCAGTTTGACATCACACTCCCTCCACCAAATGACACTTTGGCCAAGTCTCCCCCAAGCATGGCATTTGCAGTTTCTTTCCTACAACCTTCTCCCGTTGAGACCTAGAAGTGACAGCATATGTCACCCCAAAACAAGAAGCAACCACTTGCCCATTTACCCCGCCCCATGGGCAGTGAGGAGCGTTCACCTGAGATGCCCCCAGCCCTGAGAGGACGCCCAGTTTGCCACCTTAACCCCCCCCCCAGCCCTGATCCTCTTCGTTCTTGGTACTCACAGCCCCACGGACAAAATCTCTGCCCTGGTGGTCCAGGCGATGCTTGGAGCTCTCCCCACGAGCCCCCACCAGAGTGATGGAGACGCTGCTGTAGGTGCCAGCCAACAGGATGTCTCCGGTGGCTACCTGGACCTTGTAAGCAGCCATTTGGGAAGAGGCGAGACAAGGCTCCGATTGCACGGGGTTTGTGCGGTGCCGGTGCCGAGGCAGGTATGAACAGCCTCGCCTGCTCCTCCTTGAGGGCTGTTGCACCCACAAATACCCCGCCTCCTCTCTCAACCCTCCTCCAGAGCCGTTTAGGCCACAGGCAGCAGCTGCTGCGATGGGAAGGGTGTGGTTCAGATCAGATTCCCCGGGTCTCGGCTGCAAAAGTTCTGCTGTGACCACTTCTGGGCTCGGTGGTGACAATAAGAGAGATTTGCTCCCAGAACGAAATGCAGAAAGACCAACGCACCGGCTGATTGTGTAACTGTTTCATAACTTTCTGCCTCATTGCGCACTCCCTCACATCCCTGCAAACACACACAAGCAACTTGTTGCATGAAACTCTCTGGCTTAGATAGGCACAGCAGGAGCAAGATGAATATTGCAATACATTTTCACATGAGTGTCGCTGTTGCTGTCACAGAACTGTAAAGTTGGAAGGTGCCGTCAAATGTCATCTCGTACGACCCCCTACAGACAGCCACCCAACCAACCCTTGTTTCGAAAACTCCAATAGAGGAGAATTCGCCACCTTTCCAGGGAGTCCGCTCCACTATCAAACAGCTCTTAACATCAGAGAAGTTCCTCCTAATGTTTAGTCTGAATCTCCTTTCTTGCAATTTGATATTTGAAGATGGCTATCCTAGGGTTGAAGGGACACGGGTGGTGCTGTGGGTTAAACCACAGAGCCTAGGACTTGCCGATCAGAAGGTCGGCAGTTCGAATCCCCGCGATGGGGTGAGCGCCCGTTGCTCGGTCCCTGCTCCTGCCAACCTAGCAGTTCGAAAGCACGTAAAGTGCAAGTAGATCAATAGGTACGGCTCCGGCGGGAAGGTAAACGGCATTTCCATGCGCTGCTCTGGTTTGCCAGAAGCGGCTTAGTCATGCTGGCCACATGACCCGGAAGCTGTATGCCGGCTCCCTCGGCCAGTAAAGTGAGATGAGCGCCACAACCCCAGAGTCGGCCGCGACTGGACCTAATGGTCAGGGGTCCCTTTACCTTTACTTTATCCTAGGGTTGTCTTTGTCCACAGGGTTTTCTTGGCAGGGATACTGGAGTGGCTTGCCGGTTCCTGCTCCAGGTGGATCACGTTTGGTCAAAACTCTCCACTATGACCTGTCCATCTTGGGTGGCCCTGCACGGCATAGCTCATAGCTTCTCTGAGTTATTCAAGCCCCTTCACCACGGCAAGGTAGTGATCCGTGAAGTGAGAGCTGGACCATAAAGAAGGCTGATCGCCAAAGAATGGATGCTTTTGAATTCTGGTGCTGGAGGAGACTCTTGAGAGTCCCATGGACTGCATGAAGATCAAACCTCTCCATTCTGAAGGAAATCAGCCCTGAGTGCTCACTGGAAGGACAGATCCTGAAGCTGAGGCTCCAATACTTTGGCCACCTCATGAGAAGAGAAGACTCCCTGGAAAAGACCCTGATGTTGGGAAAGATGGAGGCACAAGGAGAAGGGGACGTCAGAGGACGAGATGGTTGGACAGTGTTCTCGAAGCTACCAGCATGAGTTTGACGAAACTGCGGGAGGCAGTGGAGGACAGAAGTGCCTGGCGTGCTCTGGTCCAGGGGGTCACGAAGAGTTGGACACGACTAAACAACTAAACAACAAACTGGACACAGGACTCCAGGTGGTATATCACCAAGACAGAAGAATAAAGTGCTACTATGGCTTCCCTCGATCTGGATAGTAGAATTTTCCCTATTATTATCAATATATATATTCCCTGCCCTTTGTCAGCACGTCTCAACGCAGGTGGCAGCAATTTAAACCTTCAAAACGAAATACAGTTAAAACAGATTGCAGTGACAGGAATAGGGTGGTCCCTGGAAACACAGGTGCTCTCAGGTGTCAAAGGCCCAGGTGTAAAGAGGGGAATCTTCAGCATTTGATGGAGGATGTGAGGGGAGGTGCCAGGCATACATCTATGGGGAGGGAGTTCTGCAGTTTAGGGGCCAACACAGAGAAGTCCCTCTCCCAGGCCACATTCCCAAACCCTGAACTTCTGAGGGAGGTGAAACAACCAAAAGGGCCCCCCTCTGCTGATATGTGTGTGTGTGTGTGTGTGTGCGCGTGTGTGTGTGTGTGTTTTAACTTATCATTTTCAACAATTATTAAACACACTTTTATATCTTATACAATCTTTTTGACTTCCATCAATCACATCTGAACATTTTCCAATCTTTTCACTTAATTTACATTTCTTACTTTCACTATTACATTTAAATACCATAACTAATGTCTCTCTTCTTTCTCTTCTTTGCAATATTTCACATATTTCTCCTTACAAAACTTCTTACAGTCCTACTAGCGTAATTTGCTGATTACAGTTGCTCTTCAAATAGTTCGTATATTTCTTCCAATCTTCTGTAAATCTCTGGTCCTGCAGGTTTCGAATCCTTCCTGTCATTTTATCCTATTCTGCATAGTCCATTAATTTTGTCTGCCATTCTTCTTTCGTCGGTACCCCTCTGCTGATCTTAACACCCAGCAAGTCCTGTTGGGAAGGACATGGCTTTTCAGGTATTGATCTGTGGTTTTCTTTCTTAATGTTAACAGGATATTAATTCCTCCCTCACCCCCCATCTAGTTCAGCGTCCTCTTTTCACAAGCCAGCTATGGGGCCTTAATGGGAAATCCGCAAGCAGGAACTGAATGCAAGAGCCTTCAGCCCTCCGGTGGTTTCCAGCAACTGGCCCAGCCCAAACGTTTCCTCATTCAAGACCTCCTTTATAAAATACCGTATTTTTCGCTCTATAAGACGCACCAGACCACAAGACGCACCTAGTTTTTGAAGGGGGAAAACAAGAAAAAAAATATTCTGAATCTCAGAAGCCAGAACAGCAAGAGGGATCGCTGTGCAGTGAAAGCAGCGATCCCTCTTGCTGTTCTGGCTTCTGGGATAGCTGCGCAGCCTGCATTCGCTCCATAAGACGCACACACATTTCCCCTTACTTTTTAGGAGGGAAAAAGTGAGTCTTATAGAGCAAAAAATACGGTAATAAACCAGACTCATGCCTCTCTCGTGCCTTCCTTCCTCCCCTGCTTTCCAAACCACGGTTTGTCACAAGTTTCCCGAAGAAGCAGCTTGCGAACTGCCAGATGCAATGCCCTATATCTGCCTCACGTTGTGGCCTTGTGGGGTTTTGTTTCCTGTTCCCACCCCCCATCCCACCCCACTGCAGTCTCAGGCAGGCAGCAATACAAGAGGGCAAATCAGACCCCTAGATTGGGCTGTGTGGGCCTTGGTAAGCCACACACACTGTTGTTGTTGTTGTTGTTGTTGTTGTATGTTCTAGTTATCTCCTGCTTGGACTACTGCAATGCTCTCTATGTGGGGCTACCTTTGAAGGTGACCCGGAAACTGCAATTAATCCAGAATGCGGCAGCTAGACTGGTGACTGGGAGCGGCCGCCAAGACCACATAACACCAGTCCTGAAAGATCTTCATTGGCTACCAGTATGTTTTCAAGCAATTCAAAGTGTTGGTGCTGACCTTCAAAGCCCTAAACGGCCTTGGCCCAGTATACCTGAAGGAGCGTCTCCACCCCCATCGTTCAGCCCGGACACTGAGATCCAGCTCCGAGGGCCTTCTGGTGGTTCCCTCCCTGCGAGAAGTGAGGTTACAGGGAACCAGGCAGAGGGCCTTCTCGGTAGTGGCGCCTAAAATGATGTGTAAACATTTTCAGAGACGCCGTTGATGGAATCTTTCCAGGAATTGGAGATGGTGTTTATAAGTGGTCCATGTTCCACAAGCATATACGGTAGTAAGGTTGGTAGTACAATAGCTTTGAAAATGAGCATTTTGGTTTCCCTGCGAATGTCCCGGTCCTCAAACACTCTGCACTTCATTTGGGAGAAAGCCGCACTCGCAGAGCTCAGGTGATGCTGGATTTTGGCATCAATGTTGGCCATTGTGGAAAGATAACTTGGCCTCAGTACATACGCTTTCTCGGGCTACTGTACGTTCAGCAAACTGAGCATACCCCAAGAGTCCCTGCTCTGGGTTCATTTGCCAGGAATGGGAGACATTTCTCTCTCTATACCCAAATTTTAAGCAATTTGGAAAACACGAGAAAGAGCCATGTAGTCAGAGGGGGAGTAGTGGCGCCACCTGGTGGCTATGGAGGGTGATGTAGCAGGCGAGTTCCTGCTCAGTTTCTGCGGGTGGAGGGAAAGCTTGTCTGTCAAGGTAGCCTAGACGACTCCTTGGGATACAGGCAACTCCCCATTTTCATCTGTTGGAGGCATGCTGCAAACCTGGAAGTGGCATGAAAGGGGGGGAAACAGCCCTAAAAGAACGCAAAAATGGTGTGAAAATAGTGTCTAGCAATCCCACAAGTGCAACCCCAGGAGTCTTTGCACCAACCTTTGAGACCAGTGAAGAGTTGGGAATTTGAGCAAGGAGGATGAGAGACTGTGGTGGAGTTTGGTGGCTTTTTGGTTATTTGAATGGTGTTCTCAATATACACCATTTCACATAAACATGCGGTGCCTCAGATCACAACCCGTGCCTAAATGGGGAGTTGCCTGCCCAGTCGTACCTTGGATCTTGAACATCTTGGATCCCAAACAAATTGGCTCTGAATGATCAAAACCTGGAAGTGATTGTTCCGCTTTGTGAACAATTTTTGGAAGTCAAACATCCGACGGAGCTTCCGATTGGCTGCAGGAGCTTCCTGCAGCCAATCAGAAGCTGCGCTTTGGTTTCCGAACATTTTGGATGTCGAACGAACTTCCGGAATGGATGCGTTCGACTTCCAAGGTACGACTGTACTTGTTTCCCACAAGTGTGGAACCATTCAGACATGCATTCCCATAAAGGTAAAGGGTAAAGGGACCCCTGACCATTAGGTCCAGTCGCGGACGACTCTGGGGTTGCGGCACTCATCTCACTTTACTGGCCGAGGGAGCCGGCGTACAGCTTCCGGGTCATGTGGCCAGCATGACCAAGCCACTTCTGGTGAACCAGAGCAGCGCACAGAAACGCCATTTACCTTCCCACCAGAGTGGTACCTATTTATCTACTTGCACTTTGATGTGCTTTTGAACTGCTAGGTTGGCAGGAGCTGGGACTGAGCAATGGGAGCTCACCCCGTCACGGGGATTCCTAGGCTCTGTGGTTTAACCCACAGCGCCACCCGCATACCTGCTTTCTAATCAGGTCTGCGAGGTCAATTTGTTTTTTTCCTAAGTTGCCTCAGACCATGGATGGATGAACTATCCCTGTAATGACAATCCTAGCCAGGTGTCCTCCATATATTTCAGACTAAGGCTCTGTCTGGTGCTGGTGGGAGTTGTATTCCAGCAAACTTGGAGGGGCACCAGGTTGGGAAAGGTTGCTGTGATTCATGTGTGGCCTGGCTCACTCAACCCAACCTAGCTGTTCTGCTGCCTCCCACAGCACGATTTCATCTTAACTACTCCTGCTCCTAATCGTTAATTAGGGCGCTGAGCCCTATTCCCACACACGGCTTGGTTTTGATTCATCCAAAGCTCATGTGACTAGGAGTGCCTCGATTTCTCTGTCAACACAGGGAGTGACAAAGAATGGAAATGGCCTCTGTGAACCCAGGGTATATGTATATGTATATTAACTTATGGTCTCTGTGTGTGGTTTGGGAGCTGCATGGTCAGGGAAAAAACAATACTGTCCAGGGTTATAAAGACTGCGGAGAGAATAACTGGGTGCACTCTTCCCACCTTGGATCAAATCTACGCTTCCAGGTGCCATAAGAAAGCTGTAGAGATAGTGCGCACCCCAGAAATGATCTCTTTCAGCTTCTGCCTTCTGGAAGAAGGGACAGGGTTATAAAGACTAGGACTAGCCGCCTGAGAAACAGTTTTTATCCAAATGCGATTTTGGTTTTAAGCGCAGGAGTATATTGTATTTAATTATGGGGTATCAGAGTTTTTAGGGGGTTAACCAGGCTGGGATATCTGGGATAGCAGGCTTGTTGGTTTTTGAATGTCTGGTGTAGATTTTTTCAATTTCGTTGTTCTGTATGGGACAATGACAATAAAGATGGGACAATGACAATAAAGATTATCGTATCGTAAGATGCAAATCCTTCACTTACAGGTTAATGGTTAAGTATTATATTGACTTTTTCTAAAGAAGAGGAAACAATGACAAGCTTCTCTTAAAATGCATGGGGCTGTTTGGCTTTAAATCTGAAATGTGTCCTGGACTCTATACAACTGGGCCCTGAAATCACGACGGCAATCTCAGCCCTGCCCCTTTGAAATGCCTCACCCCGATCCGAAAAGATGCACCTCATTTGGATTCAGTAGGCAGAGGACTGTGTTTGTACACTTATTTTATTTATTGAGTCACATATCATAGAATCATAGATCAGAGTTGGAAGGGACCTTGCGGATCATCTAGACCAACCCGCCGCAGATACAGGAATATGCAGCTGTCCCTTATGGGGAATCGAACCTGCGACCTTGGCGTTATCAGCACCATGCTCTAACCAACTGAGCTATTTGAAGAGCCTGTGAAAGTTAACATTGAGGCCAACTGATTGTACGTTAAGAACATAAGAAGAGCCTTGTGGGATCAGGCTGATGCCCCAGTTTGGTCCAGCAACCTATTCTCACAGGAGCCACCCAGAGGCCTCTGGAAAACCCGAAAGCAGGATTCGAACACAATAAAGCCACTTCCGACCTAGAAAGGAGGTGGTGTTGCAGGTTTCACGCCCCCACCATGTGCGCAGGGGCTGGCTCTCAGCCTCCGCACGATTGAGGGAATCCTCGGCCGCGTCATCCCTTGGCCAGCCAATCGGCTGGCCTAGGGGGTGTGGCTTGCGCTATTTAATGCAGGCGCGGCCGGGGATCTCCCTCTTTTGCCGCTCAGCTGCCTCCGGGGAGGTGGGAACTCACCACGCAATACTCTCCCCTCCTGTGGTTTCCAGCAACTGGTATTCAGAAGAGTTACTGTGGAAGCAGAGCATAGCCATCGTGGCCAGTAGTCAGGTGCCTGAAAATCTGAGAGGAAAGTGAGTGTGCTGCTCTGGTTCATAGCTGTCAACTTGCAGATTTGAAAAGAAGGGACCAGCAGCCTCGAAAATAAGGGATCAGCAGCCAAAATAAGGGATTTCGCTATTGTAAAGAGTTACATACATTGGTAGGATTGACAGATGCTGTCAATCCAGAATGAGGCAGTTGCGGCGCCACGGCAGCCGCTGTAGCGCCGCCCCTCTGCGTCCCTCCCCCTCCCTCAGCTGCCACCACTGCTGCCGCCTCCGGGCTCGTGGGCGGCGTGGGCAAGAGTCTCTCTCCCTCCCCCCCCCTTGGGCAGGGAAGGGCTGATGGAACTCCTCGCGCCAGGACGATGGCGCCAGTGCTCTCTCTCGCGTGCGCGGCGGAGGACCCCAAGCCGCTGCTTCCCTCCCGAGCCGGGCGAGCATGAAACCCGGGAAATTTAAGGGACATCATCAATAAGGGACAGCAGCGGGACACGGCGCTGGGATAAGGGAGTTTCCCGCCAAATAAGGGACGGTTGACAGCTATGCTCTGGTGGACTGTATTACAACAGGGGTTGGCAACCTAAGGCCCCTGGGCCACGAGCAGCCCATGGGGGTCGCTTAACTGGCCCATGGACCCCTGCCGCACTGGAAGGAGCGCCGGAAATCGTGTTTGCACATGCGCACGTGCACTCCGGCCCACTACGGCATCTGCGGGACCGTGAATAGGCCCAAGCCACAAAAACTTTGCCGACTCCTGGTCTACAATGACTTCCCATTGATGGGCCTTCTTCCTACAGTCGTTTAAGCATTCACAGCCAGGACAACTATCCCCAACTCATGGCAGAATCGGCTCGGCTCAGTTCGGCATTTAACAACTTTCTTGGAGGACTTCTGGGGTAAAGCTCATCTTCTGTCTGAAAGTTCCCTCCTAAGTTATGATGCTGGAACAGACATGAATGTGCCTTTTTGTATTGTCTCCACTAAGAATTGTAGTTCCCGGCATCAGGCACAGGACAAAGCCCCTTGCACATTTTAAGTGCCCCTCCCCTCCAAACTGTCGGGACGCGGGTGGCGCTGTGGGTTAAACCACAGAGCCTAGGACTTGCTGATCAGAAGGTTGGCGGTTCGAATCCCCGCGATGGGGTGAACTCCCGCTGCTCGGTCCCTGCTCCTGCCAACCTAGCAGTTCGAAAGCACGTTCAAGTGCAAGTAGATAAATAGGTACCACTCCAGCGGGAAGGTAAACGGCGTTTCTGTGCGCTGCTCTGGTTCTCCAGAAGTGGCTTAGTCATGCTGGCCACATGACCCGGAAGCTGTATGCTGGCTCCCTCGGCCAATAAAGCAAGGTGAGCGCCGCAACCCCAGAGTCGGTCACGACTGGACCTAATGGTCAGTGTGCGAGAAGTGAGGTTGCAGGGAACCAGGCAGAGGGCCTTCTTGGTGGTGGCGCCCACCCTGTGGAACGCCCTCTCTTCAGATGCCAAAGAGATCACTATTTGGTCAGTTACCTTGGAATAGGTAAAGAGGGTTTTCTAGACATGAACAGGGAGCAGTAGGCACATTGGTAGCAAGCAATCGATTGAATAGAGAGGGCACTCTATGATCACTTGCAAGCAATCCTATAAATGTAAAGATTGCAAGTTCCATTAGATTTATGGGGTGTGGATGCAGCCTTAGTTCACAGAATCAACAAGAGGGTCTCAACGAAAATTACCGTTAAAAAAAGTCTGAAGGTGCCTTTCAGTTTATGTAACTTCA
Source organism: Podarcis pityusensis (assembly GCF_964106645.2). Lineage (NCBI taxonomy): Eukaryota > Metazoa > Chordata > Lepidosauria > Squamata > Lacertidae > Podarcis > Podarcis pityusensis. The sequence continues at coordinate 50,635,245 of NC_138038.1, read as the reverse complement.
CATTAGCCAGAGAGGAGTTCGGTGGGGGGAAAAATCTTAAACACTGACGAACATCTACATGCCTAGTGCACTACATACAGAAGACAGGGGATCTTGCAGTGTCTCGTTTTACATTCTGAGCCGGAGAAGAACTTTTGAGAGGAATCAACTCTTAATATAGCTTAGCGTTGTTACAAGACGGACCGACTTTGTAACGCAGGTCAGGCTGACATTGCTAACCACGCCCGAGACCTAAATCGAGATGCTGTTCTCGATCTGAGGCGGGTTCAAGTAGTTGTAGGGGAGGGGTAACGACTTGTTCCTCTCGTTGATTTCCTCAGAAATCTTAGCCAGGTTGTTCTGGAAGTCCACAATGAGCCGCTTTGGCTCGTCCTCAGTGAAATGTTCATCGGGATAGTGGCCCAAAGGTCTCTGGAAAAGATTCGGGAGAAATCAGTGGTGAAGACCGTGCCTCAAACTCCCATTTAAGTTGCAGTGAACTTTTCACATTCGTAATCCTAAAACACAAATGTAAAACTCCTTGGACACCCCCACATTTGGAAATATTCACAACAAAGTCAAGTTTTTGTCCTCGTCTGGTTTTTTAATGGTAATACTAGGCGAAATGTAGACTGCTGGAATGCAGGGATGTTGAGCTGGTGGTTCATCGGATATTGCTTGACTACAACTCCCATCATCCATGATCACTGCCTATGCTGGTTGGGAGCTGATGGAAGTTGGAGTTTAACAACATCTGGAGGGCCACAGGTTTCCCTCCTGTACTTAAATGCAGTCCCCCAATGTAAGCTAATAAGAAATATATAGATTTGTGTCTTTGAGTTAATGATTTGAGTGTTTTATGACTTCGTAAGATCTGAAAGTTATCAATCCTATTATTCAAATTTGTAAGGGACCTTAATTTAAAGCAATCATCAGACATACTGTTGAAACCCTTATTCTCCCCAAAATAATTCATTTTAATTAACAATTGTATAATGATTGTGGGGAAAATAAGAGTTTCGATAGTATTGCCTGATATTATTCTTCACGGAGTTTTGAAACAGGCATTTTAATGTTTGTGGTTCTCATCCATTTTTTCTCTTGTGTACCTTTTCTTTGTGGGATTTATTAGAATCCAAAGAAGAAATTGTTTTTTAGACTAATAATTTTGCAAAAATTCCATTTTGAGGCTGAAATTCAAGAGTTTAGATATAAACATGGAGCGCTAAGGGCAGATCCACAACATATACCTTGGAAGTCAAACAGCTTAGTTCTCGAACATTTTGGCTCCCGGACGTCGCAAACCTGGAAGTGAGTGTTCTGGTCTGTGAACTATTTTTGGAAGCCAAATGTCCGATGGGGCTTCTGCGGCTTCCGATTGGCTGCAGGAGCTTCCTGCAGCCAATCAGAAGCTGCGCTTTGGTTTCCGAATATTTTGTAAGTTGAACGGACTTCCGGAACGGATTCCATTCAACTTCCAAGGTACGACTGTATTCAGAACACATTTGACTAACATTTAAAGCATATGACTTCCCTCAAATAATCTTGGGAAATGGAGCTTTCCCCTCACAGATCTACAATTCCCAGCACCCTTAACAAACTACAGTTTTCTGTATCATCTGGGGGAAGTCATGTGCTTTAAAGGTGCATTGAATGTGCTGTCAATATATGGTGTGTATCTGGCCCTAAGTTTCTTTTTATTATCATTATTATTAAGTTTTTATTATCATGAAAAAACACAAACAAAACAAAAAACTACAAATACATAATCTTACAATTACAAATTTACCAATTCAAAACCTGTATTCATCAAATAATAAAAATTATACACCTGTGTGGCTTCCCTCCACCTCAACTTTACATCCTTAAAACAATAATGTCTGTTTTACATTGTGTCTTCATACTAATCATTATCTATCCATTGTTAATTTTGTTTTAGATTGATTCGTCTTTACATACTTAATCTAGGCATATCAACACATTACCTTTGGAGCAGTGTTTTTTCATATAATCCTCAAAACATTGCCATACCTTCCTCAAATTCTGGTTACGGCTGCTGTTAATTTGGCCAATCCTATAAAATCACTTAATTTGTTTATCCAATCCTCCTTTGTGGGGGACAGCCCACAAGATAAGAAAAGGTTATTTTTATACGCCACGGCCGCAGCTAGAATATTGCTGGCAAGGAACTGGAAGGGAGATCTGGCCCTAAGTTTCTTGACACAGAAAATCTTGTACCTAACCGAGTCCTTCCTTCCCTCCAAATCCTTACCGTATCTCCTGCCTCGTTGCTTAGCAACCAGAGGGAGCAGAGGGCGATGCAGGTGGTGTTGACCTTAGGGAGGGTCTCCAAGACGGTCTCCAAGGTCTCTGTGCCCTTCTTGGTGGGTGGGGGTCTTCTCATGGAGGGCGGGCTGTTGGGGATCCATGCGCCATAGTCATACTGTGGGCAAGCAAAGGACCAAGTTAAATCAGGGCTACCAGACGTCCCCGTTTCCCGGGGACAGTCCCCGGATTCGCGAATAAGTCCCTGGACAAATTCCGTCCCTGGAATGTCCCCGGATTTCATCTACAGTGGTAAAGGTAAAGGGACCCCTGACCATTAGGTCCAGTCGTGGCTGACTCTGGGGTTGCGGTGCTCATCTCGCTTTATTGGCCGAGGGAGCCGGCATACAGCTTCCGGGTCATGTGGCCAGCAGGACTGAGCCGCTTCTGGTGAACCAGAGCAGCGCACGGAAACGCCGTGTACCTTCCCGCCGGAGTGGTGCCTATTTATCTACTTGCACTTTGGCGTGCTTTCGAATGCAGATGCAGCTTCCGGGCTGCCTCCGCCTTCCCTGACTCCAGCAACTAAGCTGTGAAGGGAGGCTTCATGCTGCCTATCGGAGCAGCCTCTCAACTCCTACTTGCGTGCAAGCAGGAGAGAGGCGGGGATCTCTCAGCTGTGAAGGGAGGCTTCACGCTGCCTATCAGAGCTTGCGTGCAAGCAGGAGGGGGCAGGGATCTCTCAGTTAGGCAACGGGAAGCCTCCCTTCCCAGCTGAGGGATCCCCGCCCTCTCCTGCTTGCACGCAAGTAGGAGTTGAGATGGGGCTGCTCCAAAAGGCTGTGTGAAGCCTCCCTTCCCAGCTGATGTTATAGGAATTCTAAGATCTTATATATAAAATAGGGACGCGGGTGGCGCTGTGGGTTAAACCACAGAGCCTAGGGCTTGCCGATCAGAAGGTTGGCGGTTCGAATCCCCGCGACAGGGTGAGCTCCTGTTGTTCGGTCCCTACTCCTGCCAACCTAGCAGTTCGAAAGCACGTCAAATGCAAGTAGATAAATAGGTACTGCTCCGGCGGGAAGGTAAACGGCGTTTCCGTGCACTGCTCTGGTTCGCCAGAAGCGACTTAGTCATGCTGGCCACATGACCCAGAAGCTGTACGCCGGCTCCCTTAGCCAATAAAATGAGATGAGCGCCGCAACCCCGGAGTCGGCCACGACTGGACCCAATGGTCAGGGGTCCCTTTACCTTTACCTTTATATATATATAATAAATGTTCATAAATGTACAAGGCTAACACATACATAAGTATATAAACCATGTGTCTGAAATGGTATCCTGAAGCCATTTTGACTCTCCCAAATTGACCTCAAATATTTCCTTGCAAGGAGGAAGGAAATGGGAAAAGCTTTCCAATTGTTTTTGGACTGTAGGGGCTTACACGTCCCTTTTCAAATACAGCCTGGCAAGTATCTGTTAAGCTGAGCACACTATCAATATGTGTAGGTGTTATGTACTCAGCTTGGATCCTACAACAATAGGCAAGTAGGATCCTAGAATGCAACAACTGATTGGCTTGCAGGAAAAGACCAATCAGGCTCCAGGAGGGAAGCAGAATCAGCCAATCAGAAGGGACTCATTGTGTGAATAATGTACATAAAAGCCTGAGGTTTGGGGGGCAATTCAATCACTGTTTACAAGCTGCAAGAAAGAGCATGAAATCACTACAGGACTCCGAGTATATTTCAGTAAGAGATTCCGGAACTAAGTATTTACCATCTCAAAGGAATGGTCAAGCTACCCAGAAAAGGCAATCAGATAAGGCATGATCAGGTATCGTGGCAGACAGGAGAGAAGCAACACACTCCAATTTCTGCTGGGGACCACCTCCTTCTGTGATGTATGTATGATGTTTTGGGGGGTGGTCTTGTGCTACAGGGTGGGCAATTTCAAAAGTCTATATAAGGGCTTGCACACCAGTGTTCTGGGTTCCTCTCCTCCCTCCCTGCGTGGGGTCCGTGGGGACAATTCCTTGAATAAAGATCAGGCTTACTAGCTGCTTTGCTTCTCAATATTCTCTGGTTGGCTTCTGTTATTTTCTCCTACCAAAAGAGAACCTACATAAGGACTCTCTATGGGCTCTTGGGTACCCCATAAGGGAAAAGGAGAAGTTTCTTCTTATAACAAATTATAATACGTATTTCAAGAGACAAAAGGAATCTTCTGCATTTTCCCAGGAAGAGGCCAAATCTATGCTTTGCTGCTCAAGAGGGGAGTCAGTTGCATGGATGAGGACAGGAAGGTACCGTATTTTTCGCTCTATAAGACGCACTTTCCCCCTCCTAAAAAGTAAGGGGAAATGTGTGTGCGTCTTATGGAGTGAATGTAGGCTGTGCAGCTATCGCTGAAGCCAGCACAGCAAGAGGGAGAGCTGCGCAGTGACTCTTGTTGTGAAGCCTTAGCCTGATCCTCGCTCCTCCTTCCTCTTCAACAACATTTGATTCAGAATATTTTTTCTCTTGTTTTCCTCCTCTAAATCTAGGTGCGTCTTATGGTCAAGTGCGTCTTATAGAGCGAAAAATGCGGCACATGTGGCCTCTCACCTGGCCAGAGTTGACAGCAGCGTGTTGCGCTGAGCAGGTGAAGATCACCATTGTCAAGAACTTGGTCAGCTCCTCCATGGTCTCCAGAGACGAGGGGGCACCGGACGTCTTCCTGTTCTTGAAGGCTTCCTTGAAGATCTCTCGGATCCAGGCCTGGAGTTCCGGGTCGCTCTGGACGCGGTCGTCACTCTTGTAGTAGAACCGGACGAGGCTGGCCACGAACCTGGGACATGAAGAAAGAAGAAGAAGAAGAGTTTGGATTCGATATCCCGCTTTATCACTACCCGAAGTAGTCTCAAAGCAGCTAACATTCTCCTTTCCCTTCCTCCCCCACAACAAACAGTGGGGCTAAGAGACTTCAAAGAAGTGTGAATAGCCCAAGGTCACCCAGCAGCTGCATATGAAGGAGCGGAGACGTGAACCCGGTTCCCCAGATTACGAGTGCACCGCTCTTAACCACTACACCACACTGGCTCCAAAGTGCATACTGGGAGGCCTTGCCAGGCATTGATCCAAGATGGCAGCTGCCCCACCCCCCAACCAGGTTCCCTCTAGATCAGCAGTTCTCAACCTGTGGGTCCCATCATCCCTGAGTCCTGGCCTTGCTAGCTAGGGGTGATGGGAGTTGTAGTTCAACAACACCTGGGGACCCACAGGTTGAGAAAGGCTGCTCTAGGTGTTTACGGCTCCCATCAGGAAGGCCTGGCGGCGTCACCTCTCTATGGCGGCCCATATCTTCAGCCCATCGTCCCGGTAGTGGTAGTTTGCGATGGAGGCGACCCCGCGGGCCTCAATGTCGTCGGGGAGGCAGAGGGAGGCGTAAGCCATGCTGTAGGTTCCTTTCCCCACAATGGGCACGATTCCTTTGTAGCCTGCTGAGGTAGCCTGGGGGTAGGGGAAACAGTCAGACGTGAGTACTTGAAGGGTGGGACAGGACAGGGGAAAAAGGCGTTATTATCTTCAAGCTCCCTGCTTTGCGAGAAAACCAGGTCATTACAGTCATAACTCATGTTATGTCCGCTTCATGTTACGTTCTTTCAGGTTACGTCCCGCGGCAACCCGGGAGTACCGGAAAGGGTTACTTCCGGTTTTCGCTGCTCGAGCATGCGCAGAAGCACAAAATGACGTCACACGCATGCACAGAAGCAGCGAATTGCAACCCGCGCGTACGCAGATGCGCCGCTGCGGATTGCGCTCTTTTCATGTTGCGAACGGGCCTCCGGAACGGATCCCGTTCGCAACCAGAGGTACCACTGTATATTTCGTTCCATTTCCAAATTGTGTGCTGTTTTTCTAAATGACTATATTGAAGGAGAAGGGTTGTCGGGTTCAGCCTTAGTAGGCAGGTGAAATAAGTTCCACAGCGAAATATATTTGCAAGTAAGCCTTTCTCATTCTAAAGATAAAACGTGGAATATTTTATCTATATCGGTATTCCGAATTGCGGGCACCGACGGATTTAGATGGGAGGCTGGGGTGAGGGGACGTGGGGACCAGACATTAAAAGGGTGGAAATTAGCACACTGATTTTGGGTTCTTTGTTGCACTTTTTCACTCCTTTTGGATCCAAGGATCATAGATGTAAGAGGATGGTGATGAGAGGGTGAGGCAAATTTTTATATTATATGATGTTGTTGCTACAAAGTTCTCAGCCATGGGCGATGCTGGATTCTGGTGTGACACATTTAGGTGCATGAGATTTAAGATCCCATGTTCAAAAATGTCCAAGTTGGAGAACAACTTGAGATACATTTCCAAATTTGACCCTTTGGGCGCAGATTTCAAAGAAAAGCTGCCAAACTGCAGACAGCATTTTCTGCATGGACATCTATCCCATCGCTTGCTTATTTGTGCAATTCGGGGGGTGGGGCGGGGGCAGCTAATCTGGCTGTGGGGCAAAAAGCTAAAGCAGAAGGATGCACATTTTCATTTGGGTCTCAAAATCCATCTCTGAGAGCAGGCAGGGGGAGCCACCAAAGGGTCGGAGGAAGGGGGGGCGGCGGTATGCCCTGGGTATCATCACTGGGGGGGGGGTTACATTCGGCATGCCACCCACCCACGACTCCCAAGCCTACCCCAAGACGTCGGGAAAAGGGGCGGAGCTGCGCCGCCTTGCCGGCAGCCTTCCTCCCTTCCCCCTTCGTTTTGAGAGCTCGGGGGAGGCTTGGGAGTCGCAGGCGGGTGGCGCACCATTGCCCCCCGCTCCTTGGGGGGGAAGCCTCCCCCAAGCTGCCAAAAGGAAGAGGGAAGGGAGTGTTAGTTTCTGTTTGCCACTGTGCAGTGCTTTGGAGTCACAAGACTCTGTTTACATTCCAGAGACATTTCCAGGCTGTTGGAAGTCTCACGGAAGACAGGAGACTGTTGTGACGTTACTGGTTTCCTGTTCCTTTGTTGCTCAGTTGCTCTCTGCTCTCACAGAGAGAGGATGATTTCTTTTCTGTCTGCGTAGCTTAGAAAACAAAGCATAGCGATGTAGCCATAAATCTCATCACTTCCGCGTCCTGTTTTGATTCTCTGCGTAATGGGAACGTGCTTGGAGGCCTCATCAAAGGCTCAGGTCATTAATCACGTCGGAGGCGATTCCAGAAGATGAGCTTTATCAGCTCAGCAGAAAGAACGGAGATTCCGACAGGGAGGAAGGCTGTTGGCAAAGCGACGTGGCTCCCTCTTTCCTTGCCCAGGAAGCAGCCTGACATGGGCGCCACGCCCCCTGGGATGCTCGCCATGGTGCCCCCCTGGGATGCTAGCCCCGCCCCATGGCTCCACCCCCAGATGCACATCAGCTAAGCTCCGCCTTTGATGCACCAGACAGACAAGCAAACTTAAAAGGGGGAAAGGGGCCTTCTCTCTTACCAGGTCCATCATCCCGCCTTCCATGATGAGCCTGACCCTGGCCAAAGCGTTGATCTGGAGGGTGTATCGGAAGTGTGGGATCAGGAGCTGCAAGGTGGGAAAGAAAACCTGTTTGTTAAGTTGTGGGTGAACATATCAGACGACACAGCGATTCTTCAAACAGCTCTTGTTTATTCACAGGCCAGAACAGAACTGAACTGGAGGCTTCAGCCAGCCTGCTTATATAGAGCTCCACTACAACGTAACAGTAACCATTTTCTGTAACTATCCAATCACTGAACGTCACTTTCAATCCCTTATTTGCATATGTGGACCTGAGTGAAAACTATCTACAGTATCCCCCTGCTGGCCCAGGGTGAGAACTTCAGTACATAACACTGTTGGAATTCTTGGCCTAGAGAGAGAGACTTGGAAGTCACGCAGCCGAACCTCCAGCAAAGGTACTGGATTCTGCTCCCTTTCAGTCCCAAAACCAGGAAACGCGATTGCAAACCTCTCGACAGGTCACAACACAAAAAGGTACTGGGCTGTGCTTGACTCACAAGTAAAACAGGCCCAGCCTCGCAGCAAGCAAGATCCTTTCGCAGGGCACATATTCTTGTCCTTCGCCCTCAGGCAGCGGCACGCCCCTCTACCCTCATCCCGCCGGCACTTTTCAAGATGGAGTTGCTCCCGTTCGACCTTCGGGTTTCTCAGGGGCTGCCACAACGGCAGGAGGGAGGCCCAGCGAAACCTTTTCCTCGCTTCTCCTTGGTTGGCTGTGCGAACCCTAACGTGACCCTCGGGCCGGACGCTGTTCCTTCCCCACCCCCACCCCCTGCCGCCAACGTACCTTGAAGACCGGGTGGCACAATGGCAGATGCCTCAGAGTGCAGATAGCAAAGACTTCGGCCACCAGGTGCGTCTGGAGCAGGTGGGAGATGTTCTGGTGGACGTGGAAGTCGGCGTTGCGGACCCACATCTTAGCCAGGGTCCAGTCCCACACGGAGTCGCTGGGGAGGAAGATGGGGTTGTTGGGGCTTGGAGTTTGTCCCAGCTGAGGGAAAGAAGGAGAGGAGCTGGTGATGGGGTGGTCGGGGTGGCTGAGGAGAGAGGGTGGGGCAACAGGTTGGGAAACGCCCCCCCCCAGCAGGTTTGGGGTTCGAGCCAAAGTGTCTACTTTCTTTGCCTGAGCATGTTGTGTTTGTTTTGGGGGGGAGCCAAACCTCTCCACTGCCAGTAGCCTCAAATACGAAGGAGACTGAGGCCACATCCCTTTCAAGCGCCACGGTACCCCTTTAAACAGCCATGGCTTCCCCCAAAGGATTCTGGGAGCTGTAGTTTGCTAAAGGTGCTGAGAGTGGTTGGGAGACCCCCCCCCCATAAATCCCAAGAGGGATTGGTTGTCAAGCCACTCTGAGAATTGTATCTCCGCGAGGGGAATAGGGGTCTCTTCACAATTCCCAGCACCCTTAACAAACTACAGTGGTACGTCAGGTTACAGACGCTTCAGGTTACAGACTCCGCTAACCCAGAAATAGTACCTTGGGTTAAGAACTTTGCTTCAGGATGAGAACAGAAATCGTGTGGTGGCGGCAGTGGGAGGCCCCATTAGCTAAAGTGGTATCTCAGGTTAAGAAAAGTTTCAGGTTAAGAACGGACCTCCAGAACGAATTAAGTTCTTCACCCGAGGTACCACTGTACAGCTCCCACAATTCTTTAAGGGAAGCCATGGCTGTTTGGTATCATATTGTTTTGGATGCATGCTGTGGATGAGGCCTGAGAGAGAAAGAAAGGTATGCATGAGCAAAAGGAAGAGGAAAGGAGACGTTTTGGGGAGAAGCGTTTCTTCTTGTCTTTGAAAACCTTCCTCTCACCATCTTACTTACTCCATGCGGTTCCTCGGGCTGATGGGGCCAATTTGGCCGCGGGACGCCAGTTGCCAACCTCTACCATAAAGCAAGGGACGCGGTGGCTCTGTGGGTTAAACCACAGAGCCTAGGGCTTGCCGATCAGAAGGTCGGTGGTTCGAATCCCCATGACGGGGTGAGCTCCCGTTGCTCGGTCCCTGCTCCTGCCAACCCAGCAGTTCGAAAGCACGTCAAAGTGCAAGTAGATAAATTGGTACCACTCCGGTGGGAAGGTAAACGGCGTTTCCGTGCGCTGCTCTGGTTCGCCAGAAGCGGCTTAGTCATGCTGGCCACAGGACCCGGAAGCTGTACGCCGGCTCCCTCGGCCAATAAAGTGAGATGAGTGCCACAACCCCAGAGCCGGTCACAACTGGACCTAATGGTCAGGAGTCCCTTTACCCTTTACCTTAGAAAGCAGGTATGGGAATACATGTCTGAATGGTTCCACAGTTGTGGGAAACAAGTACAGTCGTACCTTGGAAATCGAACGAATCCATTCCGGAAGTCCTTTCAACTTCCAAAACGTTCGGAAACCAAAGTGTGGCTTCTGATTGGCTGTAGGAAGCTCCTGCAGCCAATCGGAAGCCCCGGCCAATAAAGCGAGATGAGCGCAACAACCCCAGAGTCGTCCGTGACTGGACATAGAATCATAGAATCATAGAATCATAGAGTTGGAAGAGACCACAAGGGGCATCGAGTCCAACCCCCTGCCAAGCAGGAAACACCATCAGAGCACTCCTGACATATGGTTGTCAAGCCTCTGCTTAAAGACCTCCAAGGGTCCCTCTACCTTTACCCTAAAGCAACAGAAGAGGAGTTGGAAGGCCTGTGGCCAGGTTGCGGCAAGAGAAGTGGGAAGAGCCTTGCGGTGCCAGAGAGTCAGGGAGTGGGCTTCAATGAGCTCAATTCTGACGCCCTGCCGTGCTTACCTGGCTGGCTGCTTACCTGGATAGCTATGGGGAGGAGCTCTCCGGAAGGCGTCTGGTACAGGAGGCAGAGTGGGTCCGCCATGTACTGCCGCTGCCCTTGAATCGTGTTCGTCGGGATGCCCTGCAGGATCTTGTAATCCACGATGTAAATGTTCCCTTTCTTTTAGGGTCAGGGAGGAAGAAAAAACGAGAGCTAGTTTGTGTTGTCGCTGCGCGATGGAAATAAGCTAGCCCAAAGCGGCGTGATAAGAAGGCGAGAAGGTAAGAGTCTAGTCTGGCCCATCTGGTCCTGCAACCTGCTGCCACAGTGGCCTCTTCTGGGAAACCAGAAAGCATTACCTGACCCCAAAAGTGCTTCCCACTTGTGTGGTTTCCAGAAACTGGTGCTCAGAAGCACCACTGCCTCCAGCCACAGAGGGCGCGCATGGCCACGAGGGTCAGTAGCCACTGATGCAGGTAGCCCACATTGTGGGGGGTCAGGTGGGATTGCTATGAGGAATTATGAAAAATGGAGCACGCCATTGTGTCAGCGATGAAAGCGTTGCTTTGACTGGGCTTGAGCCATTTGATATGAGTTCTGATTCAATCCCACAAACCTCTGCCTGTCTGTCCATGTTCTCTACTGTCCATTTTCTACGCCTGACAGGCACGTATAAGCATTCTAAAACACAGACCAGTTGCTTCACCAGGCATCCTGGGCCATAAAGATAGGAGGTAGCTTTGATGTAGTGTTTGTTAGTTTTGTTAATCTAATAATAATAATAATAATAATAATAATAATAATAATAATAATAATTTATTATTTATACCCCGCCCATCTGGCTGGGTTTCCCCAGCCACTCTGGGCGGCTTCCAACAAAACACTAAAATACAATAACCTATTAAACATTAAAAGCTTCCCTAAACAGGGCTGCCTTCAGATGTCTTCTAAAAGTTTGGTAGTTATTCTTCTCTTTGACATCTGGTGGGAGGGCGTTTCACAGGGCGGGCGCCACTACCGAGAAGGCCTTCTGCCTGGTTCCCTGTAACTTGGCTTCTCGCAGGGAGGGAACCGCCAGAAGGCCCCCGGCACTGGACCTCAGTGTCCGGGCAGAACGATGGAGGTGGAGACGCTCCTTCAGGTATACTGGACTGAGGCCGTTTAATCTTAGGGCCAGGAAGAGAGTTCAGGAAGAGAGTTCACAAGGAGATGGTAAATACTACCTGTCCTTCCCTTCCTGTTACTGCCTGTTTATGACCTCTGGGCTTTGCTAAATGCATTCCTCCTTGATTCCTGTTTTATTTAGCCTAAAATATGTATGCATGCTCAAAGTAGTCTTTGTAGTTGAAAGGATTTCTCTGATCTAACTTTGTACCCACGTGGTAGGTTTTTTTGAAATGCTCAGAGGACATCTGATTGGTTCTTACAAGCTCTGTGTTAAAAGCTCTTTTGTTAATAAAAGGGACCTGGGCCAGGGTGTGACAGATTATTATTGGAACTTCCTCCCAGAGTCTTGCTGGCCAAGCCTCGTGTGTATTTTATTAATCAGGGTCCAATCCTTCCTTGCCTTCGGAACGCAACACACATCCCTTTGGATGGGAGAAGTTTTCTCTGACTGCTAAGATGCAGACAGCTTTGGCAGGTGGGACATCCCAGCCGCCTCTTGAGACAAGTTTGGAGCTTATTGTGCTGTGGAAATACGCAGCGGCTATTTACTCGGAAAAGCAAGGAATGAAAGAATTGAGTCACCTGGATTTCTTCCTGCAGGGTGGTGGATGCTCCAAGAGTCACGGCAACCATCTCCTGGGTCACGGGGAAATTGCTTGGGATCTGGGTGCATTTCTTGATCACCACAGGGTTGACGCCGTTGAGATACTGGGAGCCGAAGAAAGCGTCTTCTTGCCAGTGATCGGCAACGTACTCTGGGGACGTAGAGAAACTTCTTAAAAGACATGTCTCTCCAAGTCTGGGGAAGTGCCGTTTAGAAAGCCACTTCCGCCCTGCAAAGGAGGTGGTGTTGCGGGCTTCATGCCCTCACCACGCGCCCGGCGGCTGGTGCTCAGCCTCTGCGCGATTGAGGGAATCCCCGGCCGCGTCATCCCCTGGACAGCCAATCGGCTGGCTCTGGGGGCGTGGCCTGCTCTATTTAACGCAGGAGCAGCCGGGGATCTCCCTCTTTTGCTGCCTCCAGCTGCTCCTGTTTCCCACCCTCCCGCCCTTTAAGGTTTTCGTCCTTGAGCTTGCTATGGACCTCGGTTGGTCGCCGTTGAGGGGCCTGGTAGGAATTTTTTCCACTTGGCAACATAGCTGTCAACTTACAAATTTGAAAATAAGGGACCAGCAGCCTCAAAAATAAGGGATCAGCAGCCAAAATTAAAGGGAAGTTCTCTTTCTGCACATAACTGTGGCATTATGGGAAGTCTTGCTATGGGAAGTATTGCATCTTTTCTCTGGCATTCTGGGAAGTCCCGCTTATAATCTTTCCTCTGCTTCTGTACACACTGTACAAACCTGTTCTAAATACCAAGACATTCCCTCATTGTTCAGGGATTGTCAAGGGATTTTCCAAGGGGCACAGGTATGTTCAACTTCTGAGCCCCTCCGAGTAAAGGCAGAAAGCCCAGCCAGCAGCCAAAGGAAGCCTCAAGCGGTGGTTCCCACAGCGCAGCAACCCGGCAAAGAGGATGCAGCAAGGGAAACCACAGCCCCCTCTCTGCTGGGAAGCGCTGAGCAAAGGCGAGTCCCCAGGCAACGCAGCCGATTTGATCGGCACAAGGCTTGCAAGCTCCACCCCCAGTCGTTCTTAGACTCCTTATTGGCTGAGCAACGTAGCCGAGCAACGCAGCTGGAGCCTCCCTCCTCCCTGGCCAGCAGGGAGGGAGGGAGAGGAGCTGCTTCCTTTGAAACCCAGGAAATTTAAGGGACATCATCAATAAGGGACAGCAGCGGGACACGGTGCTGGGATAAGGGACTTTCCCGCCAAATAAGGGGCGGTTGACAGCTATGCTTGGCAAATTGGCAGAAGCCACTTGGTTTTTTGCCTACCTCATAGCAAATTGTCACAACTTTCTTGGTATTGGCGGTTAGGCATTGGTATTGTTATGTAGACGGATGAGGGGAGGAAGCGCCATCACCTGCCCCACATATTGAAGGGTAGTCCGGTAAAGGATTCTGGGGGGCGTCCTGGAAATTTATGATGGGAAATTTAAAAGAGATGGGAGTGGGACGGGGTTTTGAGAATGGGATCGAGGCGATATATTCAGAACAGAAAGCTAAACTGATAGTTAATAATGTGGTTACAGAAGAGTTTAAAATTGAAAAAGGGACACGACAAGGTTGCCCTATTTCCCCTTTGTTATTTATTTCGGTTCTGGAAGTGCTATTGAACATGATTAGAGAGGATCGGTTGGTGGAAGGAATTCAGGTCGGTGTGTGTGTAATCATGATGTGCTAGATTTGGAAGGGTTTAACAATGCCTTTGGATGGCATGCATACTTATGGTATGACAAGGTTAAAGCAAATAAGGCCTTTAAGAACCATATTGTCAGAAAATCATTGTTTAATGTCTGGACAAAATATAAAGACTTGCTGGAAAATAAAACACCAAGGTGGCTTTCACCTTTGGAAGCCAAGGCCCGAAAAAGACCCAATATGGAGGCTAAATGGCCAAAATATTGGGAAATACTAGAAAAGGATGGAGACAATTGGAAATTGCAGAGTTTGGAGAAAATGAAAGACAAAGTGCGAGATTGGTTACATTACGCTCAGATTAAAGAAGTTTTTAAAAATGATAAGAAACTAGGGTTCCAGGTGGAGAAATCGAAATTAGAAACAGAATTGTTAGAACCAAAGATTAAGGTACTTTCAAGGATGTATAACTTGCTGTTGAAATGGAATACACAAGATGAAACGGTTAAATCGGCTATGATAAGGTGGGCACAGGACATTGGGCATAATATCATGTTTGAGGACTGGGAGAGGTTGTGGAGCAATGGATTGAAATTTACTGCATGTAACGCTCTGAAAGAAAATGTAATGAAAATGATTTATAGATGGTATATAACCCCAGTCAAACTTGCCAAAATTTACCACCTGTCTGATAATAAGTGTTGGAAATGCAAAGAGTGTGAGGGAACGTTCTTCCACCTCTGGTGGACTTGCCCTAAAGTGAAGGCGTTCTGGGAAATGATTTATAATGAACTGAAAAAGGTATTTAAATATACCTTCACTAAGAAACCAGAGGCTTTCCTTTTGGGTATTGTCGGCCAAGGGGTGGCAAAGAAGGACCAGACATTTTTTATGTATGCAACAACAGCAGCAAGGATACTTCTCGCAAAACATTGGAAAACTCAAGATCTACCCACACTGGAAGAATGGCAGATACAACTGATAGACTACATGGAACTGGCTGAAATGACCGGCAGAATCCGTGACCTGGGAGAAGAGAGGATTGAGGAGGACTGGAAGAAATTTAAGAACTATTTACAAAAGTACTGTAATTTGAGTGAATGCTAAACAAGACGCTAGATCAAAATAACTGAGCACCACTAAATTTAGAAGTTTTTAAGAAAATAAGTAAGATTGTGAAATTTAGCTCCTTTTGAGAATTATAAGATTATGAAATATAAGGGATATAAGAATTTAAATAAGATGATAAATTGCTGACAAAACGTTACAACGATGAAAGTGGGAGCGGGAGATGTGAGGAAGTCCAAAGAAAATGTGAAAATATGTTAAGATCAATGTTACATTGCTTATTATGTTTATTTTTATTGTAAAACCTAATAAATTGCTTTAAAAAAAAAAAAAAAGGATTCTGGGGGGCGTGGCCCTGTCCGAAGCCTGGGGAGGTGAGGGCCTAAGGCACACCCCCTATTGGTGACACCGGGGGAGTTCCTAGTTGATGTGCATCAGCAGGACTCCTCCTACTGGTGGTTAACCCTTCCCGGCCTTCAAGCGGACGGGCTGAAGTTGGATATAGTCGGTTAGGACCAATGCCTAAGCCAATACCTCTCATCACCTGTAACCAATAAAGTTGTGGCCTTATTTAGCCCATTAACCTTAAGTTGTGGCTCTCATATCGCTTTACTGGCTGGGGGAGCCGGCGTACAGCTTCTGGGTCATGTGGCCAGCATGACTAAGCCGTTTCTGGCAAACCAGAGCAGCGCACGGAAACGCCGTTTACCTTCCCGCTGGAATGGTACCTATTTATCTGCTTGCACTTTTTGATGTGCTTTCGAACTGCTAGGTTGGCAGGAGCCGGGACCGAGCAACGGGAGCTCAACCCGTCGCAGGGATTCGAACCACTGACCTTCTGATCGGCAAGTCCTAGGCTCTGTGGTTTAACCCACAGCGCCACCCGCGTCCTTTAACGGCATTTCCATTAGGGGCCTGGAATTTCCTGTGCCTGAAAACCTGGAGTGTCGCTGCCAGTCAATGTTGACAATATTGAGTTAAAGGGACCCATGGTATACAGCAGAGTCCCACATCCCAAAGATCCTAACTGCTCCTCCTTCAAATGTGCCTGTTCTATCCTGGGCAAATGGCTTCGATCGTTTCTAAGAACGTAGTATTTGATAGCGCTTGTGCCCGTGCAAAGAGGCACCTACCGGAAACGGGGGTCTTGTTGAACCAGAAAACCTTCCGGATGTCTTCCATTTTCTTCCAAGACTCCTGGCAGTCCATGAACCCCTTCAGCTTCACCTCCATCAGTCTAAAGGAATCACAGAATCGTAAGAGTCGGAAGGGACACCGGAGGGTCATCTAGTCCAACCCCGTGTGGTGTGGGGAGAAGGGGGGGAGAGAAGAATCGGGGACAGCTGAGGACCATGGATCTGAGTGTTAACAGCTGCTGCTTGTTGCAGGAATTTATGTATAGGTGGGGGGGGGTTGCCCCTCCAGCAGATATCATGCGCATGCAGCCCACTACGAAAACCAGCACAATCACTTTTGTGACTTTGGTGATTTGTCCCCACAAAACACTTCATCACAGTTTCTTCCTATCTATTCAAAGGGCCTTTGCTGCACAATACCAAATGTAACAATTCACTGATAAAAGTATCTATGTACTGGCTCACTGGGAAAACTTCAGAAATTCATATAGACGTGTGCTCAGCTCCTCAGCAGCCCCTCTGCCTGAGTGATAATCCCTGGCATCCTGATACCTGAGTGCCAGACAGGTAGCCATTCCAGAAATAACATACCCAGATGAAGACAAAAGGGTGTGATGAAGTTGGCTGGGAAACAGGGAAATGTAAAGATCTTTTTTGTTACACTTGATGGGTGTTTGGTGGAGGGCAAGGAGAGCCATGGGGCAGGGTCCAGGATGCTCAGATTACTGCCACCAGACCTCCCCTTTCATGATGTAACCGTGATGTAGTTTTTTTGGGGGGGTGTAACATGGGGATTAGGTAAAGGTAAAGGGACCCCTGACCATTAGGTCCAGTCGTAGCCGACTCTGGGGTTGCAGTGCTCATCTCGCTTTACTGGCCGAGGGAGCCGGCATACAGCTTCCGGGTCATGTGGCCAGCATGACTAAGCCACTTCTGGCGAACCAGAGCAGCGCACGGAAACACTGTTTACCTTCCCGCCGGAGCGGTACCTATTTATCTACTTGCAATTTGACGTGCTTTTGAACTGCTAGGTGGGCAGGAGCAGGGACCAAGCAACGGGAGCTCACCCCGTCGCAGGGATTTGAACCGCCGGCCTTCTGATCGGCAAGTCCTGTGGTTTAACCCACAGCGCCACCCGCGTCCCAACATGGGGATTAGCAGCTAATAAAAGTTGGGTTCTCTTTGGTTTGGGGCTTCCATCTTGTTCCACCTGGTGGCAGGTGGGAGTCCTGTCGCGACAGTCCTCAATAAAGACCAAGCCTACTGGCTGCTGTTTTGCTCTGGTATTCCTGGCTGGTGTCCTTGTTTTTTGTCCAAAATTCAGATTTCTCCATTAACATGCTTCATAGCAATTATTTGCTGCTTCATAGCAAACAATTAACAACAGGGGAATGGGGGCAGCTGGAGATCAGCTTACTAGGAATGTGGCTGGTCCTCAAACGGCAATCCTTTGCTTTCGGCATTGCAAATTACCACCCTGGCTTGCTGGCTGAGATGGAAAGGGGGGCTGCTATCTTAGATCACGTCCCCTTGAGAAAGAGACCTTGGGGCAGGAATCTTGCTGGCAAAGTGGCACAGAATGCCTGTTTGCACAGTGACGGCCAGTGAAGTGTTTTCGGACTTTGGACTTAAATTGCAGAGTTGGAAGGGACCCCCAGGGCTCATCTAGTCCAACCCTCTTCGATGCAGGAGATGGCCCACGTGCAATTTGAAGTCACATGACTTCAAAATGTGGTAAGACAGCCCGGCCAGGTGTTATTTTTTTTGGGGGGGGGGAGGGTTGTTTTCATTCAATAATAATAATTTATTTATTTATTTATACCCCGGCCATCTGGCTGGGTCCCCCCAGCCACTCTGGGCGGCTTCCAACAAAACACTAAAATACAATAACCTATTAAATTTTAAAAGCTTCCCTAAACAGGGCTGCCTTCAGATGTCTTCTAAAAGTTTGGTGGTTATTTTTCTCTTTGAGATCTGGTGGGAGGGCATTCCACAGGGCAGGTGCCACCACCGAGAAGGCCCTCTGCCTGGTTCCCTGTAGCCTCATTTCTCACAGGGAGGGAACCGCCAGAAGGCCCTCAGAGCTGGACCTCAGTGTCCGGGCTGGATGATGGGGGTGGAGACGCTCCTTCTGGTACACAGGACCGAGGCCGTTTAGGGCTTTCAAGGTCAGCACCAACACTTTGAATTGTGCTCGGAAACATACTGGGAACCAGTGTAGGTCTTTCAGGACCGGTGTTATGTGGTCTTGGCAGCCGCTCCCAGTCACCAGTCTGGCTGCCGCATTCTGGATTAGTTGCAGTTTCCGGGTCACCTTCAAAGGTAGCCCCACGTAGAGCGCATGGCAGTAGTCCAAGCGAGCGATAACTAGAGCATGAACCACTCTGGCGGTGCATGCTCTACTCTAATAATAATAATAATAATAATAATAATAATTTTTATACCCCGCCCTCCCCGGCCAGAGCCGAGCTCAGGGCGGCTAGCACCAATAAAATTTCAGTAAAAACGTAATATGAAAAAAGAAAAAAAAATACAGGTTAAAATGCAATTTAAAATGCAGCCTCATTTTAAAAGTCAAAACCATAAGGGGAGGGAAATATAAGGGCCATAGATGAGGAGGTGGAGAAGAACCACACAGCCCAACTTGAGCTCTGTGGAGGTGAAGGTGGAATATAAATGCAACAAGCAATTTTTAAATGCATAATGCACTCTTTTTAAAACAAAACAGAACACAATTCCCTCCAATATAATGCATTTTGTGTGTGCTATTGCCAGTCATTCTTATGCACACTTTTAATGTTTGCGTACATTATTAGGGCCACTGCCCTGGAAAATTCGGGATGAATTTCTGCCTCAGACTGCAACCGCCACCCTGTTTTGCAAAGAAGTGAGAAACACATTGGTCGCTGCAACGCCAATTTTACTTCTGGACCTGCCCGCCCTCTGGCCTGCGGCCCTCGGAATGCTGCTGAAGCCTGGATGTGGCCCTCAGGCTCGGAAAAATTCCCCTCCCTGCTCTTGCCTCGATTGCAAAAGGACCGATGGCAATTGCGATAAACCCTGTTCACCGATTCCAGTGTGTGGCAAAACATCGCAGCTCAGGACCCCAAAGGGAGCAGACCAGCTTGTTCGACACCCAAAAGTCAAGATAGATAGAGAGCTGGCCAGATCCTGACTGCCAAATAAATAAATAATTTTTTATTATTATTTATATTCCGCCCTCCCCAGCCGAAGCAGGGCTCAGAGCGGCTAACAGCAATAAAAGTAACACAACATTCTAAAATCAATTCAAAATCAAAATCAATGCTGGCTTTCCTCAGGACTCACGTGAGCTTTGACCGCAACAGGAAGGTGCTGAGCTTAGTAAAGGAAAACTTCACATTGGTGTTCAGCTCCTCAATGTTCTCCACAGCCAGGCAATGAGGCATCCCCGGCGCAAATTCTGCCCACCTGGTTTTTAAAATCAAGATTTCAATGGGGAGAAGTTTCTTTGTTTCTTTTATTATTATTTTTTGAAAAGTTTTTATTGTTAAAATAATTCAGCGTTAATACACACATATTGCGAATATACAAACATACATTTCATACAATCCTTAAAAATGTTCAAACATATCTACACTCAATCCCACAGATAATTCCTTTTCCCATCACCATCCACCACCCCTCACCCCACCTTTGTGTTAGACTTCCAATCTACTCAACTGCAATTTCTTTCCATTCTATTACTTTCTTTCACACACCTTTAACCTAATTTCATGCTTCTTTTTCTGTTACACATTGTTATCCATCTTATTTAGTATTCCAGTATATAAAACGGAACTTGTTTATTCTAATAAGAGTTCTGATTTTTCAATACGGTTTTGCAAGTATCCTTTAAACAACTTCCAATCCCTGTCTATCTTCTCTTTTGAGATCCTTCCAATTTCTCCCATTGTTTTGGATATATTGTAGTACTCCAATAATTTGGCAAGCCACTCTATTTTTGTCAGTATAATACCACTTTTCCAATTTTCCACTTTATTGGGAATAGTACCATGAAGTCTAAAGGAAGAAGACGAGACATTATATTTATACACAACAGTAGCCGCAAGGCTATTGACTGAAAAATTGGAAAAATTGGGAAAGTGTTTGTTTTAAAATCTCTCGCATCTGGTTTCTGCTGCTTCAGAATGCAGGTGAGAGACCCTGTGTTGGAACGGCCCTCGGTTCGAAATAACGGCATGGCGTCTGCAACAAATTGTTGCAGCGTGGGGAGTTCCTACTCGCCATCCCAGTCATTCGGCCTCCATTTCCCCTCCACCCTGGTTTTCTATCCCTACACTGGTAATATATGCATTATCAACTAAATATCTGGCACTTGGCCTAGCTGTACCCAGGCTGGAGGAGTTAGCTACCGCTCTGCGCAGGCTCCTAGACCTCATTGAGTATAAAGTTTGTTTTCCCACTAATCTTGTTGTAGTGGGTTCATGCGAAACAGCAGAAGACGAGATACCCTCTACAATAGCAAACCCCCTCCAAGTGTCCCTGTTTTCCAGGGGCAGTTCCGGATTTACAAAAGCCTTCCCGGTTTCTGATTTGATCCCAGAATGTCTTGCTCTCCCTTAGGGCAGGGGTGTCCAACTTCCAAGAGACTGCAATCTACTCCCACTATAAACCAACTGGCAGTGATCTATCCGTTAGATTGACCAGAGTTGTTGAGCTTTTTTGGGGGGGGGGTGTCAATCAATTGAGATCATCACACGATCAGCCAGGATCGAACGGGGACAGCTCAGTAGATTAGTAACTTATACAACCTTTAGAAGACATCTGAAGGCAGCCCTGTATAGGGAAGTTTTTAAATGTTTAATGTTTTATTGTGTGGCTGGGGCAACTCAGGTGGGTGGGGTATAAATAATAACATTATTATTACTGAATAAAAAGGTAAAGGTAAAGGGACCCCTGACCATTAGGTCCAGTCACGGACGACTCTGGGGTTGCGGCGCTCATCTTGCTTTATTGGCCGAGGGAGCCGGCATACAGCTTCCAGGTCACGTGGCCAGCATGACTAAGCCGCTTCTGGCGAACCGGAGCAGCGCACGGAAACACCGTTTACCTTCCCGCCGGAGCGGGACCTATTTATCTGCTTGCACTTTGACGTGTTTTCGAACTGCTAGGTTGGCAGGAGCAGGGACCGAGCAACGGGAGCTCACCCCGTCACGGGGATTCGAACCGCCAACCTTCTGATCGGCAAGTCCTAGGCTCTGTGGTTTAACCCAGGAGGATATACAATAGTCCGTCATCAGTCCATACCAAGGAAGAATGTTATGGTAAGTCCTTTCTGGGTTGTGGAGGTTTCTCTCCCATTAGGGTTTTTACTCCCCCAACACCTTTAAAGATAGATAGATAGATAGATAGATAGATAGATAGATAGATAGATAGATATAGATAGCTTCTGCCAAAAACACTTCCTGCATCTACATAAATGGTGCAGTTTTGGCTAAGTGTCCCTAAGCTTGCTTATTTCTTCCTCCCTCCCACTTTTTTTGAGCTGTATCCTTTTAGAAAAAATCGGAAGCTGAAAAGCAGGGAATGTCTTCCTCTTTAGACCATCTATAAGCCGCTTGGGAGTCTTTTTCTTTGGGGGGATTAAAAAAGTAAAATCATTTCAATAACGCAGAGAGCATATGTTAACACAAGGATTGGCACTCGAACCCTTAAACCTGGAAACGGACTAGAACGTCGTCATCCCCGAACATAGAAAACGAGGTTAAAACCCTTCTCCCTGACATGCTAGATTTATAGGTGCAGGGATTCACAAACACACCCCGCATTCATGCTCCCCATAATCATTCGAGCTATTAAACTGCAAACTGGAGTAAATTGTTCTGGGTGGGGCAGGCTCAGTGAGCTCCTCAGAAGTCAGTGAGGGGGACTAGCTCTTGACAAGTGTTAAATCAAGATGTTTAAGGACTAGTATTGCAAAATTCACCCCCTTTTAAAAACAAAAAACAAACCTTTCAACTCTGTCCTTCTGGGGTGGGAGTATTGTTTAGAGTTTATGTTGTTGCTGTTATCAATATTATTATTATTATTGTACAGTGGTACCTCAGGTTAAGTACTTAATTCGTTCCGGAGGTCTGTACTTAACCTGAAACTGTTCTTAACCTGAGGTACCACTTTAGCTAATGGGGCCTCCTGCTGCCGCTGCGCCGCCACTGTATGATTTCTGTTCTCATCCTGAAGCAAAGTTCTTAACCTGAAGCACTATTTCTGGGTTAGCAGAGTCTGTAACCTGAAGCGTATGTAACCTGAAGCGTATGTAACCCGAGGTACCACTGTATAACAAAAAGTAAGACTGTATGTATTGGGAAAATTTTGGGAAACAACACGCAGGGTGAGTAATATGGAAATAAAACAAAATGGGAATATGAGGGAAGTCCAGGGGAGGAGGAGAGGAGGGGGAAATATGGAAAACTGCTAGAGAAATGTTGTTAGAGGATGTATACATGGAAAAACCAATAAAAAATATTTTAAAAAACGAAACAAGTATTTAGGAGAAGCTGCTCTCTACAGAGTCGGGTCATTGGTGCATTGAACTCAATTTTGCCCAATTTTGGCTGGCAGCAGTGGCCTTCCAATGTATCTCTTCCAGCACCACCTGGGGGTTGAACCAGGTACCTTCTGCACTCAAAACAGGTACAGCTACAGCTCTGAAGGCAAGATCTCCTCACCTGTACGCCTCCTGTCTCACCTTCACCTCCTCTGCCCGGTGGTGCAGAAGCAACTGGTTTCCGTCATCGTCACAAACCAGTTTGGCTGGAAGGAGAGAAGAAACGGAGCGCTGTTGTTTAAAAAGACATTAGCATTTGGAACATGAAAACTTTCCACTGGAGGGGGTGGCTTGGCAGACAAGGGCCTGCGAGGTCAGGGTTCAAATCCTGCTCAGCCATAAATTTCACTGGGCCCCCTTGGGCCAAACACCTTCTCTTGGTCTAAGCCAGCCTCACAGGGGTGTTGTGTAGATAAAAACAGGCGGGGGGGGGGGGAAGAGCCAGATACACTGCTGTGGAAGAACGGGGAGCTACGAATGCCAATGACTGAGTACCGTATTTTTCGCTCTATAAGACGCACCAGACCACAAGACGCACCTAGTTTTTGGAGGAGGAAAACAAGAAAAAAAAAAATCTGAATCTCAGAAGCCAGAACAGCAAGAGGGATCGCTGCGCAGTGAAAGCAGCGATCCCTCTTGCTGTTCTGGCTTCTGGGATAGCTGCGCAGCCTGCATTCGCTCCATAAGACGCACACACATTTCCCCTTACTTTTTAGGAGGGAAAAACTGAGTCTTATAGAGCAAAAAATACAGTAAGTCTGAGGTGGCTCTGAGCAGCGACAGCCTCATTTGACTATGATTATTAAAATTCTGACCCACCCTTTGCCAACAGGTCCCAGAGCAGGTAACGGCAACGGAAAATTCGGAATTGATATGCAAAACATGTTCGCAGGGTGGGTCTGGAAAATACGCTTCTCAAGGCAGGGGTGCCAACTTCGATAAAATATTGGAGGGCGGAGCAGGTAAGCCCTGCCCCACATAATCAATCCCATGAGATAGCACATACACACCATTTGAATGGCAAAGCCCATCAACTTTTGAAATATTTTCTGAAATATTTTATTGGGGCCGCCAAAGGGACCTCGTCCCCGAGGAGTTAGAAAGTGAGGCATTGGGAGGAGCTGGCTAATAAATAATCGGCACGTAGCCAGTAATTGCATGCAACCAGTCGGGCAAGACACACAGGCTAGCAATCTATAAATCGGTTGCGCGCAGAGTTTTTGAGAAGCTCGTGTACGGACTGATGGGCTGTGCAAACTGAGGCTACCTGGGGGAGTCACTTCACCACTTCTTGAGAGCTTCCAAGTGGCGGGTTGAAGTGCTCGCTTGGTACGCATATATTGCTTGCTGTTTAGAATGAAATCTTTAATCTTCTCGCTCACTTGTGGTGTGATAGGAATTTTGAGGTCTTAGATATATGGTAAGGTTCATAAGTGTACCAACCAAGCACGTACATAGATCAGCACAGGAAGACTGACCTGGAACCATTTTGATTCCTAAACTCAGCAAATGTTTTCTCTGCAAGGTGAAAGGAAAATGGAAATGCCTTCCCATTGTCTCTTTCCTCACAAATCCTGTCTTAAGGGCACATTTAAAATATGAATAGGGTGTGAGCCTGTGACCTGGTCCAGGAACTAAGTATTTATCATTACAAAAGACTGGCCAGGCTCCCCAGGAAATCCAATCAAGTAACCTGCCAGACAGGAGATAAACAATGACAAGAGAAAAAGAACATTCAAATTTCTGTTTTAAGACCGCCTTTTCTGTGATGTAGGTGCGATGTATCTGAGGGGTGGTCTTAGGTTACACCCCTTCTGTGATGTATGTATGATGTTTCTGGGGGTGGTCTTGATCTACAGGGTGTCAATTTCAAAAGTCTTTATAAGGCCTTGCATGCCATTTTTCTGGGTCCTCCTCCTTTCCTGCGGGTGAGGGGAGCACCCTGTTGCAACAGATCAATAAAGATCAGGCTTACTAGCTGCTTTGCTTCTCAATATTCTCTGGTTGGCCTCTGTTATCTTCTTCTACCAATAGGGAACCTATGTAAGGACTCTATATGGGCTCTTGGATACCCCATAAGCGAAAAAGGGCAATTTTTGTTTACAACAGTGGTACCTCGGAACTCGAATGGCTCCGTTTAGACACCGAAAACCAGGATGTAAGTGCTCCGGTTTTTGAAAATTCCTCGGAACACAAACGTCCAATGCGGTTTCCTCTGTTCAAAAACCTAGCTGTCAAGCAGCGCCTCGGAAAGTTTCGGAAGTCAAACGGTTGTCCGGAACGGATTACGTTCGAGTTCCAAGGTACCACTGTACTTCTGAATCTCAGTTTAAAAGAACCACCTTGCAATGGGCAAGACGGGTGTCATTCTGAGCAGATCTTGGCGCCCTTTCAATTTTGCCCCAGAGTTGCTCTCTCACCCCATGGCATTGTGGGAAATGTAAACGGTGCGCAGAAACAACAGAAAGCTCCCTTGTACCAAGTGAAGACCAGGGCTGGATTTAGGTTTGATGAGCCCCTAAGCTACTGAAGGTAATGGGGCCTTTTATATGTCCAGCTGTCCTTTGTCAACAACAAATTGTCACTGTTTTTTTGTGTTGAATATATGCTATATGGTCATTGATGGACCTAACAGGTATCTAAAGCCGTTTGCACATGTTGCCCTGAAACCAGTCCATGCAGAATGTAGGCACCCTATATATAGAAATGAACAAACCAGTGATATTTTAGGGAGCAGGCTCGCAGGCGGGGCCCGTGACTTACATCATAGGAGCCTACACAACACAGAACATTGTTGCTATATGTAGGTTTTATTTTATTTGTTTTTTATCTTATATTTTGGAAGTGTACAGGGTTTTTTTTCCTTTAAATTTTTTTGGGGCCCCCAAGAGCTATAGCTCGTTTAGCTTATACGTAAATCCAGCACTGGTCAAACCCATCGCTCTGCCTCGTGTCAACAACACAGCCCGGCAAACTTTGTTCCCCAAGGTTTTAGGCGGGGGGGGGGGGGAGACATTCCCAGCCCTACCGGTGTGGGGGTGGCACAAAGGGCCACAATATGTGTACCCCTGTGAAACCCTGAGTGTGCGGCTAATAGGGAAATTATGGTAGTGGCTTTAAGAAACTGCTGCCTTAAGAAACTGTTGATTCTGCAAGTTCGGGGCAGAAATACAGCTAATTTGTAAATCACAATATATAGCACAAAGCTAGAATGTAAGTTGCTACAAGAAGGAACACAGCACACAACAGAACGCAAATGGCTACACAGAACGCAGGTTCCCATAAACCACAGGGGCTTTTGCAACAGTGCGGAGGCCACGGGTGGGAATCAAAGCTGTGTCAGCAGAAACAGCCAATGCTCATTGCGCAAGTGTACTAACCTGAAACGCATCTGACAACTTGAGTGAGGCAATAATGTACGTGACTGGATGAAATTAGAATGCTTTGTAAAAAAGTTATAAATGCCCCCTCTTGCCATGAGGAGGGGGTCGGGACTTGGCGGAACATACCCTGACGGATCAATAAATGGCCGGACTTCATCTCCTCCCAGGTCCTGAATTTTATAGTGGTACCTTGGTTTAAGAACAGCTTAGTTTATGAACAACTTGGATTAAGAATGCTGTAAACCCGGAAGGAGGTGTTTTGGTTTGCGAACTTTGCCTTGGAATAAGAACACGTTCTGCTTCCTGTTGTAAATTTTTGTAAATTGAGTCCCCCACTGCTATGGGAAACCACGCCTTGCTGAAGGAATGACCACTGGGTGTGGAGCACATTTCCACCCACAGACAAAGCCACAGCTGTCTGAACATCATGCCCTCTATCTAACCTTTGCTCTCTTAGTGGTCTGCCGTGCCCTGTCTGTGACATTTGTCTGCTTCGTCATACATTGTGCAAGAGGAGAGTGACGCGGTGGAAACAGGTGCCAGAATAACTTTGTACCACCTCTTGATCTCGGGACTGGAAGATATGTAAAGGTCACAGTCCAAAATGTATCTGACTGATTTGGCATATTGTGCTAATAAAAAGAGCCTCAGCAGAGCTAGCTGGCAGCTTGCCTGTGCACAGCTCACCTGCATTACCAACTCCCACCTCATGCCTTCACTTCACCTTGGTTTAAGACCAATAGCTCCCCTTGTGGCTCCCAGGGGTGAGAGGATGCTAGGAACAGAGGATCAAAAAGGGAAAAAACCTAAACAACGAAACAGATCCCAAATGAGCCAGCCGGACCATCACAAACAAGATCCGCCAATTTTAAAAATGAAAGATACATCCCGCCGTGATATTCAGCCTCCTACAAGAGACAGCGAGGACTCCGTTTCTGCGGAAGAATACGCCTTAATAAACCGTTTCTGGTCATTGCAGCCCTCAGCTCAAATCGAAATCTTGGATAGACTAGACATACTCAGAAGCAGACTGGTCAAGAAGAACGAACACAATGAGACGTCGGCGGGACTACATTTGTGGCCCATACCCCCTAACTGCCTAGTGGATAAGAGGAAGGTGGGAGGCTCATTTAAATGCATAGATCCAGATCTCCAACTGCAGCCCCGTATGACAAGGCAGGATCAAATCAGGAAGACAAACCTGGTTTAAGAATGCTTTGGTTTAAGAACAGACTTCCGGAACTGATTAAGTTCGTAAACCAAGGTACCACTGTATTTACAACAGACTTGGGGGTTTTTATAAGGTTTGACCCCTCCCAATATTTGGCGTCTCGGTGGTTGGACTTCAGACCTTCTGTATGCAAAGCAATACTCTTCCTCTGAGTTACGAACCTTCCCAGGAGCTCAAATGCCCCCAGCCCCCCCAGCCCTGTCTTCGGGGCCACAGTCTGGAATTATTTTCTGGAGGGAAGTGGCCTGACAGATGCCAGCCACCTCCAGGAGTTCACATACGATACATATTCTGGACTCACAGCTGTCCATGGAGGCGCAGGTCAATTCTGTGTCCAGGGCAGCTGTTTATCAGCTCGATCTGGTATGCAGGATGAGACCCTCCCTGCCCGCAGACTGTCTGGCCAGAGTGGTGCATGCTCTAGTTATCTACTGCAATGCGCTCTACGTGGGGCTACCGTTGAAGGTGACCCGGAAACGACAACGAATCCAGAATGTGGCAGCTAGACTGGTGACTGGGAGCGGCCGCCGAGACCACATAACACCGGTCCTGAAAGACCTTCATTGGCTCCCAGTACGTTTCTGAGCACAATTCAAAGTGTTGGTGCTGACCTTGAAAGCCCGAAACGGCCTCAAAGGCCCAGTATACCTGAAGGAGCATCTCCACCCCCATCGTTCAGCCCGGACACTGAGGTCCAGCTCAGAGGGCCTTCTGGCGGTTCCCTCCCTGCGAGAAGTGAAGCTACAGGGAACCAGGCAGAGGGCCTTCTCAGTAGTGGCGCCCACGCTGTGGAACGCCCTCCCATCAGATGTCAAGGAAATAAACAACTCTCTGACTTTTAGAAGGCATCTGAAGGCAGCCCTGTTTAGGGAAGCTTTTAATGTTTAATAGATATGGCTGGGGAAACCCAGCCAGATGGGCGGGGTATAAATAATAAATTATTATTATTATTATTATTAACCAATGGGGTGGGATGATGACACTATCTCTGTGATTCCCGGCAGAAGGGACTTGGTGACCTGGGAGAGTCGGCCCTGTGTCGCCGTCCCAGCGAAGGGCTTCTCTGCAGGGATGCTACAAGCACCTCACCTGTCCCTTCTCTCAGCTCCAGGGTCGTGTACCCCTCAATCCACTGGTAGCAAGGGAAGCGGTACGTCTCTCCCTGTGGGGTGACGAGCTGGACAAAGTTGCAGTACCAGCTATCCTCGGGGAAGAAGAGGTAGGGTTCCTTGTGGAGCTGGACCAGCAGAATCGGGCCCAGCTCCTCATCGCTGGGCACCTTGTATTCATCCACCTGCGGAAAGAAACGGGACAGCCGCTGATTCGCCACGACACCAGGAAGCAGGACTTCACCTGTTTGATTATGGATCTATTAAAGCAGCTCTGGTCCGTGGGCCTATTTTTGGCCCATGTGGACTCCCTCAATTTTGGCCGTGGGGCTGTTTTAGTCAAAGCAAGCCCCTCCAGCCGAACACCTCACATGGAATGTGAAGTGAGAGGCAGGAAGAGTCAAGGCTCATAGCTGTCAACTTTTCCCTTTTCTTGCGAGGAATCCTATTTGGAATAAGGGAATTTCCCTTAAAAAAAGGGAAACGTTGACAGCTATGCTCCTGCTGCTTTGCAAGTCAAGAATTACAGTGTAGACATTTTATACATTCTACATTTAAACTATGATTAAACTGTAGTATAAACTATTACTGGAATGGCGTACTAAAGATGAAGAGGTTAAAGGGGTGGTGATACAGTGGGCTAAAGATTTTGAATATAATATTCAGCTAGAATCTTGGGGGAGGTTGCAGAAGGAAGGTGTTAAGTTTACTGCATGTAGTGGACTTGTAGAGAGGTAAAGGCTTTTTGGGAAATGATAGATAATGAGTTAAAGAAAATGTTCAAAAATACTTTTATTAAAAAACCAGAAGCCTTCAAGCAGCGGTAAAGTGTCCAGCTTGTTTTACCCCCTAACTTTTGCTAATCGAGGGATATACCGTATTTTTCGCCCTATAGGACGCACTTTTTCCCCTCCAAAAATGAAGGGGAAATGTGTGTGCGTCCCATGGGGCGAATGCAGGCTTTCGATGAAGCCTGGAGAGCGAGAGGGGTCGGTGCGCACCGACCCCTCTCGCTCTCCAGGCTTCAGGAAGCTATCCGCAAGTCTTGCAAGCCCGGCGGGATGTCCCGCGGGCTCTCAAGGCTTGCGGGCAGCAGCCTGCAGCCCAAAAGCTCGGGGGACAGTGGGGAGGCGCAGCGCCGCCACCCCGCTATTCCTCGACCTGGTCTGGAGGCTGGCGGGGGGGAGAAGCAAGCTCGCTTCTCCCCCCCGCCAGCCCCACAAGCTCGGGGGACAGCGGGGCAAGCCGCTGCCCCACGGAGGCTAGAGAGGCTGTCCCTGAAGGCAGAAGAGGGAGACGGAGCGCTCCGTCTCCCTCTTCTAGCTTGGGGATGGCTGCGCAAACCTGGGGGGGAAATAAAAATTTTTTCCTTGATTTCCCCCCAAAAAAACTAGGTGCGTCCTATGGGCTGGTGCGTCCTATAGGGCAAAAAATACGGTATAAGACTAAATCCTGCCGACTAGATATTGGAGATTAGACCCCAGGGGGCCAGATAGGAAAACCGTGGGAATTACTCTCACTGTACATGACTGCAACACAGAAGAAAAGGCACAAGGCTCAGTGGGAAAAGGAGATTTTAAAGACAGTACTGCCGTTGCTACCACTGTCCCACTGACTCAAACAGCAACGGTGGGAATTGAGAGTTAAAAGAGAGGGATTTTAAATAACGTAGCAGTTGATTATTGGACTGTATTATATCGCTAAAAATGGGCAGAGAAAAAAGAAAGGAAGAGACTGAAAGGCGGAATTCTAAACGGAAACTACAAGAAGGACCAATGAAAGAAGAGTGGCAGATGAAGATGATGGACTTTGCAGAACTGGCGAATTTGACAGGAAAAATCCGAAACTGGCATGATCAAGAATTCCAGAAGGACTGGAGTAAATTTATACAATATTTGAAAGAACATTGTAAGCAATTAACATTACTAGAAGGGTTGTCTGGAGACTTGTACAGTGGTACCTCGGGTTAAGTACTTACCGGTAATTCGTTCCGGAGGTCCGTACTTAACCTGAAACTGTTCTTAACCTGAAGCCCCACTTTAGCTAATGGGGCCTCCTGCTGCCGCCGTGCTGCCAGAGCGCGATTTCTGTTCTCATCCTGAAGCAAAGTTCTTAACCTGAAGCACTATTTCTGGGTTAGCGGGGTCTGTAACCTGAAGCGTATGTAACCCGAGGTACCACTGTAATGATAATTTTTTTCCTTTTTATATTTATTTAAATTTCATAATGAGTGTAATTAGAATTGGAAAACGTATAGAATGCTATGATATAAAGGTTAATTCTGAAATCTATGAGGCGGGAGGGAAGGAAGGGGACAGGCTCTAAAGGAGGGGTCAGCAACCTAAGGCCCAAGGGCCACAAGCGACCCACGGGGGTCGTTTAACTGGCCCACGAGCCGCCCCCAAACTGAGCCGCCCGCTCAGTGAGTCCCCGCAGGGATTTGCTTCTGTGGTGCCAGAAATCGCGTGCAGACACAGAGACCGGAAATCGTGGGTGCAATCCGGCTCACAGAGGGAGTGAGCCAGCCCAGGCGAGGTAAACCTTGCCAACCCCTGCTCTAGAGAGCCAGAGAGGTAAAGTGGATAATAATAATAATAATAATAATAATAATAATAATAATAATAATTTATTATTTATACCCCACCCATCTGGCTGGGTTTCCCCAGCCACTCTGGGCGGCTTCCAACAGAACCTTAAAATACAATAACCTACTAAACATTAAAAGCTTCCCTAAACAGGGCTGCCTTCAAATGTCTTCTAAAAGTCTGGTAGTTGTTGTTCTCTTTGACATCTGGTGGGAGGGCATTCCACAGGGCAGGTGCCACCACCGAGAAGTCCCTCTGCCTGGTTCCCTGTAACTTGGCTTCTCGCCGTGAGGGAACCGCCAGAAGGCCCTCGGCGCTGGACCTCAGTGTCCGGGCAGAATGATGGGAGCGGAGACGCTCCTTCAGATAATAATGATGTGGTTATATATCGTTAAATGGAAAACTAATAAAAATTATTTACATATATAAAAAGAATTACAGTGGAGAGGCGACCTTCTCAGGCCCCCCAAAGTCCCTGCCTCCCTCCACCCCAAAGTCCACCTCTGAAGATCCTCTCACCGCTCCGGGGGCGAAGTCCTTTCCTGTGTTGTTCAACGTCTGTTTGGGGCTCCTGCCCCTCGAGCCCACCAGGGTGATGGAGACGGTGTCGAATGTCCCCGAGCCCCAGAACGTCCCGGTTGCCACTTGGACCTTGTACGAAGCCATTAGGGTTCCTTCTTCGCTGCTGGACTCGGCCGGCCGTCTCCTGCAGTGGCTCTCCTCTTGATCCTTCGTGGGCTAAAAGTTAAGTCCAGAGGGAGGTATGAGGGACTGGACGAACAAGATGCTTTCGGTGGAAACTGGGAGGTGGCTGCAGTAGATCTGCCAGATAGCCCCTCTGCGTCATGTGGGCCAGAGGTTATCAGCGAGGGGTGAAGAAATAGAGGGGGCTGCGGGTGGGGCTGTGGGTTAAACCACAGAGCCTAGGACTTGCCAATCAGAAGGTCGGGGGTTCGAATCCCCACAACAGGGTGAACTCCCGTTGCTGTCCCTGCTCATGCCAACCTCCAACATTTTGGAGGTCTTTAAGCAGAGGCTTGACAACCATATGTCAGGAGTGCTCTGATGGTGTTTCCTGCTTGGCAGGGGGTTGGACTCGATGGCCCTTGTGGTCTCTTCCAACTCTATGATTCTATGATTCTAGCAGTTCGAAAGCACGTCAAAGTGCAAGTAGATAAATAGGTACCGCTCCAGCGGGAAGGTAAACGGCGTTTCCGTGCGCTGCTCTGGTTCGCCAGAAGCAGCTTAGTCATGCTGGCCACCTGACCCGGAAGCTGTACGCCGGCTCCCTCGGCCAATAAAGCGAGATGAGCGCCGCAACCCCAGAGTCGGCCACGACTGGACCTAATGGTCAGGGGTCCCTTTACCTTTACCTTTAACTCCCAAAGGGATGGCTGGGCAGGAGGCAGGGAGCCAACAGTAGGGGGAGCCAGAGGCAACGGCCGTTGGAGCCAACTAAGTCTAGATTCGACCCCGTCCTCTTCCTCCCCAAGGAGCAACGAAAAGACTAAGGCTGGAGGAAGCTGGTTGTAAGAAGGCAGGCTGGATCATAGTCTCGTTTCTCTAATGGTCCAGCCTTTGCTGACAGAGGGTCACATGTGAAACCAGCGTGAGCTTAACATTCCTTAATGGGGTGGTGCAAACCAGGACAGGATGAAGACAGCTAGTGCTGCAAATTCTTTAGCCTGAGGCACAAGTCCTCTAGAAGCTTCTATTTGCGAGACAGAGCTTTATGGCCAACCCATCCATCCTCTACGTCTGAGGGTTTATGGTGCTGACCTTTAAAACCCTAAAGGGCTTCGGCCCTATATACTAAAAAGAGCATCTCCACCCCCATCGTTCAGCCCTGAGGTCCAGCTCCGAGGGTCTTCTGGCTGTTCCCTCCTGTGCGAGGTGAGGTTGCAGGGAACCAGGCAGAGGGCCTTCTCGGTGGTGGCGCCCACCCTGTGGAGCACCCTCCCTTCAGATGCCAAGGAGATCACTATTTGACTTTTAGTGTATCTGAAGAAGTGTGCTTGCACACGAAAGCTCATACCAAGAACTAACTTAGTTGGTCTTTAAGGTACTACTGGAAGGAATTTTTTTGTTTTGACTTTTAGGAGACATCCGAAGGCAGTCCCGTACAGTCGTACCTCGGAAGTCAAACAGAATCCGTTCCGGAAGTCCGTTCAACTTCCAAAACCAAAGCGTGGCTTCCAGTTAGCTGCCCGAAGCTCCTGCAGCCAATCGGAAGCCCCATCAGATGTTCGGCTTCCAAAAATAGTTCGCCAACCGGAACAGGCCCTTTCAGGTTTGCGGCGCTCGGGAGCCAAAACGTCCGAGAACTGAGCTGTTTGTCTTCCAAGGTACGCCTGTACAAGGAAGTTTTTAATGATTAGTGATATTCATTATCTTCAAAACGGATGGCCTGTCTTCTGATGGCTTTAAAATAGAGGACTAAAGTGGTACCTCGGGTTAAGAACTTAATTCATTCTGGAGGTCCGTACTTAACCTGAAACTGTTCTTAACCTGAAGCATCACTTTAGCTAATGGGGCCTCCCGCTGCCGCCACCGCGCAATTTCTGTTCTCATCCTGAAGCAAAGTTCTGAACCCGAGGTAATATTTCTGGGTTAGCGGAGTCTGTAACCTGAAGCGTCTGTAACCTGAAGCGTATGTAACCCGAGGTACCACTGTATCCTCTTTGAAGGAGCCACATACGGGGGTCAGACTCAGCACCCCCCTAAGACTGTGGGATTAGACTGACGGTCAAAACGGCACATCCCAGAAGTCTCCCACAGCAGCTGCCCAAATTTTAAGATCCTGCTTTCTGCTGAAAGGACGGAAGAGTTACCTGCAGCTCTTTCTGGAGATGGGTGCGATTCTCCAGGGAAGCGGGGGTCCTTCCTTGGGCCCCCAGAAAGCCAGCAGGGAATCCAGAACATCGGCGGGCCCCATTCAGAGGCCTCCTCCTCCTCAAGAAAGCCTCCATTTCCCACCGGGTGGCATCGTAAGCTACAGAGACAGGAAAATGTTTGTTTAAATCTCCTTGGCGGCTTGCTGGCCATTTCTCGCTTCAGGCAGACACTGTGTTTATTGATTCGGGGAGGGAGAGGAGAAGGGGCGCTGGAATGCTCCACGGAACACGGGGCCAAATGTTTGGAAATGAGCAACCTCCAAGCAGGCAGCTGCCATCCTGACACCGTGACCCAGGATTATAAGAAATTTAAGGTCTTAGATATATAATAAATGTTCATAGATGTGCCAGCCAAGCACGTACATAGATGTGTGGACCACATGTCTGAAGCATCACAGGAAAACAGCCCTGAAACTATTTTGACTCCCAAACTGACCAAATGTTTCTCTGCAAGGAGGGAGGAGGTGAAAATTCGTTCTGGAGGTCTGTTCTTAACCTGAAACTATCCTTAACCTGAAGCACCACTTTAGCTAACGGGGCCTCTTGCTGCCGCCGGAGCACGATTTCTGTTCTCATCCTGAAGCAAAGTTCTTAACCCGAGGTACTATTTTTGGGTTAGCGGAGTCTGTAACCTGAAGCATCTGTAACCTGAGGTACCACTGTAATTACCATTTCGAAAGAATGGCCAGACTACCAGGAAAGGCAATCAGATAAGGCATTATCAGATAACCTAGCAGACAGGAAAAACAACAACAGTCAAATTTCTGTTGTAGACCACCTTTTCTGTGATGTAGGTATGATGTTTGTGGGGAGTGGTCTTGAGTTACACCCCTTCCGCGATGTATGTATAATATATGGAGGGGTGGTCTAGAGCTCCAGGGCAGGGAATTTAAAATTAAAATAAGGGCAGGCACACCTTGGTTCTGGGTCCTCCTCCCTCCTCCTGCGTGTGAGGGGAGCACCCTGTTGCAATAGCTTTAATAAAGATCAAGCCTACTAGCTGCTTTGCTTCTCAATATTTTCTGGTTGGCCTCTGTTATTTTCTCCTACCGATAGGGAACCCACTTAAGGACTCTGTACAGGCTCATGGATACCCCATAAGGGAAGAAGGGCAGATTTTGTTTACAACACCCGCATCCTATTTTATCGCTGCTTCCCCATGGTAGAGCTGTTGTGGCTCCCACAGGGGATGAACTCAGGGGGCGGTTTCCACCAAACGCTTTGATGCGCAGGGCCTTGCCGCACATATTATGCAAACCGTGCGGTGCACATGGCTGCGCAAATGCAGAGCAGGCAACACACACGGCTACTCAAGGAAAGGCCCTGATCCAACTGCAACATGCCCCCAGCAACCCCCAAAGAGGTGGGCACAACTTTGCACGGCCGCCGGCTCCTATCCTCAGCAACCTGGCGAGTCTCCGAGAGGCCTGAACCAGCCTTTTCCCCACGTGGAGGTGTGGCAAGGGGAGGGGCTTCCCCTGTTGGATTTCCGCCTGCCACACAGCTGTCACAGGCGTCTGCCGGGGGAATAGTGGATGCTCAGATTAAGTACACAATTGTCCTGGGTGTGGACCGCCAGGCCAAGATTATTCCTCAGGGCATGGGTAGGCAAACTAAGGCCCGGGGGCCGGATGTGGCCCAATTGCCTTCTCAATCCGGCCTGCGGACGGTCCAGGAATCAGCATGTTTTTCCATGAGTAGACTGTGTGCTTTTATTTAAAATGCATCTCTGGGTTATTTGTGGGGTATAGGAATTTGTTCATTCCCCCCCCAAAAAAATATAGTCCAGCCCCCCACAAGGTCTGAGGGACAGTGGAACGGCCCCCTACTGAAAAAGTTTGCTGACCCCTGTCTGTGGCTTCCCCCAGAGCATCCTGGGACCTGTGGTTCGTTAGGAGTGCCAAGGAGTCCTTTCACAGAACTACATTTCTGTAGGGAATGCCAGTGTGGTGTAGTGGTTAAGAGCGGTAGTCTCGTAATCTGGGGAACCGGGTTCGATTCCCTGCTCCTCCACGTGCAGCTGCTGGGTGACCTTGGGCCAGTCACGCTTCTCTCTGAAGTCTCTCAGCCCCACTCACCTCACAGAGTGTTTGTTGTGGGGGAGGAAGGGAAAGGAGAATGTGAGCCGCTTTGAGACTCCTTAAAGGGAGTGAAAGGCGGGATATCAAATCCAAACTCTTCTTCTTCTTCTTCTTCTACATTTCCCATAGTTCCCTGGGAAGAGGGATTTCTCCTGCTGAAAAAGTTTGCTGACCCCTGCCTTAGGGCTCCATGCTGTTTTCCCCACCACAGGGACGTTACCAGAGACCATTCACCTGCTCCTGGAGCGTTGCTGGCGCAGAGGATTCTGCGGGCGCCCTCAAATCTCTTCCAGCGCTCCTTCACCTTCCAGAATACCTTCAGCCTCATCTTCGAGGTCCT
The DNA here is from genome assembly GCF_964106645.2 of Podarcis pityusensis. Lineage (NCBI taxonomy): Eukaryota > Metazoa > Chordata > Lepidosauria > Squamata > Lacertidae > Podarcis > Podarcis pityusensis. The sequence continues at coordinate 50,598,923 of NC_138038.1, read as the reverse complement.
TGGAAAAGAGAAAGGGAAAGGGTGGGAATCCACGCAGGTTTTTCCAGGAAGCAAAATGCCACACATTCCTAACCTGGGGGTGGATGTCAAGACTGGAACCCGCTGTTTTGTTTTTAACTTTGCCGTTTGCACAGGAATATGCAAAAGTGCCCAGTACTGACGCAGACTGTTAGTTCAGTACTGGTAACAGGAGCCGGCAACAATTCTGCTTTCTGAAGCCTTTGCCAGGATCAGGCCAGCGGCCCACCTGGTCCAGCATCCTGTTCTCACAGTGGACAAGCAGATGCCTTATAGGGGAACCCAGAAGCAGGATCCGAGCACAAGAAGAACACTTTCCTCCTTCTGTAGTCTTAGATGGTCCTCTGACCATAGAAGCAGGGCAGAGCCATTGTGGCTGTATTATTATTATTATTATTATTATTATTATTATTATTATTATTACAGTGGTACTTCGGGTAAAGTACTTAATTCATTCCGGAGGTCCGTACTTAACCTGAAACTGTTCTTAACCTGAAGCACCACTTTAGCTAATGGGGCCTCCCGCTGCTGCTGCGCCGCCAGAGCACGATTTCTGTTCTCATCCTGAAGCAAAGTTCTTAACCTGAAGCACTATTTCTGGGTTAGCGGAGCCTGTAACCTGAAGTGTATGTAACCCAAGGTGCCACTGTATTATTATTATTATTATTATTATTATTATTATTATTATTTATTATCATTGCTAGGAACCATCAATGCCCCTCTCCTTCATGAGTCTGGCTAATCCTCTTTTTAAAGCCATCCAGGCCATCCCTGTGGCAGGGAGTTCCATAGTCTAACTCTGCACTGCCCGAAGAAGCACCTTTTTAAACTGTCCCAAATCTTCTGACACTCAACTTCTGGCAAGTGAGCCGTATCTGAACCAGTCCTGGCCTGAATTACAAGAATGAGAGTTCTGGAGCGGATCTGTTCTAAGCACCTTTTCACGCCGAAATCTTAAGCATACTTCCCAGGAGGGAGGGAGCAGGAGGGAGGGCTTGGGGCTCGTCCGCAGGTACGTTTCCTCCACATTTTCCAGGTGTGGTCTGTGTTTTAAAGCTCCATGTCCGACTTCTCTTTCATTTTGATTTTTTTAAGCTCCAGAGATTTTCCCACAGAAATCTGCTCTTTACTGCAGAATTGGAACAAACAGCAATACACAGAAAGCCCAAATTGCCGTTTGTTGTGCTTTAGCATTAAAGAGCGGGTTTTCGCAGGAAAAGCTCCGGAGACAGGGAGAGCTCATAAGAGTTGGAAGGGACCCTGACGGTCATCTAGTCCTACCCCGTGCAATGCAGAAATATGCAGCTGTCCCGTCTGGGGATCGAACCTGCAACCCAGGCAATATCAGCACCACGCTCTAACCAACTGAGCTATAAGCCCTTTGCTCAGAGTAAACATGCATAGAATGACTCTGCAAGGAGGGAGGGAGGATGAATTCAATTCAGTTCCCATTTAAAGCTAAACTTTTTTTTTTTTTTCTGAAGCAATGCAGCCGTTCTTGAAAAGCTCTCTGAACTTTGCAAAGCAGTTCTCCCACCAAGTACAAAAACACATCTGGTAAGGGTATATGTGCTCATATTGTAGAAGATAACATATACAAAGCACATTATATTACAGGGAAAATGCAAAAATTTAGGGGAAACGAGATACAAACACATAGATATTTAGAAAGTTGGTGCGAGTCTTCACCAGTTTTTAGAAGAAGAAGAAGAAGAAGAAGAAGAGTTTGGATTTGATATCCCGCCTTTCACTCCCCTTCAGGAGTCTCAAAGCGGCTAACATTCTCCTTTCCCTTCCTCCCCCACAACAAACACTCTGTGAGGTGAGTGGGGCTGAGAGACTTCCAAGAAGTGTGACTGGCCCAAGGTCACCCAGCAGCTGCATGTGGAGGAGCGGAGACGCGAACCCGGTTCCCCAGATTAGGAGACTACCGCTCTTAACCACTACACCACACTGGCTCTTTTAGCTTATTAACTTTCCCCAAATCCTAAATCATGGTTGTTAATTCTTCTTCTTATTATTATTACTATTTTTGCTTTATCCTTTTTTTGCAAACCACTTTGAGGGTTTGTTTGTTTTACAATCAAGCGGCATAATCAATTGTATAAAGTAAATAAATAATGCTTTTTGAAGGTGTATATTTGGAAGACCAGGTCGAGGAAATTTGCACTGTAACACTGATGGCTTTCTCCCGGACGAGTCCCAAACAAGTGCAGAAATGTGGAGAGCCAAACTTTCCTAAGAGTAGGAAAAACGAGAGCAAGCAGCACTGACGTATCAACGCATCCTCAAGCGCAAAGCTCTGCCCTTTCCCAGCTGCGCCACGCAAGGCACTATTTTGAGACACAGGCCGTGCGGGGAAAGGTTGCACTTTTTCTATTTCTGCCTGCAATAAAAGCAGCCTGGCTAGAATGCCGTGATGCTTAAACTGCTCTGAATTACAGCAGCTTAGAATGGAGCCTTTGCATCATCGGACAATGTCAACACGCCGCGAGCAAAACATCTTGTGGTCTTGAGCCTTGACGGGGGAAACACTGAATGGCTAAAAGGGTGAGTATTATTTACTTATGGCATTCACATCCCTTTTTTCTCTCTAAGGAATTCAACAGCAGCATCCACGGTTTCCTCCCTCCTCAATTAATGCCCGCAACAACCCTGTGAGGTAGGTTTGGCTGAGAGGCAGTGACTGGCCCCAGGCCACCCAGCGAGCTTCATAGCCCAGTGGGGATCTGAAGCCTGGCTTCCCAGGTCCCGGTCCAACGCTCTAACCACTGCACCACACTGCCCCGCCGATCACCAGTCTTCGCTTATACAAATCTGTGGTTCTAAGCCTCTTTTTTTGCATTTTCCAAACACACACGCGCGCACACACACCACTGTGTCTGGCCAGTGGGTTTAGCTGCCACGATGAGGACTAGAATATTGCATGGGCTGTGGCTGCTCTTTTTGCAAGGAGCCTTCCCTCCACGCCTGAGACCTTTTGGCAACTGGGACAGAAAAAGAAAGCAGGCGATCGAGGCGAGGAGAAAAGATGACAGAGAGAGGGGAAACCCCCTAAGGACCAGGCTCAAAGGCACCCTTGGTGCATTGCAAGCTCTGAGAGGCTATGCTGGGGACACAGAGGCAGGAACCCCTGAGAACAGAGAGGATCTACAGAGCTTCCCTGCCTTTTCACCCAGGTGGAGACCGGTGCCCTCTATGAATTGGGCTGCGGTGATCCTGGAGAGTTTGCCCAAGTTTGGGGAGGGGGCTAAGTGGCTTTCCCTCCCACCCCCAGGCCTCCCCAGGGTGCTCACCCGTCTCTGGCCGCCCCGATCAAGAAGGCAGGGTGGGCCACACCGGCTGGGGCAGGCGGGCAGCGCAGGCAGACGTCTCCGAGATGCACTGAACGAGCTGAGATATTTTCTCCTCCAGCTGGCTTTCCACTTTGCTTCCTCTTTGGGGTAGGTGTTGGGAGGAGCTGTCCCTGCTCGAGGGAGTGGCAGAATTTGTGCTTTCACTAGCACTCTTTGGAGAGGAAGGCGCATTCTTCATGGAGCCGAGCCAAGCAGACGGCACAGACCTCTCCAGCAGGCCCCGGTTTCCAGGCCACGGGGTGGGAAGAAGAATCGAGGAAAGGGCCCTCGTGGCTTCAAGGAACGAGGCGCCCACAACCCTGCCCTGCTCCAGGAAACTGGGCCTGCCAGAAGGATCAGCAGGGCAGGTGTGGATTTGCACGGCAGGGCGAGGAATAGGAAGCCACCGAGGGGCAGAAATGGCCAGTGGCCTTGCCACACAAGGAGCCACAACTGCAGTCCGTGGCGGCGTGGTTCCGATTTCCCGGTCTGCGAAAGAGGGAACTGCTGAGCGCCGTACCGCAGAGGTCAGCCTGAGGTCCTCGTCTTTTGAGTGGACACCAGCATCCTCCTGAAATGTTTGCAAGATGTTGAGAAATTGTACAGCTCCTGCCTGGTTTGTTTTTTAAACTGAACAGGATCAGGCGCCCCACCAACGGAGACTGGGGGGCCGCAACGGTTAGAGTCTCGGACCATGGCCCGGGAGAGGTCAGGGTTCAAATCCGCTCGCTGGGCGGCCTCGGGGCCGGTCACTGCTTCTCAACTTAGTCTACCTCACAGGGTTGTCGTGAGGATTAAAGGGGGAGAATCGTGAGCTCCTTGGAAGAACAAATATGTGTTTGTAATAAAACAGATCAAATCAAAATACAGTGGTACCTCGGGTTACATACGCTTCAGGTTACATACGCTTCAGGTTACAGACTCTGCTAACCCAGAAATAGTGCTTCAGGTTAAGAACTTTGCTTCAGGATTAGAACAGAAATTGTGCTCCGGCGGCGTGGCAGCAGCAGGAGGCCCCATTAGCTAAAGTGGTGCTTCCGGTTAAGAACAGTTTCAGGTTAAGAACAGACCTCCGGAACGAATTAAGTACTTAACCCGAGGTACCACTGTACATAAAACGAGGCAGTGCCCCACCAATCTCAGCCAGAACCTCCTCCTGCCTGCTTCAACCTCCTCAAGTCTCCATGTTCCCAGAGTTCCCTGGGAAGAGAGATCCGTTCTTATCAACTATATTCGGATGGCAGACACCGTGGCTTTTTGAAGGAAGCTGGCATTTGGCTTGTTCTCAGTCCCCGTCTGAGGGACGCATGTGAAAGCAGCATTCTGACATGTTAAGCCATGGGTAGGCAAACTAAGGCCCAGGGGCCGGATCCGGCCCAATCGCCTTCTCAATCTGGCCTGTGGACGGTCCGGGAATCAGCGTGTTTTTACATGAGTAGAATGTGTCCTTTTATTTAAAATGCATCTCTGGGTTATCTGTGGGGCATAGGAATTCGTTCATATTTTTTTTCCAAAATATAGTCCGGCCCCCTACAAGGTCTGAGGGACAGTGGACCGGCCCCCTGCTGAAAAAGTTTGCTGACCCCTGTCTATGGCTTCCCCCAGAGCATCCTGGGACCTGTGGTTCGTTAGGAGTGCCAAGGAGTCCTTTCACAGAACTACATTTCCCAGAGTTCCCTGGGAAGAGGGATTTCTCCTTAAACCATGCTGGCAGTTGTAGCAGCTCTGTGAGGGGTATAGACTCTCCTCCCTACACTCTTAAGCACCCTTAAACTACAGTTCCCAGGATTATTCGGGGGAACCGGTTTAAAGTGGTCTAAGATTCTTGAAATGTACAGCCTGCGTGTGGCCTCCTCCTGCCTAATAGCAGAGCCGGCCCCCAATAGGCGGCACCTGGGGAGGCTGCAGTTGCCTGCAGTCAACCTGCTTCTCAGGGACGGCCAGTGGCGTAGCGTGGGGGGTGCAGGGGGGGCCGACCGCACCGGGCGCAACATCTGGGGGTTAGGGTTAGGGGGCGCAAATCCACGGGTTAGGGGGCGCAAATTACTTGCCTTGCCCCGGGTGCTGACAACCCACGCTACGCCACTGGGGACAGCAGAGCTCTCGCGGAGGCGAAGAGCCACAGCCGATACCTGAGGCCAGGTGTTCAAGGAAAGCATCAAACGTCAAAGCACACTCTCTCTCAATCTCTCTCTCTCTTCCCAAAACCAGGCCTCAACACTAAGCAACCTTCAATGAGCAACTTGCATCTGTTTATATGTTTCCCGGCCTGCTCAGACAAGCACGTTTTGCACTGCCTTTCCCGACTCGACTTCTCAAAATGCATTTGCCTTTTGGGGCGTGTGGTTTTTTCCCTTCTTCCTTTGTTTAAAACTGTTTCACAACGGCCCTTGTTTACATGGAAGACGTGTCAAACTGTCCTGACACGCAAGAACCTTTATGGTGGCAGGGCTGTCTCTTGGAATATAAAAGGGGGGGGGGAGCCCTTTGCATCCACCCATAGTTTTGTCAAATTCAGACACCAGCGCCCCATAAAACTCAGTTTGTCCTCAGCTAGCGCCCTCCAGCCCGTTTCATAGAATCACATTTGGAAAGGACCATGAGGGTCCAATATACAGGGATCTTTTTGCCCAATGTGGGATTCGAACCCACGACTGAGATTAAGCGTCTCGTGCTCTACCGACTGAGCTAGAATGCAGTCAGACAATGGCAAGCTACAGTAGACCAGCCAGTTCCCACCAAGGCCTGCGGTTAGCAACCTGCAAATGCCTGGTTGAACAGACAGGAGCCAGCAACACATCAATGGCAGTGCTTTCAGAGCGGTGGAGATTTTAATCTGGGTGCCATAAATAAATAAATAAATAAATAAATAAATAAATTGGGACTGGTAGGTCGGAAGTAGTGATGTATGGAAGTGAGAGCTGGACCATAAAGAAGGCTGATTGCCAAAGAATGGATGTTTTTGAATTATGGCGCTGGAGGAGACTCTTGAGAGTCCCATGGACTGCAAGAAGATCCAACCTCTCCATTCTGAAGGAAATCAGCCCTGAGTGCTCATTGGAAGGACAGATCCTGAAGCTGAGGCTCCAAGACTTTGGCCACCGCATGAGAAGAGAAGACTCCCTGGAAAAGACCCTGATGTTGGGGAAGATGGAGGGCGCAAGGAGAAGGGGACGACAGAGGGCGAGATGGTGGGACAGTGTTCTCGAAGCTACCAGCATGAGTTTGACCAAAGTGCGGGAGGCAGTGGAAGACAGGAGTGCCTGGCGTGCTCTGGTCCAGGGGGTCATGAAGAGTCGGACACGACTAAACGACTAAACGACAACAAAAGGTCGGAAGGCAGGGAGCCAACAGCAGGTGGTACCAGAGCCAATCAGAGGCAGGGCCACCTGATTCCGGCTTGGTCCCCATCTTCCTCTCTTCTGGGCTCCACAACGGCAACATTGAGACTTAAGGAGGAGGAAGGTGATGTCAAGTTTCAGTACCTTGGGCTGCGTGCGTGTAATAATTCAAGCAGACAGAAACTGGCTGGGGTTAGGCTGAGATTAATGGGACAGCACCCTAATAGAACAGCTCTCTTGGCTCCCGGTTACTGGAGAACAAAGACTCAAAAGAAAGATTCCTTCCAAAGGCTTTAATGTTTAGATCGCTGCCGTCCACATTGAAATTGTCCCGCTTCAGGCAACCCACAGGGTGAATCCTGCAACAAAGGCAGGTGCTCCGACTACCTGAGCTCTAGAAGCCAATCCGAAATTGTTGCATCCCTTTGCTACCCTATATTTATGAATGGGGCAGGCCAGGGGATTGGTCTCCGTGAGCGGGAAGAGGCTGTGGCAGAGAGCAGTCCAGAACGAGAAGCAGAAGGGCAGATGAAGATGATGGATTACTCGGAGCTAGCTGACCTGACTGGAAGAATCCGCGACCAGAAAGAAGAGGAATACCAAGAAGATTGGAAGAAATTTAAAGACTATTTCAATAAATATTGTAATATAAAAAAATTAGAAAGCACTTGAAAGTACCAAATAGGCCTAGGATTAAAATAGGATTTATTAAATAAATGAGGGTTAGAAAGTAAGGAAAGTGAATAAATTAGATCATAACCAGAAATATTTTAGTTTAAGAATGATATTGGAAAGCTGTTACATACAGATACAAGGAAATTCAGAAGGGAAGGGAATAGAGGAAGTCAACAAGCATGTAAAGAAGTATGGGCTTTTAAAGGATTAAGTTTGCTTTTACTGTTTATTTCTTTTGTGGTGGTGGACTGTACTGTTTTCCTTTTTGATGCTCTCTTTATTTATTTTATTTTTTTCTTCCTTTTTGTGTTATATGTTCTGATAGGTGCTATAATTGTGAAAAACTTAATAAAAAAATTTTGGAAAAGAAACAACAGAATGAGAGGCAGAAGAGGAGGTTGGATGAGAGGCAGAAGAGGATGGGAGCTAAGAGGCAGAGGTGAAGCAGGCTGGCGAAGAAGCCAGGGGGTCTCCCCCTCCTGCTGTGACTAGCTCCCCTCCTCCCTGGTCTCCCAGAACCAGAAGAGGTATGAAGAAGGAGGAGCAAAGGCAGGCACAACGATGTAGTCTCAGCTTGCTTCGTAAGGATCTGGGAGAGGAGGAGAGTTTCAGAGCTGCGGGAAGGAAAGGGCCTTCAGTCTTTGCAACTGTCTCATTGGGGCAAGTGTTAAGTTGTGGATGAACATATCAGACAACACAGCGATTCTTCAAACAGCTCTTGTTTATTCACAGGCCAGAACAGAACTGTACTGAAGGGTTCAGCCAACCTGCTTATATAGAGCCTAACTACAAAGCAACAGTAACAACTTTCTGTAACTATCCAATCACTGAACGTCTTGAATGCAAATTCCTTATTTGCATATGTGGACCTGAGTGAAAACTATCTACAGTATCCCCCTGCTGGCCCAGGGTGAGAACTTCAGTACATAACTGCAAGATCGACCGAGAAGAGTTACTGTGCCCGCCAGGCCTGTACTCTTGAGATGTTTCGGTTTGTTGAACGAAGAGAGTTAACTAATGTGCGAGTTATTGCTGAGCGGCTCCTGGCACCCACTCCTGACATCAGCAGCCTTTCTCCTCCATTAATTTGCCCATTCCTCTTCCAAAGCTGCCTAGGTTTGTGGCCGTCGCTGCCTCCTGCGGAAGAGAGTTCCAAAGGTTAACAACAAAAACCCTCACTGGTTTTGCTGCAAGAGATTAACAGAAAACCATGGCTAAAAAAGCCACCTCTATTGGTCTGTCACCCCCCCCCCAACTGTATTACCTGGGTTATGAATGCGCCCTAAAGACATTAAAGCAAAGATTATGGGATAATGCACACAGTGACTTGCGATCTCGATCGCACGCAGTCTGTAGTCCGCTGGCAGTAGGAGTACAATATGGGCATGTCTTTAAGTTAACATCTTACATTAAAAACCTGACAGTACCAAATTATCGAATGCTTTTCACCATAGCCAGACTAAATGTCTTTCCTTCTGCAGTGTTGGATGGCAGGTTGAGAGGAGTTCCCTACCAGGAAAGACTTTGCTCGTGTGCTCAAGACATCGATTCCATAAAACATATTTTGTTGCATTGTGCAAAATATGAGCAAGCTAGGGCTGAACTGATACTACCCTTGCTGGTACCTTTCCCAGGAAAATCAGAGGCTCACTATGTCAGGTTCCTATTGGAAGACCGGACAAATGCTAGAACATTAGCAGTGGCAAAGTTTTTATCGGTGGTTGCAAGAACCAATGATCCCTATATTCTGAACAAAATGCTTGTTTAACCTGGAGGTAGGCTGTATGAATTGTATATTGCTTTGTAATGATTTGTTGGGTCTCTGGACCGTAATAAAGATTGATGATGATGAGATTAACAAGGCCACGCCTCGAGAAATCACACCGGAAATTAACGGGGCATGCAAGCAGGGATAGGGTTTGTAAAAAGGCCCTCTAAGACTTCCCCCCAAAAAGTGGGGGGGGGGGCGACAAGGGCAAGGTCAGTGAACCAGGAAGCAACCACAAATGGGGCCAGCTGCAAGTCCGTCCTGGTGACTCTTGGGCCCTGTCTCTGTGACATTGCGGGGTGGGCAGAAGACAAATGTCCTGTCATCCTGTTTCACTTCCCTCCAGGCTTGCGGCGGAAGAAAGCTTTCTTGGGAAAGTTTATTTTCGTGAAAGCTGTGTTTTCTCACGAAAGGCACCGAGTGCAGCGGGGACGCCAGGCGAGGGCTTGTGGGGCAGACGTCCAGCCCACACCCCCTCAGCAGAAATGGCGTAAGGTACCCCATACACTGCAAGGCTCATTTTTTTAAAGTACAGTGGTACCTCGGGTTACATACGCTTCAGGTTACATATGCTTCAGGTTACAGACTCTGCTAACCCAGAAATAGTACCTCAAGTTAATAACTTTGCTTCAGGATGAGAACAGAAATCGTGCTCCGGTGGCGCAGTGGCAGCAGGAGGCCCCATTAGCTGAAGTGGTGCTTCAGGTTAAGGACAGTTTCAGGTTAAGAACAGACCTCTGGAACGAATTAAGTACTTAACCCGAGGTACCACTGTATTAAAATGTGTTGAACTGAAGCGTGAGGCCTTTTCAGGGGTTGCTGTCAATAAACCAGACCAAGGTGCCGTCGGTGCGCCTTTTGATCATCTGCGCGGGATGTTGATCCTTGTCCGGTTCTGGAAAGGAGTTCCACTCTTCCAGATAAGCCACCTTTGGCAAACAGATTGACGGCAACACCTGCCGCTCTGAACCTTCCTCCCTTCCCCTCTGGATTACTGCAATGCCGTCAACTTGGGGCTGCCCTTGGAGATGTCTCAGAAGCTGCGCCCAGCTCAGGATACAGCCGCTAGATGGTTAAAACCTGCCCTATACATTCAGAGCGGTATCGCAACGCTTTAAACGGTCCTGGCTTCCCACAAAGAATCCTGGGAACTTCTGCACTTGCCGTTTTAGAAAACGTTTTGTCGTGTTTTGGTCAATCTCACAGTACAGTGGTATCTTGGTACTGAAACGGCTTGGCTCCCAAATGCCGCAAACCCGGAAGTGAGAGTCTGGTTTGCGAACGTTTTTCGGAAGACGAACGTCCAATACTTGAGTGCAGGAACCTCCCGCAGCCAATCGGAAACTGCGCCTTGGTTTTCGAACAGTTTCAGGAGTCGAACAGACTCCCGGAACGGATTAAGTTTGAGAACCAAGGTTGTTGTTGTTGTTTAGTCATTTAGTCGTGTCCAACTCTTCGTGACCCCCTGGACCAGAGCACGCCAGGCACTCCTGTCTTCCACTGCCTCCCGCAGTTTGGTCAAACTCATGCTGGTCCCTTCGAGAACACTGTCCAACCATCTCGTCCTCTGTCGTCCCCTTCTCCTTGCACCCTCCATTTTTCCCAACACCAGGGTCTTTTCCAGGGAGTCTTCTCTTCTCATGAGGTGGCCAAAGTCTTGGAGCCTCAGCTTCAGGATCTGCCCTGCCAGTGAGCACTGATTTCCTTCAGAATGGAGAGGTTTGATCTTCTTGCAGTCCATGGGACTTTCAAGAGTCTCCTCCAGCACCAGAATTCAAAAGCATCCATTCTTCGGCGACCAGCCTTCTTTATGGTCCAGCTCTCACTTCCATACATCACTACTGGGAAAACCATAGCTTTAACTATACTGACCTTTGTTGGCAAGGTGATGTCTCTGCTACCACTGTATTTTGAATGATGGCTGATTTATTCTGGATTGTCTGCATATCAGAATCATAGAATCCTGCATGCAGCTATCCCTGGATGGGCTCAACCACCAATCTTCTGGTTAACAGCCAGCTTTTGTGATGTTTTCTTGAAGTTACTGCATTATTGACATCCAGAAGGGACCAAAAAACCCTGAATTGGAGCGTTCACGGCATAGAGAATTTTCAGCAGGCACAAACTGTATTGAAAGAGGGTATCTGTACACCTGCCCTGATAATACTATTGCGAGCACAGCTTATTATCAATGCACAATAAACGAGGTGGTTGGGAAAGCTCTTTAACTCTCTCTGCTGTTTTTGTGGCTGGAATGAAATTTATGGGGAGATAAGGGATAGGAAACAGGTAGTTTATGACTGATTTTATCTCTTCCTGCTTTTTCTGCTGGTGAAGGAGCCTACAGTAAGGAAATGGCCTGTGACTGGGCCCTCCGACAGCTTTATATGTTCCCAAGCAGGGTGGGGTGGCGGGTAGATCTGAGGCAGATCAAATGTACACAAAGCCACCAGATTCCTAGGAAGCCTTTGGCAGAATAAGTAACCTGGCAAGGGAGCGCTCATTTTGCAGTACTCAAGACCTCCTTGTTGTCCCACACAAATGTCTTCTGAATGGCTTTTGCCTCGGGATCTCGCCAATTTCTTAAGCGAATATCCACTTTCTACTCCTGGGAGAGGGGGAAAGGGGTGCTTGTGGCCGCCAACATTTCTCTGATGAAAACGGGGACTTTAGGCTTCTCCCGTTTGATCTCGCTGCACACATCTGTCACCTTGAGCCAAGTGCAACCTCTCAGCCTAACCCTATCTCGCAGGAATGTTGCAAGGGGGAAATGTGTGAGGGAAGGGATCGCGTGCAAAAACCTTCCACAGATAAATAGAATGAAATAAAGTTTTAGCTGTAAGCAGCCCTGAGTCCCTGTCAGGGGGGAAAGGTTGGAAATTATTATTATTATTATTATTATTAATAATAATAATAATAATAATGGAAACTGTGAGAATGATCAAGAGCATACCAGAAAATCCGACTGAACTCAGAGAGAATTCGTTCTGAGTAAAAATGCTTAAGATTTAAGAAGGCTGTGCGGTCTTTACCCAGTTACCTGGGAGTAAGCTCCATTTAATACAGAGGGACTTACTTCTCAGTAGACAGTGTAAGGTTCCATTTACAATAAAGAAATAAACACTCCATGTGCTTCCTACGAAATGGCTGGCTGCTGAAACATCACAATTAAAGAGTTTAAAGTGGATTGATAACCTTTTCCTTTGAAATTATAGGAAGGGTTTCGAATGCCAGCTTCACCATTCCCTTCATTTTTTTTCGGGGGGGGGACACAGGGGTACACATACCCCTAAACATTTTGTGAATCTAAGTTTGGCCTTGTTGAAGGTCAGTATTTCAATATGAGTTGGAAAATGAGAGTACCTCTAAACGTTTTTGGGTTTTTTAAAAAGAAAAAAAGCACTGGGTGCAGGGATTTTTTTGTCCTTCTCTACAGTTCTATGGGGTGCAGGTGGCGCTGCGGTCTAAACCACAGAGCCTAGGGCTTGCCGATCGGAAGGTTGGCAGTTCGAATCCCTGACCGTTGCTCGGTCCCAGCTCCTGCCAACCTAGCAGTTCGAAAGCACACCAGTGCAAGTAGATAAATAGGTACTGCTCGGGCGGGAAGGTAAACGGCGTTTCCGTGCGCTGCTCTGGTTTCGCCATAAGCGGCTTAGTCATGTTGGCCACATGACCCGGAAAAACTGTCTGTGGACGAACGCTGGCTCCCTCGGCCAGTAAAGTGAGATGAGCGCCACAACCCCAGAGTCGTCTGCGACTGGACGTAACTGTCAGGGGTCCTTTACCTTTATTTTTTTTTTTTTTTTTTACAGTTCTATGAGTTTATGGCCACCCCTTTAGCACCATGAGCACAAATAGTCATCAATGTGCAATGAAATTGATTTCTCTGGAGGGATATCTTTGTAGCATTCTGAATGCTGAATTTTCTTTTCCCACGATCATTTGGATGAACATGTCTTGAACTGGGAACGGAAGATGAACCAAACTAGCTTGTTTGTTTGCAAAGGGACAAATGAGGGCCAGAATTAGTTCCTTTTCAGAGACGCCGAACCAGTACTTCCTTTGACGAACGAACTCCCAAGCACATTCTGGGAAATGTAGGTTTGTGCTGTGGAACTGGGTCAAAACACGCTGTCCACCCTAGCGCAACAAATTAATGTTGTTGTTGTTGTTGTTGTTGTTTTAAAATGAACTTTTTGTGGTTTGGAAAATGATGAGCAAATACACTACAAAGTGCAGAATGATTAACAGGAAGATGTATTTTTATTTTATTTTAAGGACCCCACAATAAAAGTTTTGGCTTCCAGCCTCCCCGCAAAACCAGAATAAATGCTCAGGAAAGACAGGATTTAATCTAACCTCTGCATAAACATTGTGTGATCAAATCGGATGAATGCTCAATATATAGGTGGAGGAGCTTTGCGGCTGTGTGCCAACGTTTCTGAACTAGACGGACGAAGGATCCGACTCTGTCCCAGCTGCTTTCCTGCGCGCCTGTCTTTTCGCCAGCCACGGAAGCAAGAGCTAGATAGGCCCTGCGACTTTATACCTGCTATTTCCATTGTTTTGCTATTCAGAAAGTCGATAGGACAAGCACAGGTACAAAATCGACAGCGGCAAAAAACCATTGTATTTTAACCTCCGACATAACTTGGTAAACAGTAGGCTAGGGGAACAAGGTTAGGCTGGTGCAAAGGCCTCAAGAGAATTACGGTAGCAGAGTTTCGCATGCCGGGAAACGGAGAAAAAAGGGAAAGCGCAAGCATGAATCACATTTCTGGCAGAAGACCATCGGCGAGAGTTCAGTGCTGGGGCACGGCGAGGGCTCGGGCTGCAATCTCTGAGCACATCCGGAATAAATCACACACAAACAATCTCAACATGGCTTCTTGCACAATACAATTGCATCTTACGCAGGGGTTTGGTTCCCAGGGCCTCACAGATGCAAAAACACCGTATTTTTCACTCTATAAGACACACTTTTCTCCTCCTAAAAAGTAAGGGGAAATGTGTGTGCATCTTATGGAGCAGCTATCCCAGAAGCCAGAACAGCAAGAGGGGTTGTTGCTTTCTCTGCGCCGCAATCCCTCTTGCTGTTCTGGCTTCTGGGATAGCCGCGCGAAACCTCCTCAGGGCAGTGGGAGGAACGTTCCCCCTGCCCTGAAGAGGCTTTGCTTTGCTTTCGCAGAAGCCAGAACAGCAAGAGGGAATGCTGGACAGCGAAAGCAGCGGTCCCTCTTGCTGCTCTGGCTTCTGGGATTCAGATTATTTTTTTTTCCTGTTTTCCTCCTCCAAAAACTAGGTGCGTCTTATGGTCTGGTGCGTCTTATAGAGCGAAAAATACGGCATGTCTATTTGGACTGCCCCCCCCCCCGAGCATCCTTCTCTTTCTGCATGGGGTTGGGGGGGAAGATGGCTGCTGAATGCCTGAAGCTGGGTTTTGAGCTCTAAGGCCAACTCTAAGGCAAGTTTCTGCTCTATAACCAACCCTTAGCATTTGTTTTCATCCTCTCTTCCATTTTATTTCTAAACTCCTTTTAGCGCTTCGTTTTGTTGTTTTAATTTATTGTTTTATCTCATTGTTTTATTTGTTCTAGCTCCCCTAAACAGTAAGGCTGCATGAAGCTGGGCTGGGCCGAGTACCGTATTTTTCGCTCTATAGGGCGCACTTTTCCCCCTCCAAAAATTAAGGGGAAATGTGTGTGCATCCTATAGAGCGAATGCAGGCTGCGCGGCTAAGCCCAAAGCCAGAACAGGGAGACGGAGCGCTGTGCAGTGCTCCGCCTCACTGTTCTACCTTGGGGGTGGCTGCCCTGCGGAGGCTTCAAAGGCTGTGCTCCGGGGGCTTCAGGCAGCTATCCGCAAGCCTTTGGAGCGCAGCAGGAGTTCCCGCTGCGCTCGGAAGGCTTGCGGATAGCCGCCTGAAGCCTGGAGAGCGAGAGGGGTTTGTGCACACCGATCCCTCTTGCTCTCCAGGCTTTGCTTCGCTGGAGAGGCGCTGCAGTTTCCCCTCTCTGCACAGCGCCCCTTCAGTGAAGCGGGATGAGAAATGGAAGGGGCTCTGTTTCTCCTGCCGCTTCGCTGAAGGAGCGCTGAGCAGAGAGGGGGAGTATTTCCCCCCCCCCGTTCTCCCCCTCCTATGGTCCGGTGTGTCCTATAGAGCGAAAAATACGGTACTTTGCTAGGCAGTGCCAAACGCAAGTTCGAGCCAAAGTTGACAAGATACTAGTTATAAATTAAGGAAGAGAATCATCTTGATTATCAGAACTGTTGACGAGCGAGCCCAGGGGGCAGCTTCAGAGTCTCCAAAACGCTCCCTTCTGCTGGATGGCACTTATGCCAGACTCGTAAATTCAAGGCCACCACATTTAGAGATAATTGATTTCTGCAAACTGCTGACAAATAATCATCATTATTATGGTACTTACTAGAAAGAACTGTAGGGACGCGGGTGGCGCTGTGAGTTAAACCACAGAGCCTAGGGCTTGCCGATCAGAAGGTCGGCGGTTCGAATCCCCACGATGGGGTGAGCTCCCGTTGCTCGGTCCCTGCTCCTGCCAACCTAGCAGTTCGAAAGCACGCCAGTGCAAGTAGATAAATAGGTACCGCTCCAGCGGGAAGGTAAACGGTGTTCCCGTGCGCTGCTCTGGTTCGCCAGAAGCGGCTTAGTCATGCTGGCCACATGACCCGGAAGCTGTATGCCGGCTCCCTCGGCCAGTAAAGCAAGATGAGCACCGTAACCCCAGAGTCGGTCACGACTGGACCTAATGGTCAGGGGTCCCTTTACCTTTACCTAGAAAGAACTGCATGGAGTTTTCCTGACGCAGAAAGAGCTCTTGAGCTCTCTGCCTTGCTCCCATCAGGTCCAGCTACACACACACACACACACACACACACACACACACACACACGGCCTGGCCTAGCAACCAACAGTTGGCTGGCTGGTGGCAGAAATGCCTACTAGAGGCTTAAAAACAGCATCACTCAGGCGACAAGGTAAAATAATGGTATGGGCTTGCTTCAAAAACTACCTGACTAAATATGGTTCCAAAAATAATGGTTGTGCTTAGGTTAATTTCACAGATATAATGGGGGAAAATCGATTTGAATAAAGGAATGCAGATTGTTGGTAACCAATGAGACGTGTCGAAGCCGCAAAGAGATAGAGGGAAGTCAACTAACATAACAGGGATTCAAACAAGTTTACTGGAACAGAAAGCAAGTGATTGTAAGGGAAGAAAAGAAATATGTATGTCATTTCTTTCTGGGAGCCTTTTGTGTAGAATATTCAAATTACGGTTTGTATCCTTTGAACAATTTTGTGTACGTCATTAATTCTTTTTCTTCTCTTTATTCTTGTCTTCTTTTTTTTTTTGCTTTTCTTCTTTTCTTTTTGTGTATTCAGGTGTAATTTTTAATTTATTCTTTCTCTGTGATTTTCCAAAATGCAATAATTTTTAATTTTATTTTTTTTACCCAGCGTTTTATGCCTTGACCTGATAGCAGTAAATTGAAAGCAGTTCATTGACCTGCGTTCCTTGACCTGAAAGCAGTTCATCCAGCATCCACAAGCTCTTACTGGGTGGGGAGTTATTGTTTCGTTTTGTTTTTGATTTTTATGTTGTGAACTGCCCCGTGGTCTTCAGATGAAGGGCAATATACATATTTAACAAATAAAAATAATAATATTTTGAAGTCTTACTGGAATCAAAGGGACACAAAGCCCACAACGGGTTTAAACTATGTACGCTTGAAAATTGAGTTTTTCGTTTGATAAATCCGCTAGGGCACAAAGCTATCTGGATTGACATATTTTCTTTTCACAGCCTGAAATGGGTTTGGGTTGCTGTTTTGTGTGTGTTTGTGTGTGTGTTTTAATGACCTCCCCTTGCATTTTTGTCTAAACACCTCTAACCACCACCCCCCACTGCCAAATGGAAAGAAAACACAGCTCTGCGTTCGAATCACGCTGCCAAGTGGCAACCTGGCTGTCTGCGAGTGGTTCTTCCCTCTCCAAACCCCTGATCCCCTTACGGCACGAGGGAAAGGAAGGGCGTGAAATGATACAGGAAATGTGCAGGAGAAGCTTCAGCTGGCCTCGCCTCCGCAAGGAAGAGCGCAGCCGCTGCAATTTCCAGACTAGTGCTAAAGGGCAGCCCCACGCAGAGCGCATTACAGTAGTCCAGTCTTGAGGTTGCATGAGAACATAGGATGCTGCCTTCTACAGAGTCAGACCGTTGGTCTAGCTAGATCACTTTTACCTACACTGGCTGGCAGCAGTCAGACGCCAGGGATTAAACATGATACGTCCTGCACAGAAAGGTCAAAGGTCCCAAAGGTCATCTGTCTACAATTCTGTGATTCTAAGGAGCACCCCCAAACTGCACCCCTGCTCCTCCAGGGAGGATGCCGCCCCAATCAGAACAGGCACTTTGTATTTTGTGGATCTCTTTTTTAAGGGTTCTGTGAATCTTCAAGTTGCATGCTGCCAGCCTGAGCCTGCCTGCTGCGGAATTCCTGTCCTGTGTTTACAATCGCAGGCCCTAGCCTGCTGCACTCAAAGAAATCTCTAGCGATGTGGGGCTGCGCTTCTGTTTCTCCATAAAGAGAAACTCAAAAGCAGCCTTACCCCAACCGGGCGCCCTCCAGATGTTTTGGACTGGGGGCTGGTGGGAGTTGTAGTATCGAGCACCCGGAGGGCGCCGGGTTGAGGAAGGCTGCACCGCAGCACGGTCAGTGTGGTCTGGAGGCATGCGCTGCGCTGCAAAACCCGGCTTCTATATGCAGGTGCTGTTCTCTATGTTGTCTGGGCAGAGGTAGGTGTAAGGAAGCTTCATCGACTTGTTCCTGCTCTTGATTTCCTCGGAAATGTGCGCCAGGCGCTCTTGAAAAGCCGTTATGAGCTGCTTCGGTTCCTCCTCGACAAAGTGCTCGTCGTCGTATTGCCCCAGAGGTTTCTGCAAACAGGAACAGAGAGAGAGATGCAGGGTCAGTTTAGTTTATTGTTACCAGACGTCCAGGACAGATTGTGAAGCTGAGGCTCCAAGACTTTGGCCACCTCATGAGAAGAGAAGACTCCCTGGAAAAGACCCTAATGTTGGGGAAGATGGAGGGCACAAGGAGAAGGGGAAGACGGAGGGCGAGATGGTGGGACAGTGTTCTCAAAGCTACCAGCATGAGTTTGACCAAACTGCGGGAGGCAGTGGAAGACAGGAGTGCCTGGCGTGGTCTGGTCCAGGGGGTCACGAAGAGTCAGACACGACTCTTGACTAAATGACTAAACAACAACAACAACAGACGTCCCCGTTTCCCGGGGACAGTCCCCAGATTTACAAATCTGTCCCCGGACAAAATCCGTCCCCGGATTTCATTTAATGTCCCCGGATTTATATTTTAAGTGTTGTAGATTTTTCAGTAGGGAATGAACGTTGAATGAATGGTATAAAGAGGTGTGGGATATAGCCATTCATGATCAATTAACACGTGCCATTAAGACAGGGAATATGCAGAAGAAATGATTTTGAGGAGATATGGAAGGTAAACAACTATTTTTTAAAAGACAACTGAAGGCGGCCCTGTTTAGGGAAGTTTTTAATGTCTGAGGCGGTATTGTTTTTAATATTCTGTTGGGAGCTGCCCAGAGTGGTTGGGGAAACCCAGCCAGATGGGTGGGGTATAAATAATAAATTATTATTATTATTATTATTATTATTATTATTATTATTTGCAGAATTTGTACTGTTAAAACGGAAAGGGGTCAAACCATCGCAAGAGGTGTTGAAATTTTGGGAGGTTGGATAGTTACAATGGTCTCGGTGGCGGGATGCGCATATTTTTATTCTTATTTATTTATGATTATTACTTTGTCAAAATAAAAGGGGTGGATGAAGAGGGTGGAGCAGAGACAGACAAAGGGAAGCAGTCTCAGGTTTCTTGGGACTTAGGGAGCTGTGGGAAGGAGCAGACCTTCAGTCCTTGCAACTGCCTCATTGGGGCAAAGAGTTGCTGGGCTCACTAGGCCTGGGCTCCTGAGCTTTGAGTGAGCTCACTTCACTGGTGCCATGTGGTTTATTGCTGACCTGGTGGCTTAGGCTGAGAGGCAGCAGAGTCAACCAGTAACTTTGTGGCTGAGTGGGGATATGGACTCAGGTCTCTCCCAGGTCCTCCTTTCTTACTACTACTACTACTACTAATAATAATAATTTATTATTTGTACCCCGCCCATCTGGCTGGGTTTCCCCAGCCACTCTGGGCGGCTT
The DNA here is from genome assembly GCF_964106645.2 of Podarcis pityusensis. Lineage (NCBI taxonomy): Eukaryota > Metazoa > Chordata > Lepidosauria > Squamata > Lacertidae > Podarcis > Podarcis pityusensis. The sequence goes on along the minus strand of NC_138038.1, from coordinate 50,579,527 downwards.
CCACAGAGACCAAAAATACACTAAAATGTCACACATTAAAAACTTCCCTGAACAGGGCTGCCTTAAGATGTCTTCTGAATGTCAGGTAGTTGTTTATCTCTTTGACATCTGAAGGGAGGGCGTTCCACAGGGCGGGCGCCACTACCAAGAAGGCCCTCTGTCTGGTTCCCTGTAACCTCACTTCTCGCAATGAGGGAACTGCCAGAAGGCCCCTGGTGCTGGACCTCAGTGTCCGGGCTGAACGATGGGGGTGGAGACGCTCCTTCAGGTCTACTGGGCCTTTGAGGCCGTTTAGGGCTTTAAAGGTCAGCACCAACACTTTGAATTGTGCTCGGAAACGTACTGGGAGCCAATGCAGATCTCTCAGGACCGGTGTTATGTGGTCCCGGCGGGCACTCCCAGTCACCAGTCTGGCTGCCGCATTCTGGACATTCTTACCATGTCAAAATCCTCGTTCCGCAAGACCCAGATGACGGCGAGGACTTGGCTGGTGGTGTTCATCTCGGGGATGATGTCCAGGTACTCCTTAAGCGTCACTGGGGCTTTAACATCCGGCGGCGGTTTCCTCATGGACGATGGCAAGTTGGGCATGAAGGCACCCATTTCAAACTGCAGCCCAGGGGAGGACAGAAGAAAGTTAAACAGAGTCTGCAAACTCAGCTCATATCTATTGATTTAAAAGCAGAAGAACATAACACTCCTTTCGGTTGTTGTTTCGTTTTACTATCCCCAAAGATCAGAAAGGATCTTATTTGGCAGGCAGGCAGCCAGCCAGCCAGCCAATTATTATTATTTTTTTGCATTTTTCAAAAGTCGAACTGCAGTGGAACAGAAGCACCGCTGTGACAAGCACGTTTCGGAGCTGGAAAGATGAGAAGATAGCTACGAGGGAGGACTGGCAGATGAAATCATTGGACAATGCAGAGATGGGAAGACTGACCGGGAAAATCAGAAATCAGGAAGATAGAACTTCAGTACAGAATGGGGCAAACATAGAATGTACTTAAAAGAACACTATAAACACATGAACTCTCTGGTGGGCTTTAAATAACTTGCAATGACAAAAAGACTTTGGATAGAATGGAGGGTTGTAATTTGGATCAACTTATAATATGCAGTTGATAAAGTTATTTAACTTTGCCAACAAAGGTCCGTATAGTTAAAGCCATGGTATTCCCAGTAGTGATGTATGGAAGTGAGAGCTGGACCATAAAGAAGGCCGATCGCTGAAGAATTGATGCTTTTGAATTCTGGTGCTGGAGGAGACCCCTGAGAGTCCCATGGACTGCAAGAAGATCAAACCTCTCCATTCTGAAGGAAATCAGCCCTGAGTGCTCACTGGAAGGACAGATCCTGAAGCTGAGGCTCCAAGACTTTGGCCACCTCCTGAGAAGAGAAGACTCCCTGGAAAAGACCCTGATGTTGGGAAAGATGGAGGGTGCAAGGAGAAGGGGATGACAGAGGACGAGATGGTGGGACAGTGTTCTCGAAGCTACCAGCATGAGTCTGACCAAACTGCGGGAGGCAGTGGAAGACAGGAGTGCCTGGCATGCTCTGGCCCATGGGGTCACTAAGAGTCGGACACGACTAAACGACAAAGTTATTTAAAGAACCCGCGGAGGGAAGTCCAAAGTTTCGGAAGAATCTCGTGTTCCATTCTAATATTTCTAAGAGTTTTATTTGTGTGAATGAACTTGTGAACCCAAAAAAAGAGACGAGCGTGTTTCAGAATGGGAATCAGCGCCTTCAGACATCCCTGACACAGATACTCCGTCCTCAGGCAAGAAAGGAGGGCAGAATCACTTACCTGCCCACTGTTTACGGCCGCGTGGTGGGCTGAGCACGTGAAGATCGCCATGGTCAGAAACTTGATGAGTTCCGGAACAGAGCGGATGGAGGAAGGGATGCCTGCAGGGAAGCGAGAGGACAAGTCCTTTACAACAGGCATCTTCAACCAAACAGAGAATCATAGAGATGTAGCGTTGGAAGGGGACCGTGAGAGCCAGCGAGTCCGAGCCGCGGCCATCTTTTGCTCAAACCCACCAGTCTGGGATTTAACCCAACCACGCATCTTGGGTCCCAGTTCCTTTTTTTCCTTTTTTTATTAATGTTCTTATGTCACATATGTATACATTATCATATTACATTACAGGGCATGTTATCGTATAATTTCCAACATGTATACAAAGTTGATACCGTATTTTTTGCTCTATAAAGACGCACTTTCCCCCTCCTAAAAAGTAAGGGGAAATGTGTGTGCGTCTTATGGAGCGAATGCAGGCTGCGCAGCTATCCCTGAAGCCAGGAGAGCAAGAGGGATCGGTGCTTTCGCTGCGCAGCGATCCCTCTTGCTGTTGTAACTTTGCTTCGCTGGAGAGGCACTGCGCAGAGAGGGAGAGAATATTTTTTTCCTTGTTCTCCTCCTCTAAAACTAGGTGCATCTTATGGTCGGGTGCGTCTTATAGAGCGAAAAATATGGTATGTCGAATTTATGTACCTAAAGAAAGAAAAAAGAAAAAAGACATAAAGCTATTTCAAAATAATATTTGTACCAACACTATGGACTTCCTGTCAATCTCGTTGTATATTCTTTTTTCTCTCAAATGAATGTACTCTTATTATTGTATATTTCTTTACATTTTATCTAATGCATTCCTATATCAATATGTACCCTTGATCTCGTTTCTCAACCCAATTTCTCTCCAACGTCAATTGAATGCTAGCATAGACAGCGAACCTTTACTATATTTTTGAACATATATCTATCCCATTTTTCCATAACTTTTTGTTCTTGGGACCCGTTCCTTAATCTCGTACCATATGGTATGTCTGCAAGGGAGTTGTGCTCCTCTTGCAACCCCCAGCAACTCACTTGCAGGTCCTGACCCACCAGTTGAAGACCGGCGCTTTACAATGCATGTTGGATTTTGACAGTGGGGAGGACCCCCTCAGAAGCAGGGTTCCCTCCTTCGTTGGAGGTTTATAAACAGAGGTCGGGCGGCCCCAAAGTTGATGGCCGTTGCCATTCAAATGGGGTGTGTGTGTGTGGCAGAGTTAGCAAAGCTGAACGGGGAAGATCCGGAATCAGCGCGACAAACTGTTTCAAAAGGACTGGAGCAAATTTATGTTCTATATGAAAGAACATCGTAAACATCTGAAAACGTTTGTAGGTTTGAGTTGAAATGTTTTGTAATGAGAATATAAGGATTTACATGTAATGAGGGGAAATACAAAAGTAAGAGAGAAGGTAAAAAAAAGTGGTGATAGAAATGCTAAGAATATTGTAATTATGTATGGAAGTCAGAAAGAGGGGTGGGAGGAGGTCGGTGCTTGGTTAGAGCAATGTTTGAGTTTATTGAATTATGTACGGAAACTGTGATTATGATAAAATTAAAAACGCAGTAAAAATTATTATAAAAAACACACAAATGGGAGGTGTTTGTTTGTGTGTGTGTGTGTGTGTGTGTGTGTGTTTGAGAGGGAAAGAGAGCGAGAGAGATCTTGTGATCAATTATATGGGGTGATGCTTGTCTGCCCACCCCCCACCCCCAATATTTTATTCAGGTTGGCTGGAGACAGGGACCCTAAGGCAGAAATAGGATCGGGGCTTCCTCCCTTCCCTCGTGACCCCAGACCACTCCAGCACTGTTGGCGTTATAGAACTTCAGTAGGGAAAAGGACAGAGACAAAACTAGAATCCGCCTGCTGTTGTCTCTGGCGCCATCTAGTGTTGGGCTCCCTGGCTTCCATCCAAGGGGGAAAGCTCAACAACTTTGATTTCCTTTAAAAACAACAAAACATTTGGCTGCCCCCCCCCCAACCAAAAATCTCGTCACTCCAAGTCCCTCAGCTTCTCCTCCTGCCCCCATCAACTGGAGGAAAGGGCCTAGGAACCTGATCTACAACTTCAACTGCTGGGGGTCTGGAGACTCTGCTGTTACACACTGTATTAAACAAAATTCTGCCCTTATTCCCTTATGGGGGACACAAGAGCCCTTATAATGTCATTTGTAGGTTCTCCATCAGTCGGAGAAAAGAACAGAGGCCGACCAGAGAATATTGAGAAGCAAAGCAGTTCGTAAGCCTGATCTTTATTGATCTGTTGCAACAGGGTGATCCCCTCACACACAGGAAAGGAGGAGGATTCCGAACCCAGGTGTGCCCGCCCTTATATAGACATTTTAAATTGCCAGCCTTGGAGTCCAAGACCACCCCCAGAAACATCATCCCTACATCACAGAAAAGGTGGTCTACAACAGAAATCTGAGTGTGTTGTTTATCTCCTGTCTGGCAGGTTACCTGTTAATGCTTACTTGGTTGGATACCCTGGGGAGCCTGGCCAGTCTTTTGTAATGACAAATACTTAGTTCCTGAGCCAGGTCACAGGCTCACCCTATTCATACACAGACATACCCTTAAGTCAGGATTTGTGAATGAAAAAACAGTGGGGAGGCTTTTCCATTTTCCTTGACCTTGCAGAGAAATCATTTGGTCAGTTGGGGAGTCAAAATGGTTTCAGGACTGTCTTCCTGTGCTGCTTCAGACATGTGGTTTATATATTTATGTATGTGTTTGCTTGGTACATTTATGAACATTTATTATATATAAGACCTTGATTTTTTTATGGCAACACCCTTCAAGTACCCCCAATCTAACTGCAGCTTCCTTCGTGCGTTTTCACACTGTGACTTGCGTTGGGGCGCAGACATAGCTGAAGAGCATAATAAAACAGATGTTCATGTTAAATGCACATTCCTGCGGGTTGGACTAGATGACCCTGGGTGTCCCTTCCAACTCAACAATTCTATGATACCATGAAATAGTGCATCGCAGCTGGCTGCACACCAGAGGTATTGTTAGCCGCGTGGCAGCGTTACATTTTGTGTTCCTCCACCAAGTTAAGGGGCCTGTGGGGAAGCGGATACTTTTTATAGGCTTCCCAAAGTGTGACGGGCTGTCTAAACAAGTCCCGAAGGAAGGAAAACAGCGAGCAGAACAGGGAAGCAGCAGGAAATGGGTTTGGCGGAGTACCTGATGACCGCTTGGACAGAAAGCCCTTTGTGAAGATGTCGCAGATCCAGGCCTGAAGCTCGTAATCTCTCTGGACAGACAAGTTGCTTTTGTAGTACAGTTCCACGATGCCAGAGACAAAGCTGTAGGGAAAATGAGAAGTTAGGCCGGCTCCCCAGGCAGGCTGTGCGCACACCACGCATTCAAAGCACATTTAAAGTTCACGGGATCCCACAAATAATCCTGGGAGCTTAAGGGTGCTGAGAATTGTAGCTCTGTGAGGCGTGAACTATAATAACAATAACAACAGCAACAACAATTTTCCCAGCCACTCTGGGCGGCTCCCAACAGAATATTAAAACATCAAACATACAAAACTTCCCTAAATGGGGCTGCCTTCAGATGACTTCTAAAAAGTTTATTTCCTTGACATCTGATGGTGGAGTGTTCCGCAGGGCGGGCGCCACCACCAAGAAAGCCCTCTGTCTGGTTCTCTTTAGCTTTGCTTCTCGCAATGAGGGAACCGCCAGAAGGCCCTTGGAGCTGGACCTCGGTGTCCGGGCTGAATGATGGGGGTGGAGACGCTCCTTCAGGTCTACTGGGCCTTTGAGGCCGTTTAGGGCTTTAAAGGTCAGCACCAACACTTTGAATTGTGCTCGGAAACGTACTGGGAGCCAATGTAGGTCTTTCAGGACCGGTGTTATACGGTCTTGGTGGGAATTACCATCCCCAGGATTCGTGTCTGTGCACTACATGTGCTTTGATGCCTTGCTCTTGAGTAGCAGCTCTCCCCACCCCATACATGGCAGCAAACCACTCTGGAAACTGGGAGCAGAGTTTGAGATCAGGCGTGCCGTGCGAGGAACTGGTGGGCATGGGGCTGATGTTTGAAGAAGACTCCAGCCATTCCACTGAAAGCACCCAGCGAATCCTGTTTCTCTTACCTCTCGATGGCATCCCATATCTTCAGCCCGTCGTCCCTGTAGTAGTAATCGGCAAGCGAGCCGACTCCTCGGGCCTCAATATCCTCAGGGAGGCACAGATCCGTGTAGGTCAGGTTGTCCAGGCACTTTTTAAGAAGCACAGCTAACCCTCTGCGCCCGGTCGCTATGGCCTGCGGCAGAAAGCGGGTGGGGAGGGGAGAAGACCACTCAGCACACTCCAAAATGAGGCACATCGAATTCTGCCCCAGCTGAAGTTTCCAAACTGTCTTCAGAGGCAGCCCCATGTATAATCTAACACTTGCCAGTGCTGATCTATATGTATAGACTTGGAAACAATTGCTATAATTTAGGTACCTTTCGTCATATGTGGTGGAGGTGTCAGGTAACAAAAACTTTCTGGGAGATGATATATAATGAAATGAAAAAAATGTTTAAAATAACATTTGCTAAAAAAACAACACCAGAAGCTTTCTTATTTGGAATTATAGGTACCGTGACCCCAAAGGACCAGAAAAGACTGTTCATGTACGCGACAACAGCCGCACAGATGTTATTTGCCCAGAGATAGAAGGAAGAAACAATCTCGACCAGGGGAGAATAGCAGACCAAGTTGATGGATTGTGCTGAAATGGCAAAATTAACTGGGAATCTCGGGAACCAAGAGGACAAGAACTTTAAAAAAGAAGGGGATTTTATTCAGGAGACCATTGCAAACAGATTAAAACATTAGCAGGATTTTAATCACACTTGTAATGTAACTGCAGGAGGCAGTGGAAGACAGGAGTGCCTGGTGTGCTCTGGTCCATGGGGTCACAAAGAGTCGGACACGACTAAGCAACGACAACAAATGTAACAAAAACTATGGACAATTTAGATGGATAAAAAATTGTGTATTATGGACTGATTGATATTAGGACCCATGGAGGGGATGGGGGGGGGGGGAGTCGTGAGATTCAGAATAATCTCTTTATACGGATTTTTAATTGATTTTGTTATAAGTTTATATTTTTAAAAAACCAAATAAAAACTAAAAAAATTTCGCTCTATAGGACGTACTTTTCCCCCTCCAAAAACAAAGGGGGAAATGTGTGTGTGACCTATGGAGCGAATGCAAGCTCCTTGGCTTCAGCGATAGCAACGGGAAGCCTCCGAAGCGCAGAGGGAGCGCTCCTTCCACCCCGACCCCTCTCGGTCTCCAGGCTTCAGGCAGCTATCTGCAAGCCTTCGGAGCGCAGCAGGAGTTCCCCCGTACTCCGAAGGCTTGCAGATAGCAGCCTGCAGCCTGAAGCCCAGGGAGCGCAGCGCCAACTCCCGCAGCGCTCCCTGGGCTTCAGGCAGCTATCCGCAAGTTCCGGGAGCGGCGGCAAGGCTGCGCGCAAACATGCTGCCGCTCCCGGACCTGTTCTGGGGGCTGGGGTCGGGGGATGCTTCGGCTTCCCCCGGCCCCAGCCCCGCGGCTAAAAACGAAGCCAAGACAGCGAGCGGGATCCATCCCGCTCGCTGTCTTGGCTTCTGCCAAAGCCACGCGCAGCCTCTCCCAGCTGAAGAGGTTGGATCCCGCTGGCTGTCTTGGCTTCTTTGCTCTTTGGGGCTGGGGGGGGGGGATATTTTTTTTCTCTTTATTTCCCCCCCTAAAAACTAGGTGCGCCCTATAGTCCGGTGCGCCCTATGGCGCGAAAAATACGGTACTTTACAAAAAAGAGAGAGGAAATAATTGCTATAATTTAAATTGGGTTGTACCCTGTTAACTTGTACTCAGAGCACATCCATTGAAATGAACAGGCTTAAGTTAGCTACATCTATCGGCTTCTGAGGAAGACTAACCTGGGATGAATCCCCAATGCATTTAAATCTGGCAGGGAGGCCTGTGGCTCAACCCACTCACTCCCTTGGGAGGAAACCTCAAATCTCCGCACTGAATCTCCTCCTTTGGGTTTTGCATCCTTAAACCAAACTGGGCAGCCTTCAAAAGCAGGGCACTTCCAGAACAGAAGACTGCCCTCAGAGCCCTGCAAAACAGAGAGGCACCCCCAGAAAAGACTCCCCAAGTTGGCTGCGAATCACCCTGCGGTCAAATGGGTAGGATGTGGAAGAACAGAGATCACCATGTGTCCTGGGGCCTGAAGAGCTGGCTCAGCGCGGAAGGCATTCCACGGTGGGGTCACCACGCATTCCTCCAAGGGCGTCCCACGAGTCTCCCACTTACCTTGTCAAAGGTACCTCCTTGGCTGATAAGGTAGGTTCTGGCCAGCACATTGATATGGATGGAATAACGGAGGTGAGGAATCAAAAGCTGGAGGGGGGGAGGAAAGGGAACATGTGTAAGGATTGGGGGGATGTCTCAAAGTACACAGAGACAAAGGTCTTGTAACTGAAGTCATAGCATGTTCTCCTCGATTCTCCCCTTCGCAGCCCCTCCACCTCACCCCTCTCAAGTCCAATCCCTGACAATAGCCCTCTCCCCCTCTATGAATTTGCCTGGTCCTCTTTTAAAGCCTTCTAGATTGTTGGGACACGGGTGGCGCCGTGGGTTAAACCACAGAGCCTAGGACTTGCCGATCAGAAGGTCGGCGGTTCGAATCCCCGTGACGGGGTGAGCTCCCGTTGCTCGGTCCCTGCTCCTGTCAACCTAGCAGTTCGAAAGCATGTCAAAGTGCAAGTAGATAAATAGGTACCGCTCTGGCGGGGAGGTAAACGGTGTTTCTGTGCGCTGCTCTGGTTCACCAGAAGCGGCTTAGTCATGCTGGCCACATGACCCGGAAGCTGTACGCCAGCTCCCTCGGCCAATAAAGCGAGATGAGCGCCGCAACCCCAGAGTCGACCACGACTGAACCTAATGGTCAGGGGTCCCTTTACCTTTACCTTTTAGATTGTTGGCCTTAACTATCTCCTGCAAGAGCAAGTTCCACAGCTTAACTATTCACTGCATCAAGAAGGACTTCCTTTTACTTGTCCCCAATCTTCTAACTTTCAGCTTCACGAGATACCCACAAGTTATTATTATTTTTTTTATAAGAGGGGGCAAAGTTTTCTTTCAAAGCCATCCAGGCTGGTGGCATCGCTGCCTCCTCTGAGAGAGGCAGCCTAAAAGAGGATGCCGAAAACATTCCTCCCCGTAAACTGCTAGGTTGGCAGGAGCAGGGACCGAGCAACAGGCGCTCACCCCGTCACGGGGATTCGAACCGCCCACCTTCTGATCGGCAAGTCCTAGGCTCTGTGGTTTAACCCACAGCACCACTCATGTCCCTATATCCCTCCCTGTACTTGCCGCTAAATGCCCCAAACTCAGCCCCTCTGGGCTCTCTCACCTTGTACAGGGGGTGACACATGGGCAGCTGCCTCAGTGTCGACACCGCAAAGACTTCCGCCATCAGGTGTCCACGGAGCAGGTGGGTGTTCACCTCGTGGATGTGGAATTCGGAGTTTCGCACCCAGGTCTTGGCTAAGGTCCAGATCCACTCTTCGTCGGTGGGCAAGAAAATGGGACTTTGGGGACCTGGGCGCTGGCTCAGCTGGAAGAGGGAATCACAATAGAATAAAAGATGCAACGGCAAAGGAAGGTGTTTTCAGACTATCTACAACAGGGATCAGCAACCTTTTTCAGCAGGGGGCCAGTCCACTGTCCCTCAGACCTTGTGGATCTATCTATCTATTGGTTTTCACATATCACATTACAATACAGATGTACCAAAGCCAACACCATTTCCTCCCCATCCCCCCATGCATTTACATTTCTATTTCCTCAATCCATCGTATTATTCTTTTCTCCTTCCTCCCACTTCCCTCTGCCCCCACTCGATTTCCTCCACACTATACAATTTGCAAAAATCTTTGCATTCTACAGTCTTCTCAAATCATCTGTATATTCATATTATCTTTCCTTACTAATTTTTCTTCCATCCAGTACTTCACATTTTAATCTAGGCATATGAGCAAATCTTTTTTCGAGCAATATTTTGCCATATATTCATCAAAACAATCTCATCGAATATCTTTTGACTTCCCTTAAGTGAGGGGAACCTCCTAGCTTGTTTGCAATCCTTCTGTTGAATTTTTCCCTGTTTTTTCTTTTTCTTTTTTTAATCGTTACCTGGATGGCTATAGGAATGACTTCTCCAGAAGGCTTTTGGTGCAGCAAACACAGAGGGGCAGCAATGTATTGCTCTTTGCCATTCACAAGGATGGTAGGGATACCCTCCAGCAACTTGTAATCTGCTAGGTAGATGGTTCCTTTCTGAAAAACAGAGTTGGAGCGGGTTGGAGAAGGGAGGAAAGTTTGAATCCCATCTGATGTCAGCCCAGCCCAGCATTTTGGACTAAAGTTGCCATCATACTTGTTATGTACTGAGTTGAATAGGATCCAAAATGCAGCAGTCTAATTGGTCCTAGAACAATAGGGTCCAGAATGCAGCAGTCTGATTGGTCCTAGAACAATAGGATTCAGAATGCAGCAGTCTGATTGGTCATAGAACAATAGGATTCCGAATGCAGCAGTCTGGTCCACAGGAGCCACCCAATCCAGCTCCAGGTGGAAGTGAATCCGCAACCTGATTGGCCTACAGGTGAATCCCAGAATTAGCCAATCACGTGGGGCCCATTGTGTAAATAATGTATATAAAGCAGACATTATGGGGGAACTTCCATTCTTCCTCACCACTATGAGCTGAATAAAGAGCATGAAATCCACTCTCAACTCTGAGTATATTTCAATACTCCTCTGATGAAGGCAGCATTTTTGGTTCTTTAGAGCTACTGTATTTTGGTTAACTGCCTTGGATACTATTACTAGAGAGGTGGGCTATGGATATTTTAGACATATATATGCATAGTGAGAGCTGGACCATCAAGAAGGCCGATCGCCGAAGAATGGATGCTTTTGAATTCTGGTGCTGGAGGAGACTCTGGAGAGTCCCATGGACTGCAAGAAGATCAAACCTCTCCATTCTGAAGGAAATCAGCCCTGAGTGCTCACTGGAAGGACAGATCCTGAAGCTGAGGCTCCAAGACTTTGGCCACCTCATGAGAAGAGAAGACTCCCTGGAAAAGACCCTGATGTTGGGAAAGATGGAGGGCCCAAGGAGAAGGGGACAACGGAGGACGAGATGGTGGGACAGTGTTCTCAAAGCCACCAGCATGAGTCTGACCAAACTGCGGGAGGCAGTGGAAGACAGGAGTGCTTGGCGTGCTCTGGTCCATGGAGTCATGAAGAGTTGGACATGACTAAACGACTAAACAGCAACAATGCATCGAGAAGGACACACACACACACACATGAATGTGGCTTTGAGATACAGCCAATGAGAAGGAGAGCAATGAACAACCTCCAACTCTTCCTTGAGGGTAGTGTATTCTCCCAAAGGCCCAGCCACCATCTCCTGGGTCACAGGGAAATTTTCCGGGATCTTGGTGCATTTCCGGATCAACACAGGGTTGATTCCATTCAGATACTGGTAGCCGAAGAACTCGTCATCTTTCCAGTGCTTGAACACATACTCTGGAGAAGGGAAGAAGGAGAGACATAGATCATTGAAAGCCTGCTGGAAAAGAAGCGCTTTTGCCAATAATAATAATAATAATAATAATAATAATAATAATAACGACAAGCTGCTCATTCTGGACGGTTTCCAACAGAATACAAAAACACAGAAAAACATCTGACAATAGAAACTTCCCTAAACAGGGCTGCCTTCAGATGTCTATGGAAGGTTGTATAATTGTTTATCTCCTTGACATCTGATGGGAGGACGTTCCACAGGGCGGGCGCCACCACCGAAAAGGCCCTCTGCCTGGTTCCCTGTAACCTCACTTCTCGCAGGGAGGGAACCGCCAGAAAGCCCTCGGAGTTGGACCTTAGGGGGCTGAACGATAGGGGTGGAGGCGCTCCTTCAGGTATACTGGGCCAAGGCCGTTTAGGGCTTTCAAGGTCAGCCCCAACACACTGAATTGTGCTCGGAAACGTACTGGGAGCCAATATAGATCTCTTAGGACCGGTGTTGTATGTGGTGCCAGCAGCCACATCCAGTCACCAGTCCAGCTGCCACATTCTGGATTAATTGTCGTTTCCGAGTCACTCTACTAAAGCTCATCAATGATAGTGCCAGGCGAGCCGTCCTGGGGAGAGCATTCCACAAATGGGGAGCCACCACCGAAAAGGCCCATTCTCTATTGCCACGCTCTGGACCTCTCACGGAAAGGGTTTGCTTTGAAGAGAGGCAGCTTCCTCAGCCATCACTGACCTGTTCGAGGGGTGTGGTAGAACCAGAAGACCTTGCGGATGTCCTCAAGCTTCTCCCAGGAGTAAGGTTTGTCCAGGAAGCCCTTCATTTTGGCCTCAAACAGCCTGAGGAGGAGATGCAGAAAGAGAACTTGTCAAGGAAGAGGCATGCCATTACAAAGGAGGAGGATTATCTGCCCTTGAGCAAAGCTTCCTTGTATGCAGAGTCAGACCATAGTGCTGCCAACTCTGGCTGGCAGCTGCTGTCCAAGGTCTTGTGCAAAGGGAGGCGGCTGAACAGACCAAAGAAAGGCTTTCTTCACATCTTGCATTGTTAAACTAAGGAACTCATTGCCACAAGAAACAGCGATGCCCACCAACTTTATACCTTCCAAGCGCCCTGGGGGAAAACAGGATATCCCATTTTTTCTCACGAGATCTCGGCAGCCATTTTGGGTGCTGTGATCTAGTGTGAGAGCAAGGCACAAGTCACATGACTCGCTTGGGAATGCGTCCCGGAAGATGAGCGTCCCGGTTTTGAATGGGGAAAAGTTGGAAGGTATGCAAGTTGCCTCGTTGGAAAACAATCCCCAGGGGTCTTAAGGGTCAAAGCCGATAGGGTCTGGAGTGTAACCACACTTGGAGGGTCACACATCCCGAAATGAATAGGTTATATTATGTAATATTTGTATGCAGCTTTTTCAACAACCAAGCTGAGGTCCAAGTATCTCACAGCGGAATTAGAGCCTTAAAGAAATCAAAACAACCAGCCTAAGACTGAATCCATATTTTTGACTAGCAGGGGAGATAAAACCTTCCTGTGCAGTAGTCATCTCAAGCTTAAGAAGTGCTTGCAGGCTCATGCAACAAGAAATAATATTTACAATATCCTGGACCCCATTATGTTTCTTTAAAAATGGGCTATCTGTGGTATCTAACTGTTGGAGATGCAATAGGGACAATGCTTCTCTAAAACATAAGTTTTTTCATTGTTCTATATTGAAAGATTTTTGGCAGAAGTTCTAGTTTCAGGAAGGTAGCCGTGTTGGTCTGCCGTAGTCGAAACAAAAAAATTCCTTCCAGTAGCACCTAAGAGACCAACTAAGTTTGTTATTGGAATGAGCTTCTGTGTGCATTGCACACTTCTTCAGATACTTTTGGCAGAAGGTAACCGAAACTATCAACAGAACTGTACGGAACAACCGTACATTTGCAGAGCAAAATGTCCTCTTGAACTACCGTATTTTTCACTCTCTAAGACGCACTTTTCCCCTCCTAAAAAGTAAGGGGAAATGTGTGTGCGTCTTATGCAGCGAATGCAGCTCTGTCAGCGCTCCCTTCAAAGAGCCGCATGGAGCGTGTGTGCCGCTCTTGGGGGCTTTTCCCGAGGAGAAAAAGCTCCATGCGCTCTTTAAAGGGAGTGTGGCTCTTAGGGGAGCCTAAGCCGTGCGCAGCCTCTCCCAGGCAGGGGATGAAGGCTTTCCCGCGGCCAAAGAGGAAGCTAGGACAGCGAGCGGGATCACAGAGTTCCCGCTGGCTGTTCTGGCTTCTTGTTTAGCTGTGCACAGCCTTTAACGGGGAGAAATGTAAAGTATTGCACTTGGGCAAAAAAAATGAGAGGCACAAATACAAGATGGGGGACACCTGGCTTGAGAGCAGTACATGTGAAAAGGATCTAGGAGTCTTGGTTGACCACAAACTTGACATGAGCCAACAGTGTGACGCGGCAGCTAAAAAAGCCAATGCAATTCTGGGCTGCATCAATAGGAGTATAGCATCTAGATCAAGGGAAGTAATAGTGCCACTGTATTCTGCTCTGGTCAGACCTCACCTGGAGTACTGTGTCCAGTTCTGGGCACCACAGTTCAAGAAGGACACTGACAAACTGGAACGTGTCCAGAGGAGGGCAACCAAAATGGTCAAAGGCCTGGAAACAATGCCTTATGAGGAACGGCTAAGGGAGCTGGGCATGTTTAGCCTGGAGAAGAGGAGGTTAAGGGGTGATATGATAGCCATGTTCAAATATATAAAAGGATGTCACATAGAGGAGGGAGAAAGGTTGTTTTCTGCTGCTCCAGAGAAGCGGACACGGAGCAATGGATCCAAACTACAAGAAAGAAGATTCCACCTAAACATTAGGAAGAACTTCCTGACAGTAAGAGCTGTTCGACAGTGGAATTTGCTGCCAAGGAGTGTGATGGAGTCTCCTTCTTTGGAGGTCTTTAAGCAGAGGCTTGACAACCATATGTCAGGAGTGCTCTGATGGTGTTTCCTGCTTGGCAGGGGGTTGGACTCGATGGCCCTTGTGGTCTCTTCCAACTCTATGATTCTATGATTCTATGATTCTCCCGGCGGAGAGGCTGCACGCAACCAGGACAGCAGCCAGGACAGCAAGCGGGATCCATCCCTGCCCCTGGCTTTTGCGGGAGCGCGTGGCTCTGTCCCTTCCCCCACCCCCAGAAAAGCCCCCTAGAGCCGCGCTCCCTTTAAAGAGCGCACGGCTCTTGCGGGAGGAAAGCCAGTTGGCTTGCTTTTGCTGAAGCCAGGCGGGCAAGGGGGATCGGTGCGCACTGATCCCGCTTGCTCTCCTGTCTTCAGGGGTAGCCCCGCAAAGCCTCCTGAGCGAAGATGGAGGAGCGCTCCCTCTTAGCTCAGGATGCTTTGCGTTCCTTTCTTATTTCTTGTTTTCCTCCCTAAAAACTAGGTGCGTCCAATTGTCCAGTGCGTCTAACAGAGCGAAAAATACAGTATATACCCAGCATGTGGAACCTTACAAAAGGACAATACGAGTAGACTCTCTGTGCTTTCACCACAGCAAAAAGACTGATACTGATGAACTGGAAAAAATAAAAATGCGCCTCCCTTCTACGATTAGATTGAAGACGTATACAAGCTCGCAACATATGAACAACTTGCATTTAACGCGGACTTGCCATGGACAAACACAACAGTATTTGGAATCCAGTCTTACAAATAGTGTAATAGGTTGAGATCTGGTGAAGTACAATAACAACCTTGTAAAATATAGTTTCCCTGCCCCCCCTTTATTTTCCCTTCTTCACGGGTTTCTCTTTTTCTCTCTTTTATTGACGTCTCGCCATGTTTAGGGCACATATAATTATGTATTTTTTGAACTTTCAATAAAGATGTTAAAGAAAGAAAGAAAGAAAGAAAGAAAGAAAGAAAGAAGAAGTGCTGGCAGGTTATGCAAGACTTACGCGAGGGTCCCACGCCCGAAAAAGGCAGTGGCTTTCGGGAAAGAGTACTGGATATTGTACTCCATCGTCATGTCCGTATCAATATCAGCACAATACGGAGTTCCTGGGATGTATTCCTTCCACCTGTGTAGATAAATTGATAGAGAGGGGGAGAACGAATGAACAATGGCCAGGCAGTCCTGTGAACTGTGTTTGCCAATGAGAAATTCCTACAGAATGCCGGGAGGCAGAGCTGCATTTTAAATAAAAGCACACATTCTACTCATGTACATGTCCTGTATACCTGATGGAGCGTCTCCACCCCCATCATTCTGCCTGGACACTGAGGTCCAGCGCCGAGGGCCTTCTGGCGGTTCCCTCACTGCGAGAAGTAAGGTTACAGGGAACCAGGCAGAGGGCCTTCTCGGTAGTGGCGCCTGCCCTGTGGAACGCCCTCCCAGCAGATGTCAAGGCAATAAACAACTATTTTACTTTTAAAAGACAACTGAAGGCGGCCCTCTTTAGGGAAGTTTTTAATGTCTAATGCTGTATTGTTTTTAATATTCAGTTGGAAGCCACCCAGAGTGGCTGGGGAAACCCAGCCAGATGGGCAGGGTATAAATAATAAATTATTATTATCATGTAAAAACATGCTGATTCCCAGACCATCCTCCGGCTGGATTGAGAAGGCAATTGGGCTGCATCCTGCCCCCGGGCCTTACTTGGCCTACCTACGGTCTTGCCTTTTGAGGTCGCCCATCTGCTTTGCACCTCTGCCATTCCTGTGGCTCATAGGAGAAAAGCCTGGGAAGTTCTAATAAATATAAGTCCAGCGTTATGTGGTTTCAAGTCCCCTGTGGGTCTGATGGTGCAGATTAGGGCAAAAGATGTAGAGGAAAGGATTTGGACGACTTGCTTTAAGCTACACCTGTCCCAGTCTCCTGCCCAAGAATGGTGGCAAGCGCCCTTTCTCGTATGTCAAGTAGCCAGGCTTTATTCCAGTGCAGGCTCAGCAACGAGTGAAGTGCAGGAAAAAGCCCAGAGATGCAGCAAGGATCAAAGCACGAGAAGAGATGAGAAGCTGGGAGCTGAGACTGCACAGGAGTGTGAAGTTGTTCCGAGAATCAGCCCTCCCTGCCCATCATGCTTTTAAACAGAGATTATCCGGCTAATCAAATGCATGCATGCCAGGTACAGTGGTACCTCAGGTGAAGTACTTAATTTGTTCCAGAGGTCCTGTTCTTAACCTGAAACTGTTCTTAACCTGAAGCATCACTTTGGCGAATGGGGCCTCCTGCTACCACCGCGCCGCCGGAGCACGATTTTTGTTCTCATCCTGAAGCAAAGTTCTTAACCTGAAGCACTATTTCTGGGTTAGCGGAGTCTGTAACCTGAAGCGTCTGTAACCTGAAGCGTATGTAACCTGAAGCGTATGTAACCCAGGGTACTGCTGTAACTGGGAAACAGAGGCAAAACGACTGCTTATATACATTTCTGAAGGCCTGGGCCACTCCCACTCCCAACGCAATTGGCTGTCTAAACTTCCAAACTGCGAATCACGACTCAGAGTTCAAGGGCCAATGGCAGAGATCCAAATCCTGAAATGTTCTGTGATTGGATATCATGTATCGAATCAGAACACAGGAGCTCAGATTCCTTAGTCCAGACTCAAGCTTAGGCAAACACAGATCACTGAATACATAACAGGAGTGCAGAACGAATTGCCTGATGGTGGGCATGACGGCTGTTTGAAGGAAGGCAGGATTTGGCCTGTTGTCAGGCCCCATCTGCACTCTGCGTTCAAAGTACTGGATGTCATTTTGCACTGTCATGGCTTCCCCCAAGGAATCCTGGGAACTGTGGCTGCTTAAGGATCTTGAAAGTTGTTAGGAGACCCCTGTCCATAGCTGTCAACTTACAGATTTGAAAATAAGGGACCAGCAGCCTCGAAAATAAAGGATCAGCAGCCAAAGTAAGGGATCAACAATTACTTTGATAAAATACATATTTTGTTGCGTGCAAATGGCTTTAGATACCTATTAGGTCCATAAATTACCATATAGCATATATTCAACACAAAAAACAGCAACAATTTGTTGTTGACAAAGGACAGCTGGACATAGAAAGGGCCCCATTAACTTCAGTAGCTTATTTAAGGGACATCATCAATAAGGGACAGCAGCGGGACATGGAGCTGGAATAAGGGACTGTCCCGCCAAATAAGGGACGCTTGACAGTTATGCCCTTGTCTGTTCCCGTCACAGAGCTGCAATTCCTAGAGTTGCCTGGGAAGAGGGATTGACTGTTAAGCTGCTCTGGGAATCGCCGTTCCGTGAGATGGACAAAGAGGGCTGTGGGAGTGTGCGTGGCAACAAATATACTCTACAAAGGCACATTTTTAATTTGTGGCCCCACCCACTTTTGCCTCTGGTCCTGCCCACCACATGCACCTACAAGGTTGCCTTACCACTTTGATTGGCAGAACTGGCACCGCTACAGGTGCCACACAATACCCGTTTTTTGCATTTGTAAGAACTAGGTCCTTTCATGAGGTAGCAACTACACTTTGGAACTCATGAGATCAAACAGGCACCTTCGCTTTACTCTTTCCGGTGCCTGCTAAAAATGTTCTTATTTAGACAAGGCTGTGGGTTAAACCCCAGAGCCTAGGGCTTGCCAATCAGAAGGTCGGTGGTTCGAATCCCTGCGATGGGGTGAGCTCCCATTGCTCTGTCCCAGCTCCTGCCAACCTAGCAGTTCGAAAGCACACCAGTGCAAGTAGATAAATTGGTACCGCTGCGGCGGGAAGGTAAACAGTGTTTCTGTGCGCTGCTGTGGTTCGCCAGAAGCGGCTTAGTCCTGCTGGCCACATGACCCGGAAGCTGTACTCCGGCTCCCTCGGCCAGTAAAGCGAGATGAGCGCCGCAGCCCCAGAGTCGATTACGACTGGACCTAATGGTCAGGGGTCCCTTTACCTTTACTTTACCGACAGATAACTTTAATCTGTTTTAGTATTTTAACTTTTGTATGTGTTACAGTAGGGTTGTAAAACTTGGTTTTATTGCCTTATCTTTTTGTATGCCATTTTGAGGTTTGTTTGTTTTTTTACAATCAAGAGGTGTATAATTTTTATGAAAGAAAGGAAAGGAAAAAGTGGCGGCCGTAAGTTTTCCCTGAAGTGAATGTGGCCTTCAGGTTTGACCATGTTCTCCATCATGTAAGGACACTTCTGGGTAGTTAGATTTCAAACACTATAATAGCAAAATTAACATGTGTAATGATATGATGAAGATACTCGGATATTAGGGCCAGTGCCCAAGGCAGAAGATTACCTCCTGCAAAACAAGAACAGCAACAACCATTGCTGCTCCTCCACCTGTTGAGGAATGAAGGTAGGTAATAATAATAATAAATTTTATTTATACCCCGCCCTCCCCAGCCAAGGCCGGGCTCAGGGCGGCTAACAAGCAATAATAAAAACAAGTTGAATGAATACAACTTAAAAACAAGATTAAAATACAACATGGAAACATTGAAACATTAAAATATTAAAATGCAGCCTCATCACAGGAGGAGAAAGGAAAAAGAAAGAGGGGGAGGGGATCAAATTGGCTCCAAGCCAAAGGCCAGGAGGAACAACTCTGTCTTACAGGCCCTGTGGAAAGAAATCAGATCCTGCAGGGCCCTGGTCTCATGAAGCAGAGCGTTCCACCAAGTCGGGGCCAGTGTTGAAAAGGCCCTGCTTCTGGTTGAAGCTAATCTAACTTCCTTGGGGCCCGGGACCACTAGGGTGTTGCTATTTATGGACCTTGAGGCTCTCCATGAGGCATACTGGGAGAGGCGGTCCCGTAGGTTCGAGGGTCCTAGGTAGGCCGTCCTAGGTAGGTAGGTAAGTCTCTCTGTACATTTGTTCTCTACTCACCCATATTTTGTATGACTCAGCACCAGTTCCTCACGGCGGTGCCTCCGCTGGAGATAATGAGTGTCGTCCGCTGGAGTTTTGGCTGTACACAAAAGGAAGAAAAAGGTCAAGTGGTTTTTACACTTTCCCTGGCTTTCCCCAATTTTTCACATTTCTCCACTTTTTACACATCCTTACGGATGTGGGAGATAGGCAGTCAAATCTAACAATGCACGTTCTTGCTAGTTCGCGTGTGAAAGGGTTAAGACCATAGAGCTGTATTGCTGCCGACTCAGACCATAGAAATGTAATTGGCAGAGAAGGCTCTGTGTGATGTCATTTCCCCTCCTCTCCTGGGAGGGAAGAAGCAGAGACGTACAGTCGTACCCTGGCTCCCAAACGCCTTGGGAGTCGAACATTTCGGCTCCTGAACGATCAAAAACTGGAAGCGAGTGTTCCAGTTTTCAAACGTTCTTTCGGAAGCCGAACATCCGATGGAGCTTCTGCGGCTTCCGATTGGCTGCAGGAACTTCCTGCAGCCGATCAGAAGCCGCACTTTGGAAGTCAAATGTTTCGGAAGTCAAACAGACTTCCAGAATGGATTCTATTTGACTTCCGAGGTATGGCTGTATTTCTCTCTCTCCAACCAGCCATGATAGTGGACTTCTGCTCAAAGCATCACAAACATGCCTGAGGCTGTTTTCACCGTAAATACAAGTATTTTAACTGCGTTACTTTTTACTGCTGTTGCTGCTAAGGACAAATGCTTGACTGTGAGTCAACTATATATTTTATAAACTTAGTTTCCAGTCTGTAGCCTGTTTCTTTGATAAACAGGGAAACAAAAGGGGGAGATCAGCCTAACGGCCAATCTCTAGGCTTTCAATTAAACTGCTTAAAATGAGATTTAGACTCTGCCGATAGGGCTTTCTCTTGTGAAAGAGTCTGCAAAAAGGCCTGTCCTTTGAAAAAGGCTTGCGGACGCATTTTTCCTCTGTCTCAACCCACGCACATGGCTCTGAAGAGGGATCAAATGTAGTTAATATATTCCCTCACCTACCCAACAAAAGCCATAAACGAATGCAGGAAGAGTCTAATGGGATGGCAACAAACAGCTGAGCTGGCCTTGTCAATCACACCCATGCAACCTGCTATGAGGTCCTCAACGGGAGGTAAAAATGAAATAAAAACCGTATTTTTTGCTCTATAAGACTCACTTTTTCCCTCCTGAAAAGTAAGGGGAAATGTGTGTGCGTCTTATGGAGCGAATGCAGGCTGCGCAGCTATCCCAGAAGCCAGAACAGTAAGAGGGATTGCTGCTTTCACTGCACAGCGATCCCTCTTGCTGTTCTGGCTTCTGAGATTCAGAATATTTTTTTTCTTGTTTTCCTCCTCCAAAAACTAGGTGCGTCTTGTGGTCTGGTGCGTCTTATAGAGCGAAAAATACGGTACATCTGATTAAAATGAGGGTTTTTTTCGGGGGGGGGCTGTCTGCAAAAATAAAGCAAGCAAGCAAACATACAAAGTCTCATTCTGAATTTCAAACCTCATTTCAGGATGAATCATTGATGTCATTATGGGATGGGACCTTGCCTCTCCAGCAAGTGCCAGGATATTCAGGGCAGGGGGGCGGGGAGTGAGGAATACTCACCGGCTCCTTCTCTGAAGGACTTGGTGCAGTAACCCTCTATCCACTGGTAACAGGGGAAGCGATAGACCTCACCATGCGGAGATGTCACCTCAACAGCATTGCAGTACCAGCTGTTCTCAGGGAAGAAGGAGTAAGGGTCCTTGTGCAGGTGGATCAGCAGGATCGGGCCCAGGTCGTGGTCACAAAAGACTTCGTGCTCCTCCACCTGTTGAGGGAGGAAGGAAGGAAGGAAGGGAAGAGAAGAAGAAGAAAGGAAGGAAGGAAGGAAGGAAGGAAGGAAGGAAGGAAGGAAGGATTATTTCAGTTCTGGTCCAAACTTGGGATGGATTCTGCCGCAAAATGTGATTGCAAAACTCACACCAAACGCCAAGTTGCAGCACTAACGGACAGGCTGCGATTGCAAATAACAGGCTGATTGCAACTGCAAATTGGTTGGCCACTGTGAGAACAGGATAATAATGATAAATAACAAACAACAATAACAACAATAATATCCCAACAGAATATTAAGAACACGATAAAACATCGAACATTAAAAACTAAACAGGGCTGCCTTCAGATGTCTTCTAAAAGTCAGGTAGTTGTTTATTTTCTTGACATCTGATGGGAGGGCGTTCCACAGGGAGGGTGCCACCACCGAGAAGGCCCTCTGCCTGGTTCCCTGTAACCTCACTTCTCGCAGGGAGGGAACCGCCAGAAGGCCCTCGGAGCTGGACCTCAGTGTCCGGGCTGGACGATGGGGGTGGAGGGTCATCGGGTCCAAGCTCCTGCGATGCAGGAATTGCAACTAAATAACTTGTGTGCCCACAGCATAAGACGCCCTGAGGGCTAGAATCTTTTGGGTGGAAAGCTATGAAAATGGAACCTCCGTATAGGTTTTCTCCAAAGCAAGGAACGTGCAGCCAGCTCCCCGCTGCTTACGCTGCTTCCACACAACGCAGAACGCTTAGGGTGACACACTCTTTAATCCCTTTATTAAACGGAGTCTTGCATAACCAAAACAAATAAACAGTAATAAAAGATCTACACAGCGTCGGCAATACCAGGCAGGGCATATAATGATGTAATCATAAATTGCTAGAGCATTTGCAAAGCGAAGCAGGGCTTCAAACTGAATTGGGGAGGGCGTTTCATGTTGAGATTCCTGTGTCACAGGGGGTTGGACTAGATGACCCCAGGGTCCCTTCCAACAATTCTAGGATTCTAAGAGTTATGGCACCCGAATCCTAAGTCATGGCACCCATATTTCTCCAGGCAACACAGGGATAAATTCTTGCATGTCCAAATCTAAAACGTAAGAGATTACAGTCCTGCCACATTGAATAAAAATGTTCAGGGTTCACAAAGGCCTACAAGTTCTTATACCACACGGAACTGTTAAAGTTTTGTACTGTTTTCCACTGTTGGGCAGTGGAAATCCTGTCAGCCGCCAGCTTGGAATGGTTTTGGGGTCAACATGAACCCAAACACCCCATTGATTTACTGGAACAGTCCGGAAACAGGACACTTTTAACATCTGAGAAAATAAAAACTTAAGGCACAAAGCTTATCTCAAAACTACTGGGGAGGAGACGTCTCTCAGGGCCTGGCATGCAGCAGTTCGGTCCTCTGGCCTGCGGAATAGCTCAGTCGGTAGAGCACAAGACTCTTCATCTTGGGGCTGTGGGTTCGAGCCCCACACTGGGCAAAAAGATTCCTGCATTGCAGAGGGTTGGACTAGATGCCCCTCGGGGTCCCTTCCTACGATTCTGTGATCTTCCTGGCAAGGCTGAGAGAGCTTCCTGTTTGAGGTCTTGGGAAGCTGCTGCCAGTCCGTGTAGACAGTACTGAGTTAAATGGACCAATGACCTGACTGCATATTGTTGCAAGGATTTATGTATAGGTTGGGGGGGGGGGTTGGCCCTCCAGCAGATATCATGCACATGCAGCCCACTACCAAAACCAGCACAATCACTTTTGTGATTTGTCCCCACAAAACATTTCATCACAGTTTCTTCCTATCTATTCAAAGGGCCTCAATACCAAATGTAAGAATTCACTGATAAATGCATCTATGTACTGGCTCACTGGGAAAACTTCAGAAATTCATATAAACATGTGAGCTCAGCTACTCAGCAGCCCCTCTGCCTGAGTGATAATCCCTGGCATCCTGATACCTGAGTGCCAGACAGGTAGCCATTCCAGAAATAACAAACCCACATGAAGATGAACAGGTATGATGAACTTGGCTGGGAAACAGGGAAATGTAAATATGTCTTTTGCTTCACTTGAAGGGTGTTTGGTGGAGGGCAAGGGGAACCATGGGGCAGGGTCCAGGATGCTCAGATTACGGCCACCAGACCTCCCCTTTCATGATGTAACTGTGATGTATGAGTGATGTAGTTGGGGGGGGTGTAACATGGGGATTAGCAGCTAATAAAAGTTTGGGGGGCTCTTTTGTTCTGGGCTTCCATCTTGTTCCACCTGGTGGCAGGTGGGAGTCCTGTCGTGACAGTCTTCAATAAAGACCAAGCCTACTGGCTGCTGTTTTGCTCTGGTATTCCTGGCTGGTGTCCTTGTTTTTTGTCCAAGGGAGCCCTCAGATTCCTCCGTTAACAATATAAAGCAGATCCCTGTGTGCCTAGGAGGGGGTAAAGAATAAAAGAAGAGCAGGAAAATGGGGGAGTGGATAAGGAAGCCTAACAAAGCCCTGATTTTGACTGCTTTGATTTTGTGTGGGTACGTCCAGTTCTTTCAAAACAACAACAACAACACACTTTTTC
This sequence comes from Podarcis pityusensis, assembly GCF_964106645.2. Classification (NCBI taxonomy): domain Eukaryota; kingdom Metazoa; phylum Chordata; class Lepidosauria; order Squamata; family Lacertidae; genus Podarcis; species Podarcis pityusensis. Next base: position 50,555,848 of record NC_138038.1, on the reverse strand, counting down.
GGGTGGTGGGAGCTGTTTTGCTCCCGCCCTAAGCATGTGCTGAGTCTCCGCACCGGCGTCCTTCGCAAACCGAGTCCAGAACAGGTCTTGCCGCGCGGCCATGAGTCAACTTGGAGTTGCTGCTGAGGATTCGCTTTTGCTTGACGGTAGCCGTAAAGCGACGCCTTCCCGTCACGTTCCTTCAGATTCCAGGCCAGACTGTACTTGCCACTGGAATGGCACGTGGGTTGGACCACGTGCGAGAGAGAGGGAAAGAGAAACTCCAGTGCGCTGGCTCCTGGCTGCCCATCACGGAAGCAAGTGACAGGGTGGATCGAAAAAGGCAACTGAACAATGAGAGGCGCCACTATTGTTTTTTAACAGGGCTCCTCTGCCAATCAGGCTGGAATCCAACAGGCCCTGTATTCCCAGAATGGATCAATTGACCTCTTTAATTTCTTCCTGTTGCGAGGCAGTGTGGTTTGAATGTGTGTGTGACAAAATGGGCCTTCCTAGAATTGATTACGATCCAGACGTGGGTGGCGCTGCGGTCTAAACCACTGAGCCTCTTGGGCTTGCCGATTGGAAGGTCGGCGGTTTGAATGCCTGCGACGGGGTTAGCTCCCGTTGCTCTGTCCCAGCTCCTGCCAACCTAGCGGTTCGAAAGCACGCCAGTGCAAGTAGATAAATAGGTACCACTGTGGCAGGAAGGTAAATGGCGATTCCGTGCGCTCTGGTTTCTGTCACAGTGTCCCGGTGCACCAGAAGCAGTTTAGTCCTGCTGGCCACATGACCCGGAAAGCTGTCTGCGGACGAATGCCAGCTCCCTCGGCCTGAAAGCGAGATGAGCACCCCAACCCCATAGTCGCCTTTGACTGGACTTAACCGTCCAGGGGTCCTTTACCTTTACCTACCTTACGATCCAGATCAATTGAGCACATAAACAGCTCAGGACCGCAATACCTCAAGGACCGCCTCTTCCCATATGAAGCTACCCAGACCCTGAGATCATCTTCTGAGGCCCTTCTTCTTGTGACTCCTCCTTGAGAGGTCCGGAGGGTAGCAAGACGAGAACGGGGCCTTCTCTGCAGTGGCTCCCCGTCTGTGGAATGCTCTACCCAGGGAAGTTCACCTGGCGCCTTCGTTAGGCGCCAGGCAAAAATGTTGCTTTTTAACCAGGCTTTTGGTTGATCTTATTGGCATCCCTTTTAGAATGTGGCTCTTTTGGGTTTTTTTTTTAAAAAAGAGTTAGTTTTTGGTTTGATTTTATATGTTGTGGTCTTGTTTGTGAACCGCCGTGAGACCTCTGGGTATAGGGCAGGGTATAAATTGAATAAATAATAATAATAAATAATCCGTCACTTAAAGCGCATCCCACACAGCCCAGCCCACAAAAAGGGAATTTCACACGCAGAGGTACAGTTCCCAGCAATTAACAATCTACGGTTCCCAGGATTCTTTGGGGGGGAGTCATGTGCATTAAATTTACCTTGACCTTGTGATTACGGTGGAACATCTCAAGAGTAGTATACCAAAAGTTGTGGAGAAGGTCCAGAGATTTGGCCAGGTAGCAGCTTATAAGCTATATAAAAACAAAACTAAAGTTTTGGTGAAAAATGTGACAGAACAATATAAGAAGGACTTACAACAAACTACGGGCATATGTATAGAGAAAAAAAGTCAAATATTTAGGTGTTTGGTTGACAGCTAAGAATATTAATATTTTTAAAGAGAACTACATAGAGATAAAGAGAAACTTCAAGATTTGGGGAAGGATGAACCTATCATTATGGGGAAGAATATCAGTTATAAAAATGAATGTATTGCCAAGAATGTTGTTATTATTCCAATCAATACCTGTGGTCAGCGGCGCTGGACGCTTCCAAGAATGGCAAAAAGATATTACAAGATTTATCTGGCAGGGGAAGAAACCAAGAATAAAATATAAATTGTTAACAGGTGCTAAAGAAAGAGGGGGCTTCGCCTTGCCAGATTTAAAACTATATTATGAAGCGTCTTGTCTCTGCTGGCTCCAGGAATGGATATTATTGGAAAATGTAGATGTTTTAGATTTGGAAGGACATGATAATAGATTTGGATGGCATGCATACCTATGGTATGAAAAAGCAAAAGCACATAAAGGTTTTCAGAATAATCTAGTAAGGAAATCAGTTTCCTTTACTAGAACAGAAAACACCATGGTGGCTTTCCCCAATTGAAGCAATATCTCCGAAAAAAGTAAAGATGAGAAATGAATGGGTGACTTATATAGAGCTGTTAATTGAAGTAAAACATCAGGTGAAACTGAAGGATTTTGGAGAGATAAGGCATTTATTAACTGATTGGTTACAGTATCACCAATTAAATGAGACTTTTAAGACAGATAAAAAGAAAGGATTCAGTTGTGAAGCGTCAAGATTAGAAAAAGATGTTAGAAAATAATGTAAAATTCCTTTTGAAAATGTATACATTAATTTTAGAATGGCACACAAAGGATGAACAGGTTAAATCAGTAATGATACATTGCGCGAGAGATTTGGGACATAATATTCAATTAACCGCTTGGGGAAAGTTATGGAAAACGCATTTAAAATTTTTGGCGTGTTGTACCTTGAAAGAAATCTATATGAAAATGATGTATAGATGGTATCTGAGTTCTACTAAATTAGCAAAAATGCACAGGACAAGTACAAATATTTGTTGGAAATGTAAAGAACAAGAAGGCAACTTTCATCATATGTGGTGGGCGTGTAATAAAAACCTTCTGGGAAATGATGTATAATGAAATGGGGGGAAAATGTTTAAAATAACTTTTATAATTAAACCTGAAGCTTTTTTTAAAGGGATTCTAGATACAAAGACCCAAAGATCAGAAAAGACTTTTCATGCATGCAACGACGACTGCATGGATGCTTTTAGCCCAAAAATAGAAAGAAGATAGAAATCCCTATATAAGAGATGAAGGTCAAATCAAGTTGCTGGAATACACCAAAATGGCAAAAAAGACTGGAAAGTTCAGAAACCAAGAGGACAAAAGTTTCAAAAAAGAATGGGAAAGATTTACAATGTATTTGAGAGATGAATGAAAACAATTGCAGGTTTTGAATAACACTTGCAGGGATTCGGGTGGCGCTGTGGTGTAAACCACTGAGCCTCTTGGGCTTGCAGATCAGAAGGTTGGCGGTTCGATTCCCTGCGACGGCGTGAGCTCCCGTTGCTCGGTCCCAGCTCCTGCCAACCTAGCAGTTCAAGAGCACACCAGTGCAAGTAGATAAATAGATACAGCTGCGGCGGGAAGGTAAACAGCATTCCCATGCGCTCTGGTTTCCATCATGATGTCCCATTGTGCCAGAAGCATTTAGTCCTGCTGGCCACGTGACCCGGAAAGCTGTCTGTGGACAAACGCCGGCTCCCTCGCCCTGAAAGCGAGATGAGCGCCACAACCCCATAGTTGCCGTTGACTGGACTTAACCATCCAGGGGTCCTTTACCTTTAACTTTTATAATGTAACAAAAACTTTGGACAATACAGACAGATTTAAAATATAGAGGATGAAATAATATGCCGTTGAAAACGATGACAGTAGGGTCCATGGAGGGGATGGAGGAAAGCCGGGAGACTCAGGGGAATCTCAAAAATTTGAGTATACTATTGTTTTCATTTGATATCTATAAAACCAAATATTTATGATCTTCCATTGTCTCCCGAGGCAGACGGTTGCCAACCAGTGAACAAACGGTTACATGGCCTAATCCAAGTTCACCTCAGTTCTCCGCACCCGCCTTAAAGCAATTATTGTGAACCAGTTAAGAGTAGCTGGTAGATTACCGAATTAAGACTGCGGACAGCCACTCCTGCCATTAGGCAGATTGAGGCAGCTGAATCAGGCAGGCAATAGTGGGCATCAAATTCTTTAGATATTCAAGTTGTGTTGTTGTAGTTTTGTAGCCGGAGAGGTGCTTTTTGGCCTCAGTTGTCATTATAAGTTGGTTGGCCTGGGACATAGCTGTCAACTTACAGATTTGAAAATAAGGGACCAGCAGCCTCGAAAATAAGGGATCAGCAGCCAAAATAAGGGATTTTCCAAGCACAGGTATGTTCAACTTCTGAGCCCCTCCGAGCCAAAGGCGGAAAGCCCAGCCAGCAGCCAAACGAAACCTCAAGCGGTGGTTCCCACAGCGCAGCAACCCGGCAAAGGGGATGCAGCAAGGAAAACCACCGTCACCTCTCCGCTGGGAAGCGCTGAGCAAAGGCGAGTCCCCAGGCAACGCGGCCGATTTGATCAGCACAAGGCATGCAAGCTCCACCCCCCAGTCGTTCTTAGACTCCTTATTGGGTGAGCAACGCAGCCAAGCAACACAGTTGGAGCCTCCCTCCTCCCTGGCTGGCAGGGAGGGAGGGAGAGGAGCTGCTTCCTTTGAAACCCGGGAAATTTAAGGGACATCATCAAAAAGGGACGGCAGGGGGACACGGCGCTGGGATAAGGGACTGTCCCGCCAAATAAGGGACAGTTGACAGCTATGGCCTGGGATAGCCTCTAATGCAGCTTGGCTTGGTGTGTTTGTGTGTGCCGCAGGGGTGGAGATTTTGGTAGCGCAAGTCCCCATTTTCTGGTGCGCCTCAGGCAGCAAAGTATCTTGGGCCACCAACCCTTAGACTGGAGAGATCCATCTTCCACCCACTTCCCCGCTGCGAAATTTTGTGTGTGTGGTCTCGAGCCTTAAATTTATTCCAGGCAGAGCTACCTACCTCGCAGGGTTGTTGTGGTGGCAAAATGGAGGGGAGGGATGGGAGGAAATCCACACATACGGCCTGGAGCCTACTTTGCTGAAGCTCAATATAAAAAAACTCCAGTAAGTGGGATCGTAGAATTCCATTTAACTCAGCACTGGCAGCGGCTTCCCAAGACCTCAAACCGGAAGCTCTCCCAGGCTTGCCAGGAGATCACAGAATCCTAGAGTTGGAAGGGACCCCGAGGGTCATCTAGTCCAACCCTCTGCAATGCAGGAATATTTTGCCCGATAAAATTTGGAAATACCCAAGAGCAGGGGTCAGCAAACTTTTTCAGCAGGGGGGCGGTCCAGTGTCCCTCAGACATTGTGGGGGGCCGGACTATATTTTTGGGGGGGGAAATGAACGCATTTCTATGCCCCACAAATAACCCACAGATGCATTTTAAATAAAAAGGACACATTCTACTCATGTAAAAACACCAGGCAGGTCCCACAAATAACCCAGAGATGCATTTTAAATAAAGGGACACATTCTACTCATGCAAAAACATGCTGATTCCCGGACCGTCTGCGGGCCGGATTTAGAAGGCAATTGGGCCGCATCCGGCCCCTGGGCCTTAGTTTGCCTACCCCTGCCAAAGAGACATGCAAGCAAATGTAGATGTGGAATGAATATTCCACTACAGAATCCTGCTGAAATATCTTCCTGGTTCGCAGTCCCTCAACACCCAAGCTTCCCTGACCTGTTTACAGCACACAGCCCTTCCCACGCTTCTGTGACATACTTCTCGAAATTATATCCACTTCCTTCGTGGCAATCGTGCTCCATTAACATTCTGCGATGGCAGCTGGAATGTTGGTGAGCATTCCGTGGTACCACCAAAGTTCATTCATCCCGCCCCCAGCAGCCACACACACAGATGCACTACTCAGCCACGAGACCTGTGTTTGCTCAACACGCCTTGGCTATCTCGGTTACATCAGGCTCTTTGCATGGCAGGGGAAGAGATCAAAGATCTCCAGGTATTCATGTGATTTAGTCCGTAACGCATTAAGATGTGTGCCCTGATTGCACCCTTGCCAAGCCAGTTTCCATCAATGTGACAGGCTGGTAAGCTACACTGACTCACTAGCAAAGCAGAGAAAATTGGTGGCCTCAAATCACCAGTCCAAGGGCTGCCAAATTAGCTCCGGTCTATACCAGAAAGCTCGTGATTTCCGCCATAGCAGAAGCGTAAGGAAAGAAATGCTATTTCCACCTCTCTATAGTTTTCAGATAAAAAAGTCCATGTGCCCATAAATGTGTGTAGCAAACCAGACTCTCTTGTGTTGTGGTTGACACTGGAGCACCTATCTCCAGATCTGTAACGCTGCAGCAAGACAAAGCAAAAAATCAGATATTTTTTGTTGTTGAGATTCCTGCTTTGTGTATGGGGTCAGACTAGATGACACATGGGGACCCCTCCAACTCTACAGGCCTGCAATTCCATAAGATGAGCCTGCTGCTAGATCAGGGCAATGACACCCACCTAGTCCAGCGTCTTGTTCCCCCAGTGGCCAACCAGATGCCCATTATGGGAAACCAGCAAGCAGGATTCGAACGCAAGAGCAGCCATCGTGGCTAAGAGCCATCCATAGACTTACCCAGGGCTGGATTTAGGTTTGACGAGGCCCTAAGCTACTGAAGGTAATGGGGCCCTTTATATGTCCAGCTGTCCTTTGTCAACAACAAATTTTACTGTTTTTTGTGTTGAATATATGCTATATGGTCATTTGGGATGCGGGTGGTGCTGTGGGTTAAACCACAGAGCCTAGGACTTGCCGATCAGAAGGTTGGTGGTTCGAATCCCCGCAACGGGGTGAGCTCCCGTTGCTCGGTCCCTGCTCCTGCCAACCTAGCAGTTCGAAAGCCCGTCAAAGTGCAAGTAGATAAATAGGTACCGCTCCGGCGGGAACGTAATCGGTGTTTCTGTGCACTGCTCTGGTTCGCCAGAAGCGGCTTAGTCATGCTGGCCACATGACCCGGAAGCTGTACGCCGGCTCCCTCGGCCAATAAAGCGAGATGAGCCCCAGAGTCGGTCACGACTGGACCTAATGGTCAGGGGTCTCTTTACCATTACCTATATGGTCATTTATGGACCTCATAGGTATCTAAAGCCATTTGCGCATGCAGAATGTAGGCACCCTATATACAGAAATGAGCAAACCAGTGATATCTTAGGGAGCAGGCTAGCAGGCGGGGCCCATGACTTACATCATAGGAGCCTACACAACACAAAACACTGTTGCTGTATGCAGGTTTTATTTTATTTGTTTTGTATCTTATATTCTGGAAATGTGCATCCAGTTGTTAATTTTTTCCTTTAAATTTTTTTGGGGGCCCCAAGAGAGTGGGGCCCTAAGCTATAGCTTGTTTAGCTTATACCTAAATCCAGCACTGGACTTGCCTTTGTGGATTTATCTAGCTCTCTTTTCAAGCAGTCCAAATTCCATACTTAAAACATGCACTGAAAGAAGCGTTTCTCTTTATCAGACCTGAATCTCCTAACGTTCAGCTTCGTTGATGTTACGAGAAAGGCAGAAAAACTCTTCTCTCTCTCTCTGCTTGCTCCATGACAAGCACAATTTAAAAACTTCTAATTATTTGCATCTCTCTTCCCCATCACACACACATCCATAGACAGTTTAAAACAAGCGGTGTGATTCCTGTATTCCCTGGGAGCCTCTTTCAGATTTCCGTGGCTGAACTTTGCAACAGCAGCAACCCAAAGTGCCTTGTTGCGTCAGCTGAAAGATGCGAGTAATCAGATATGTGAATCTTTGGTGCACGTGGGCGTAAGGAAGGGGAAAAAGGAGAATGGAAGCGTGTGTCAAAGACCGGCTGCTAGGAGGACGGGCTGTGACAATTCAATTAAGGGCTTAGAATGCGTGCCAAATTAAACTCAACGTTTCCCAAAAACAGTAATTGGCGGATAACACAACCAGCGATGCTGAGTCAACTAGCGCCTGCATTGAGACAGACAGGAAACCCTTGCGATGCCTTCAGCAGGCCCTGGAAGAATGCAGCCATTTCCCATTCTCTTTTTGTGAAGGAAATGGACAGGAATGTACAAAGGCGGTTGACAGGATCCCCCTTCAAAAGCATTTCGGTTTTGAGTTGTCCAGAATGCAAGCATGAGAATCACGGCGATTCTGTAGCTGCAATTCCCGCATTGCAGTTGTCCAACTCTACAATGCTAAGATTTCTGTGAGTTTCTGCCTTAAGAGAAAATGTGATGAAAATGATGTATAGATGGTATATTACACCCGTTAAATTAGCTAACATGTATAAAGTTAGTAATAAATGTTGGAAATGTAAAGAAAAAGAAGGAACATTTTATCACATGTGGTAGGAATGTAAAAAAGTGAAAAGCTTATGGGAAATGATATATAATGAGATGAAAAAAATGTTGAAATATACTTTATAAAGAAACCAGAAGCATTTTTACTGGGCATTGTAGGAAGTGATATAAATAGAAAAGAATGTAAGCTGTTTTTATATGCAACGATGGCAGCAAGAATATTATTGGCACAAAAATGGAAGCAAGAAGAATTACCAACGAAAGAAGAATGGAGGATGAAATTAATGGACTATGCAGAACTAGATAAACTAACAGGAAGGATTTGAAATCTGCGGGACCAGAAATTCACAGAAGACTGGTGTAAATTTACAGACTATTTGAAATGTAATTGTGATGGTGTTTGTAGACTATGTTTGTAGGTTTGCAAGAAGTTTTGTGAGGTGAATTATTGGAACTATTGCAAAAATGGATAAAGGGGAGGATTGTTAGTTAAGATAATCAAAGGCAATATGAATTTAAGAAATGCATAAGAAGTGGTTAAAACGGTGGATCATCAGAGGTGCTGATGGAAGTCCAAAAAAGATTGTATAAGTGGTGAAGTTTTGTGGTATGTATTATAATTTATACGTTAAAATTATATATATATATATATATATATATATATATATATATATATTCTGTCAGTTTCAAATGTGAACTTCAATTCTGTTTCCAGAGATCTCCAACACCTCCCCTTTTTCCTTCACCCATCCGATTTGAAACAACGGCCAAACAGGTTAGACTTCCAAAAAACATATCCAACTATCAGAAGCATTTCTGAAGAGCCATCATCAGTAAATACTCTGAGATTGGGCTGTATCCAACTAAGTCCTACTTGGAGTAAAGGTAAAGGGACCTCTGACCATTAGGTCCAGTCATGGCCAACTCTGGGGTTGCGGCGCTCATCTTGCTTTATGGGCCGAGGGAGCCGGCGTACAGCTTCCGGGTCATGTGGCCAGCAGGACTAAGCCGCTTCTGGCGAACCAGAGCAGTGCATGGAAATGCCTTTTACCTTCCCGCTGGAGTGGTACCTGTTTATCTACTTGCACTTTGATGTGCTTTCGAACTGCTAGGTCGGCAGGAGCAGGGACCGAGCAATGGGAGCTCACCCCGTTGTGGGGATTCGAACTGCCGACCTCCTGATTAGCAAGTCCTAGGTTCTGTGGTTTAACCCACAGCACCACCCGTGTCCCTCCTACTCAGAGTAGATCCAATGAAATGAATTGGCCCCGATTAATCATGTCCATTGATTTCCATCTGCATACTCTCGGTAGGACTAACATTTGATACAACCTATTATTACCCTACAATTATTTCCGATGGCCATCATTATGGAAGGGTTATATGAGGATTAGACAAACTCATGGAAGAGACGGTTATCGATGTCTACCAGGATGCTAGACTAGATAGGCCTGATCCAGCAGGACTCTGTTGTTGTTGTTGTTAAAATTTATATACTGCCCTTCATTCAAAGATCTCAGAGCAGTTCAGAAGACAAAAAGCACAAAATAAACAGCTGAATCAGAGCAAAGCAATAATCCCTGTTTCTCATGTTACCTACCCATTGCCAGGAGTGAAGAGGTGATTTTTAATAATATAGTTTTAAACTAGACATAGCCAAATGCCTGTGGAATAGCTTAAAATCGGAAGTCAATAAACACAGGAGTGTTGGGTTGCAAGCGCGCTATGCCTTTAAAGCCCATTCCAAGCCCATTCTTTCTCTCAAAGGATTCTGGGCCCTGTAGTTTATGGTCCAGCTCTCCCTTCCATACATCACTACTGGGAAAACCATAGCTTTAACTATGCCAACAAAGGTCCGTATAGTTAAAGCTCTGGTTTTCCCAGTAGTGATGTGTGGAAGGGAGAACTGGACCATAAAGAAGGCTGATTGCCAAAGAATGGATGCTTTTGAATTCTGGTGCTGGAGGAGACTCTTGAGAGTCCCATGGACTGCAAGAAGATCAAATCTCTCCATTCTTAAGGAAAGCAGCCCTGAGTGCTCACTGGAAGGACAGATGCTGAAGCTGAGGCTCCAATACTTCGGCCACCTCATGAGAAGAGAAGACTCCCTGGAAAAGACCCTGATGTTGGGAAAGATGGAGGGCACAAGGAGAAGGGGACGATGGAGGATGAGAATGGTGGGACAGTGTTCTCGAAGCTTCCAGCATGAGTTTGACCAAACTGCGGGAGGCAGTGGAAGACAGGAGGGCCTGGCGTGCTCTGGTCCAGGGGGTCACGAAGAGGCGGACACGACTAAACGACTAAACAACAACAGCAACAGTTAATCAAGGCTTCCTCTACTGACTGAGCTATGGAAGGGTAGGACACAACGCTCAGTCACAGAGAGCATGTGATTCGCATCTGGAAGGCCCCCTGCCCACCACCAGCATCTCTAGCATCAAGCAACAGGTCCTGGGGAAGGTCTCTCTCTCGGGCCACGATCCAGACAGCCGCCACCAGTCTGAGGAGTCAATAGCTTGGCGTGATCTAAGGCAACTTGCCATGTGCCTTTGAGTCACTTCTTACAGTCATCAAATCGCCAGGGAGCGAGAAGTAATTGAGTGACACACCTGCCAATTTGCAGACTAACCAAGTTTCTAGACCTCAGTGAGATACTGAGTTCATTTCTTCAACTTTGGGCCAGCTCCTTACATTCAGGTCCCACATCCTGTTCTCACAGTGGCCAACCAGATGGTGCCTCTTCTGCGAAGCCCCAGGCAGGACCTGAGGTTCAACAGCAGTGTGCTCTTCTGGCTTGCGATTCCCAGCGAGGGATATTCAGAGGCAAGCTGCCTCGGGCGGCAGAGTTAGACTTACCCTTTGTCAATGCAACACAACCTTGCTCTCACGCCCTCTTAGCAGACCCTTGTCCTGTGCCCTGTCTGCGCATACCATCCAGTTGAGCAGATGATATCGCCCATGGTTAGTTGCATTTCACAACTGAGGCCACAATTGAGCTCCTCAGAGATAAAGGTGCGATATAGCCCACCACATAGCTCAGTCAGCAGAGCATGAGGTTCGTAAGCTCAGGGTTGTGGGTTCGAGTCCCACTTGGGGCAAAAGATTCCTGCATTGGACTAGATGACCCTCACGGTCCCTTCCAACTCTACAATTTTAAATGCAACCAATAATATAAATAAGTTATTTGTGGTATGGCAAGTTATGCAGTTCATGGACCATATCCAATGTCAGTTCCACGCAGGGTAGACCCCACTGGAATTCATGGTCATCGTGGCTAACTTAGGCCCATTGACTTTGATAGGTTTTATTTATCTATATTGGAGAAAATAGGTAAAGGTAAAGGGACCCCTGACCATTAGGTCCAGTCGTGGCTGACTCTGGGGTTGCGGCGCTCATCTCGGTTTACTGGCCCAGGGAGCCGGCGTACAGCTTCCGGGTCATGTGGCCAGCAGGACTAAGCCGCTTCTGGCGAACCAGAGCAGCGCAGGGAACGCTGTTTACCTTCCCGCTGGAGCAGTACCTATTTATCTACTTGCACTTTGACGTGCTTTCGAACTGCTAGGTTGGCAGGAGCAGGGACCGAGCAATGGGAGCTCACCCTGTCGCGGGGATTTGAACCGCCGACCTTCTGATCGGCAAGTCCTAGGCTCTGTGGTTTAACCCACAGCGCCACCCACATCCCTTATTGGAGAGAATATACATCCATTTAAAAATATCCCTCTCTTTCTCTTCTACTTAACAACATTCACACTAGTGGAAGAGGGTGCAAAAGGTTCCTACTGATTTGTGTGAAAATATCCGAGGAGAAGAAGGCTTGCAGAAAGTCCCTGATTTAATCCCCAGCCTCTCCAGGTAAGGCTGGGAGAGGTCCCATCTGAAATCTTAGAGAGTTGCTACCAGCCAGTGTAAACAATATTGACCTAAATGGACCACGGGTCTGGCTCAGTATAATTCAGCCTCCTAGGTCCCCATGTCTGAAGGCCACTGCCCTGAGTCCCAGTAACCACAAGCGAGGCCGGATCAATTTAGATTTAAAGGCCTTCAGCATTTTTGGGCAGACTCCTTGCATCTGAAACGCAAAATTAAGTAGCCACGCGGAGATCGTCCCCCCGTTTTTCACCCCAAAAACCTGACGTTCAGGACAAACCTTTCCGGCTGCTACGTGTATAGCGAAACGAGAGAGTTCTTTGGTCGAGTTTTCCGATCAGGATTCGAAAGCTAAACATTGCGAAATGTCGGACTCCAAAGGATACCCGGGTATTAATTTGAGCTCTCCTGCAAATTCGTTTTGGTCCCGGAGCTGTCATTTGTGGCTTATCATCAATCGCGCGTGAATTAAAAACTTAGAAGCAATTTGTTTTATTGTTGTTTGTTTAATCATAGCTGCTTAGCGATGAAAGCTCCCTTAAGGTCATCCGTAACACGTTTGCAAAAGGAGATGCTATTTGTTCTGGGAAGTTGGGGGACCACCCTCTCCCCGAACCGCCAAACCCCAGAGCTTACCGATCCCTTGGCACAACTGGTTCCGACCCGGTTCAGAAGTTGCTTGGCGCTCTCTCCGTTGGTCCCCACCAAGGTGATGGAAATGGAGTCAAAGGTCCCAGTCAGGAGACCTTGCCCGGTCGCCACTTTGACTTTGTAGACAACTGGTTCGGCCGGCTTGGAGGAGAAGATCCCCACTTGTTCCATCCTGCCCACGTTTGGACCCTCGGGAGATCGGGGCGAAGAGAAGCCGGAAAAAGCTTCGGGAAGAAGCCGGGAGCCTGGCTTATAAGTGTGGTGCGCAGGTGAGGCAAACATCTGCTCCAGGAACCGGCTCGTCTCCCTTTTGGCTGAGCTACGCCCAGGTGCCTCCGAGCGACAGGGCTCAGTCCAAGTCCTCCCACCCACTCTCGCTGCCTCGACTCACACAGGTAACCTCCTGCAGCACAGGCGATCACTTATATATATATGTACGTCCACACGCAGGCCTTCTCCTCCATCCTCCCGGCATACAAAGGTGAAAGCCAAGCTGCACCTGGAAATGGACCACCCATCTCTCCATCGTGGGTGGCGACCTCCCATCGCGGCAGGTGCATCTCAGCAGGGAGAGATGAGGGCGATGGCAGGACTGGAAGGCAGGGGGATGGAGCGAAGCAGGTGGGAAGATAGGCAGAGAGAAAGGGGGGGTTTTCACCGATGGAAATTAGACAAGTGTTCAGGACTATGTCCAGAGCCTTTTTCTAGCCCTATCAGGAGACCCCGGGGATCGAACCTGCGACCTTTTGCAGGTAAAGGAGGTGTTCTGTCCCCAAGCTGAAGCCCAGCTCCACAAACTCCTTCCAGAAAAATTGGAGGGGGCAGCAGTTTGGGGGATTCAGTGCCCCTCTCTCTTTACCTTGTTGCTAGCATTGCCAGGTCAGGAGCATCCCAGGCCCCAAATATAGGGACAGCCCTATTGGCAGTGCCACAGGGGCAGGTCTCCAGAGATGGAGGTTAATGGGAGTAAGTCCTTGAATTCCCATTGCCACCCCCTTTTTGGTATATTTATTGTTGTTGTTATTACAGAATATTTCAACTTGAACAAAATAAAATGGAAATAAAAAGCAAATGAAATATATAAATTCATAATGGAATAAAAAGTAAAAGGTATATTATATCATTATACAGTGGTACCTCGGGTTAAGAACTTAATTCGTTCCGGAGGTCCGTTCTTAACCTGAAACTGTTCTTAACCTGAAGCACCACTTTAGCTAATGGGGCCTCCTGCTGCCACCGCACCGCCGGAGCACGATTTCTGTTCTCATCCTGAAGCAAAGTTCTTAACCCGAGGTACTATTTCTGGGTTAGCGGAGTCTGTAAACTGAAGCGTCTGTAACCTGAGGTACCACTGTATATGCAAACAACTACAATTCCACATGTTTGTCTAGCACAGTGGTACCTCGGTTTATGAACTTAATCCATCCCAGAAGTCCGTTCTTAAACCGAAACCCTACTTAAACTGAGGCGTGCTTTCCCTAACAAGGCCTCCCGCCGCCAGTGCCCTTCCACCGCTCAGATTCCATTCGTAGACCGAGGTAAGGTTCATAAACCGGAACACTACTTCCGGTTTTGCAGAGTTCTTATACCGAATAGTTCGTAAACAGGGCTGTTCTTAACCCGAGGTACCACAGTACATCAATATATAAGTATTATTATTATCCAAATACATATATGCAGTGCTTTTTTTTCTCTTAAAAAAATGTTTAGGGCTACTCTCATTTTGACTCAAGAAAATCACCATTTTATAGTTCAAACTGGGGGGGGGGGGGGTAAATGGACAAAAGGCCGCCATCAGGGATAGCAACAGAACTGATGATTCACCATGCTAGAGAAGAAACTATTTTTTAAAAAAATTAGTTTCTTCTCCCGTTAGATTCACAAAATGTTTATGGGTATGCGTCCCCCTGCGTCCCTCCAGAACAAAGGCACTGCATATATGATTATTTATAACCTACTATATTTTTAGTAAACACACTTCCAAGCCCCCAATCACCAGACGTCAGGTGATTGACAGGTGAGCAGCCCTGCCCAGCGGCCAAAATTGGCCCACAAGGCTGGGTCCTCATAAACACCTTGACCCATGGCGTCCCAAAGTCTCCTCACCCCTGATATGAAAGGTGAGCTGCAAATGTAATAATAAATGAATGAATGCAAATTCATGGCAGGCACCAACTTTCAAATTCATCGTCCCAGGACAATGATGATGATGATCAATTCAATTTATATACTTGAATTTGATCATATTCTTTCATGGGGTGTGAGTCGAGGGGCCACAAAATTGAGAAGACCCATCATTTTGAGAAGACCCATTTGGGACCCATTTGAGAGGCTACTATATGTGGTGGCAATGTCAGGTTGTTAAAAAAAGCTTGGATAATGATATATAATGATTTGAAGAAAAGGCTTAAAATAACCTTTGTTAAAAAAACGGAAGACTTGACATTGGGTTCTACAGGATTGAATGTTTTCAAAGAGAAAAAAGAATCTTTCCCTGTATATGATAGCAGATGCTTGGCTAAGATCATCCCAGAATTTGAAAAAGAAGAAATATCTGCCAAAGAAGATAAAGGAGCTCGGTAAAGTAAATTAATGGACCATGCAGGAATAATCAATTAATTAGAAACCCAAGAAAATAAGCGGACAATAATTTGGAAAACGGAAATTTGTTCTTGCAGACTTTCAAAGCACGATGTTATACATTAGCAGGACTTTGAAAAACACTTGTAATACGATGAAGAATGTATAAAACTGGAAGGTATTGCAAATTGAAGAGATCACGGACGTGCATGATTAGATGTAAAACAAAAGAAGCAAGAAGGGGAGTGGAGGGGAGTCAAAGGATTCTAGAAATCCCATGTTTGGGAATTGTTATGGATTGTATACATAGTTGATCTAAGGATTAAAGGTAAAGGGATCCCTGACCATTAGGTCCAGTCGTGGCCGACTCTGGGGTTGTGGCGCTCATCTCGCTTTATTGGCCAAGGGAGCCGCCGTACAGCTTCCGGGTCATGTGGCCAGCATGACTAAGCCGCTTCTGGCGAACCAGAGCAGCGCACGGAAACGCCGTTTACCTTCCCGCCGGAGTGGTACCTATTGATCTACTTGCACTTTGACGTGCTTTCGAACTGCTAGGTTGGCAGAAGCAGGGACCGAGCAACGGGAGCTCACCCCATCGCAGGGATTCGAACTGCCGACCTTCTGATCGGCAAGTCCTAGGCTCTGTGCTTTAACCCACAGCGCCACCCGCGTCCCTGATCTAAGGATTAAGGTACGGTTATTTCTATGTTTTTTCTTATTATTGTTAAAATTAATAAAATAGCATTAAAAAAGAGAGAGAGAAAGGACCCATTTGGGGACACCAGATCCCGGCCTCATTCACAGCCCCAGACTACAAAAAAATTACCAAAGTTAGCTGCCCTGAGCCCAGTTTTTGAACCGGGAAGGGTGGGGTATAAATAAAAATTTGTTGTTGTTGTTGTTGCTGTTATTAAAATCCGTCCCTGTTCTGGGTGGCTGCTGTGAGGACAAGATGCTAAATTAGGTGAGAGCAGTTGGCCTCCTCTAACATTCCTGAAACATTAGGAGATTAGAAGGCAGGAGCAGTTACTCCCAGGGCACAGCCAAAATCCCCGTTCCCTCCTCCAGTGTCCCATTTATTCGTCCTGTTAACCCACAGCCACTATCCTCAGCCTTCCCCAGCCGCACGGCCTTATCATTTTCTGAGCCTGTCTCCCTCCACCTGCCACCAGCTTCCTCTGGAAAACCGGGAACTGACTAAACCAGGGCAGGGTGTTGAACCGCGGTGCAGATCTACTTAAATTTCCCTCGGGATGACTCAGTGGGTAACTTCCCATCGCAATCCAGGAGGAGTTCTGAGTCGTTTGCATATTTAGAATAGGGAAGGGATTTTGTCAGCTAGTCATCACATTGGCCAAGAGCTCTAAGTGATTGGGGATTTTTGTTATTGTCTCGAGAGATGTGAAGTATGCGGCTTGGCTTGCTTGTGTGAGTCGCCTCTGGAGCTATTCCGTGGCTGGGCTGATCTCCGAGGAGCCGAGCGTCCTTATTTGCATAGTTGTCAACTTTCCCCTTTTCTTGCGAAGAATCCTATTTGGAATAAGGGAATTTCCCTTAAAAAAGGAAAAAGTTGACAGCTATGCCTTATCTGACACAGGGCCGGATGAAGCCCTTAAAAGATTTTTCGGGCCCCCGCATATGTCTAATTCAAAACATAAACAACAATAAACCGTAAGATGAAGTTTTAGGGAAGCTTTTAATGTTTAATAGAATATTTTATTTTAATATTTTGTTGGAAGCCACCCAGAGTGGCTGGGGAAACCCAGCCAGATGGGCGGGGTATAAATAATTTATTATTATTATTATTATTATTATTATTATTATTATTATTATTATCTTTCAAAATGAAACAGATGGAAAACAATGATTATTTTTGGTTTATTTCTATTTGAGAAATTTTCTCCTAGTTTTTCTAATTGCAAAGTCTTTGATCAGGTCTCAAAACTCATCTTTCGCAACACATCGGCTTCTAAACTTAGAGATAAGGCATCCATCCAGCCTGCCTCGTTGCCTTGCTGTTCGGCTGGGATTTTTAATAGACTTCAGCTGAGAAAATGAACACTCAGCTGGGCAATTTGTGACCCTTAATGTTAAAAATCCAGCAACGGAAAATTTCTGCGGCGTCGCCCTTCCCTCGACACCCTAAGCACGGGCTTATTCTGCTTAACGTTTAATCTGACCGTTGTTTGTTGCTAGGATGAATCCGAAACGTTTGTACAAATAGCTCTGGCATATATTTGCTTTGAATAATTTTTATTTAAGTTTTAAACAACAAAGAAAGAAAAGAAAAACATACACAATACATATCGCAAAAAAAGAAAAGATAACAAGATAACAAGAACACACAAAAAAGAACACAATTCAACAATAAAAGACAAAAAACATAACAATTAAAAACAATATCTCTTTTCCATTTCCGTTTTTTTAGTTTGCTTATTTTCTGGACTTCCTCATACCTCCCTCTTTTGTATTCCAATCCAAATTGTTTGTCCAGCAATTTCTTTTCAACTTTTTTAATCCCAATCTTTAACTTTGATATAATATTGTAATATATGTCTTCAATTTCTTTAAACCTGATCTTTAATCTTAATATAATATAACATTAAAAATTTTCCCCTCTTAATTGTCAGATTTCCATTTCTTTAAACATCTTTAATCCTAATCTTAATCTTAGTCTATCATTAACTTTAACCTGTACAGCTGGAAACCGCTTATTTTCAGTCCAACATCACTCTAACATTCTTTGATTTTACAATGTTTCTGAAGATAGTCTTTGAATTTCTCCCAATCTTCCTCCACCGTCTCTTCTCCCTGGTCACGGATTCTGCCAGTCATTTCCGTCTCTGGCATATATTTGCTTGTTTAAATAATTAGTTCCTCTTCCACAAGACCTAGTGAGAGGCAACAACAATAAAGCCATTTGGTGATCAATATTTTTCCAAGTGTGGGTTGCACACTTTGAAACCTGCTGTGCCAGTGTAAGGGCAAGAGGCTGGTTTTGTTTCGCTTTTTAAAGAAAGCCGAGATCCTCAGAATATTGATTTCTATGCCACAAACTACATTATAGTGGTACCTTGGGTTACATACGCTTCAGGTTACAGACTCCGCTAACCCAGAAATATTACCTCGGGTTAAGAACTTTGCTTCAGGATGAGAACAGAAATGGTGCTCCGGCGGCGCGGAGGCAGCAGGAGGCCCCATTAGCTAAAGTTGTTCTTCAGGTTAAGAACAGTGTCAGGGGTTCAGGAGCAGAGGCAAGGGCAAGGGAGGAAACAGAGAGCGAGGGAGAGGAGGCAGAAGAAAAGATGAGTGATGACGACGACCCGAGATCTCCGAGTCTTTCCAGTGAATCAGAAGATTCACAGAAAGGAGCACCAGTGGCCAGGGCAAGGGGGGAGCCTAGGGGGACACCCCAGGAAGATAGAGCCAGAGGGGACTCAGAGGGGAGCAGTTGGAAATCGGGACCAGCGTCACCGCCAGAGAGCAGGGAAGAGGAAGGGCGCCAGGGATCAAGCGCTGGCAGCTCACAACAGGGGGGAGGGCACGAGTCAGGAGTGGCCACACCTCCATCGGGGAGCGAAGAAACGGTCAGACGGAAGGTGGAAGGTTGGGCGCGCGCGACAAGTTCAAATGCACAGGAAGGTGGCGCAGTAGGCAGCCCGGAAAGGGAGCCAGGTCCTAAAGCCCGCCGAAAGGAGGGAGAAGAGTCAGGGGGGTCAGCGTCAGCGTCAGAGGAATCCCGGAAGGAAGAGACCCCGGGGGGCAGAGGGACCCAGAGAAGAACAGTCAGGCGGAAAAGGTGGAGCAAGGCTAGGATATTAAGTTGGTGTACAAGGGGCGGAGACTCAGATGGAGCTTCGCCGATCTAACCATGAGACGTAGAGTTGCACGCAGCAGCTTGAGAATGGAAACTGTAAATCAATAAAGGCTTTTATTTAATGATCGCTGGCTAGCGTGATCCTCTGTGAGCTAGGATCTGGAAGCAGCTCAGACAGTAAGCTCCATCCCTAGATTGTGGGCATCTACGTCCTCGCGGAGAGGAGAGAAAGCGGGTGCCTACTAGCGAGCTCACGAACGGCAGACAACATGACGGCCGAACAGCAGATAGTGGAACTCAGAGAAGCAGTGACACGACTGAATGCCGAGGCTCTTGCATCCAGGAAGAGAGAGGAGGACGCAGCTGCCGCCTACAGGGATCTCCAGGTCAGGTTGGAAGTGCTTACGAAGCAAGGGCAACTGACACCCAAACCGGAGGGGATTGGGTTGGGGAGACGAACAGGCGGTCTGGTCTCTCACTTCGATGGGAATTTGCAACAGTACCCCAACTTTAGAGCAGATGTAATGTGTGCACTGCAACTGCTGAACAAAGACTTTAGAGATGAGCAAGAGAAGGTGGGATTCATCATGTCCCATTTGCATGGAGATGCTAAAGCATGGCTGCGCAATTTGTGGAGAGATAAGGATCCGGCGCTCCAAAATGCGGATGCCTTTATTAAAGCGATGGATGGGTGCTTTTTATCAAGCATTGACGTGGATCTTGCTCGGCAGGAGATACATGGACTGAAGCAAGGGAGGGCCAGCGTAAGGCAGTACCATGCCCGCTTTTTCGCTTTGGTCAGTGCCCTGGAATGGGACAGAGATTCGGCTCCTGTAAGAGACCTGTTTTGGGAGGGATTGTACGGCTCGGTTAAAGATGAAATTGCGAGGGGGGAGAGACCCCGGACCACGCAGGAGATCGTTCAGAGGGCGCTGGCGGTGGGGGTGCGGCTGGAAGGACGTCCGTGGAGCAGGGACGAAGGGCGTGGAGGGCGCGAACCAGCCAGGGGCTCCTCCTTCCTTCCCAGAGAAGCAGCGCGTGCACAATCCACGCCTCCGCCAGGAGGAGGAGCGGAACCTATGGAGGTTGGAGGTGCAAGGGCTCAGTCAGCAGCCAGAGCCCTAGCACCGGCAGCAGTGAAAGCGAAGCCTCCTAGAGGGAACAGGAAGTGTTACATCTGCGATGATCCACAGCATATGGCGAAAGAGTGTCCCCAGAGGCTCCACAAGCACACTGCAGCCTCAGCAATGGTAACTGCAGCAACGCAGCAAGGACAACCACAGCAGGGAAACGAAGGAGTCTGGTTGGAGGAAGAGGCACTGGGGCCCAGCCAGACGTGTCAGTGAAGCAGTCCCCAGAGATTTTACAGCCCATGGACCCCCTCCCGCCCAAACCGGTAGTGAAGCTCACCGCGTCGCTCCAGCTGCCCAATGGAATCACCATGGACGTGCCAATCACCATTGACTCCGGAAGCAATGCGGACTTTATAGGGCAGGACTTTGTCGACCGGCACGCTATACAGTTGCTGCCTGCCACGCTGCCCCTGCAGGTTGTCACGGTGGATGGCAGGGAGCTGCTAGGGGGGCAAGTGGTGAAGCAGACGCCACCAATGGTGATGCGACTTGGGAATCACAGGGAAATCATCAGCTTCAATGTCACTCAACTATCGGACACGCCCATTGTATTGGGCATGAGTTGGCTGGACAAGCACAGCCCGACGCTGGCTTGGTACCAGAGGCAGCTGACCTTCGGCTCTTCCTTTTGCGCTGAACACTGCATCGTGCCCAGGCAGGAAGGAGGGGAAGAGGAGTCACAGCTGCAGCTAGGCACGCTGCAAGCGGTTCCCCACAAGTACGCAGAATTTTTGGAGGTTTTCTGCGAGAAAGAGGCAGACAGGCTACCCCCCCACAGACCATATGACTGCAAAATTGACCTGCTGCCGGGGGCGGCGCTGCCCAAAGGGAAGCTGTATTCCATGTCTGAGGACGAACTGCAGGAACTCAAAGAGTTCATAGATCATAATTTGGAGCGCGGTTTCATCCGAGAGTCCAAGGCAGCGGGGGGCAGTCCGGTATTCTTTGTTAAGAAGCGGGACACGCCCCAAAAAAGACTTGTAGTGGACTTTCGCATCTTGAACAGTGTGACCAAGCCATCGGACTTCCCCATGCCCCGAATCGACGACCTCCTCGCAAAGGTACGGAAGGGCAGAGTGTTCACCAAGTTGGACCTGCGAGGGGCATACAACCTCATTCGCATGCGGGAGGGAGATGAGTGGAAGACAGCCATGTTCACGCCCCTGGGCACCTACGAATATAGAGTTATGCCTTTTGGATTGCAAAATGGCTCCCACGTTTTTCAAGCTTTCATGCATCACGTGTTGGCGGGGCTCCTCTACAAGACGTGCGTCTGTTTCTTGGATGACATCCTGATCTTTTCGGAATCGCAGCAGGAGCATGACAGACACGTCAAGGAAGTGCTGAGCAGGCTACAGCAACATAGGCTTTACGCCAAGCTGGAGAAGTGCCAATTCGACGTGACCGAGGTGGATTTCCTGGGCTACAAGTTGTCTGATAAAGGGCTCGCCATGGACAGCGCCAAGGTCCGAGCAGTGTTGGATTGGAAAAGCCCACGCAACCGGAAGGAGGTCCAACGGTTTGTCGGCTTCGCGAACTTCTATCGCAAGTTTATCAAAGGCTTTGCGATGCAGACAGCGGCCATCACGGACACGCTCAGCTCCAAGAAAAAGAAGTTCATCTGGACAGAGCAGGCGGAGCAGTCCTTTCAGGCACTCAAGCGTCTCTTCGCGTCGGAAGAGCAGCTGCTTCATGTCAACCCCAGCAGGCCGATGAGGGTGGAGACAGACGCTTCGGACAGAGCCGTGGGAGCAGTCCTGCTGCAGAAAGACCCGCAGGGGGTTTGGAGGCCGGGAGCGTTTTACTCAAGGAAGCTCAGCAAGTCCGAACAGAACTACACCATCTGGGACAGGGAGTTGCTGGCCATTCATGCAGCGTTCAAAGCGTGGAGGCACTTCCTGATCGGCGCCAAGCACACGGTGCAGGTCTGCACGGACCACAAGAATCTAGAGCACTGGCGCACGGCACAGTTCCTGAACCAGAGGCAGATACGTTGGGCTGAGTTCTTTGCGAATTTCGACTTCCGAATAGAGTATGTCCCGGGGGACACCAACATCATGGCGGATGCTCTCTCCCGTAAGCCACAGTATCTGGAGGAGGCAACGCCAGCGGCCGCCATGCACATCTTCGCACCGACAGTGTGGGCGTGCGCGGCGGCAACAGTTGACCTGGATGCGGTGCGACGAGCGTTGCAGGATGACTCCTTCGCGCAAGCAAAGATGGCAGAGGTGCACAGGGGCACGGCAGCGACCGACGAGTTCCAGCTGCGAGATGGTTTGCTCATCCGTAAAGGGGCCATCTACGTGCCAGGAGACGAACTTCGCGCCAAGGTACTGCAGCAGCTGCACGACGCGCCCACTGCCGGGCACTTTGGCAAGGAGAAGACGGTGGAATTAGTAGCCAGAGACTTCTGGTGGCCCGGAATGAGAGGGGAAGTCGCGGACTACGTGGCGAGGTGTGACACCTGCCAGAGGTCCAAACCAGTGCACAGACCGCCGGCCGGACTGCTGGAACCGCTGCAAACTCCGTTCGAGCCATGGGAGAGAGTGGCCCTGGACTTTGTCACGGATCTGCCCAGCTCGAGGGGCAAGACGGCTGTGCTGGTGGTGGTGGATTTGTTCTCCAAGATGGCACATTTCATTCCGTGTGCGAAGGTGGCCACGGCGGAACAAACCGCCAAACTGTTCATAAACCACGTGTTCAAGGTTCACGGTCTGCCGCGGTCTATTCTGTCCGACCGAGGGCGACAGTTCATCTCAAACTTCTGGCAGAGGCTGATGGGCTTCCTGAACGTCAAGATCAACCTGGCGTCGGCTAGACACCCGCAGACCAACGGGCAAGCGGAGCGGGTCAATGCCATCATGCAGCAGTACCTGAGATGTTATGCGAATCAACAGCCTGCGACGTGGGTGGATTACCTGCCTCTCGCCGAGTTCGCCTACAACAACACGAAGCACGTGTCCACGGGGGTCACGCCGTTCTTCGCCAACAACGGGAGGCACCCTAGAACCTTCCCGGGACTGGAAAGAATGGGGGAGGGGGAGCCGCAGACAGCAGATGCGTTCGCGTCGGAGTTGCAGGAGGTCCACGATCAGCTGCGGCGGCACCTGGAGCTGGCTAAACACGCATACAAGGTACAAGCGGACAAACACAGAAGGGTTGGCGAAGAGATCCATGTGGGAGACTGGGTCTGGTTAGCAGCCCACGCAGTGCCGGCCAGGTCGTTGGCGAAGAAGAAACTAGGGCATAAACAACTGGGGCCCTACCAAGTCGACGAACAGGTCAACCCGGTGGCTTTCAGGCTGGCTCTTCCGGAGGGTTCCAGAATGCATCCGGTGTTCCACAGATCGGTGCTCACTCCCTACAAGGCACCTCACAGGTTTCAGGAACCAGGAACGGCACCGGGTCCGCTCCGAGAGAGAACCGGGCAAGGGGGAGTGGCACAGGAGGAGCGCATCAACGAAGTCACGGAGATTTTGGACTCCAGATGGGGGGAAGAGGGGGTAGAATACCTTCTCGCCAAGGAGGGCACCCCGGCCAGTGCCAACAGCTGGGTGCCGGGCTACGCTTTAGACGAACCTCTGCTCAAAGAAGAGTTTCATGCCCTCTTCCCACATAGGCCAATGCCAGCAGACTTTTTCGACGACTGGCTTTTCACGCCCACGCTTTCAGCCAGCACGTTCCGGGGGTTCGACTCGGACGAGGAACCGACACGAGACGCCCGTTCCCCAGAGGGGTCACCCTCGGGATCTGCTTCAGAACCCTCGTATTGGTGGGATGATCGACCAGAGGAGCAGTTCCGCAGAAGGTGGCTGGAGGGTCCAGGACGAGCAACGTCTCCAGAAGGCAACGAGGGAGAGACGGACATGGACGTTTTCGGGGACGACCCGGGTTTCGAGCACGGCGGCACAGAGATGGAAGCGGAGGTGACCGTCGTCAACGAGAGCAGGGAGGAAGAACCGGAAGACTTCGGATGGCGGCCCGCCACGGGAAGCGAACTGTATCCGACGTTCGTCCCCCTGACACGGCAGCACCCAGATCCCGCACCGGAAGGAGGGGAGGGGGGAAGAGGGGGCTTCGAGGGGGGGATGGATGTCAGGGGTTCAGGAGCAGAGGCAAGGGCAAGGGAGGAAACAGAGAGCGAGGGAGAGGAGGCAGAAGAAAAGATGAGTGATGACGACGACCCGAGATCTCCGAGTCTTTCCAGTGAATCAGAAGATTCACAGAAAGGAGCACCAGTGGCCAGGGCAAGGGGGGAGCCTAGGGGGACACCCCAGGAAGATAGAACCAGAGGGGACTCAGAGGGGAGCAGTTGGAAATCGGGACCAGCGTCACCGCCAGAGAGCAGGGAAGAGGAAGGGCGCCAGGGATCAAGCGCTGGCAGCTCACAACAGGGGGGAGGGCACGAGTCAGGAGTGGCCACACCTCCATCGGGGAGCGAAGAAACGGTCAGACGGAAGGTGGAAGGTTGGGCGCGCGCGACAAGTTCAAATGCACAGGAAGGTGGCGCAGTAGGCAGCCCGGAAAGGGAGCCAGGTCCTAAAGCCCGCCGAAAGGAGGGAGAAGAGTCAGGGGGGTCAGCGTCAGCGTCAGAGGAATCCCGGAAGGAAGAGACCCCGGGGGGCAGAGGGACCCAGAGAAGAACAGTCAGGCGGAAAAGGTGGAGCAAGGCTAGGATATTAAGTTGGTGTACAAGGGGCGGAGACTCAGATGGAGCTTCGCCGATCTAACCATGAGACGTAGAGTTGCACGCAGCAGCTTGAGAATGGAAACTGTAAATCAATAAAGGCTTTTATTTAATGATCGCTGGCTAGCGTGATCCTCTGTGAGCTAGGATCTGGAAGCAGCTCTGACAAACAGTTTCAGGTTAAGAACGGACCTCCAGAACGAATTAAGTACTTAACCTGAGGTACCACTGTATGTGGAAATGTGGTCTAATTTCATGTGGTCCGTAGATTGAGTTCAAAAACTCCTTGTGAGTGACCCGTTCCTGAGCATTGTATTTCTTCTCTGGGCTAAGAGGGGAGTGGGGTGGCACTGCCAACTTTTGGACCTTGTCTCGTTCACAGCTGGTTTGGACCCATCAGGAGTGGCAACATGGCCCTTTGACTGTGGGTGCCCGGATTCATGGGTGCCATGAAGCATGAATGACCCCGGCACCGAAATTTCTGGGTACCCAGCCACTTCACGGGGAAATCTGTGGGCGCTCGGGCACCCAGGGCCGCAGGGAGTTGGCACCTATGGGGTCCACCCACTCTGTAGGGAGTTGCCCAGTAGGGAATGCAGATAAAAGGTTGTGCACGCCTCAATGAAGGGACGCGGGTGGCGCTGTGGTCTAAACCACAGAGCCTCTTGGGCTTGCCGATCAGAAGGTCGGCGGTTCGAATCCCCGCAACAGGGTGAGCTGCCGTTGCTTGGTCCCTGCTCCTGCCAACCTAGCAGTTCGAAAGCACGTCAAAGTGCAAGTAGATAAATAGGTACTGGCTCTGGTTGTTGCTTCGTGGGCTAAAGGTTAAGTCCAGAGGGAGGTATGAGGGACTGGACGAAAAAGATGCTTTCGGTGGAAACTGGGAGGTGGCTGCAGTAGATCTGCCAGATAGCCCCTCTGCGTCATGTGGGCCAGAGGTTATCAGCGAGGGGTGAAGAAATAGAAGGGGCTGCGGGTGGGGCTGTGGGTTAAACCACTGAGCCTCTTGGGCTTGCCGATTGGAAGGTCGGCGGTTCAAATCCCCGCAACGGGGTGAGCTTCCATTGCTCGGTCCCTGCTCCTGCCAACCTAGCAGTTCGAAAGCACATCAAAGTGCAAGTAGATAAATAGGTACCACTCCGGCAGGAAGGTAAACGGCGTTTCCATGCGCTGCTCTGGTTCGCCAGAAGCGGCTTAGTCATGCTGGACACATGACCCGGAAGCTGTATGCCGGCTCCCTCAGCCAATAAAGCGAGATGAGTGCTGCAACCCCAGAGTCAGCCACGACTGGACCTAATGGTCAGGGGTCCCTTTACCCTTACCTTAGCCAAGATGGCTCTGTGCTGCCTCCTCAGCTGGAGGCTTCAATGCTCCTGACTGCCAGTTGCTGGAAACCACAGGAAGAGAGAGGGCTCTTGAACTCGGATCCCGCTTGCGGGTTTCCAATAATAATAATAATAATAATAATAATAATAATAATAATTATTATTATCAGAGCGGCTATCCACAATAAAAGTAACACAGCATTCTAAAATCAATTCATTTTAAAATCAGTTCAAAATCAAATTAATGGCAACCGTTGGGCTAGAGTTCTGTGAGGATTACCGAAGGAGGGAGTCAGGCTGTGCCCTGGCCAAAGGCCTGGTGGAACAGCTCCATCTTGCAGGCCCTGCGGAAAGATGTCAAGTCCCGCAGGGCCCTAGTTTCTTGGGGCAGAGCATTCCACCAGATCGGGGCCACGGCCGAAAAAGCCCTGGCTCTGGTTGAGGCCAGCCTAACAAGCGTCTGATTGGCCACATCGGGAACAGAATGCTGGACCAGGTGGGCAGCCAGCCAGATCCAGCAATCCCTTCTTATGTTTTTAGCAGTAGAGTGAATGTGCTGGCCTAGCGTCAATGAGCGGGGAGTTCCAAAGTCCAGCGCTGCCACATTGAAAGTCCCATCTCTTGCAAGAGTGGAACAAACACTATGCACTACTTGTAGAGGTGTCAGTTCTATAGATCTAAATGTCCGAGTGGGCGCAGATCGGGTGAAGCCCATAATGGGTTTTCCCCGATCCACTGGTTTGGCTGCATGCATAAGTCTATGGCAGGAGTTTCTCACTAGTATGGTTCCCCTGGGAAATCCAATTTAACGCACCTTCTGAGCCTTAATGCTATGTTCTCATGACTCATCATGTTTGTGAAGTACACAAACTCTTTTGAATTTAAATTCCATGCTACCGGGGTGGTGAAGTGTTGCGAGTGTGGCCTAGTCGTGTGCCCCACGAGCCTCAGGTCTTTGATCCTAGCTCTTAGATCTCCGCTTTCTTCAAACAAAAATTATAATTTTTATTGCTTTGCTCCTATGGTGGTTTCCCCTCTGACCGTTGCCCTGAATTTGCACCTATGGATTTACATTAGCAGCTGTTCATTTTTGTGCAAATTGGGATGGTGCCCAGGGGCTTTTGGGTATAAGGGAGGATAAAAGAAAGTATTTCTTTGCACAGTTCAACTACGGAACTCATTGCCACAGGGGCCAAGGATGGCCACCAACATGGCTTTAGGATCGGACAGATTCATGGAGAAGGAGAGCGCTGTCGATGAGTTGAGACTGACCCAGAAACTCCAGCGGGTGCAGAATGCCGCGGCGAGACTCCTTACGGGGTCTTTACTGCGAGATCACATTCACCCGGTGCTATACCAGCTGCACTGGCTCCCGGTGGAGTACAGGGTCAGGTTGAAGGTGCTGGTTTTAACCTTCAAAGCCCTATATGGCCTAGGACCCTCGTACCTACGGGACCGCCTCTCCTGGTATGCCCCACAGAGGAACTTACGGTCTTCAAACAAAAACATCCTGAAGGTCCCAGGCCACAGAGAGGTTAGGCTGGCCTCAACCAGAGCCAGGGCTTTTTCGGCTGTGGCCCCGATCTGGTGGAACGCTCTGTCACAAGAGACTAGGGCCCTGCGGGACTAGACATCTTTCCACAGGGCCTGCAAGACGGAGCTGTTCTGCCAGGCCTTTGGTCAGGGCGCAGCCTGACTCCCTCCTTTGGCAATCTTCACAGAACTTAGGCTAATGGTTGCCATCAATTTGAGTTGAATTAATTTTATAATGAAATGATTTTAGAATGTTGTACTATTTTATTGTTGTTAGCTGCCCCGTGCCCGGCTTCGGCTGGGGAGGGCGGGATATAAATAATAATAATAATAATTATTATTATTATTATTATTATTATTATTATTATTATCTCTAGCCAGGACAGTTGTGCTCTCTGCCACCAGACAAACTGATTTGCCTCTGTGCTGAATGATCTGCTGGAGGAGAGTGCGGTATTATGACTACTCTGATTAAATATAATTGAGGATATAGGGCCTGAAAAGTCTTCTCAAAATGAGGAAATAACCACAAATAGTCCAGAATATCCGGTGAGGCCAGGTTGGCAAAAGCTGCTTGCCTCTGTTTACCCTCTGCTCGCCTGACCACCTGTGAGAAGCCAGATTGAGTCAGACCACTGCTCCACCTAGCATAGCTGTCAACTTACAGATTTGAAAATAAGGGAGCAGCAGCCTCAAAAATAAGGGACCAGCAGCCTTGAAAATAAGGGACCAGCAGCCTCGAAAATAAGGGAGCAGCAGCCTCGAAAATAAGGGACCAGCACCCAAAATAAGGGATTTTAGTCAACCAGCTGAAATACAAAGTTAAAAGGGACCAGATTATTTTGGAGAGCAGCGCCGGTTTTTAGCCCTTCTTTTCCAGAGGTTGCTGCTCAAGACACCAGCTGATGAAACACTGCAATTAAATAACTACAAGCAGCAACCACTTTTCGCGCAAAACGAAGTCCAAGCTACGAAGATGCTGCTGCAGTTCTGTATCTTTTCTCTCGTGCTCCATCTGCAGCTCTCAGTTCCATCAGGCGGGGCAGGAGGAAGGGGGGGGATAGTGCCCAAAGTAAACCCGCAGATCAGACCATCTATGCTAGTCTACCACTACAAATCTATGGGAGAAGTGCTTGCAGTCCTTCCTCCGCTTTCCCCCTCGATGGTTAGCCCTCGGAACAACTGCCCGCGCCTCCTCATCCTCCTCCGCCTCCTCTCTCTGAACTGCTTTCTCTATGGTTGCCCTCGCTCTCCTCTCAAGGCTCCTCAGCAATTCATAGGCCATGCCAGGCTGCCCATCTCATCTGGGTCCTTCAGTGGCACAGCTGCAGTACGGCCTAGCGGGAGCGGCGGCGACGGGCAGAGGGGAGGCCCCAGGCAAAGACGCTCAGTTTGGCGGCCGCAAGGAGGATGATGGCGGAAGGGCCCGAGGCTCCCGCCAGTCCCAGCGGGGAGGGGCTCCCAGGGACCGAGGCTGGTGAAAGGAGGCCGGAGGGGGGCGGGCTGGGCAGCCAAGCAACACAGTTGGAGCCTCCCTCCTCCCTGGCCAGCAGGGAGGGAGGGGGAGGAGCTGCTTTCTTTGAAACCCGGGAAATTTAAGGGACATCATCAATAAGGGACAGCAGCGGGACACAGCGCTGGGATAAGGGACTTTCCCGCCAGATAAGGTACAGTTGACAGCTATGATTTTGGATGCTATTCAACTCAGTACATAACCCCTACGTTTCCGAAGCTGGTGCAAAGGGGAGCAGATTCGGCGCAAGACATTCTGAGGTCCAGCGCCGAGGGCCTTCTGGCGGTTCCCTCGTTGCGAGAAGCAAAGCTACAGAGAAGCAGGCAGAGGGCCTTCTCAGTAATGGCGCCCGTCTTGTGGAACACCCTCCCACCAGATGTCAAAGCGATAAACAACTACCTGACATTCAGAAGACATCTTAAGGCAGCCCTGTTCTGGGAAGTTTTTAATGTGTGACATTTTAGTGTATTTTTGGTCTCTGTGGAAGCCGCCCAGAGTGGCTGGGGAGACCCAGCCAGATGGGCGGGGTACAAATAAATTATTATTATTATTATTATTAGTCCCGAGGAAGTAGGTCGTTCAATTCGTGGCCTTTAACCTGCGGATGTTCGGCTCGGAAAAAGAGACGTTGTCTGGTTGCACCAACGTAGTTCGGATCCCATCCGACGCAACCCTGGGGCCACAGAGGCTCCTCTTGCTCAGTTCCTTCCCCACCCAGGGACACGTGAAACGCGGCTGCCTCCAGGCATTTCTTCACACTCCAGCTGCCCAAGCAGCGTGACTCACCGGCCCAGCAGATGGAGAACAAGAGCGTGACACAGCAGAAAAGCAGCAACTTGCTGCCCTCCAGATGCTGGATGGGAGTCATACTCAAAACATCTGGAAGGTGCACCAGCTTTGCTGAGGTCTGCTGGATCTCACGTGGACTTCTCTGCTGTCCTTGGCGCTGCATTTTGGGTCAGGCAAAGCCACTTCCGCCCTACGGAGGAGGTGGGGTTGCGGGCTTCGCGGCCCCACCACGCCCGCGGTGGCCGGAACCCAGGCCGCGTCACCTCCTGGCCAGCCAATCGGCTGGCTCTGGGGGTGTGGCCTGCCTTATTTAAAGCGGGACGCAGCCGGGATCTCCCTCTTTGCCGCCTGCCAGCTGTTCCTGCTTTTCCCGCCCTATAAAGTTTTCGTTCCTTGACCTTGCTATGGACCTCGGTTGGTCGCCGTTGAGGTTGGCCTGTTAGGAATTTTTCCACTTGGCAAATTGGCCACTTGGTTTTCGGGACACGGGTGGCGCTGTGGGTTAAACCACTGAGCCTAGGACTTGCCGATCAGAAGGTCGGTGGTTTGAATCCCCACGACCGGGTGAGCTCCCGTTGCTCGGTCCCTGCTCCTGCCAACCTAGCAGTTCAAAGGCACGTCAAAAGTGCAAGTAGATAAATAGGTACTGCTCCGGCGGGAAGGTAAACGGCATTTCCGTGAGCTGCTCTGGTTCACCAGAAGCGGCTTAGTCATTCTGGCCACATGACCCGGAAACTGTACGCCGGCTCCCTCGGCCAGTAAAGCGAGATGAGCGCCGCAACCCCAGAGTCGGCCACGACTCAACCTAATGGTCAGGGGTCCCTTTACCTTTACCTTTACTTGGTTTTCGCCTGCCTCGTAGCAAATTGTCACAACTTTCTGGGTATTGGCGGTTAGGCATTGGTATTGTTCTGTAGATGGAAGAGGGGAGGTAGCGCCATCACCCGCCCCACATATTGAAGGGTAGTCCGATAAAGGATTCCGTGGGGCATGGCCCTGTCCAAAGCTTGGGGAGGTGGGGGCCTAAGGCACGCCCCCTATCGGTGACCCCGGGGGAGTTCCTAGTTGATGTGCATCAACAGGACTCCCCCTACTGGTGGTTAACCCTTCCTGGACTTCAAGCGGATGGGCTGAAGTCGGATATGGTTGGTTAGGACCAATGCCTAAGCCAATACCACTCATCACCTGTAACCAATAAAGTTGTGGCCTTATTTAGCCCATTAACCTTAATAATTGTGGCATGTGTCATTATTTCCACTGGGGGGGGGGCGGGAACTCGCCACGCAACCCAGAGGTTTGCTCACAAGTGCCAGCTTCAGGCTCTCTGCTCCGCTATCTCCCTGACGCCTGGAACAAATATTACTAATATTTCATCGACACCTGTTGCAAAGCTGACCATAATGGCTAGGGGTCCATTAAGCCTCAGGTGCTATTGCTGCTTCATTGGTGGGGGAAAACTATACTGTCTGTTCCCTTTTAACACATATGATCTTCAGATCCCATAGCTGCAGCTCTGCCTCTAGAGTTGGAGGCAGCAAAGCTTTTGAATATCAGTTGCTGGGAAACCAGAGGAGGAGAGGGGGGTCTTGAGTTCGAATCCTGATTGCAGGTTTCCCCACAGGCATCTGGTAGGGCACTGTGAGAACAGGATGCTGGACTAGATGGGCCATTGGCCTGATCCTGCAGGCTCTTATATTATGTTCCTATATTTGAAAGCCGGTGGTTTGAAAAATCACTGTGGATGAGACACATTCACCACGGACTATAAGCTCTTGTTTGTTTGGGAGGAGAAGACAATAGAATCCAGCTACCTTGGGTTTCCAAAGAACATTGTGAAATGGAAACAAAGGTGTTGTTTGGAAATACCGGAACGTGCAAGAGGAACATGACACAGAAGGAGCCTGGCAAAGTCAAACCCAACCTGGAATTCCAGATGTTCATAGAACTCCACTGAAGAGCATCGAGAACATTTTTTGTACCGCTCAGGTGGGAAGGTAAACGGCGTTTCCGTGAGCTGCTCTGGTTTCGCCAGAAGTGGCTTAGTCATGCTGGCCACATGACCCGGAAAAACTGTCTGCGGACAAACGTCGGCTCCCTCGGCCAGTAAAGCGAGATGAGCACCGCAACCCCAGAGTCGTTCGCGACTGGACTTAACTGTCAGGGGTCCTTTACCTTTTTATATATAGGGTGCCTACATCCTGCATGGACTGGTTGCATGGCAACATGGGCAAATGGCTTTAGATACCTATGAGGTCCATAAATGACCATACAGTGGTACCTCGGGTTAAGTACCGTATTTTTTGCACCATAACACTCACTTTTTTCCTCCTAGAAAGTAAGGGGAAATGTCTGTGCGTGTTATGGAGGAAATGCCTACAGGTGGCATGCCTACGGATTTTCCTCCTCTAAAAACTACGTGCGTGTTATGGTCGGGTGCGTGTTATAGAGCGAAAAATACGGTACTTAATTCGTTCCGGAGGTCCGTTCTTAACCTGAAACTGTTCTTATCCTGAAGCACCACTTTAGCTAATGGGGCCTCCTGCTGCCACCGCACCGCCGGAGCACGATTTCTGTTCTCATCCTGAAGCAAAGTTCTTAACCCGAGGTACTATTTCTGGGTTAGCGGAGTCTGTAACCTGAAGCGTCTGTAACCTGAAGCATATGTAACCGGAGGTACCACTGTATAGCATATATTCAACCCAAAAAGCAGCAACAATTTGTTGTTGACAAAGGACAGCTGGACATACAAAGGGCCCCATTATCTTCAGTAGCTGAGGGCCTCATCAAACCTAAATCCGGCCCTGGCAGTCCACCATCGTTCCTCCTTCCTTCAAGTCCCAGCTTGAACCCCACTTTGCTTAGCAATCGCCTCGCCATCTTAATCTCTTGCTGAAAGAACACTTAAACCACAGCTTTCTGTGTTTGCACATATCTGCCCTTTGCTGAACAGGCTTCTTCTTATCTCGATCGCACCTTAAATCCGTTCCAGTTTATTTATTGAAGTCCACTGAAATTTCCAAAGCTGGCATGCGCTGCTCTTCCCTGCCCCCAGGAGAAACTCCTCCCTCGCACTTTCTCATGGTGATCAAGTGTCTCTGAGAGACCTGCTGTGACTGGATCTCTCAGCTAATTTTCCTCCTGGAAAGGCAGTCGCCTAAATGTGCTAGTTCCTGCAGAGTGTTTTATTTTTATGCCCGTCTTCATTTGATCCCCCACAACAACCCTGTGAGGTAGGACAGACAGAGAGTGACGCTCTTCCCTGAAGCTTTTCCTTCCTCCGCCACTTCCTTCTCTTGTCCCCTCACCCCAATATCTCTCTCCCTCTTCCTCCTTGCCCAGTGAACTTGTAAGGCGCTGGAGACTTCCCCAATGGGGAGAATGGGGCTTCTGCCCCACCAGCCTCAGCCTGCCCCCAGCTGCCTGCCTTGTTGTTGTTTAGTCGTTTAGTCGTGTCCGACTCTTCGTGGCCCCTGGACCAGAGCACGCCAGGCACTCCTGTCTTCCACTGCCTCCTGCAGTTTGGTCAAACTCATGTTCGTAGCTTCGAGAACGCTATCCAACCATCTCGTCCTCCATCATCCCCTTCTCCTTGGGCCCTCCATCTTTCCCAACATCAGGGTCTTTTCCAGGGAGTCGTCTCTTCTCATGAGGTGGCCAAAGTCTTGGAGCCTCAGCTTCAGGATCTGTCCTTCCAGTGAGCACTCAGGGCTGATTTCCTTCAGAATGGAGAGGTTTGATCTTCTTGCAGTCCATGGGACTCTCCAGAGTCTCCTCCAGCACCAGAATTCAAAAGCATCCATTCTCCAGCGATCAGCCTTCTTTATGGTCCAGCTCTCACTTCCATACATCACTACTGGGAAAACCACAGCTTTAACTATACGGACCTTTGTTGGCAAGGTGATGTCTCTACTTTGCTTCAGGATGAGAACAGAAATCGTGCTCCGGCGGCGCGGTGGCAGCAGGAGGCCCCATTAGCTAAAGTGGTGCTTCAGGTTAAGAACAGGTTAAGCTGCCTGCCTAACCTTACCTATATGCACCCCAATGATCACCTACCTGCCTGCTCCCTCCTCCTTAATAAATAATAATAAAATTTTATTTACATCCCGCCCTCCCCAGCCGAAGCCGGGCTCAGAGCGGCCAATAACAGTAAAAGTAATACAGCCTCAATGATGCTGCCCTTGCATAACTCAAGAAGGGATGAGGATTCGGGACAAAACTAGCAGTCGGTTGTCTCTGCCTGCCGTCAGCCGTGGTTGGTCTTGTCATTGGCTCTGGCTCCACCCAGTGTTGGTCTCCTGCCTTTGCACCCTGCTAGAGACAGTGTGGTGTAGTGGTTAGAGGCTTCCTCAAACTCGGCCCTCCAGATGCTTTGAGACTACAGTTCCCATCATCCCTGACCACTGGTCCTGCTAGCTAGGGATCATGGAGTTGTAGGCCGAAAACATCTGGAGGGCTGAGGCTGAGGAAGCCTGGGTTAGAGTGTTCAACTTCTTCTTCTTTGACAATAACTCGTAGCCGAGTAAGATTGTCTTCCATAAACACGGTTTTAACAATGAGTCCATAAGTGACTGTGGAGGCCAATTCTGGACCCACACGTCCTTCCACAGTGGGGACATAGGTTTCTGGGCGGGAGTTGATCATGGTGTGGATTTGCCAAGCGTGCCTTCCTCTTAGCACATTTCTTCCTTGCGTCCTGAGTTCGAGTGTCTTCAAAGCCCAGGACACCTTTGGTCAAGGCTGTTCTCAACTGGAGCGCTCGGAGGCCAGTGTTTCCCAGTTGTCGGTGTTTATGCTATTTTTTTTTAGGTTTGGCTTGAGACAGTCTTTAAACCTCTTATGTTGACCATTACGTTTAACATTTTAAAGTTGGGAATAGAGTACAGTGGTGCCTCGGGTTAAGAACTTAATTCGTTCTGGAGGTCCGTTCTTAACCTGAAGCACCACTTTAGCTAATGGGGCCTCCTGCTGCTGCCATGCCGCCGGAGCACGATTTCTGTTCTCATCCTGAAGCAAAGTTCTTAGCCCGAGGTACTATTTCTGGGTTAGCAGAGTCTGTAACCTGAAGTGTCTGTAACCCGAGGTACCACTGTAGTTGCTTTGCAACACAATAATGAGGCATCCACACAACATGACCAGTCCAGCGAAGTTGATGTTGAAGAATCATCGCTTCGACGCTGGTGATCTTTGCTTCTTCCAGTACACTGGCATTTGTTCGCCTGTCTTCCCAAGTGATGTGTAAATATTTTCAGAGACGCCGTTGATGGAATCGCCCTGCTTGCCTGCTCCCTCCTCCTTAGGCTCAGTGATGCCGCCATTGCATAACTCAACAAGGGATGAGGATGCGGGACAAAACTAGCAGTCGGTTGGCTCTGCTGCCATCGGCCATGGTTGGTCTTGTCATTGGCTCTGGCTCCACCTAGTGTTGATCTCCTTCCTTTGCACCCCACTAGAGACAGTGTGGTGTAGTGGTTAGAGCGTCCAACTACAGGCCCTGGGAGACCAGAGTTTGAGTACTCGGCCATGAAGCTCGCTGGGTGACACTGGGCCAGTTGCTGCCTCTCAGCCTAAACTACCGTATTTTTTGCTCTATAAGACTCACTTTTTCCCTCCTAAAAAGTAAGGGGAAATGTGTGTGCGTCTTATGGAGCGAATGCAGGCTGCGCAACTATCCCAGAAGCCAGAACAGCAAGAGGGATTGCTGCTTTCACTGCACAGCAATCCCTCTTGCTGTTCTGGCTTCTGGGATTCAGAATATTTTTTTCCTTGTTTTCCTCCTCCAAAAACTAGGTGCGTCTTGTGGTCTGGTGCGTCTTATAGAGCGAAAAATACGGTACCTCTCAGGGTTGTTGGGTGGGGTAATCCATTGAGAAAGGGGAGAAGTGTGTGCACCATCAATCAATCATTAATAAATGCATAACCAATACGGGCAACAGGAATCGTTATTTATTTAATTTATCTCCAACCTCCCATCATCCCCAATTCCACTTCCACCCCACCTGTGCTCGCTGCTGCTGCTGGGAATTGTAGTCCAAAAGATTTGAAGGGCTCAGATATGCAGATGACACAACTTTGATGGCAGAAAGTGAGGAGGAATTAAAGAACCTTTTAATGAGGGTGAAAGAGGAGAGCGCAAAATAGGGTCTGAAGCTCAACATCAAAAAAA
This sequence comes from Podarcis pityusensis, assembly GCF_964106645.2. Classification (NCBI taxonomy): domain Eukaryota; kingdom Metazoa; phylum Chordata; class Lepidosauria; order Squamata; family Lacertidae; genus Podarcis; species Podarcis pityusensis. Next base: position 50,519,737 of record NC_138038.1, on the reverse strand, counting down.
CAAAGATCATGGCCACTGGTCCCATCACCTCCTGGCAAATAGAAGGGGAAGAAATGGAGGCAGTGAGAGATTTTACTTTCTTGGGCCCCACGATCACTGCAGATGGTGACAGCAGCCACGAAATTATAAGACGCCTGCTCCTTGGGAGAAAAGCGATGACAAACCTAGACAGCATCTTAAAAAGCAGAGACATCACCTTGCCAACAAAGGTCCGTATAGTTAAAGCTATGGTTTTCCCCGTAGTGATGTATGGAAGTGAGAGCTGGACCATAAAGAAGGCTGATCGCCGAAGAATGGATGCTTTTGAATTCTGGTGCTGGAGGAGACTCTGGAGAGTCCCATGGACTGCAAGAAGATCCAACCTCTCCATTCTGAAGGAAATCAGCCCTGAGTGCTCACTGGAAGGACAGATCCTGAAGCTGGTGTGCTCTGGTCCAGGGGGTCACGAAAAGTCGGACATCACTAAACGACTAAACAACAACAAGGTTGGTTTGTCCTGTTTGTGATCCATTATAAGTGCCCTTCGGAGTTCAAGAGAGAAATTGTAATATTAAATCAACCCATCTTTCTACAATATCGTAGATTAGAAGGACCTTCAGTCTGCTCCATCCAGGCTTTCCTTACCTTCTTTTTTAAAAATCGCCCTAAATGTTTCCTTTGCAGCTTTCAGGCAAGGGATTAATATGAAACGACGGAAGAAAAACGGAAAGGTCCCACCGAGATTTGAACTCGGATCGCTGGATTCAGAGTCCAGAGTGCTAACCATTACACCATGGAACCTCGGCTTGTGGGACAGTCGAACGCTATTCGTTCTCTGCTCGTCGGAGAGGAAAGGCGGGGACTCCGCCGGCCAATGGCGTCGCGTCGTTCGGCTCCTGCTTTACATTTCCGGCTCTTTCCTCGCCCTCATTTTGTAGCAAGGCCCCATTCAGAGAACAAAAGAAAAGACTCGCGCGGGGCTGGCGAAGCTGATTGGCCGGGAGGGAAACTGAACGTTCCAACGCTTTGCACTCCTACGCCTTTCCTTTATGCTTCATTCTGTTGTTATTGTAAAGGGTCGTGTTAACCCTCTAGTTGCCGGCGCTTTTTAATTTCCCCCCTCCCCAACCCCAGATAGTTCAGCTTCGCTCCTCCATTTCCGCTGCCTCTTATCTCCCCGCCCCTTCTGTGCCCCCAAATCATCAGCCCCGCTTCCGCGGCGATCTACTCAGCGACAGCAGGAAAAAAACCCAAAAAACAGGTTTGTTCCAATGCTTTGTAACCATTACTGAAAATTTGCGGGAGGGCGGGTGATGGAAAAGGGAGGCGAGGCGCGGGGAGGGAAAGAAGGGGCTTTGAACCGTAGTAGAACCAGGTTTTGTTTTGTTTTGTTTTTTAAACCGTGTTGCCCAAAAAAAAAGTCATTGCAATTACTATAGGAGGGTGATAATAATATTGATGATAAGTAGGACAGCTGCAAACAGTATCTGTAAATATAGCGCTTTGCAGTCTCCAAGGCCCTTCACAACACCCCTGCAAGGAAGGTCTGTATGATCCCCTGCATTTAGGGCCAGATTTCGGTTTGATGAGGCCCTCAGCGACTGAAGGTAATGGGGCCCTTTATATGACCAGCTGTCCTTTGCCAACAACAAATTGTCACTGTTTTTTGTGTTGGAATACATGCTATATAGTAATTTATGGACCTAATAGGTACAACACAACACAAAACACCGTAGCTGTATGTAGGTTTTAATTTATTTGTTTTTAATCTTATATTTTGGAAATGTACATCCAGGTTTTTTTCTTTCATTTTTGGGGGGACCCCCAAGAGAATGGGGCCCTAAGCTACAGCTTGTTTAGCTTATACGTAAATCGCGCATTGCCTGCATTGCAGGTGGAGACCAGGGCCAAGAGGAGAGTGTCCATCCCCTGCAATGTTGTCAGGATGGCACCGTATATACAAAGAATAGAACATGGGTTCCCAAAATGGTCTGTAGGCCACCAGTGGTCCACGAGCTTCATTCCGATGGTCTATGGTGTGTCCGCATTAAATGATTGTATTTATTTTTAATTCCATTTTTATTGCTTCTCCTATTTCTCATATGGTATTTTATTGCGTCCTAATTTCAGGTTCTGGTGCAATAAAATACACTGTAAGAAATGAGGGAAGCATTAACTAGCAACGGGCATTACACCTTCCACAACAGACAGGAAAAATATTAAGTGGCCCCACCCAGACCCTCAACTAATTTTCAATAGGTCCATAAAGTTTGGTAACCACCATCCTAGAATGATGGAATTTCCAAGGGGCTTACAGGTTGTGTAAGATAATTTACCAGTGGCCAGGAGCAATTGCCTTACTCTCCAGTTTGTCATAAGCAAAAAGGCGCTGCCAATACCATACAGTTCTGCATAGGAACAGAGATCTCTAGATTGCTCATATAGGTGAATCTTACCCTGTGTGTACCTACCTACAAGACTGTGAGGGGAAGCCAGAGGAGGGAGGTTATTAGACAATATGACATGGGGATGACAGCATTCCAAATGGGGCAACCAATCCGATCTTAAGGAACCTATGCATTCAAGAAAGAACTGTGTTAGGATAGCAATGGGGAGCCTCTAGATCAGGCACCCCCAACCTGCGACCCTCCAGTTGTTTTGGCCTACAACTCCCATGATCCCCAGCTAACAGGACCAGTGGTCAGGGATGATGGGAATTGTAGTCCAAAACATCTGGAGGGCCGAAGGTTGGGGATGCCTGCTGTAGATAAGGTTGGACAACACCTTCCGTCCCCTCAGCCAACATGGCCGGTGGCTGATGATAATTGGAGCTGGAAAGCCAGAGGTTCCCCACCCCTCTGTTAGTGTAATAACAACAACAACAACAACAACAACAATAATAATAATAATTTTTTATTTATTTATACCCCGCCCATATGGCTGGGCTTCCCCAGCCACTCTGGGCAGCTTCCAACAAAATATTAAAATATAGTAATGCATCAAACAAGGAAGCATTGGTGGTTCAGTGGTAGAATTCTCGCCTGCCACGCGGGAGGCCCGGGTTCGATTCCCGGCCAATGCAACTTGACTTTTGTGGGACGCAGGTGGTGCTGTGAGTTAAACCACAGAGCCTAGGACTTGCCAATTAGAAGGTCGGCAGTTCGAATCCCCGCGACGGGGTGAGCTCCCGTTGCTCAGTCCCTGCTCCTGCCAACCTAGCAGTTCAAAAGCACGTCAAAGTGCAAGTAGATAAATAGGTACTGCTCCGGCGGGAAGGTAAACGGCGTTTCCATGCGCTGCTCTGGTTCGCCAGAAGCGGCTTAGTCATGCTGGCCACATGACCCAGAAGCTGGACGTCGGCTCCCTTGGCCAATAAATCGAGATGAGCGCCGCAACCCAAGAGTCGGCCACGACTGGACCTAATGGTCAGGGGTCGCTTTACCTTTACTTAATGCATCAAACATTGAAAGCTTCCCTAAACAGGGCTGCCTTCAGATGTCTTCTAAAAGTCCGGTAGTTGTTTTTCTCTTTGACATCTGGTGGGAGGGCGTTCCACAGGGCGGTGCCACCACAGAGAAGGCCCTCTGCCTGGTTCCCTGTAACTTGGCTTCTTGCAGCAAGGGAACCGCCTTTGGCCATCCTGATGTTGACCAGAGGTGAGGATGAGGCTCCCATCCCTTTCATAAGGACACCTCTGCTGGCCCAGGCCTTTGACCTGCCTGGTCCAGCATTCTGTTTCCGCAGTGGCCAACCAGGTGCCCCAATGGGAAACCAACAAGCAGAATCCCAGCGCCAGAGCCCTCTCCCCTCCAGTTTCCAGCAACTGGGAAGCATGACTGTAGAGGCAGAGAGTAGCCACCCTGGCTAGTAGCCATCGATAGCCCTCTCCTCCTCTTGCCATTCACACAGAGAGAAGCTGCGCTTTCTGAAATCTTTTTTGCATGCAGTGTAAAGCCGGGGTAGTCAGCCTGTGGCCCTCCGGATGCTGCGGTCTCTAGCTCCCATCACTCCTAGCGAGCCTGGCGAACGGTCAGGCACGATGGGATTTGTAGTCCAGCAACCTCCGTACAGGAACCCTTAGATTTAAAGTACAGGGACCATCTCCTTTCCCCTGCCCCTCAAATTCTGATACTGCAGAGGAAGGAGGCTTTGTGATGGAACACACAGAGCAGGGGTAGGCAAACTAAGGCCCGGGGGCAGGATCCAGCCCAGTTGCCTTCTCAATCCGGCCTGCGGACAGTCTGGGAATCAGCATGTTTTTACCTGAGTAGAATGTGTCCTTTTATTTAAAACGCATCTCTGGGTTATTTGTGGGGCCTGCCTGGTGTTTTTCCATGAGTAGAATGTGTCCTTTTATTTAAAATGCATCTCTGGATTATTTGGAGGGCATAGGAATTTGTTCATTTTCTCTCTCTCCAAAATATAATAATAATAACAACAACAACAACAACAACAATAATAATAATAATAATAATAATTTTTTAATTTATATCCCGCCCTCCCCAGCTGAAGCCGGGCTCAGAGCGGCTAACAACAGTAAAATGATAAAACATTCTAAAATCATTTCATTATAAAATTAATTCAAATCAGATTAATTGCAACCATTGGGCTAGAGTTCTGTGAGGATTGCCAAAGGAGGGAGTCAGGCTGTGCCCTGGCCAAAGGCCTGGTCGAACAGCTCTGTCTTGCAGGCCCTGCGGAAAGATGTCAAGTCCCGCAGGGCCCTAGTCTCTTGGGACAGAGCGTTCCACCAGATCGGGGCCACGTCCGAAAAAACCCTGGCTCTGGTTGAGGCCAGCCTAACCTCTCTGTGGCCTGGGACCTTCAGGATGTTTTTATTTGAAGACCGTAAGGTCCTCCGTGGGACATACCAGGAGAGGCGGTCCTGTAGGTACGAGGGTCCTAGGCAGTATAGGGCTTTGAAGGTTAAAACCAGCACCTTAAACCTGATCCTGTACTCCACCGGAATATAGTCCATTCCTCCACTTGGTCTGAGGGACGGTGGACCGGCCCCCTGCTGAAAAAGTTTGCTGACCCCTGGCACAGAGGGACAGTTTTTCCTTACATCATTAGCTGGGAAAAACCCTCTCGAGCAAACAAACTCGTTTTTCCAACTGGAACTTTGACTTGTCCATCGACAAGCTACGCATCCAGCCTCCGCCCACAAGAGGGCGCAGAAACATCACTTACCGGTACATTTGGCCTCTGTTTTGCTTTTCTGTGTTTCTGTTTCCTTTTTTTCCCCTCCCCGGGGCCCAGCTACATTCTGGTCGGCAGCCTTTTGGCACTGATGATTGTGGGATCTTTCACGCAGGTCCAAGGGAGGGACTGGGGTTCCTCCTTATGACTGAGTGCCTCTCTCTGTCCTTGCCAGAAATCTCTGTGTCTTTGTTGCCAAATCGGAAGCTGCTCTTTCGCCCCTCGCCCCTCGCCCCTCACCCACCCACCTTGCCCTCTCTCCTAATTTTAAGCATGGATTCCACCCAGAAAGAAGCCGCCATCTTGTGCGTGGTGCAGTCGGGCGCGCTGATGATGGAGTACCTGAGAGCCAGCGGAGAAGCATCGTCCGCAGCCGCTTCCCGGCGCCGCTGGGCGTTCCTGCACTCTCTGGGGCAGCGAGGGGGCGAGGAAGACGAGGAGGAAGAGTCGGAGGAGGAGGAGGAGGAAGAGGAAGAGGAGGAAGGAGGAGAGGAAGAGGTCTTGCTGCCCCGGCAAGCCGCCAGCGCCGGGTTGCGCCGCGGTGGCCGCCTCCGTTCAGTGGAAAGGCGTTTCTGGGCCCGACCACGAAGCACCGAGTGGTGGGACCACACGGTCCTGCAGACGTGGGACGACAGCCAGTGGCTGCAGAACTTCCGCATGCGCAAGGCGACCTTCCTGGAGCTGTGCGCCCGCCTCTCGCCCGCCCTGCAGCGCCAGAAGACGCGGATGCGGGTGCCGCTGAGCGTGGAGAAGAGGGTGGCCATCGCCCTGTGGAAGCTGGCCACCTCTGTCTGCTACCGCGACGTGGGGAACCAGTTTGGCGTGGGCCGGTCCACCGCTGGCTCGGTGGTGCTGGAAGTGTGCCGCGCCATTCAGAGGGTTTTGATGCGCGCCACGGTGACCGTGGGCGGCAGCCTGGCGGCCATCATGGCCGGGTTTGAGGAGATGGGCTTCCCCAACTGCGCCGGCGTGGTGGGCACCACACACATGCCCATCCTGTGCCCACCGCACCAGGCAGTGGAGTACGTCAACTCCAAGGGGTACTATTCCATGGCCTTGCAAGCACTGGTGGACCACCAGGGCAAGTTTACCCACCTAAGTGCCGGCTGGCCGGGGAAGACGCACGAAGCGAAGATCTTCAACAAGTCCACCTTGTTCAGCAAAGGCCAGGAAGGGACCCTCTTTGCCCTGGGCCCCACGGACATCAATGGGGTCTCTGTGCCCAGGGTCATCCTGGGCGGACCGGCCTACCCTCTCCTCCCGTGGCTGATGGTGCCCTACACAGAAGACCTGGACGGCGCCAAGGAGGCCTTCAACGCCACCTTGAGCCGGTGCCAGGAGCCCTTGGAGGAGGCCTTCAGCCGGCTGAAGGGCCGTTGGCGGTGCCTGACGGGCCGCAACGACTGCGCGGTGGAAAACCTGCCCCGCCTCATCTCGGCCTGCTGTGTCCTGCACAACATCTGTGAGGAGAAAGGCGAGGCCTACGAGGAGACGTGGGAGGCTGAGGCCAAGCAACTGGCTGCCACCTTTGAGCAGCCGCTTCAGAGACCAGACACCCGCATCAAGCCGGCGGCCAGGTCCGAGAGGGTCCGAGACGCCCTCTGCGCCTACATTGCCAGCACGGCGTGAAGGGGGAATGTGAGAACGTTCTGGCAGCCATTTTGAGGGGCGAAAGGAATCTCCGCTCCTGAGGCCTACGAAGGCCTCCATCCATGGCCCGGCCACCTGGGATGAAGCCCCATTGGACCCAACTTCTGAGAAGACATGTATAGGGTTGCTTAGAGAGCTGATTTTAGCATAAAATGTGAGAGAGGTTTGGGTGAGGTTGACTTTCCTCCCTTGATAGCCATGTGGGGGAAATTAGTTTTCCGGAAGCTTGCCCACCAGGGATGAAGTCACCGTTTGCCACCTCCTGAAAACATTACTTGTGTGGCAAAGGTTCACCCCCAGATGCACAGTTAACTGATGACCAGGTTGCATTTTATAGGCTCTTTGTTCCTCTGGGAAAGGTGGTAATTCCTCTGCCGCCAGAAAGGTTGGGTGAACTGGTTCTTGCCAAGCCTTTGGGGGTTCCTCTGTAGAAATAGCAAACCCCATGGAGACCAAAATGTTGACGTCTCCAGAGAAAACAACAATCCATGTAGTGTGGATTTGACGTTCCAGGAGCTCAGTTTTCAGTCCCAAATGGTGTGGGGAGCCTGTCGCGCTCCAAATGGTCCTGGACTACAACTCCCATCATCCCTGACCATCAGACACGTTGGTGGGTGGCTGATGGGATATGGAGTCCAACAATATCTGCAGAGCTGCAGGTTCACCCTTGTGTGTATGTGGGTCCATTTCTGATTCCATGTTATGTTGCTAATGCAGCTGTTCTTGTCTTTCCCTCTCTTCCTCCTGGAAAGGGGAGGCCCCAGAGCTCTCGCCAATACACTGTGTGGTATTTTGCTCGCCTAGGGTCCCTAGCCACTCGCCCCAGGAGAGCAGGGAAATGGAAAATCACAAGGCTGATGCTGTCGTCTGGGACAGGTGCGATTCCTCCTAAAAGAGGGAGTGGACCGGGTCTGTATCCCACATAAACACACCTTTTCTTTTCTAGGGTCTTCCTGAATTAGGATTCTGTCAGAATAGCAGCCCTTACAGGAACGTTTGCGCTTTGATATATGTGTGGGTAGTTGCAGTTACGTTGTTATTATTATTATTATTATTGATGCAAAATGGCTTTCTGGATTTACCGCTTCTTCTTGCAGGAATTGTAGAGGCAGGATACCGTTTTACCAGTTTACAAAGAGGAAGGTGGGGATTATTTCTGCCCCTTTTGCCACCACCCGACTTTCCCAATCTCCCTCTCTCCAGGACAGTAGATAAGAAACAGTCGTCAAATCCCATTAGCATTAGATTTGTAGGACTAGCTTGTCCTTTACACCCACAAGAGCTCTGGCCGTGAATTTCTTCACTCTGCTGGCTGACACTCCCCTTCCAGGTGGGATTAAACTGTTCCAGTTCCTGTCTCCCTTTTCCCCACATCTGTTGTAAACAAAATCTGACCTTTTTCCCTTATGGGGTATCCAAGAGCCCATATAGAGTCCTTACAGTGGTGCCCCGCAAGACGAATGCCTCGCAAGACGAAAAACTCGCTAGACGAAAGGGTTTTGCGTTTTTTGAGTCGTTCCGCAAGACGAATTTCCCTATGGGCTTGCTTCGCAAGACGAAACGTCTTGCGAGTTCTTGCGAGTTTGTTTCCTTTTTCTTAAAGCCGCTAAGCCGTTAATAGCCGCTAAGCCGTTAATAGCCGCTATGCCGCTAATAGCCGTGCTTCGCAAGACGAAAAAACCGCAAGACGAAGAGACTCGCGGAACGGATTAATTTCGTCTTGCGAGGCACCACTGTACATAGGTTCCCTATTGGTAGGAGAGAATAACAGAGGCCAACCAGAGAATACTGAGAAGCAAAGCAGCTCGTAAGCCTGATCTTTATTAAAATGTTGCAACAGGGTCTTCCCCCACAATAAGAAGAATGGAATCCATTATCTCTATCACACACACCCGCCCAGTTGATTTAATTCACAAAGCATGTGCCAAGTGTGCGAGAGGGAGATGTGTGTTTGCAAAAACACACACGGCTCCTCTGTGCTAAACGCCCTACTCCAAAGCTTCACACTTAGGTGCCGACAGGTGAGAAGGTTTACCTCCCTCTGGACTATAAGGAGGAGGGGATCAGGATCCGAACCCAGGACTTAACCCCCTTCCAGCCATCACAGCTATATTTTCTTAGTAGGGATTTCCCCCAGAGTGGATCCCCTCGTGTACAAATCCTCTGGCAACCGTCGGTCCCCTTTACCTTTGCGGGAAAGCGCATGATGTGCAAGTTGTTAATAATAATAAAAAATGTAAATTAAGCTGTGGTAGTTTGTTCTTCTTGATTTATTTCAGGCTCTGATCGCATTGCTAGTGGTGCGGTCGTCAGTAGGTGGTTACAGATCCACAATCTGGATTCAAAACAGTCTGGGGTTTGCACAATGCGCCGGGTGGGGGGTGGAAAGAGGTGACAGGAATTCAAGAAGGCTAAAGGATATTGGGAAATGATATATAATGAATTGAAAAAAATGTTGGAAAAACCCCTTTGTTAAAAAACCAGAATATTTCCTGCTCGGAATTTTGGATCATGATATAAGAGAGGGAAATGGGAGGTTGTTTATGTATGCAACAACAGCAGCAAGAATCTTTTTAGCACAAGTATGGAAAACAGAAAAAACACCAACAAAGGAAAAATGGCAAGCCAAGCTTATGGACTATGCGGAACTGACTAAGCTGACAAAGAGGATACATGAGAGAGACAACATCGATTTCAAAAAAGGAGTGGGAACCATTTATAAACTATAAAAAGGCAGTATAAAGATTTGGACCCATTGGCAGGTTTTGACTAAACTTTCACAACTATATAAGAGGTAAAATCAGCAGGGTACAGAATTTGTTTAATAAATCAGTACGGAAATACGGGGGAAGCCAAAGAGAGGGGAGGGGAGAAATATGGATATATACTGCACCACTCACTTCCCTTTCTCCAGTTTAGAAGATTCATCCAGGGGGAATCTGCACATATACCGTATTTTTCACTCTATAAGACACACCAGACCACAAGACACACCTAGTTTTTGGAGGAGGAAAACAAGAAAAAAAATATTCTGAATCTCAGAAGCCAGAACAGCAAGAGGGATTGCTGCGCAGTGAAAGCAGCAGTCCCTCTTGCTGTTCTGGCTTCTGGGATAGCTGCGCAGCCTGCATTCGCTCCATAAGACGCACACACATTTCCCCTTACTTTTTAGGAGGGAAAAAGTGAGTCTTATAAAGCAAAAAATACGGTAAATTGTTCAATTAAGATTTGTGGGAAATTTGTTGTTATAATTTGAAAATTCAATGGCTATGCTTCTTGGAAGTTTGGGCGCAACTCGGCTTGCAGAAGAGATGTTTGCATGCGGTTATGATAAATAGTGTGAGGGCCATCCACATTCCCTGCAGCTTTAACTCAGTGGCTGTCAAGCTTTTTTCTCGGGGCCACACTTTCTGAATAAAAATTTGCTCACGCCACACTGAATTTTCTACTGATCTGCTGGGAAACGAAAAGAAGCAACAACCAGCAGCTGTGCTTGATTTATAACAGAACACAGCTACTTTATGATACGATTGTGGGACATCCAGGAAGTACAGTGGTGCCTCGCAAGACGAAAAGAATCCGTTCCGCGAGTCTCTTCGTCTTGCGGGTTTTTTCGTCTTGCGAAGCAAGCCCATTAGCGGTTTAGCGGATTAGTGCTACAGTATTAGCGGCTTAGCGGGCTTAGTGGATCAGCTGATAAGCGGCTTAACCATCAGCTGATAAGCGGCTTAACATCAGCTGATAAGCGGCTTAACCATCAGCTGATAAGCGGTTTAGCGGCTTGGGAAAAAGGGGGGGGAAAGGAAAAAAACCCCGCAGGAACTCGCAAGACATTTTCGTCTTGCAAAGCAAGCACATAGGAAATTCGTTTTGCGAAGCACCTCCAAAACGGAAAACCCTTTCATCTAGCGGGTTTTCCGTCTTGCGAGGCATTCGTCTTGCGGGGCACCACTGTATTAAAAAATTCACCTACATAGCAACATGCAGTGCTTTTTTTCTAAAAAAAAATGTTTACAGGTACTCTCATTTTCCTACGCATATTGAAATGCTGCCCATCAATAATAATAATAATAATAATAATTTTTATTTATACCCCGCCCTCCCCAGCCAAGGCCAGGCTCAGGGCAGCGAACAACTGATATAAAAACAAATTGAATGAATACAACTTAAAAACAAGATTAAAATACAACAATTAAAATATTGAAACATTAAAATATTAAAATGCAGCCTCATCACAGGAGGAGAAAGGAAAAGAAAAAAGAAAGAGAGGGAGGGAATCAAATTGGCTCCAAGCCAAAGGCCAGGCGGAACAACTCTGTCTTACAGGCCCTGCGGAAAGAAATCAGATCCTGCAGGGCCCTGGTCTCATGAGACAGAGCGTTCCACCAGGCCGGGGCCAGTGTTGAAAAGGCCCTGGCTCTGGTTGAGGCTAAACTAACTTCCTTAGGGCCCGGGACCTCTAGGGTGTTGTTATTTATGGACCTTGAGGCTCTCCGTGGGACATACCGGGAGAGGCGGTCCCGTAGGTACAAGGGTCCTAGGCCGTGAAGGGTTTTAAAGGTCAAAACCAGCACCTTAAACCTGACCCTGTACTCCACCGGGAGCCAGTGCAGCCGGGAAAGCACTGGGTGAACATGCTCCCATGGCAGAGACCCCGTGAGGAGCCTTGCCGCGGCATTCTGCACCCGCTGGAGTTTCTGGGACAGCTTCAAGGGCAGCCCCGCGTAGAGCGAATTGCAGTAGTCAAGCCTGGAGGTGACCGTTGCATGGATCACTGTGGCCAGGTCAGGGCGGGAAAGGTAATGTGGCCCAACTTAGATTCACAAAATGTTTAGGGGTATGTGTACCCCTGTGTCCCCCCAGAAAAATGCACTGGCAATGTGAATCATTCCCAAAATATAATTATGGACGAGCCTATTACACATGCTCCTTAAGTATGTATATAAACTCAGTGAGAGGTGTGAGCTTGCTTTTGCCAAGTAATCTCATTTATATTAGGTCTAATTTGAGACACTCATTTCCTCATCCACACAAAGAAGCCGTTCTCTTTTCTGGTCTTAATACTAAAGGGACACCTGACCGTTTGGTCCAGCCGCGGAAGACTCTGGGGTTGTGGCACTCATCTCGCTTTAGAGGCTGAGAGAGCCGATGTTTGTCCGCTTCCACAGACAGTTTTTCCGGGTCATGTGGCCAGCAGGACTAAGCCGCTTCTGGCGAACCAGAGCAGCACACGGAAACGCCGTTTACCTTCCCACTGGAGTGGTACCTATTTATCTACTTGCACTGGTGTGCTTTCGAACTGCTAGGTTGGCAGGAGCCGGGACCGAGCAACAGGAGCTCACCCCGTCGCGGGGATTTGAACCGCCAACCTTCTAATCGGCAAGCCCTAGGCTCTGTGGTTTAGACCATTGCGCCACCCGTGTCCCTGATCGTAATACTATACTGCACTAAATGTTTAAATGTTGCTTTGATTGTCAGTGGCTCTTCCTGCCACACTTGCTACCACGGCTTCAACCAATCAGCTAAAACTTGTATCTCTCTGATGTGTAGACTGATATTCTCAGGTTGTGGTTTTAACCATCCAGGGGTCAGAATAGAAGTGGAATTTTTTAAATATTATTTTTTGCCCTGCCCTTTTAGTGACATTTCAGTGATTTCTTTATAACGTTTCTGGGTCACTTCTAAGCTTGGCGTAATGCAAATATACAGTCACACACATATTGAACGTGCATAATTTTTTTTGCGGGGGTGAGGCTGCCTGTATTATGAGGGAGAGACTCTGGGTGAAGTAGTCCTCTCCTCACACTACAGTGGTACCTCAGGTTAAGTACTTAATTCGTTCTGGAGGTCTATTCTTAACCTGAAATTGTTCTTAACCTGAAGCACCACTTTAGCTAATGGGGCCTCCTGCTGCTGCTGCCGCCGCCACACGATTTCTGTTCTCATCCTGAAGCAAAGTTCTTAACCCGAGGTACTACTTCTGGGTTAGCAGAGTCTGCAACCTGAAGCGTACGTAACCCGAGGTACCACTGTACTTCACCAAAAGTACACTTTAAAAAAAGCACGCAAAAATGATTCAGACATAAATACTTCTTGTTATACAGTTATTGATACGTATGTGTCTTCCTTTCCATGGGGGAGGAAATGTACGTCTTGAAATTTTTCTGGAGAACCTTAGAAAGGAATGAGTCCCACTACATATTTTTAAAGGAAATACATTTTTATTACATGGTGCATATAGATTTCAACACAAGGAACTATTTAAACAAGCAACCAAAAACATCCCAATACAAGCCATAACTGGGGGTGGGGTGGGAAATATTATTTATAATAATAATACCTGAAAGTTTGGAGAAAAAGAAAAAAAAAGAAATTAAAGATATTTTTTAAACGAACCTAAATGGGGGGAAATTACTCGTTTTGATTTCAAACAGGCATGTCATGAAACGTTTGCAAATGACACCGGTTTGGTAATCCAAGCACACACTCGGCCACTCGCACACACATCCAAAAGCAAACAAATCTTAAAATTCTACAGGAGGCGGGGTGTTTATGCAGGTATGTGAAAATCAGATTTCTGGCATATTACATTCAGAGACAATCCCTTCCAATCCACAGAGCCTAACAGGGTGCAAACAGGGCTGAAAAACCTGTGTCAGGAGTCCCAGGTAGTGGGGCATGTGGTCTTGGGGGTGATGGGAATTGGGGGGTCCTGGAAGACCCCCAGTTTCCCATTCATTCTGTACAAGCACCCTGCTTGGGCCACAATCGTTTGCCACAAGACATCTTACCTACGCAAGACAGCAATGTCTTACCTGTGCAAGACCAGGATACTGAGAATTGAGCAAAGCAGCCGATCGGCTCCTTTTGGGTCTTACCCGTCGGGTCGCAACTTGCAAAAGACTTTCCTTAAACAGGCTCTTCCGCTTTTGCAGTTCAGCACCAGAGCTGGGAGAAATCTGATGGGAGCCCCAACTTTTTCCCCACCCACCGCAGAGCATCTCAGTGGTGGGAAAGGTTGCAGCCCTCAGACCACTCTTCACTTACCTGCAAAGTCCTCTTGGGAGTCCCAATTTGCAAACCGCTGGTTGAGGGTAAAAACAACAAAAAAACACACACGAAAATGACCCTCTGGGTCCCTTCCAACTATGAAACCTCATTTCTAGATGTGTAAATGCTAGCAGAGTGGCTAGGTGAAGGCCCAAGCTAAGAAACCATCTCCCTTTCTCAGAGCGCTACATTTGAGGCAGTAAGGTGACGTCTCCATCCCCTCGTAAAGTCACCCGGCAGTGTGATCCCATCACAAAGGTTTTATTAGATATATATATATATATATATATATATATTTACATACATAAATGTTTGGGGCAGGGGGGTGGGGGGCAGGAGTGTTTGTGCTCTAGGGCCAAGGCCTCCAGAAAGCCGACGGAGGTGCCAGGATCCTCTTGGCTGAGGCGGCGGCGTCTCGGCTGTGTCTCTGTTGGCCCGCGCTGGAGCAAGCGGGGTCTGGGCTCCGTGAGGATTCGCTCAGCGGCTTCACGGGTGAGCAGAAGCCCTCGGGGGTCCGGGGAGGCGATTCCTCCAGCGACGGGCTAGGAGAGAAGACGGCGAGGGTCCAGTCTTGGCTCTGGGGCTCCGGCTTGGAGGCCAGGTAGAGGTGCAAAGTGTCCAGCAGGTGGCTTTGGACGGACGGGTGGGTTTGCTGGATGAAGGCGGCTAGGCCCAGGAGACACTCCCGGAAGCCCATCATATAGCAGGTCTGGAGGGTCCCGTCTTCCGAAGGGTCGGCTCCTGGAGGGGCAGAATTGGGGAGCCAGGGAGAAGGCTGGTCACTCAAACCCTAGGGAGGTGGGCCTCCACAGCCTTGCAGGGAGTCGGGCCAGATCTCAACTCTGCAAGGCTGTGGCTCTAGAGTCCATAGAACCAGGGGATGCTCAGCGTGGGATGGAACCTAAGCAGTCAAATCCAACACTTCCTGTTTGCCTAGAGTGGACGCAGACAGGGGGACGTTACTCCAGCCAGGAGGACTTCCTGTCACACCTGGTCTGGAGCATCCTCACCCTGCCAGGTAGATGGGTGTGGCCCCGGGAGACCCAGTAAAAGGGCCAGACACGCAGCCACCTTGCTCTTTCGCTGCTCACTTCTGATACTGGTGTTATTTTGCTGTCTGCTGGCCCTGAGCCATCAGTACATGGGCTCATTCCCATTTGGGATGACCTCAAACTCTCTTCTGTAACTCCAAGCTAAAGCCTGCCTTCAGGGAACCTACTGCGAGCTTCTTGTCGTTGCTTTTCAAAGAAGGCGTTTGCGCCTTTATTCTTTTCGAGAGGGGATAAAAGGGGAATTTGCCAGGAACAAACCCAATCTGGACAAAGCCAGATTGGACTGCTTAAAGGTAAAGGTAAAGGGACCCCTGACCATTAGGTCCAGTCGCGGATGACTCTGGGGTTGCGGCGCTCATCTCACTTTATTGGCCGAGGGAGCCGGCGTGCAGCTTCCGGGTCATGTGGCCAGCATGACTAAGCCGCTTCCGGCGAACCAAAGCAGCGCACGGAAATGCCGTTTACCTTCCCGCCGGAGTGGTACCTATTTATCTGCTTGCACTTTGATGTGCTTTCGAACTGCTAGGTTGGCAGGAGCAGGGACCGAGCAACGGGAGCTCACCCGTTGCGGGGATTCAAACCGCCGACCTTCTGATCAGCAAGTCCTAGGCTCAGTGGTTTAACCCACAGCGCCACCCGCGTCCCTCTTAAGTAAAGAGATTCAAATGAATCAACCAACTAGCTTTGTGCTATATACGGGGGAATGTACTCTGCTACTAACTCACTAGTGTGAGTGAGGAAGGATAATATTTAATCAATATGTCCTCTCCTACTATCTGCAACATTCAAAACACTCAGGAGGTGGTTGCAGCCCTCTGGGCTCCCCACCTGGCCCATGGGACTCTTAAGCTCCTCCCTCCCCCAGGCCACACCCATCTCTGTCCCTCCCTGAGCATCCTTGTCCGGATGGAGGGTGGGTGTGGAAATTTCTGGCTTTGGCAAGGTGAGTATGGGGACTCCCCATGCACTGAAGAACAGGGAGCAAAGCATTTGAGCAACTCACAAACACTCACAGACCTGGCCTGCCCAGGTCTCTCTGATATAGCCACATACACCCCCCCAACACCCACCATGCAGGTCATTTGTACCCTGGGGTTTAGCTGCGTTCATCTCCCGCAGGTATCCTACAGCAATCTCCAAGATCTCTGCTTTCTCCACCTTGGGGTTCTTCAGAGTCTGTAAAGAAAGAGGCCCGAGAAGAAGGGGGCTGAAGGGGAAACTTTTGCAGGGAATAGGCAGTGGCTGGGGGGCAGAGCAACGGATCCACGTGCTGACAGTCCCGGGTTCAGCTATCGGCAGGTCTAGGGAGCATAGCTGTCAACTTACAGATTTGAAAATACGGGACCAGCAGCCTCGGAAATAAGGGATCAGCAGCCAAAATAAGGGATTTTCCAAGCACAGGTATGTTCAACTTCTGAGCCCCTCCGAGCCAAAGGCAGAAAGCCCAGCCAGCAGCGAAACGAAGCCTCAAGCGGTGGTTCCCACAGCGCAGCAACCCGGCAAAGGGGATGCAGCAGGGAAAACCACCGTCACCTCTCCGCTGGGAAGCGCTGAGCAAAGGTGAGTCCCCAGGCAACGCGGCCGATTTGATCGGCACAAGGCATGCAAGCTCCACCCCCCAGTCATTCTCAGACTCCTTAGGGAGCCAGCAGGGAGGGAGGGAGAGGAGCTGCTTCCTTTGAAACCCGGGCAATTTAAGGGACATCATCAATAAGGGACAGCAGCAGGACACGGCACTAGGATAAGGGACTTTCCCGCCAAATAAGGGACGGTTGACAGCTATGCTAGGGAGGGCTGGGACTGCGAAGGACACCTCCCACATGCAGATCCTTCTCGCCTTGCCGACCCCCCACCCCGCCCAGGATCCACTGCTGCTAACCAACAACAGGGATTTTGCAAATCACTGCGCAAGTGCCAACTTACTCTTGGGGAACATGGACAGGATAGACAAGACAGGCATAAGGGTAGAGAATACCTGATCAAGTCTCCGGGGCCACCTATTTCTCTGCCAATTCCTTTTAACCAAAGCCTTCCTTTTAGAGCAGAGTCATATAGAACAATAGCTCCACCTGCTGGCAGTTGAAGAAATAAACGCACAATCCACTTCAATGCACTTTAAGGGGGTTCAATTAACGCTAAGGCCTCCTCGGGAAATCTGAAGGCCACAAAGTTGACGCAGACCCACGGGTCTGACACTATCCCAAACGTCAGCGGTTACGTTCTCAGGGAGAAGTCCTAGCTAGGATTTGAAGGGAATGGGGAGTGGGGGGGGCTGTGGGGAGCAGGGGGGGGGCAGGCTGGCTGCAGGGGGCACCTCCTCACTGACCTGGCTGTGGGTCCTCTGCAGGAGCAGCAGGCGCAGTTCCTCCAGGCTCCGATTGATGCGGTCACGGCGACGCTTCTCCGCCAGGGGCTTCAGCATCTGAATAGACAAACAATTGGGGGGGTTGACCCCTGGGTGGGGTGGGCAGCCGCTTTGATAGATAGGCACTGATACACTCCATTGCAGAGCAGGATCCTCCCTTTCCCATGAAGAGGTTGTGCCAAGAAGTTTCTTAGTTCTCCAAAGGTACCCATCAACTACCCCACCAAAAAAAAAGGCTTGGGGGTAGTGAAGACAACACAGAGTTGAATGGGGCCAATGGTCACCTTGCTCCTTGTCAGCCCCCTCTCCTCCCCTCACCACCCCCCCCCCCCATTTTGGATGCTACAATGCCCCCTCTCTCTATTCCACTCCTTATCCCACCAGGCAGGCAAATTTTCTAGGTTGGATGGAGCCAGGGCCAGATTTAGGTTTGATGAGGCCATAAGCTACTGAAGGTAATGGGGCCCTTTCTATGTCCAGCTGTCCTTTGTCAACAACAAATTGTCACTGTTTCGTGTGTTGACTATATGCTCTATGATCATTTATGGGCCTAATAGATATCTAAAGAGATGCGGGTGGCGCTGTGGGTTAAACCACAGAGCCTAGGACTTGCCGATCAGAAGGTCGGCAGTTTGAATCCCCACGACAGGGTGAGCTCCCGTTGCTCGGTCCCTGCTCCTGCCAACCTAGCAGTTCGAAAGCACGTCAAAGTGCAAGTAGATAAATAGGTACCGCTCAGGTGGGAAGGTAAAC
The DNA here is from genome assembly GCF_964106645.2 of Podarcis pityusensis. Taxonomy (NCBI): domain Eukaryota; kingdom Metazoa; phylum Chordata; class Lepidosauria; order Squamata; family Lacertidae; genus Podarcis; species Podarcis pityusensis. Next base: position 50,501,689 of record NC_138038.1, on the reverse strand, counting down.
AGCATTTCCGTGCGCTGCTCTGGTTTGCCAGAAGCGGCCTAGTCTTGCTGGCCACATGACCCAGAAGCTGTACGCTGGCTCCCTCGGCCAGTAAAGCGAGATGAGTGCCGCAACCCCAGAGTCGGCCACGACTGGACCTAATGGTCAGGGGTCCCTTTACCTTTACCTAGATATCTAAAGCCATTTCCCCATGCTGCCATGCAACCAGTCCATGCAGAATGCAGGCACCCTATATATAGAAAGGAGCAAACCAGTGATATTTTAGGGGGCAGGCTAGCAGGGGGCCCCCATTAACACAAAACACTGTTGCTGTATGTAGGGTTTATTTGTTTTGTATCTTATATTTTGGAAATGTACCTCCAGTTTTTCCCCCCTTTGAATTTTTTTGGGGCCCCCAAGAGAGTGGGGCCCTAAGCTATAGCTTGTTTAGCTTATATGTAAATCTGGCACTGGATGAAGCGAGTCCGTAGTCCCCCGTCCCCCCGCAGGCACGGCAGTAGGTAGCACTTTTGCTGCCCCCTAGAGGGACGCGGGTGATGCTGTGGGTTAAACCATAGAGCCTAGGACTTGCTGATCAGAAGGTCGGCGGTTCGAATCCCCGCGACAGGGTGAGCTCCCGTTGCTTGGTCGCTGCTCCTGCCAACCTGGCAGTTCGAAAGCACATCAAATTGCAAGTAGATAAATAGGTACCGCTCCGGCGGGAAGATAAACGGCGTTTCTGTGCACTGCTCTGGTTCGCCAGAAGAGGCTTAGTCCTGCTGGCCACATGACCCGGAAGCTGTACGCCGGCTCCCTCGGCCAGTAAAGCGAGATGAGCGCCGCAACCCCAGAGTCGGTCACGACTGAACCCAATGGTCAGGGGTCCCTTTACCTTTACCTAGAAGCAGCGAGGCAAATAGCTGGGGGGGGTGTGCTATTTTTTCTGGGATGAACGGCCCTTCATTTCACAATAGAAAAGGGAACCAAACCCTGTAACCTCAACATTAACATCAGGCTGCGATCGCAGGCCTGCTTTCTTGGAAAGGTTTCTGTCAAAATCCACATAGCTCTGTTCTTCTTGGCGCCTGCTTTGGGTTTAAGCAAGCCTAACCGGTTAGGTAGAATTTCGACGTGCCTGTTTTCATCTGTTTTGGGTTTTTTTGTTTAAGTTCATTGCCGATTTAAAATTCTTGAATGCTTTAAATAGTTGTTCTCACCCATAATTGTCATAGCTGTCAACTTTTCCCTTTTCTTGCAGGGAATCCTATTCGGAATAAGGGAATTTCCCTTTAAAAAAGGGAAACGTTGACAGCTATGATAATTGTACAGTGGTACCTCGGGTTAAGTACTTAATTCATTCCAGAGGTCCGTTCTTAACCTGAAACTGTTCTTAGCCTGAAGCACCACTTTAGCCAATGGGGCCTCCTGCTGCTGCCAGAGCACGATTTCTGTTCTCATCCTGAAGCAAAGTTCTCAACCTGAAGCACTATTTCTGGGTTAGCGGAGTCTGTAACCTGAAGCGTATGTAACCCGAGGTACCACTGTATTGTTTTATTCCAGCTGCAAACCACCTTGAGGTGGGTTTGTTTGTTTGTTTGTTTGCCTGTATTTCAATGAAGCGGTGTATAAATTTTATGAAATGAAATAGAGTGGTACCTCGGGTTACATACGCTTCAGGTTACAGAGGCCGCTAACCCAGAAATAGTGCATCAGGTTAAGAACTTTGCTTCAGGATGAGAACAGAAATCGGGCTCCGGCAGCAGCGGGAGGCCCCATTAGCTAAAGTGGTGCTTCAGGTTAAGAACAGTTTCAGGTTAAGTATGGACTTCCGGAACGAATTAAGTACTTAACCCGAGGTACCACTGTAAAACGTGTCGAGCATCGGAGCATTAATATGAAACCCGTTGTTCTTTATCTAATGTGGGGGCAAAATTAAAACGCATTGGCGGCTTCCTTGATATTCTGCCCATCACAGCTGCCTCCTGCCCAGGTCAGGCATCTTCTGCAAAAACCACTAGACAAGGAACACACTTTCTCCTTCAGCTGAGACCTCCCCGATCCTACATGAAAACCGCCCCCTTCCCAAATGCCCAGGAAGCAATTCCCATAAAGCCCCCTCCCTCCCGCTTCCCCTGGCAAAATGGGAGGGGCCTGGAGCAGCCAGGACTTTTTTCTGCCTGGAAGAATTTGCAACTTCTTGGCTTGTTGCAAAATCGCTTTCCTCGCCCCACCCTTTCAATTCTCCCTTAATCCAACCAGCCCCAAACTGCATCCCATCAGATCGAAAACCCGCCAGGCCTTTAGCGACAGCATTAAGAAACGTTTGCCATATTGCGCGTGAAATTATTTCGCCCGGTTAAAAGAAAACAAAAGAGCATCATCCTCATTTTGCAGGTCCTTCCCAGAATTCTGCAGCTCCTTTTGGCACAACCACCCAACAGGCAAAAAAAATATATTACCCCCCCCCTCCTCCAGTATATACACACGTTACTTTGTTTCAGAGCATCACGTGTTGGCGTTGTTGTTTGTTAATTATTGCGATGACCGTCTGTATGTTTTCCGTAGCTAATACCGGCACTTTCACCGCGGACTCAGCGCCCTGGCACAAGATATAAGCTCCTGAGGGTTGCAGCGAAAGTTAGTCCTACTCAAGAGTATACCCATTGGAAATTAAGGGCACGGCGAGCTTAGCTCCATTCAGTGGGTCTACTCCCTGTGTGTGTACAGTATTGTGACGCACCCGTGCAAGAAGAAAGGGGGAGAGTGGTCTGCGCTGCTGCAAAACTGATATAATCATTCATTCATTTATTCTCTTCCGCCCCGCCGCCCCCAGGAGACGCCAGCAACAAAACAACAGAAATTCAAAACATTACAAGACAAACATTTAAAGACAATCAAATCTCACAGCTCAATAAATTCATGGTGGCCAAGATCAAAACCTCAGCCGAGTGCCTGGATGGAAAGGGATTTATTTATTTTTAATCCTCTCCAAAAAAGTCCACCAAGCGGAGCCAGGCGCCCCCCAGGGAAGGGCAGAGGGCGAGTTCTTCCTTCAGGGGGGTAGCCAAGGCGCAAGTGTGGGGTTTCACGGCTCCTATCACCCCCGATCCCGAACGCCGTCCCCTCCCCTCCCCTGATCCGCGCGCAGCCCTTGCGCAAGAGATGCGCCCAGGAGGGCGCGCGCCATCTCCGCACACCTCCCTCCAGAAAAGACCGCACAGAGCAAGCCAGCGCACTTCTGTGGCTAAGGAGCCAGTCCTCTCTTTCCGGGGTGGGGAAGATCTGTGCCCCCCCCCATCCCCGGGTAATTCCCGGAGTGTGACCAATGGCCAGGGCTGGTGGGAGCCGGCGGGGTTCAAATCCTCCCACTCGGCCGCCGGGTGGCCCTGGGCCGGTGGCACCCGGTCAGCCCAACCTACCTCGCGGGGTTGTTGTAGGGCAAAATGGAGAGGACCACATTGAGCTTCTTGAAGGATGGATGGATGGATGGATGGATAGATAGATAGATGATTGATAGATAGATAGATAGATAGATAGATAGATCCACTTTCTCTGGGTCACTCCTCCATACACGCCCACCCTCTTAGCTGTCTACGCTGAGCCCCCCCCCCAAAAAAACCCTGCCCCACACTTTCCTTCCCCTGATGCAGCCCATATACCTTTCTCACCCCTCCTGGCTCAGAGCTCTCCGTAGTCACCATCGCCTCCGGGCTCTCTCCTGGCAAGCCTGCCTTTCCCCCCGGGGACGATGGTCAAAGTGAGCCAGCCCCCCTGCGACCCCCGCCCTCCTTTCCCTCCTCCTCCTCCTTTAATGACCCTTCAGGCGCAGCCCACATCTGGGGGCGCGGGGGAGTGAGTTTGGCTCCGTTCCTTTCAGCAGCACGCGCGCGCCCGCCCGCGCGCGCACACACTCCATGGGTGTGAAATGTGGGGGGGGGACGGGACACCCAAATGTTAAAACTTTCACAAGCAGTCAGTACCTCCTTCCCCCCAAAGTACTGGAAGGGATCATCATCAGATTGGCTTGGCTTGGCTCAGAGTGGGTTGCAATAATTTGCATGTCAACTTTTTTCTTTTAAATTAAATTATACTTTTCAACTTTATACACTTCACTAATTTTACAATCATTTGGACATTTCAAAACTTGACTTTCTTCCCCCTCTTTCTACAGCTCCTTAAATTTATTGTTAATATATTCTGCATATCCAAATTAACTTAATTTGCTTTTATTCGTCTTCTTTAAATATATACTCCTGTGAAACTGCAGGTTATTACAATAATCCTGCCAATGTTTTAATCTGTTTACATGCATGTCATCTTTGATTATCTCCCCACCCCACGCCCCAGATTTTCAGTTACAGATGGTGCTGGCTTTGGGGGGGGGGGGGTTCATTTTAAGCAAAAGCAAGGTGAAGAAAAGAACCCAGAGTCTCTGTGATCTGAGCTTTCTTGCTCAGTCGTGACTGTAAAATCTTGTAAAACGAGGAGTGTGTGTTTGTGTGTGTGTGTGTGTGTGTGTGTGTGTTATTGCTGAATGTTTTGGCCTTTTGGTTAAGCCACAGGAGCGAGTTCCAATTCTTCTAAGGTGGAGATATTTCTCCAAATAAATCCAATTTTAAAAAAGAGAGAACAAAAATAAGAATTTGGCTTCTGGAATGCTATCCACTTTCAGACCGGTGAGCTGCTTTGATTCAGATCCAAAGCAGTTTGGTGGTTGTCATGGCAGTGTAAGGGAAAGGGCTTAGTTTCTGAAATGAAAAAGCAGGTGGTTTTGTGTGTCATACATGTGTGAAATGATTCGTTGCCAGTGTGCTGTCTCTCCCCCCCCCCACCACTGCCTTTAAATAACTGCATTGCAGAGGGTTGGACTAGATGACCCTTGGGGTCCCTTCCAATTCTACAGTTATATTATTATTATTATTATTTTAAAAATCACCCAGTTTTAAAAAAATGTTTAAAATGTTTATTTTTTTACCAACAACCATAACGCAAACAGTGAAACCCCCCAGGCGACTGATACATTGGGTATACATAATCAATAATAACATATTCAAATCAACCATATGTACAATTTTATATACGTTAATACTCCTCCATCCACATGGTTTATTTAACTTTCAACATTTTGATTGCCCCAAATTGTTCAAACCCACCCAAATAATTCAATATCTTCTCAAACCAATCCTCCTCTTTCTCACTGACCTTAAACCCTTTCATTCTGTGTATCTTCACAGTTAGATATTCTAAAATTATAATATTATTCAGTTTTTTCCTCCATTGGTTCACCCCTAGCTCTTCTGCATTTTTCCAGTTACTTGCTATAACCGGTTTGGCTGCAGTTACCGTCAGTTTTACCCATTTACATTCCTCTTTTAACTCGGTGCTACTCAGACTAATAAGAACCATTAATTTAGATATTCCCACCTTCCTACCCACAATTCCCGATATTTCTACACCAGTCTGTAAAAATCACCCAGTTAAGCCTTTCCCTTTATGGCATCTCTTTCATGCTTGGGGGGGGGGGCGGATCCTGCAAGTCGATTCCCCATGTTGGGAAGCTGCAAGCTGATAAAAGACCCCTGAAGAAGAAAAGGCCTCATATTCCGAGAAAATGGTGGGCGGAATCAGAGCCCGGGCTCAGCTGCCCGCGCTACTGTTTGAAGCATAGAATCGTAGAATTGTCGGGTTGGAAGGGACCCCAGGGTCATCTAGTCCAACCCGCTACAATGCAGGAATCTCAGCTAAAGCATCCATGACAGATGGCCCTCCAACCTCTGCTTATAAACCTCCAAGGAAGGAGAGACCACAATAGGAGACAGTCACAGTCATGTAGCTAGTCTATGTCATGGATAGGCAAACTAAGTCCCGGGGGCCGGATCTGGCCCAATCGCCTTCTAAATCCGGCCCATGGACAGTCCGGGAATCTGCATGTTTTTCCATGAGTAGAATGTGTCCTTTTATTTAAAATGCATCCCTGGGTTATTTGTGGGGCATAGGAATTCGTGCATTTCCCCCCTCCAAAATATAGTCCGGCCCCCCACAAGCTCTGAGGGACAGTGGACTGGCCCCCTGCTGAAACAGTTTGCTGACTCTTGGTCTATGTCACAGGGGCCAGCAAAATTTTCCCCAGACCATCCATGGTCCAGATTTAGAAGGCAATTGGGCCAGATCCAGCCCCCGGGCCTTAGTTTGCCTACCCATGGTCTATGAGCACGCGCGGAATGCTTTCCACTCATCCGTGTCTCTGGGCGCGCACAGAGTGCTTTCACCTCAACACTACACTAAACAACCCCAAGTCCTTCCTGTGAACCATCTGGGTTTGGGGGAAAGGCACGTTTGACTAGTGTAGAACTGGGGGGGGGGGGGAAGGCGGTGGAGGGGGGGTGCTTGAGCCCCGGCACCTCTTATTAAGCCCATTAATTAAGCAGAGAAATCACCTTGCCAACAAAGGTCCGTATGGTTAAAGCTCTGGTTTTCCCAGTAGTGATGTATGGAAGTGAGAGCTGGACCATAAAGAAGGTTGATCGCCGAAGAATGGATGCTTTTGAATTCTGGTGCTGGAGGAGACTCTTGAGAGTCCCATGGACTGCAAGAAGATCAAACCTCTCCATTCTGAAGGAAATCAGCCCTGAGTGCTCACTGGAAGGACAGATCCTGAAGCTGAGGCTCCAATACTTTGGCCACCTCATGAGAAGAGAAGACTCCCTGGAAAAGACCCTGATGCTGGGAAAGATGGAGGGCACAAGGAGAAGGGGACGACGGAGGACGAGATGGTGGGACAGTGTTCTCAAAGCTACCAACATGAGTTTGACCAAACTGCGGGACCAGTTACAGATAGGTAGCCGTGTTGGTCTGCCATAATCAAAATAAAAAAAATCCTTCCAGTAGCACCTTTAAGACCAACTAAGTTAGTTCTTGGTATGAGCTTTCGTGTGCAAGCACACTTCTTCAGATACTGAAGAACTGCGGGAGGCAGTGGAAGACAGGAGGGCCTGGCGTGCTCTGGTCCAGGGGGCCACGAAGAGTCGGACATGACTTAATGACTAAACGACTAAACAACAACAATAATTAAGCAGGAGTGGGAAATGTTAATGGAGACTAGGGAATGTGGTGGTTGGGGGAAGTAGGACCAACGCCAGCTGTGGGGGAAAGTCATTATCCCCCCATCCCCACCCCACCCCACACATCAGGAACTGTGAAAGTCTGCCAAATGGGGACCAGTAAAATAGGCCCTGAAATTTGGCGTGAAAGCAGAGAGACGCAGGAGGGGTCAAAAAAGTGGCAAAAGGGGTTTATTTTTCAAGGGAAAGAGCACAGACAACCCCCTGATATGTTGGAAGGAAGAAATACTGATGTCTGTTAGACTACACTGCCCAAAGCGCTTAGCACCCACTCCAACACACTACACAACAACCCTGTTGTGTAGTGCAGTTCTTTGTGTGAGAAAGGGCACTAATAAATTCTGGATGCTCACCTCTGATTCCTGCATCGCAGTGGGTTGGGCTAGATGTCTGGAGGGGCGGTCCTTTTCAGCTCTACAAATTCTACTTTTCGAAAATGAAGTGGGGGGAGGAAGGGGTGTGCACAATTAAGGGAAATTGCGAAGGGTTTTGCCAATTTGTGTGCGTTGGGAACAGGGCCGGATTTAGGTTTGATGAGGCCCATAGCTACTGAAGGTAATGGGGCCCTTTATATGTCCAGCTGTCCTTTGCCAACAACAAATTGTCGCTGTTTTTTGTGTTGAATATATGCTATATGGTAATTGATGGACCTCATAGGTATCGGAAGCCATTTGCACATAACAAAATACGTATTTTAACAAAGTAATTGTTGAGAAGTCCATGGAGAATGCAAAGTCCATGCAGAATGTAGGCACCCTCTATATAGAAAGGAGCAAACCAGTGATATTTTAGGGAGCAGGCTAGCAGGCGGGGCCCATGACTTACATCACTGGTGTCTACACAACACAAAACACTGTTGCTGTATGCAAGTTTTATTTTATTTGTTTTTTATTTTATATTTTGGAAATCTACATCCAGTTGTTTTTTCCCTCTAATTTTTTTATGGGGGGCCCCGAGAGAGCAGGGCCCTAAGCTATAGCTTGTTTAACTATAGCGACATTTTTCCACCTTCGCCGCATCAAGCAGTTGGTCCCTTACCTTTCCCGCCCTGACCTGGCCACAGTGATCCATGCGACGGTCACCTCCAGGCTTGACTACTGTAATTCGCTCTACGCGGGGCTACCCTTGAAGCTGTCCCAGAAACTCCAGTGGGCGCAGAATGCTGCGGCGAGGCTCCTCACGGGGTCTCTGCCATGGGAGCATATTCACCCAGTGCTTTCTCAGCTGCACTGGCTCCCGGTGGAGTACAGGGTCAGATTTAAGGTGCTGCTTTTGACCTTTAAAGCCCTTCACGGCCTAGGACCCTCATACCTACGGGACCACCTCTCCCGGTATGCCCCACGGAGGACCTTAAGGTCCATAAATAGCAACACCCTAGAGATCCCGGGCCCTAAGGAAGTCAGATTAGCCTCAACCAGAAGCAGGGCCTTTTCACTGCTGGTTCCAGCCTGGTGGAACGCTCTGCCTCATGAGACCAGGGCCCTGCAGGATCTGATTTCTTTCCGCAGGGCCTGTAAGATGGAGTTGTTCCGCCTGGCCTTTGGCTTGGAGCCAATTTGATTCCCTCCCCCTCTTTATTTTTTCCTTTCCCCTCCTGTGATGAGGCTGCATTTTAATGTTTCAGTGTTTCCATGTTGTATTTTAGTCTTGTTTTTAAGTTGTATTCATTCAACTTGTTTTTATTAATGCTTGTTAGCCGCCCTGAGCCCGGCCTTGGCTGGGGAGGGCGGGGTATAAATAAAATTTATTTATTATTATTATTATTATACGTAAATCCGGCACTGGCGGAAGGGGGGAATATATAGGTAGGATTTCTCTCCTACACTTGCAGGATCCCTTTCATTCAGCACAGAAGCAAAAACAAGGATGACTGCCTTCGATTTTAGCATTTCGAATTCCTGACAAATTCTTTAGCAATCCCCTGAAAGCCCTGCAGAGAGAAAGGGCTCCAGGGGCTGCGGTGAATTACTGCCCCACCTGGGCTTTGATAATGAGTTTATAGCTGGCTGGCTGGAGAGGAAGGAATCGGAATTTTTCTCACCTCCCGGCTGCAACCTCCCAGGGTCCCATTTGGGCCCTTGGTTTATGGGCTTGAGCATCACATCTCCGGATCAAACTCCCAGAATCACTAAGGACCACCCTCTGCTCTCCTTAGGGGGCGGAAGTGTGTTTTTTTATTTATGGTACTTATTGCAATCACGTCCCACCTTCTTCTCCGAAGCCATTTCCCCCCACGCAACAACAACCCTGCGAGGTAGGTTAATAATAATAATAATAATAATAATAATTTTTATTTATACCCTGCCCTCCCCAGCCAAGGCCAGGCTCAGGGCGGCCAACAAGCAAGAATAAAAACAAGTGGAATGAATACAACTTAAAAACAAGATTAAAACACAACATTAAAATATTGAAACATTTTTAGGTTAGGCTGAGAGGCAGTGGCAGAACTGGCAAAACTGACACATAAGCTACGGGACAAGGATAACTGTGACTTGAAAGATGAATGGGAACCCTTGACAAAGTATTTGAAGAGGCAACAAAGTGAACAGGACTCCTTGGCAGGTTTTGAATAAACATTCACAAACTTTTCATTGGTAATAATCAGCTAAATAGTTTGAGGATCTAGACAACTTTGTAACATGCAGAAAACAGCATTCTCAGAGAAATCAAAGAATGGAACTGAGGGAAGTCGGGGGGAGGGAGGAAAAATGGGGGGGAAATAAGGATGATATGTTTCTGGATAATATGTTTTGCTTTAATTTTGAATTTTTTTTAAGAAAGAGAGGCAGTGGCGAAGCTCCATGGCCAAGTTGAGATGGTGTTTTTTTTAAAAAAAAACAACAACAGCGCTTTGACCACTAGATCCCACTGCTAAAAAGATGTGATGTTGGTCCTGAACGGTGCGAGCTGTTTTTATTTTATTTTTAATGTGGGTGCTACTTCCACACCCTCTTTCTTTTTTACGTTCCTTTTGGAATCTGAGCAACTCTGCACTTTCAACCGATTAGTGTTGCTATCAATATCTTTTCCCGTTCTACTCTACCTCCCACCCAATTTTGCAAGTGAATTGCAAGGCGCCTCTTGCAAATGGAAGAGGAATGGAAGAGAGCGACAGAGAGGAGCGGCTGCAAAAAGGATGCGGAGAGAAGGCTTTCTCAAGGAAGCATTGGTGGTTCAGTGGTAGAATTCTCGCCTGCCACGCGGGAGGCCCGGGTTCGATTCCCGGCCAATGCAACTTCATCTTTTCTTTTTCCTTTTTTGCTGACTTGAACGGAGAATAAATATAAATCTCCAACAGGCAGTTTTAAAAAGATTTTTATTTATTTTACTTAATCTCCTTGCTTCTGCAAACAGGCACAAAGAGAATGGCCGGATTAATAAAGTTAATAAAAGAAAGAAAGAAAGAAAGAAGCATGTGAGGCGGGGTGGGGGGAACATTAGGTGTGGGGAGAACTGGGGAGAACTGGGACCATTAAACGAGAGGAAAACAAAACGTACGTTGCATTGGCCGGGAATCGAACCCGGGCCTCCCGCGTGGCAGGCGAGAATTCTACCACTGAACCACCAATGCGCCGTTGAAAACAGCTGGATGGGTCCTTTGATGAAGGAAAATTCCCAGCGTTTGGCGGTGATGCTGCGCAAATATGTTCTAAAAAGCAAGCAGGTTTCCTGCTTCCTGAGATGGGATTTTATTTATTTATTTCCCTGTCTATACAGAGGGATGTTTCTGAAGGTCGCAAATGCGCCGCTTACGAATAATAAGCTATAATCAAAATCAGACCTAATTGAAGTCAGACCCATTGAAACAAATGGGTTTAAAGCAATTTAAGTCCTTGCTTTTAATGGTCCCAACTGTGAGCTGGGTCTCATCCTACATCTCCCATCAAAACTTGGTTTTATTAAACAGCGCGGTTTCCAACGTTAAAAATATACAAAAAAGGAAAACACCATATACGTAATTTTTAAAAAGCGAGAATGAAACAAGCCAACAATCCAGACACATTTAAAAGACCATAGAGCAGGCATCCCCAAATTTGGCCCTCTAACTGTTTTGGGACTACAATTCCCATCATCCCTGACCACTGGTCCTGTTAGCTAGGGATAATGGGAGTTGTAGTCCCAAAACATCTGGCGGGCCGAGTTTGGGGGTGCCTGCCATAGAGGCACTTTTTACGCTGAATGCCACCACGGATATTGCGAGTACAGTGGTACCTTGGGTTAAGTACTTAATTCGTTCTGGAGGTCCATTCTTAACCTGAAATTGTTCTTAATCTGAAGCACCACTTTAGCTAATGGGGCCTCCTGCTGCTGCCACTCCGCTGGACCACAATTTCTGTTCTCATCCTGAAGCAAAGTTCTTAACCAGTGGGGCCAGTGGAATCTGTAACCTGAAGCGTATGTAACCTGAAGCGTATGTAAGCCGAGGTACCACTGTATTGTTAATATTCTATCTGTGATGTAAAAACAAACAACTAAATCCGACTCTTAACACAATAAGAAACTGAGAAACAGTTTCTACGCAAATGCAATTCTGGTTCTAAACGCAGCATAAGGGGTCTCTATAGTATAGTGTATTTTATAGTATAGTGTATTTTAAAATTGGGGTTTCAGAGTTTTTAGGGGTTTTTATAGTATAGTATAGTGCATTTTAAAATGGGGTTTCAGAGTTTTTAGGGGTTTTTGAATGTTTTATATAGTTTTTCAATTTTGTTCTGTATGGGACAATGACAATAAAGATATCTATCTATCTATCTATCTATCTATCTATCTAATATATGCACATGGGTTGCTGCTGATTAGTGAAGAACAGTGTGCCTCTGAGCATGTGCAGAGTACACCACACATGTGCTCCACGTGTATGTTTGATTCTTTTGTTTCTCGGAATACCTTCCACCCTCTCTCTCACCCCCTCCCCCTGTTTATGACACACCCCAGTGGGAGTTTTTTGGCAGGCGCCTGGGGGTGTGACGGCTCGTGTGGCCTCCAGGCCCATCAAAGAGCAGGAGGTCATTGACACCTTGGCGTGTGGAAGGGTTTCCCAGGGTCCCCCCCCCTCCACTCACACACCCAGCCCAATCGGGAAGGAAAAGTGGAGAAAATCTCTCTGCCTTTGGACAAGCGTGGAGCAAGCTCAGGGCCTGGCGCTGGAGACACGTGCTGGAGGCTGGCTGGATGCAAGGCGAGAGTGCCTCTGAGGGTATGCAGAGAGCATCCAACTTCCCCCAGCTCATCTGAGGTCAGGGGTTGTGGAAGAGCATGAGTTCCAGGCCCGGCCCATGTTTTTATTTTGAGAACCAACAACAGCTTGTGGAGGAGGGAATAATATGAAAATTGTATATAGAGACAGATGCACAAGTTGAGCACGGCAGATGCATTGGTGGTTCAGTGGTAGAATTCTCGCCTGCCACGCGGGAGGCCCGGGTTCGATTCCCGGCCAATGCAACAGCGTTTTTGTTTTGATTTATTTATATGCTCTTCATCTGTATTTATGGGCTTATTATTACAACCTTCACACATCCAGATGTTGCCCCATTCAATGCCCGTGGGCTAGACCTGAAGGGGACTTGCCAATCAGAAGGTTGGCGGTTCAAATCCCCGCGACGGGGTGAGCTCCCGTTGTTCGGTCCCTGCTCCTGCCAATCTAGCAGTTCGAAAGCACGTCAAAGTACAAGTAGATAAATAGGTACCGCTCTGGCGGGAAGGTAAACGGTGTTTCCGTGCACTGCTCTGGTTCGCCAGAAGCGGCTTAGTCCTGCTGGACACATGACCCAGAAGCTGTATGCCGGCTCCCTCAGCCAATAAAGCGAGATGAGCGCCGCAACCCCAGAGTCGGTCACGACTGGACCTAATGGTCAGGGGTCCCTTTACCTTTATCTTTTAGATTGTTGGCCTTAACTACCTCCTGCAAGAGCAAGACCTTTACCTTTACCTTTAACTACTAACTCAGAGTAGACCCACTGAAATTAACGCACCTAACTCCTGTCCATTCATTTTGACGGGTCTAACTTTGAATATGACTACCACCTATATCGGGTTGCTGGGAGCAGCCCATTTTGCAGATACAGATGTTTCTGTGAGTGCAAACAACGCAATCTTCTTCTTTTTAATTGAAAACTGCTTTTAGTACGGCCTCTGTCGCATCCACATAATATTAGAAGATTCAACACCCCTTGACCCGATCCGAATAAAAATGGATTGGATGAGGTGCACAGCCGCTCTGTGGGGTGGTGGCAAGAGGGGCACCTTTTGCAGAAACCAGAAGCGTGGTTTCTCTTTTGAAAAGATCCCTTTAATCCAGGCATCCCCAAACTCGGCCCTCCAGATGTTTTGGGACTACAACTCCCATCATCCCTAACTAACAGGACCTACGGGACCGCCTCTCCTGGTATGCCCCGCGGAGGACCTTAAGGTCCACAAATGATAACACCTTGGAGGTCCCAGGTCACAAGGTGGTTATATTGGTCTCAACTAGGGCCAGGGCCTTTTCAGTACTGGCCCCGACTTGGTGGAACGCTCTGTCCCAAGAGACTAGTGCTCTGCGGGATTGACATCTTTCTGCAGAGCCTGCAAGACAGTTGTTCCACCAGGCCTTTGGTTTGGACTCAGTCTGACCCTTATGTTTCCCTCCCCTTATGGTTTTGAACGATGGGCTACTATTAAAATGAGGCTGCATTTTAAATTATATTTTAACCTATATTTTAAATTGGTTTATTATTTTTAATTTTATTATTGTTGTTGTAATTTTACTGGTGTTAGCTGCCCTGAGCCCAGCTCTGGCTGGAGAGGGCGGGGTATAAATACAATACAATATCTTTATTGTCATTGTCCCATACAGAACAATGAAATTGAGAAATCTACATAAGGCATTCAACCACCCCTAAAAACTCTGAAACCCCATTTTAAAATACAATATACTATAGAGACTCCTTATACTGCGTTTAAAACCAGAATTGCATTTGGTTTAAAAATTACAGTGGTACCTCTGGTTACGTACTTCACTCGTTCCGGAGGTCCGTTCTTAACCTGAAACTGTTCTTAACCTGAAGCACCACTTTAGCTAATGGGGCCTCCTGCTGCCGCCGCACAATTTCTGTTCTCATCCAGAAGCAAAGTTCTTAACCGGAGGTACAGTACCATTTGTGGGTTAGCGGAGTCTGTAACCCATTTTAAAATACAATACACTATAGAGACTCCTTATACAGTGGTACCTCAGGTTAAGTACTTAATTCGTTCTGGAGGTCCGTTCTTAACCTGAAACTGTTCTTAACCTGAAGCACCACTTTAGCTAATAGGGCCTCCTGCTGCTGCCGTGCCGCCGGAGCACGATTTCTGTTCTCATCCTGAAGCAAAGTTCTCAACCTGAGGTACTATTTGTGGGTTAGCGGAGTCTGTAACCTGAAGGCGTATGTAACCTGAAGCATATGTAACCTGAGGTACCACTGTAAATATGATATGATACGATATCTTTATTCTCATTGTCCCATACAGAACAATGAAATTGAGAAATCTACAAAAGACATTCAAAACCCCCTAAAAACTCTGAAACCCCATTTTAAAATACAATACACTATACAGACTCCTTATACAGTGGTACCTCAGGTTAAGTACTTAATTCGTTCTGGAGGTCCGTTCTTAACCTGAAACTGTTCTTAACCTGAAGCACCACTTTAGCTAATGGGGCCTCCTGCTGCTGCCGCGCCGCCGGAGCACAATTTCTGTTCTCATCCTGAAGCAAAGTTCTTAACCCGAAGTACTATTTCTGGGTTAGCGGAGTCTGTAACCTGAAGGCGTATGTAAACTGAAGCGTATGTAACCCGAGGTACCACTGTACTGCGTTTAAAAGCAGAATTGCATTTGGTTTAAAAATTATTATTATTATTATTATTATTATTATTGTAACAGGACCAATGATGATGGGAACTGTAGTCCCAAAACAGCTGGAGGGCCGAGTTTGGGGATGCCTGCTTTAATCTGTACAAAGAGGAATCCCTATGACGAGCAGAATCCGAGACCAAGGAGAAGAGTCGATGAAAGAAGACTGGAAGAAATTTAAAGACTATTTACAGAAATATTGTAAAATTAATGAACTTTAGAAGGATGCTGGATAGAAACTAAGTGGTTTCCAGCTGTAATGCTTTAAGAGATATGAAAAAAGGTTTACACATGGGTAAAAGCTTAATAGTAAGGATTTGCTGAACTAACAAACCAAACTGGAATACAAAAAAGGGAGGTATGAGGAGGTCCGGGGAAATAAGGTTAGGGAAGGTATATTATGGAAAGTTAATGTGTTTTTAACGGTAATTTGTGTGTTTTTTTCTATTTTTCTTTTTTTTGTTATATTTTAAAAATCTTATTCTTTTTTTCTGTATTTTGTACTTTCTTGTATTCCTTTTTTTTTTTTGTTCTTGTATTTGTTGAAACTTTAATAAATATCATTTAAAAAAAAAAAAGAGAGAAATCCCTAAATCGTGGAGGATGGAGGGGGGGGGACAATGTCCTCCAAGTACTCCCTCCACCTCCATCCAGCTGCGGGCGAGGGTTGTTAATTAGGGAGGGGGGGCAAGGCTGCTATTGTCCTTCCGTGTCTCCCCCCCCCCCGCCTTCTGTCCTGCCCTCGCCCCCTCCCCTCCCGCCCGCCCCGCTTTACGAGCCTGGGAAAGTCTTCCACACGCCCAGGTGCCAAGTGCTTCCCACGCCCGCCTGCCCTTTGATCCGCCTCCCTAGCGCCACTTGCAGATCCCCGGGACCCCCCGCGGAGGTGTCAAATGGCACCTCGGGCCAAACCGGCGGCCCACGAGCCTTGGCACCTCCGGGCACCTGCCGGAGACCCCCGAGGCGCAGCGGGAGGAGAGAGCGAGAGATCTGCCGGGTTAAACCCGCAGGGTGTCTATCTGCGCCTCCTCCTCCTAACTGGGGAGCGTTTGTTAGAGGCAGGGGCCAAAGTTCTCCCAGCTCTAAGCCCAAAGGCGCTTTGAGTGCCACGTGTGACAAAAAGGAAAAGAAGCGCAAGCGGTGGTGGTAGTAGTAGTAGTAGTAGTAGTAGTAGTAATAATAATAATAATAATAATAATAATAATTTATTATTTATACCCCATCTGGCTGGGTCCCCTCAGCCACTCTGGGTGGCTTCCAACAAAAACTAAAATGCAATAACCTATTAAACACTAATAAATAATAATAATAATAATAATATGATTTATTATTTATACCCCACCCATCTGGCTGGGTCCCCTCAGCCACTCTGGGTGGCTTCCAGCAAAAACTAAAATGCAATAACCTATTAAACACTAATAAATAATAATAATAATAATAATAATAATAATAATAATAATAAATAATTTATTATTTATACCCCGCCCATCTGGCTGGGTTTCTTCTGCCACTCTGGGCGGCTTCCAACAGAACACTTAAATACAATAACCTATTAAACATTAAAAGCTTCCCTGAACAGGGCTGCCTTCAGATGTCTTCTAAAAGTCTGGTAGTTGTTGTTCTCTTTGACATCTGGTGGGAGGGCGTTCCACAGGGCGGGTGCCACTACCGAAAAGGCCCTCTGCCTGGTTCCCTGTAACTTGGCTTCTTGCAGGGAGGGAACTGCCAGAAGGCCCTCGGAGCTGGACCTCAGTGTCTGGGTACAATGATGGGGTGGAGACGCTCCTTCAGGTATACTGGGCCTTCGAGGCCATTTGGGGCTTTAAAGGTCAGCACCAACACTTTGAATTGTGCCCAGAAACGTACTGGGAGCCAATGTAGGTCTTTCAAGACCGGTGTTTATGTGGTCTCTCGGTGGCCACTCCCAGTCACCAGTCTAGCTGCCGCGTTCTGGATTAGTTGTAGTTTCCGGGTCACCTTCAAAGGTAGCCCCACATAGAACGCATGGCAGTAGTCCAAGCAGGAGATAACCAGAGCATGCACCACTCTGGCGAGGCAGTCCGCGGGTAGATAGGGTCTCATCCTGTGTACCAGATGGAGCTGGTAGACAGCTGCCCTGAACACAGAATTGACCTGAGCCTCCATTGACAGCTGTGAGTCCAAAATGACTCCCAGGCTGTGCACCTGGTCCTTCAGGGGCACAGTTACCCCATTCAGGACCAGGGAGTCCCCCCCACACACCCCTGTCCCCCAAAAACAGTACTTCTGTCTTGTCAGGATTCAACCTCAATCTGTTAGCCGCCATCCATCCTCCAACCGCCTCTAGACAGACAAAACGGAAAGAAGCGCCAGCGGTAGTCGTCGTCGTAGTAGTAATAATAACAATAACAATAACAATAACAAATTTTATTTATACCCTGCCCTCCCCAGCCAAGACCGGGCTCAGGGCGGCTAACACCAGGTATAAAAACAATTGATTAAAATACAACTTAAAAACAAGATTAAAATACAACATTAAAATGCAGCCTCATTTCAGCAGATAAGCACTTTAAATCATTGCAACCCTGCCCACCCAACAAAGGCGGTTGAAAAATGAAAAAAAGGCAGTGCACCGGCAATAAAATGGTTAAGAGTCCATCCTGACTTGCGCTACCGCGGCAAGAATCTCAAGGGGGAAAATCCAGATGTTATACACAGCATTGGTGGTTCAGTGGTAGAATTCTCGCCTGCCACGCGGGAGGCCCGGGTTCGATTCCCGGCCAATGCAACTTGACTTTTTGGCTTAATTGTCTCTCTCAGTGTATAAGAATGGTGGAACTTTTTGGTTTGGGAACCACTTCAAAGGAGCACCGGAATTTCCTTCTGGCCTTCTCACCCCCCACGTAACCTAAAGGAGCTTTCAAACAGGGGAGCATGGAAAGTATCCAGCCTCAATTATCATGCCCAGAAGTGGCTCCCATTGGATTCAATGGGGCTTTTCCCAAATAGGACGAGAGGCAATATCGCTCAGCTTTTCACTGACAAAATAAATCGGGCGAGAGTGAGGAGATTTGGCAGGGAAGTGGAAGCCGGGGGTCAAATCCAGACTTCCCAAGTGCAGGCAAGATTTGAGGCACCGCCTGGGCGTTCTTTTTTTTTCTTTCTTCTTTTTTTTTTTGCAAGATTGTGCAAGATTGGTGTTCGTGGTGCAGTTATGTTTTTCTGCAAAAAGCTTCGCCTCGATTGGATGCAAGGTTTTTGGGAGGGGTGCGTTCCTCCCCGATCTCCCCGCCCCGCTTTAAGCAGGAATGCAATGGTCCTGCCACGTCGCGTGCTTCTAAACCATCCATCGTCTCTTTCCTTTTATTCCGTGGGAACAAGATCGAGCTTCAAAGGCCGGCCTATTCAGAGTCACACCTTCTTTTTCGGGGGTGGCGGGTGGCAGTGGGGAGTTTCACAGCTCCCAACGCCCAAGAGCGCCACCCCCCACCCCATTTGACGTGGCTCAGCAAATGGGAGCACTGGGGGCACCGAGGGGATGCTGTGAGTTCCTCCCACCCTGGAGGGTGGCGGAGATTAGGAGCTCTGGAGAGCTGCTGTGTAATAATAATAATAATAATAATAATAATAATTTATTTATTCCCCGCCCATCTGGCTGGGTTTCCCCAGCCAATCTGGGCAGCTTCCAAGAGAACACTAAAATACAATAACCTATTAAACATTAGTAAAAGGTAAAGGGACCCCTGACCTTCAGGTCCAGTCGTGGCCGACTCTGGGGTTGCGGCGCTCATCTCGCTTTATTGGCCGAGGGAGCCGGCGTACAGCTTCTGGGTCATGTGGCCAGCATGACTAAGCCGCTTCTGGGGAACCAGAGCAACGCACGGAAACGCCGTTTACCTTCCCGCCGGTGCGGTACCTCTTTATCTACTTGCACTTTGACGTGCTTTTGAACTGCTAGGTTGGCAGGAGCAGGGACCGAGCAACGGGAGCTCACCCCATTATTGGGATTCGAACCGCCAACCTTCTGATCGGCAGGTCCTAGGCCCTGTGGTTTAACCCACAGCGCCACCCGTGTCTTTAAAAGCATTAAAAGCTTCCCTAAATAGGGCTGCCTTCAGATGTCTTCTAAAAGTTTGGTAGTTATTTTTCTCTTTGACATCTGGTGGGAGGGCGTTCCACAGGGTGGGTGCCACCACTGAGAAGGCCCTCTGCCTGGTTCCCTGTAACTAGAACCCTGTGTCTAGAACAACCTAGAATCATAGAATTGGAAGAGATGGAGGGGACCACAAGGGCAATCTAGTCCGACCCTGGACGACGCTGGAATCTTTTGCCCAAGGTGGGGCTTGAACCGATGACCCTACGATTAAAAGTCTCATGCACTACCAACCTGGAGCCGCCCCGACCAACGTGGTCATTAGAAGGCATAGGGGCCAAGGCCTTTGCTCAATAATTTCAGACAAAATTGCTGTGTGATGTATTTTTCACTTGATGGGGGAAAATAGGGCCACCCCACCATGTTTGAGAGAGATGTCCTGGAACGTTGTATGCCTGCTGACCAATATTCGCTTTGATTTGCAAAGGGTTACTAATATGAGCGGTGCTATTATGTGTGCTCATGGAGGCAGTGAGAGATTTTACTTTCTTGGGCTCCATGATCACTGCAGATGGTGACAGCAGCCACGAAATTAAAAGACGCCTGCTCCTTGGGAGAAAAGCAATGACAAACCTAGACAACATCTTAAAAAGCAGAGACATCACCTTGCCAACAAAGGGCTGTATAGTTCAAGCTATGGTTTTTCCCAGTAGTGATGTATGCAAGTGAGAGCTGGACCATAAAGAAGGCTGATCGCCAAAGAATTGATGCTTTTGAATTATGGTGCTGGAGGAGACTCTTGAGAGTCCCATGGACTGCAAGAAGATCAAACTGATCCATTCTGAAGGAAATCAGCCCTGAGTGCTCACTGGAAGGACAGATCCTAAAGCTGAGACTCCAATACTTTGGCCTTCTCATGAGAAGAGAAGACTCCCTGGAAAAGACCCTGATGTTGGGAAAGATGGAGGGCACAAGGAGAAGGGGATGACAGTGGACGAGATGGTGGACAGTGTTCTCGAAGCTACCAGCAGGAGTTTGACCAAACTGTGGGAGGCAGTGGAAGACAGAAGTGCCTGGCGTGCTCTGGTCCAGGGGGCCACGAAGAGTCGGACACAACTAAATGGCTAAACAACAACAACAACATTATGTGACCTTTTCAGCATGTTCTGTAGACTAGAGGGAAGGGAGGGGCAGATGGGGCTCATCCACCTGGGAAGGTAGCCCACCTAGGAGAAGGAAAACTGCTCCTAAAGCTCTGTTGCCTTGCGGGATATTTTCAGGAGAAGAAATGGTGTAAACCCTCCACCATTCAGGAATGGAGTCCCTAAGGCAGTTGGGCGGCTTGTAGGCTTCTTGCTGGCAACTGCTGCAGCCAAGCTGGTGCCAAACGTCTTGCTCTGCACCCTCTATGGCTCTGCTTTGCCTCTAGATTGGTAACTTCAGTGCGTGCCTGAATTCAGGGGCAGAAACACTTTGAGTACCAGCAGTGGCGTAGCGTGGGTTGTCAGCACCCGGGGCAAGGCAAGTAATTTGCACCCCCTAACCCGTGGATTTTGCGCCCCCTAACCCGTGGAGCGCGGCCCCCCAGATGTTGCGCCCGGTGTGGCCGGCCCAGCCTGCACCCCCCACGCTACGCCACTGTAGCACAGAACACCATCCCTAATCCTGCAACTGCAAAAAGTTCTGCAACACAGCACAACAGACCGTGCAAAAGGATCGTTGTTGATGCTTTTATTAAAAAAATGTAAACAACAGCCATCTTTATTTACACTATGAGCTAACTGTCTGAGATGGGTAAAACCAATCCCAAAGGGCCCTTACAAACAGTAGATTATGCTACATTTTCCTTGTTTAAATCCACAATGTTTTGGTTTTTTTAAATGCACTCTACCTCCCCACCCTTATACCCTTTCCACCCAAGACGTACACCTGATGCCTTTGTCACACATTACATGCACCCAACCCCTTCCCTGCAGTCAGCTAGATTTCCCTCTCAATAAACGTGGGTGGGTAGGTACCGGAGAAGGGAAACCTGAAAAGAGGAAGTGGCTGCTTTCCTGCATTCTGCCTCAGGGTCTTACTGCCCACCCTGCTCTGTTTCGTTGCTGTGTTTGCTCAAACGGAACAAAGAGCAGGGAAAGCCCCTCCCCTCCAGGCAGAGAGAGAGAGAGAGAGAGAGAGAGAGAGAGAGAGAGAGGCGCCCTCCACGAGTTGTCGAGCTTGGGCTACGGCTGCGCGGCCAACGGGGAGGCGCTAAGGTGCCAGCTCCCCAGGCTGCAGCGCTTGGCCACGCGCTGCGCTTGCATGCCTGGCCGCGCCCAGCTCGCCTCAGCGCAGCGGAAAACAGAAGCAGTGGCGGAGACGACGACCCCCCACCCCAACCAAGCCTCGATTGCTTGTCCCTTCCCTCTGGACTCGCGCCCCCCCAGGTGTTGCGCCCGGTGCGGCTGGCACCCCTGGCACCCCCCACACTACGCCACTGAGTACCAGTGTCTGGAAGGCAGAGGTGGGCTGAGTCTCTTATGCTCGGATCCTGCTGGCAAGATTCCCACAGGTTGTTGTGTTGACCACAGCGAGAAGAGTCTAGGTGGGCTGCCTTTGGCCTGTTCCAGTGGGCTCCTCTTGTGGTCTTATGTAGATGCCATACATTAAAAGCAGACACACCCCAGGAATCCTTAGTTCACCCCCCTCACAGAACTACAACTCCCAGCACCCTTAACAAACTACAGTTCCCAGGATTGTTAGAGGGAAGGTCATGTCTTTTAAATGTACAGCAGGTAACACAGTCTCAGGCAAGGGGGGACCCCCAGCCCCTCACAGAGATTGAGGCTGGGAGATTATTTTTGCCCGCAAAGCACTAACCCTTTGCCAAAAAGCTAGGCTGCGTTGGCCGGGAATCGAACCCGGGTCAACTGCTTGGAAGGCAGCTATGCTCACCACTATACCACCAACGCTGGCGACTGAGGCTGCCTCCAGCATCACCTTGGCTGGGAACTTCTCCACAAACATCTGGCACTCCCTGGAGCGTCACAGGCAGATTTCTGGCCTGATCTAGCAAGGCTGCTCTTCTTAGCATCTTGGAAAACTGGCTCTGCAATATTGCACCATGGTTTCTGAAATGCTGAAACTGGTAGGTCTGGGGCTGGGCCGGCCCTCCTGTGAGACAAGGTGAGACAACCGCCTTGGGCGGCAGGATCCCCAGGGGCAGCAGGTCTGGCCTCCAAGTACCCGACGTTAGATCTTCACTCCTCCCTTCTTTCCTAGCCAGTTTTGCAGTTTGCCTCAGGTGTCAAAATATCTTGGCCCAGCCCTGGTCTGGGGGCAGCTCCAAAACGTCCCTTTGGTCACCTGAATTTTCATCTATTTTCTACCGCTCCCTCCCTCCAGCGCTTCCGTTCTAAACAAATAGGTCCTGGAGCTCAAAGCCCCATGCTTGCCAATGGAAGCGCTTCTTCCTAATATTGAACAAACTTGGGGGGGCGGGATTGACTGTGACTTCTCATGGTGATGGGAAAACACTCTGCACATGCTTAAAAGGCTCTCTCCCTCTCGCCATTCCTTCACCTGAGTGAAACCTATGGTTGAAAACAGCTTCTGGCACAATGAAGTCCAGATTCCACGCTGGAGCCTCAGAGGCAGATTCCTCTTCCAGGAACTTTACTTTCCTTCTCCCAGAGCTACAATTCCTAGCGCTCTTAAGAAACTATGTTTCCCAGGATTCTTTGGGAGAAAGCCGTGCTCTTTCCGACATATGAGTTGTGGGGTTCTTGCTTTGCCCTAGAAGTAGCATTAACAGTGGTCCAGTAGTTGGACTTGTAAAAGGGTGAAAGAGTATTGGGAAATGATCCATAACAAATTGGGGGGGGGGAATGTTTAAAAGTACTTCCCCCCCCCCCCCACACCAGAGTCCTTTCTGTTGCGGATAATTCAGGCTGAAATTCCCAGGTGTCGAAAAGGGTTATTTTTGTCATCATCATCATCATCATCATCATTTATTATTTATCCCCTACCCATCTGGCTCAGTCTCCCCAGCCACTCTGGGCGGCTCCCAATCAAGTGTTAAAAACAGTACAGCATTAAAAACTTGCCTAAACAGGGCTGCCTTCAGATGTCTTTTAAAGAGAAGATAGCTGCTTATTTCCTTCACATCTGAAGGGAGGGCGTTCCACAGGGTGGGTGCCACTACCGAGAAGGCCCTCTGTCTGGTTCCCTGTAACCTCACTTCTCACAATAAGGGAATTTCCAGAAGGCCCTCAGCGCTGGATCTCACGCTGGATCTCAGTGTCTGGGCTGAACTGTTAGGTGGTGGGTTGACATAGCAGCCGGCACAGCGATTTCTTCAAGTAGCTCTTTATTATGGTAAGCTGGAATAGAACTAACTGCGAACAGCTCAGCCGGCCTGTATTTATAGGCAGCCGGCTGTCAACATTGTAACCACAACAGCCCAGAGTTCCCGCCTAAAATAACTGCCGCGGACCTGAGTGAAAACTATCTACAGACCTGAGTGAAAACTATATACAGTATCCCCCTGTTGGCCCAGGGTGAAACTACACTACATAACACCCCTCCCCACCGAGATAAGGCGTTAGTTACAATCGTAATGGTTTCCTTATATACAGCACTACGCGTAATGGTTCAATTAAGCACAAAAGCATATCGGTTACATTTCCCATACTTAGACCAACAGTGATACCTGTCCAACAACATAGTCCTTTAAATAAGTTGGGCGCTTGGAAACTCTGCCAGACCGCCGGGGACTGGTAGCCAAGTCCGGAGGGCCACACAGTTCTCGCTGAGGCTGTGGTGCGACCCTAGGTGGCGTTGGAACCAACTCCCCTGGATCCGCTGCTGTGGGTGGAGCCTCCGCAAGTGGAGTGGTCTGAGTCTGTTCTGAAACGGCTTGGTTCGGCTCCACGCTGGCAGTTTGTGAGGGAGGTGTAGGTGGGGCCTCGCCATCTGTACGTGTCTCTTCTGGAGCCGCAAGCGCAGTTGGGGGCACCTCGGTAGTGTCCAAGTCCCCAACCCTGCGCCTAAGCTGGTCTATGTGCCGTCGCCACAAGCGTCCGTCTTCGAGTGCCACCTGGTACGAGCGAGGTCCAGTGACTCCCACTACTGTGGCTGGCACCCAAGGGATGTCCCCCACATAGTTCCGGGCAAAGACCTGGTTTCCTGGGACAAATGACCGTGGTGCGTTGGCACAGCCTGGGGGTTCAGCCACGGCAAAGTCTGGGTGTAGCCGGTCGAGCGGTGACCTGAGGCGGCGGCCCATAAGCAGTTCAGCAGGACTCCTCCCTGTGGCCGCATGAGGGGTGATGTGTTGCACGAACAAGTATTCGGCGACCCGCTCATGCCAGTCTCCCCGGTCCAGGCGCGCCAGTGCCTCTTTTGTCGAGCGCACCATTCTTTCCGCTTTCCCGTTGCTGGATGGATGAAAAGGTGCCGTTAGGGCATGGCGGATGCCCAGTCCCAAAAGATACCGCTCAAACGTGCCTGACGTGAACTGCGGTCCGTTGTCAGAGACAAGGACATCAGGACACCCATGCGTTGCAAACAGGCCTCGCAGCACCCGGATGACAGCTTCGGTAGTGGTGGAGGGCATCAGGGCGACCTCCAGCCATTTGGAATAGGCGTCCACCACTACCATAAAGGTCCGGCCGTGAAAGGGGCCAGCCAGATCGATGTGCACCCTCGACCAGGGTGTCTTTGGCATCTCCCAGGTGTGTCCCTTAGCTGCCGGTGGTGCAGGCCTCGACTCCTGGCACGCTTGACAGGCGGACACCCAGGCAGTGATGGCATCGTCCATATTAGGCCACCAGACGTAACACCGAGCCAACGCCTTCATTTTGACAATTCCCGGGTGGCCAACGTGCAGAGCCTCCAGGACGCGCTGACGGAGTCCCTGGGGAATCACGACGCGGTCTCCCCACAGCAGGCAGCCACGATGAGCTGAGAGTTCATGTTGTCTGGTTGCGAAGGGCTGGAACTCCGATGCAAAAGGCCCTTGTGGCCACCCCCTCCACACCCAGTTGAGCACCCGGCTGATGGTGCGATCCTGGGCAGATGCGGAGGCCACAGTGGCAGCCGATACAGGCGCTGCCGGAAGATCCTCAATCAGAAGGAGCGATGAAGCTGGAGCCGGGTCTTCCACAAATGCTGGAAGAGGGCAACGGCTGAGGGCGTCGGCATGGCCCATCGATTTCCCCGGGCGATGGATGAGCCGGTAGTGGTAGGCAGCCAGGAAAACAGTCCATCGCAGCATGCGTGGTGAGAGGACCAGTGGAGTTGGACGATCACCGGTGAGGAGGCCCAGGAGTGGCTTGTGGTCAGTGATGAGGTCAAAAGTCCTGCCATAGAGGTATTCATGGAACCTCTTCACTCCAGCCACAAGTGCCAATGCCTCCTTGTCGAGCTGGCTGTAATTCCGTTCCGTCGGAGATAGTGTCCTGGAAAAGTAGGCGAGCGGTGCTTCTCTTCCATCTGGAAAACGGTGACTAAGGACAGCACCGATGCCAAAAGGTGAGGCGTCGCAGGCAAGGACCAGCGGCCTGGATTCACTGTACTGTACCAGCACACTGTCTGAAGAAAGGAGAGCCTTGACCGCGTTGAAGGCCACCGTCTCCCGATGACCCCAGGCCCAAGGCGTCTTAGTGCTAAGGAGTCGGTGAAGAGGCTCAGCCACTGTGGCTTTGTGGGGCAGGAACATGTTATAAAAGTTCAGCAGCCCCAGGAATGCCTGCAACTCCGTTTTGTTCTTTGGGGTGGGGGCCTGCTGGATAGCGCGGATCTTGGATGTGGTTGGATGAAGACCGGAGGCATCGATAAGATAGCCCAGGAACTCTACCTGTGGAACGGCGATCTGGCACTTCTCCCTCTTTACCTTGAGCCCGGCCTCCTGGAACCTGGTCAGCACGGCACGGAGGCGCTCGAACAGCTGCTGGTGTGAGTCTGCAGACACCAAGACGTCATCAAAATATGGTACCACGCCCGGAAGCCCTTGCAGGAGACGCTCCATAAGGCTTTGGAAGATGCCAGGAGCCACACTCACCCCGAACTGCAACCGGCGGCAACGGAAAGCCCCCCGGTGGGTGACGATCGTCTGGGCTTCAGCAGTGGCATCATCGACTGGCAGTTGTTGATAGGCTTGGGCAAGGTCCAGCTTAGCGAAGACCTTACCCTCACCCAGGGAATGCAGCAGGTGTTGGACAACAGGAACCGGATAAGCGTGCTGCTGAAGTGCCTTGTTGATCGTGCACTTGTAGTCAGCGCAGATTCTCACCGACCCATCTGGCTTGACAGGCGTGACGATGGGGGTTTCCCACTTTGCGTGGTCAACCGGCTCCAAAACTCCTTGGGCGATCAGTTTGTCCAGTTGTTCATCCACCTTAGCCTTGAGAGCAAAGGGAACCCGGCGTGGCTTTAGCTTGATGGGGGCGACTTGTGGATCAAGGCTAAAGGAGATGGGCATACCTGTATATTGGCCCAAGGTGCCGTCAAAAACCTCGGCAAAGTCTTTGACCAGACCCTCAGTCTCTGCGTTAGAGATGCAGTTGATGCCGGTGACTTCCAGGCCGAGGGCATCAAACCAGTCTAGCCCTAGGAGGCTTGGCCGCTGACCTTCGACCACCACCAACCGGAGCAGGCCCGAAAAATCCTTGAAGGCGATCCGGAACCGGCCAACGCCTACCACGGGAATGTCGTTTCCCTGGTAGTCTCTCAGGTGTACGCGGTGAGAGTCGAGTTGCCTTTTGGACACTCTGGGTACCAGTCTTTTGATGGTGCTCCATGACACGATGGACAGGGCAGACCCGGTGTCGATCTCCATGTCACATGGAGCTCCTTCAATGAGCACCGTGACGTTCAGCTTGCGTCGCGTAGGCGAGTCGGTTTGGCCAATCGTGGTTCCAGACGGGCAGCGGCAGTTGGTGAGAGCGAAACAACTTTCCTTGGCAGACTGGAGTGAAGACTTGGACTTGCGAATCGATGAAGGGGGGGTGTCAGACGGAGCCGATCGGCAGACCTTAGCGATGTGGCCCCTTCTGGAACACTTCCTACAGATGGCGTCTCTGAATCGACACTTGGCACGGGAATGGTTGCCTCCGCAGCCAGCACATTCCGGTTGGCCCTTGGACTTCTGTTGGAACTTCCTGCGCTCCCGCTTTGTCTGGTGCACGTCATCGTCTTCACTGGAGGATGCCTCCTCACTGCTGGCCTTTTCATGATGCACCGGAACTGGCTCCCTAGCAAGACGCGGGCTGCTGGACTTGCGGATCTCCTGGGCGGAGCGTTCAGCAGCTTCTGAGGCCACAGCCTCCTCAATGGCTTTCTGTAGCGTGAGGTCTGGCTTGGCTAGGAGGCGCCGTTGCAGATGGATGTCCCGGACCCCGCAGACGATTCGATCCATCAGGGCATCGTCTAAGTCTCGGAACTCACAGTGCATTGCAGCCTGTCGCAGGGCGGTGGTGTAGTTGTTGATTTACTCCCCCTCTGCCTGGTTCCGGTGGTAGAACGCATGGCGGGCAGCAATCTTGGACGGCTTTGGTGCGTAGTGGTTGCGGAGCTTCTCTTGGATCGTGTCCCATGGTGTTGCCTGGACTGCTTCAGGCGCAACCAACGCTCGGGCCGTCTCAAACACCTCAGGCCCACAGAGGCTGAGGAATAGGCCCCGCTTCCGCTCCTGTGATACTTCTGTCAGCTCGTTGGCTTGGAGGTAGCAGTCGAACCGAGCGAGGTAGGAGTCCCATGATTCAGAGGCTGGCGCAAACGGCGGTAGAGGCACAAGTGAAGCCATGATTCCGATGCCGGCGTGAAGGGCGATGGATGGAACACAGTGCTCTAGCCAGAACAGTCAGCTCTGAATTGGTTCTGCCCAGTGATTTCGCTCAGTGATTTCGCTCTGTGATTCAGCTCAGTGATTCAGCTCAGTTCAGAGGCTGGCCGCATCTGGCTGTGCTCTGATGTCCATCAATCCCACCCTCGTCGCCAGTGTTAGGTGGTGGGTTGACATAGCAGCCGGCACAGCGATTTCTTCAAGTAGCTCTTTATTATGGTAAGCTGGAATAGAACTAACTGCGAACAGCTCAGCCGGCCTGTATTTATAGGCAGCCGGCTGTCAACATTGTAACCACAACAGCCCAGAGTTCCCGCCTAAAATAACTGCCGCGGACCTGAGTGAAAACTATCTACAGACCTGAGTGAAAACTATATACAGTATCCCCCTGTTGGCCCAGGGTGAAACTACACTACATAACATGAACTACTGCGGCCTATGTTTTGTTAGCCCAAAAATGGAAAACGAACGAGGTCCCAACCGAAGAAAAGTGGCAACTTAAGCTGACAGAATATGCACCGTTTGCAGACTTAACACAGAGAATAAGAGAACAAGAAGAACATACGTTTAAGGAAGATTGGAAAACGTTTATTGAATGTATGGGAAATAACTGTGTACAGATGAAAACGCTGGCAGCATTGAGATAAATTCAACAGTGCAAACAAGTTTGGGTGGATGCAATAATGGAATACTGAATGGTACAGTTTTTGTAAAATGTGCAGGGATTTATGATATGTAAAATGATCCGTGGAAAGAGAAGAAGGGAAGTCACTGATATCTTAAGGATGTATAAATGAGTACTTTAAATTCTAAAACTGAAAATTTTATTAAAACTATATTAAAAAAACCAGTGGTCAGGTGGCCATCAGGTGGGGGTTTAGGAAGTGCCCCCCTCAAGTGGCCTGCTATGCAGTCCTATAGCCTCCCCCCTCCTTGTCCCTCCTCAGCACCATCTATGGGTCTCTTCATCTTCAAGGGCAGGAATGCCTTTGCATACCAGTTCCTGGAAGCCACAGTTCTCCTATGCTCGGATCCTGCTTCCAAACTTCCCATAGGCTCCACTTGGCCACTGTGAGACTAGGATGCTGATTCAGTAGGCTCTCCTTTTATTCAAAACCATACATTTGAAGCAGACACACTCCAAGAATCATGGGAACTGCAGTTTGCCCCATCACAGAACTACAACTCCCAGCACCCTTAACAAACTACAGTTCCCAGGATTCTTTGAGGGAAGGTCATGTCCTTTAATTGTACAGCAGGTAACACAGTCTCAGGCAAGGGGGGACCCCCAGCCCCTCACAGAGATTGAGGCTGGGAGATTATTTTTGCCCGCAAAGCATTAACCCTTTGCCAAAAAGCTAGGCTGCGTTGGCCGGGAATTGAACCCGGGTCAACTGCTTGGAAGGCAGCTATGCTCACCACTATACCACCAACGCTGGCGACTGAGGCTGCCTCCAGCATCACCTTGGCTGGGAACTTCTCCAAAAACATCTGGCACTCCCTGTAGCGTCACAGGCAGATTTCTGGCCTCATCTAGAAAGGCTGCCCTTCTTAGCATCTTGGAAAACTGGCTCTGCAATATTGCACCATGGTTTCTGAAATGCTGGAACTGGTAAGTCTGGCGCAGGGCCGGCCCACCTGTGAGACAAGGTGAGACAACCGCCTCAGGTGGCAGGATCCCCAGGGGCAGCAGATCTGGCCTCCAAGTTCCCAACAACGTTAGATCTTCACTCCCTCCCTTATTTCCTAGCCAGTGTTGCAGTTTGCCTCAGGTTTCAAAATATCTTGGCCCAGCCCTGGTCTGGGGGCAGCTCCAAAACGTCCCTTTGGCGACTTCCGGGGTGGTGCCATCGGCAATGGCGGACTCCCTCTGAACTGGAGGGACTAGCTCTGCGGGAAACGGGTCTTCTCCACTACGGCGAAGCGGTGACCCTTTCAAAAATCACAGGCGGATGAAGCCTGTGACCATGGGACTTGGCGGGCACCTTTAGCGCCCCCCCAACTCGCTAAGGAACCCACTAACGAGCTCCGAAGTGAAGAGGGGGAAGTGGCGCGGTGCTGTGAGTCAACTGCTATTTCCGTGGAGCGAAGCCACATAGCTGTTGCCGGAGAGCGCTGCCTTTTTCCTGGGACAATTTGGACTCTAAAATAAGCACCCGTGAGTACTTAGACTTTGAACAACTGGACATTAGATGGGGACTTGCGAGCAGAAAGGAATTGGATTTAAAAAATCTATTTCAGTTTGGTACGGAACGGGAAGGTCTAAACAGGAAGTCAGCCTTCCGTTCTTTTGTAGATAGAATAAAGCAAAGACAACGTAAACTAGAGCTCAGAAAATCGCTTTTAAAGGATTGGATTTCATCATTTAAAATTGTGGAACCCCCCTTCGACAGCAGGAGAAGAAGGGGGATCTTTTTTGGACTGTTTAAAGTGAGTTTAAAGTAAAGCAACTTTCCTCCGTCCTGATCCTGGAGCGGGGTGTCAGGACTGACGTTTCAAGTTCATTGACCAGAGACAAACGTTTTTGACAGATAGCTAAAAGAAGAGAAACATAGCGATTCCACTGTTTCCCTTCGCATCTTTAAGCAACAAATATTGACAAAGTATCTCAAAAAGGGAAACTTTGTTGCAAGATCAAATAGAAGTTTCCCCCCTAGAGGGAGACTGTGAAACTGTAACCAACTCCAGGGAGCCGGCAGCTGTTTACAGACCACAAGTGTGGGAATAGGCATTTGACCTTGCAGGACAATGTATTCTGAAGCTTTGTTGTGTGCTCTCTACAAAACAAATGCCCTGCTGGAACAGTTACATGAGAAGGTGAATTTGATGACGACTTCGACTAGAAATTTTGAACAGGCAGTGGGAAATTTTGAACAGACAGTGGGAAAATATGTGGAGCCCACCCAGTAATTAAATCAGGAGTGTGTCCTGACAGAACAGGCCCAACAGGAATATGAGTTTTCGGATTTGACAAATGAACTTGGAAAAAGCCAGATTTGGAAAGAAAAAGTTTGGTTTGGCTTGGAAATGGGGGGCTGGATTGACCCCCCTATGCTGGGATGTTTGGACTTTTCAAATCTGGCAATGGGCCGTGAGATGTTTGGGATTGTGGGGGCTCTTAATTTTGGAGGGTCTTTGAAACATGCTTTTAAATACCATATGGAATTCAGTGCTGAATATGGAAAAGGGGCTGATCTGTCGAGAAGGGTTAAAAATATTGCCAAGCTGGAGTTACCACGAGCAGGAGACAAGGGAAAATACAGTTACAAATATGAAGAAGAGCTGCGAAAGGGACATGGAAGAGACTTGAGGGCCTCGGATATAAGGTTGCCAGGTTAATGGGCCAGATCGATGGGATAATAAGGACTGACTAAACCCGGAACCAGGAGGAAGGGACATTGGATGAAGATTGGATCTGTTTGTATTTTTTTTTTCTACCATTAGATGGCGGTTAAGTTGCCCACAAACAGGTTGAGGTTGTGGTGTGGACATACCAGGGAGATCGGAAATATACCACATGATGTGTAGTGATGGTGCACCATGGAGATGCAATTTTTACTTTTTGTTTCAAGCACGTGTGTGGATTTTTTTTGGGGGGGGGGGTGTTGAGACATCACCTTGCCAACAAAGGTCCGTATAGTTAAAGCTCTGGTTTTGCCAGTAGTGATGTATGGAAGTGAGAGCTGGACCATAAAGAAGGCTGATCGCCAAAGAATTGATGCTTTTGAATTCTGGTGCTGGAGGAGACTCTTGAGAGTCCCATGGACTGCAAGAAGATCAAACCTCTCCATTCTGAAGGAAATCAGCCCTGAGTGCTCACTGGAAGGACAGATCCTGAAGCTGAGGCTCCAAGACTTTGGCCACCTCATGAGAAGAGAAGACTCCCTGGAAAAGACCCTGATGTTGGGAAAGATGGAGGGCACAAGGAGAAGGGGACAACGGAGGACGAGATGGTGGGACAGTGTTCTCGAAGCTACCAGCATGAGTCTGACCCAACTGCGGGAGGCAGTGGAATACAGGAGTGCCTGGCGTGCTCTGGTCCAGGGGGTCAAGAAGAGGCGGACACGACTAAACGACTAAACAACAACAAAAAGTGCAACACCCTGAGGCACCTCCTTGTTATCCATCAATGAGGAGAAACGCAGGTTTTCAGGGGCACCCAAGCAAAGACGGGATCTGTGGGTGGAGACGCCAGGGGATTAGGGGGGCAGCTACGCGTGCCTAATGAAAGTGGGGGGGTGTAGGGGTGGGGTGGGTTGCAACCCCCGTGAAGGGGCCCTTGCCTGGGACAAAGGCCTCCCCCCACCCGGCGTTATTGCCAGGGCCCTGAACAAAGGTTGTTTTTGGCCCGGCTCCCAGGTGCTGGCAGTGAAGCCTGCCCTGGGTGCGAGCGCTGTCAGGGGTTTAATTAAAAGGAAGGGGGGCACCCCCATTAAGAGTCCCTCTCCGGGGGTCTCCGTTGGGGCTGAACGGGGGAATTGGGACACAACGAAGGCCTGTCCTTGACTCACCACCCTTGGCTTGGCTCCTCACCTGAGGCCTTTGCTGCCAAGCTAGGGCTACAGACCTCACATGAAACAGGCTTACCTATCTAGGTATTATAAAAACAACAACAACAGCAGCAACAGCAACAACAACAGCAACAATAATAATTTATTATTTATACCCCGCCCATCTGGTTGGGTTTCCCCAGCCACTCTGGGAGGATTAATAATATATACAAGGATTAAAAATACATACAAGGATTAAAAATACAACAAGAACAACAACAGCAATTTTGTTCTTTATATGCAGCCCATCTTGCCCCAGCCACTCTAGGCAGCTCCCAACAAAATATGAAGAACACAATAAAACATCAAATATCAAAAACTTCCCTATACAGTGGTACCTCAGGTTAAGTACTTAATTCGTTCCGGAGGTCTGTTCTTAACCTGAAACTGTTCTTAACCTGAAGCACCACTTTAGCTAATGGGGCCTCCTGCTGCTGCCGCGCCGCCGGAGCCCGATTTCTGTTCTTATCCTGAAGCAAAGTTCTTAACCTGAAGCACTATTTCTGGGTTAGCGGAGTCTGTAACCTGAAGCATCTGTAACCTGAAGCGTATCTAACCCGAGGTACCACTGTACAAGGCTGCCTTCAGATGTCTTCGAAACGTCAAATAGTTGTTTATTTCATTGACGTGACATCTAATAGTAATATTTTTATCTGTCTATCTGTCTACCTACTTACCTGCCTGCCTGCCTGCCTGCCAAAGGCTGTGTGTACGGCCTTTGCTGTGAATGTGCTTTAAAAGTATAAGATCTGTAAAGTACATTCAGAATGCCATTCGCTCAGAGAATTCTAGGCGCTATAGCCCTGCCATCAGATGTCAAGGAAATAAACAACTATCTGACTTTTAGAAGACATCTGAAGGCAGCCCTGTTTAGGGAAGTTTTTAAGGATTGATGTTTTATTGTGTTTTTAATATTCTGTTGGGAGCCGCCCAGAGTGGCTGGGGAATTCATGAATCCCCTTGCAACATATAGTCCCTGTCTCAACCAAGTCATCCGTATGAAAAAAATATACCACAGTCCAGCAGATGTGTTCTGAGTACCTTTGCTGTCTGAACAAAATTAAATAATGCAAATCAGGGTGATGGGGGATACAGCAAAAGTTCTGGCAACAAGAGGCTAGTTCTCATTGAGGACATAAACCTGTGCTTTCTGGTTTGGACCAGTTTCAGACTGGCCTCACGTAAACGAAAGCTGTTCTGCACCAAAATTTTAGAAAAGTTGGAAATTTGCTTTGCACCGAGTCAGGCCAATGACATATCTTGCTCAGTATACCCTACTGGCAGGATTTCAGAAAAGGAGTTTCTCTGGAGATGCTTGGGAACTGAACCTGCTACCTTTTTTGCAAACGAAGCATGTGACTCCTACAACCCTCTTTCAAAAATTAGGATGATGCATTGGCCGGGAATCGAACCCGGGCCTCCCGCGTGGCAGGCGAGAATTCTACCACTGAACCACCAATGCAAGCATAACAACAAATGCAAGCAATTCATTACATGTTGCAAACTTTGCAAGGTTTTTATTTTTTGTGTGTGTGCGCCTGGGCTTTTTCCTGGAACTTGCTTGTTTCCTGGGCGGTGACATTATTCTGTGCGGAGGGGGGAGAGAGATCGGAAGCGGGGAGAGAGAACCGTTCAGACGCACAATCATCCCCACCTGCAGCCCAGCTCCAAGTTGCGTATTTCGGGGGAGAAGTTTCCCTGAGCAGAAGGGCGATGTGTTCAGACTTGCAAGCCAGGTGGCTGTGATGGCCGAGTGGTTAAGGCGTTGGACTCGAAATCCAATAGGGTTTCCCTGCGCAGGTTCGAATCCTGCTCACAGCGCGAGGCCAGTCTTTTCCCAGCAAGCTCTCGTTTTGACCCTTTTAGATGTCTTCACTTTCTCTATCTCGCACACAGCTCCATTGCAAAGGAGCATCTCCGCTTCCGACACGGAAGTGACACGGGCAGAAGCGGCTGAATGATCTGATCAACCCTCTTCCCCCCCTTTCTCACATTCCAGATGTTAGAAGCAAGCAACGCATCCACAAATCTGGAGCGATGATGCACAATTCTGATCTTGGCTGGATTTCCCAGGAGGTGTATCTTCCCAGCAAGATAAGCTCTAGGCTATTTTCACCCTGCTGGTTTCTATAAATAAACCCGCAGTTTCAAATAACAACTCCTGCATTTTAGCAACAGCAGCACATTAGTAAACCGCCTCGTTCCAGAAAGTGTGGGCTGCTGTCGTTACTGCGTGGCAAAGAGAAATGCACTCTGCACATGCTCAGATTCAGCCCCCTCTTGGAATTTTATAGATTGGCGTGGGAACTGAAGCTTTATCCCTTTTGCACTCCTCCCGGGGCACAGTTCGAATCCTGCCTCACCCAAGAGTCAGCCTCAGGGCTTAAACCTTGGAGGGTGTCTCTGGTCATGTGCAGAGTGCCTTTGCCATCACTGACAAGGAACTCCAGCTAACCTCACACATCTGGGAGGAAGGGAGCAAATTCTCTGGTCAAGGTTTCCAGGCAGGAATTATTTCTCTTTTTCATTAAAAGCTGAACCCTGTGGTTTTAGATTACTGCAGCTACTCTAGTGCAAAGGAAAAGAAAAAAACTCTCTGCACATGCTCTGAAGCACTTTTGTCCGTGACTTGACACTTCTATTGGCCATTGATGCTGAAGTTGGTTAAAAGTTCCTTATTTGCACGAAGATGCAAACTTTAAAAAGAACCAAAATTTATACACCCTGAGCCCCCAAAGTAGACTCTGATCTATCCCATACCATATATCTCGTGACCGAGAAGCTTTCCCCACTCGAGATCCATACAGTTTTTTCCATTCTAAACTGTCGTGCTTGCACAATGCTCGCAAATATACAGTGATTCCAGATGGCAAATAAAATATTGGGGGGAGGGGCACCCAACGAGCTTTCGGTCACCCCAAATCCACACCTCCGGGATGTGTGTCCTCCATTGAGATGGCGTTGAAATTGCACCCGCCCCGTTGCTTTTCCTGGGGTGAATGGCGTTACCACTTGTGCCCCCCCCCTGCCAAAAAATATATAGAAAACAACAAGGAACTGGGGGTTCACCCCCAAAAAATAAGACACCCAAATCACCCACCCACACATCCTCTGTGAGATGGCATTTCATTGCACCAGATCCAATGCCCTTATTATTTTCTGCATATTTTTCATATTTTGGATATTATTTTTGACAGGGAACCAGGCAGAGGGCCTTCTCAGTGGTGGCGCCTGCCCTGTGGAACGCCCTCCCACCAGATGTCAAAAAGGTAAACAACTACCTGACATTTAGAAGACATCTGAAGGCAGCCCTGTTCAGGGAAGTTTTTAATCTGTGACATTTTAATGTATTTTTAATCTTTGTTGGAAGCCGCCCAGAGTGGCTGGGGAGGCCCAGCCAGATGGGCGGGGTACAAATAATAATACATTATTATTATTATTATTATTATTATTATTATTTAGTGCCCTGCATTAAAACGGATGGCATTCCGCATTGTCATTTCATACTCCCCTGTGTGGGTGTGTAGATGATTTGGGGGTGTGGTCCTTTCAAATTTTCTACATATTTTGGATATTGCTAGCGTGGGGACTGGCACTCGACAGAAGGAAATCATTCGTCTGGGCAGAATTTAATGCCATCTAGATGGCAATAGATGGGCGGGGTATGAATAATAAATTATTATTGTTATATTATTATTATAGAGGCTCGCTCCTGGATGTGTGGGCGTCTGGTTGAACGTCGTCTTGTGATTCCAGGCCATCTTGTAGAGGAGACTCTCCCTGAGGTGGATGGTTTAGGGGTGACCCACAGCTTCTTGTGGTGCGCGCACCCCGCGTTCCTTATGCCTTACTGTCACCTGCGAACCTCGCGCATGTGTGAGCGTGCCAACACGAGAGTTCCGCTTGGAGGAAAATCGTTGCGCGTCTCTAAGGGCGCAGTGCCTTGGCCACACGGGTATGTCTGATGATCTGGGCAAAGCCAAAATTATTTGGGGGCTTGGGCGTATCAATTTATACTTTAAAGTTTCCCGGGGGAGCTGTTTCTTGAACTGTTGAGCATCGCGCCATGGGCAGGGATCGGACACACGTGCGGGGGGGGGGGCGGGGATCTGAGACCTCCCCCCGGCCCCAACAAAGCCTTGCTAATGCAAAATCTTTGGAATTAACATGCGTAGAGCATGGTGGGGTTCTGGGAGAAGGGGAGGCGGAGATCTGCAAATGGGTCCACGAGGGTTCCCTCCCCTGCTCATGGCAGACCCAGCTGGTCACTTAGGGGGCTGGAGGTGTCCTTTTTCCCTTGGGAAAAGGAGCC
This sequence comes from Podarcis pityusensis, assembly GCF_964106645.2. NCBI lineage: Eukaryota > Metazoa > Chordata > Lepidosauria > Squamata > Lacertidae > Podarcis > Podarcis pityusensis. Next base: position 50,464,956 of record NC_138038.1, on the reverse strand, counting down.
ATTCCCTCCTCCGCCTCTGCCCCCTTTTATGGTGGAATTGCAAAAGAAGCCTTTGATCCGGATTTTTAGCACCTTGCCGTGTGTTTACAAATTGGCTGCGCTCCCTCCCTTGCCACCTTCTGCTGTCCACGCGACTGGGGTACCTGGCAGGAGAGGGGGGGTGGTGGTTTAAATTTCTCGAATTTCAAAGCAGTCCGGTTGCTCCCCACCACCTTCCTCCGGGCAGGCTAGCTTTTGTGCTTCCAAAGCCATGTTTTGAAAGCCCTGTCCTTTTCACCCCCTGCACAGCAGGCAGAGATCCAACCGGTGCATCTTTCCCTGAGAAGCCTCCTCACCACTTGAATTTCTGCCTGCGGCGTGCGCAACATTCCTGCAGACATACACACCACCGCCTGTTCTGAAATCCTGTTTGGAGGCTAGTTTGACCTGCAGGGATGGGGATACAGGCTTGGGAGATCAGGAGGAAAGTTTAAACCCACCACTGAATAGGAGGAGGGGGCCTTTGAAAACCGGATTAGGGGGCATTGAGAGGGGCGAATCCCTTTAAGGGGATTGTTCCTTTAGTGGCTCTTGCGGATGTTGGGCTTTTTTGGGGGGGGATTATCCGATTAGTGCTAAATTAAATAGTTCATTCCGCTGCCTCCTTTATCCCCAGTGTGTTCAGCAAAGCAAAGCCAAGATCAGATTGGATTTGCTTTGAGGGGCAAGAGGGGAAGGGAACCTCTTGTGAAAACCTTCGCATGTAGAAAAAATAAAATAAAATCACTCTCAACTGCTTGATTTCCCAGTGTTGTAACTCCACATAGGGTGGCCAGCTAAACATAAAAAATTGACGATGCACATGTGCTTGAATGTGCCTCTAAAACATGGGTAGGCAAACTAAGGCCCGGGGGCCAAATCCGGCCCAATCGCCTTCTAAATCTGGCCGCGGACAGACCAGGAATCAGCGTGTTTTTACATGAGTAGAATGTGCCCTTTTATTTTAAATGCATCTCTGAGTTATTTGTGGGGCATAGGAATTTGTTCATTCCCCCCCCCAAAAAAAATATAGTCCGGCCCCCCCACAAGGTCTGAGGGACAGTGGACCGGCCCCCTGCTGAAAAAGTTTGCTGACCCCTGCTCTAAAATAAAAGTAAATATTTTACTCAAGATAAAGTGCCACAGAAGTTTCTGGGGTGCAGGCTCAAGGGCAAGGAGAAAAGTTAGCAAACCCTACTAGCATCACCTTGCCAACAAAGGTCCGTATAGTTAAAGCTCTGGTTTTGCCAGTAGTGATGTATGGAAGTGAGAGCTGGACCATAAAGAAGGCTGATCGCCGAAGAATGGATGCTTTTGAATTCTGGTCTGGAGGAGACTCTGGAGAGTCCCACGGACTGCAAGAAGATCAAACCTCTCCATTCTGAAGGAAATCAGCCCTGAGTGCTCCCTGGAAGGACAGATCCTGAAGCTGAGGCTCCAAGACTTTGGCCCCCTCATGAGAAGAGAAGACTCCCTGGAAAAGACCCTGATGTTGGGAAAGATGGAGGCACAAGGAGAAGGGGACGACGGAGGACGAGATGGTGGGACAGTGTTCTCGAAGCTAGCAGCATGAGTTTGACCAAACTGCGGGAGGCAGTGGAAGACAGGAGTGCCTGGCGTGCTCTGGTCCAGGGGGTTATGAAGAGGCGGACACGACTAAATGACTAAACAACAACAACTAGCACGTTCTACTGCAAATTAAGCGCAGGAGCAGGGCTAAGGGGCAATGATGGCAACCGCACCAGCATGTTCCATGGCTGTAAAAAATTTATGTACCAACATTTGAAGAAGAGGCTGGTGTGACGTGAAAGCCTTTTCAATTCTAGTTCACGCAATAAAAGTTGTTATCTCACCTACTCTAAAAAAATTTGGTTGGAGGGAAGGCCAAATCCTGTTTCTGAGACGTCAAACTCTTATCATACTTTCTCATCTCCCAGTAGATTTGACTTAAATGGAGCGTGGAATCTGGACTTCATTGTGCCAGAACTGTTTTCAACCATAGGTTTCACTCGGGTGAAGGAATGGCGAGAGGGAGAGAGCCTTTTAAGCATGTGCAGAGTGTTTCCGCATCACCATGAGAAGTCACAGTTAATCCCCACCCCCAAGTGTGTTCAATATTAGGAAGAAGCGCTTCCATTGGCAAGCATGGGGCTTTGAGCTCCAGGACCTATTTGCTTAGAACTGAAGCGCTGGAGGGAGGGAGCAGTAGAAAATAGATGAAAATTCAGGTGACCAAAGGGACGTTTTGGAGCTGCCCCCAGACCAGGGCTGGGCCAAGATATTTTGACACCTGAGGCAAACTGCAACACTGGCTAGGAAAGAAGGGAGGGAGGGAAGATCTAACGTTGTCAGGAACTTGGAGGCCAGATCTGCTGCCCCTGGGGATCCTGCCGCCCGAGGCGGTTGTCTCAGCTTGTCTCACAGGTGGGCCGGCCCTGCGCCAGACCTACCAGTTTCAGCATTTCAGAAACCATGGTGCAATATTGCAGAGCCAGTTTTCCAAGATGCTAAGAAGGGCAGCCTTTGTAGATGAGGCCAGAAATCTGCCTGTGACACTCCAGGGAGTGCCAGATGTTTTTGGAGAAATTCCCAGGCAAGGTGATGCTGGAGGCAGCCTCAGTCGCCAGCGTTGGTGGTATAGTGGTGAGCATAGCTGCCTTCCAAGCAGTTGACCCGGGTTCGATTCCCGGCCAACGCAGCCTAGCTTTTGGGCAAAGGGTTAATGCTTTGCGGGCAAAAATAATCTCCCAGCCTCAATCTCCGTGAGGGGCTGGGGGTCCCCCCTTGCCTGAGACTGTGTTACCTGCTGTACATTTAAAAGACATGACCTTCCCTCAAAGAATCCTGGGAACTGTATTTTGTTAAGGGTGCTGGGAGTTGTAGTCCTGTGATGGGGCAAACTGCAGTTCCCAGGATTCTTGGGGTGTGTCTGCCTTAAATGTATGGTTTTTACTAAAAGGAGAGCCTACTGAATCAGCATCCTATACTCACAGTGGCCAAGTGGAGCCTATGGGAAGTTTGGAAGCAGGATCCGAGCATAGGAGAACTGTGGCTTCCAGGAACTGGTATGCAAAGGCATTCCTGCCCTTGAAGATGAAGAGACCCATAGATGGGGCTGAGGGGGGACGAGGGTGGGGGGAGGCTATAGGACTGCACAGCAGGCCACTTGAGGGGGGCACTTCCTAAACCCCCACCTGATTGCCACCTGACCATTGGATTTTTAAAAATAGTTTTTATAAAATTTTCAGTTTTAGAATTTAAAGTACTCATTTATACATCCTTAAGACATCAGTGACTTCCCTTATTCTCTTTCCACGAATCATTTTACATATCATAAATCCCTGCATGTTTTACGAAAACTGTATTTCCCATATATTCAATAAAGGTTTCCCAATCTTCCTTAAACATATGTTCTTCTTGTCCTCTTATTCTCCATGTTAAGTCTGCAAGTGGTGCATATTCTGTCAGCTTAAGTGGCCACTTTTCTTTGGTTGGGACCTCGCTCGTTTTCCATTTTTGGGCTAACAAAACACAGGCCGCAGTAGTGACAAAAATAACCCTTTTCGACACCTGGGAATTTCAGCCTGAATTATCCGCAACAGAAAGGACTCTGGTTTTGTGGGGGGGAGTACTTTTAAACATTCCCCCCCCCCAATTCGTTATGGATTATTTCCCAATACTCTTTCACCCTTTTACAAGTCCAACTACTGGACAACTGTTAATGCTACTTCTAGGGCAAAGCAAGAACCCCACAACTCATACACCCCATATGTCTGAAAGAGCACGGCTTTCTCCCAAAGAATCCTGGGAAACATAGTTTCTTAAGAGCGCTAGGAATTGTAGCTCTGGGAGAAGCAAAGTATGGTTCCTGGAACAGGAATCTGCCTCCAAGGCTACAGCGTGGAATCTGGACTTAATAGTGCCAGATGCTGTTTTCAACCATAGGTTTCACTCAGGTGAAGGAATGGCGAGAGGGAGAGAGCCTTTAAAGCATGTGCAGAGTGTTTCCCCATCACCATGAGAAGTCACAGTCAATCCCCCCCCCTCCCAGTGTGTTCAATATTAGGAAGAAGGGCTTCCATTGGCAAGATTGGGGCTTTGAGCTCCAGGACCTATTTGTTTAGAACGGAAGCGCTGGAGGGAGGGAGCAGTAGAAAATAGATGAAAATTGAGGTGAACAAAGGGACATTTTTGAGCTGCCCCCAGACCAGGGCTGGGCCAAGATATTTTGACACCTGAGGCAAACTGCAACACTGCAGAAGGGAGGGAGTGAAGATCTAACGTTGTGGGGAACTTGGAGGCCAGATCTGCTGCCCCTGGGGATCCTGCTGCCCGAGGCGGTTGTCTCAGCTTGTCTCACAGGAGGGCCGGCCCTGCAGCAGACCTACCAGTTTCAGCATTTCAGAAACCATGGTGCAATATTGCAGAGCCCGTTTTCCAAGATGCTAAGAAGAGCAGCCTTTGTAGATGAGGCCAGAAATCTGCCTGTGACGCTCCAGGGAGTGCCAGATGTTTTTGGAGAAATTCCCAGGCAAGGTGATGCTGGAGGCAGCCTCAGTCGCCAGCGTTGGTGGTATAGTGGTGAGCATAGCTGCCTTCCAAGCAGTTGACCCGGGTTCGATTCCCGGCCAACGCAGGACACTTTTTCGTAAAGAGCTAAAGTTTTGTGTGTAAAAATAAGCTCCCAGGCCCTAATATCCAGGTAGAATTCCTCTCACCTGAGACTGTGTTAAATGCTGTACATTTAAAGGACATGGCCTTCCCTGTGTAATTTGTTAATGGTGCTGGGAATTATAGCTCCGTTGTGAGAAAACTACGGTTCCCAGGATTCTCCTTTAAATGTATGGTATGCACACCTTGCCAACAAAGGTCCATATAGTTAAAGCTATGGTTTTCCCTGTAGTGATGTATGGAAGTGAGAGCTGGACCACCAAGAAGGCTGATTGCCGAAGAATGGATGCTTTTGAATTCTGGTGCTGGAGGAGACTCTTGAGAGTCCCATGGACTGCAAGAAGATCAAACCTCTCCATTCTGAAGGAAATCAGCCCTGAGTGCTCACTGGAAAGACTTTGGCCCCCTCATGAGAAGAGAAGACTCCCTGGAAAAGACCCTGATGTTGGGAAAGATGGAGGGCGCAAGGAGAAGGGGACAACAGAGGATGAGATGGTGGGACAGTGTTCTTGAAGCTACCAGCATGAGTTTGGCCAAACTGCGGGAGGCAGTGGGAGACAGGAGTGCCTGGCGTGCTCTGGTCCATGGGGTCACGAAGAGTCGGACACGACTAAACAACAATAACAATTCACACAAGAACATTTTATTTATGTATTTATTTCTTAAAGTTTATACACTGCTTGATTGTAAAACAAGAACAAAAACCTCAAAGCAGTTGGACAGGAAAATTGGCTTCCAGGTGGAAAGATCCAAATTGGAAACAGAATTGTTAGAACCCAAAACTAAGAATTTGTCAAGAATGTATAACTTGCTGCTGAAATGGAACACTCAGGATGAAACGGTAAAATCGGCTATGATTAAATGGGCACAGGACGTTGGACATAATATTATGTTTGCTGACTGGGAACAGTTATGGACCACAGGTATGAAATTTACGGCATGTAATGCCTTAAGAGAGAATATTATGAAAATGATATACAGGTGGTACATAACCCCAGTCAAGCTTGCGAAAATCTATCATTTGCCCGATAACAAATGTTGGAAATGTAAAGAAACTGAAGGTACATTTTTCCACCTTTGGTGGACTTTCTGGGAAATGCTATATAACGAATTAAAAAAGGTATTTAAGTATACCTTCCCTAAGAAACCAGAGGCCTTTCTCCTGGGCATGGTCGGCCAAATGGTGATAAAAAAGGATAGAACTTTCTTTATGTATGCAACAACAGCAGCAAGAATACTCATCGCAAAGTATTGGAAGACACAAGAACTTCCCACGCTGGAGGAATGGCAGATGAAACTTATGGACTATATGGAATTGGCGGAAATGACTGGTAGAATCCGTGACCAGGGAGAAGAGTCGATGGAGGAAGATTGGAAGAAATTCAAAGACTATCTTCAGAAACACTGCAAAATTAAAGAATGTTAGAGTGATGTTGGATTGAAAATAAGTGGTTTCCAGCTGTACAGGTTAAAGTTAATGATAGACTAAGATTAAAGATTAAGATTAAAGATCTTTAAAGAAATGGAAATTTGATATTAAGAGGGAAAATTTTAATGTTATATGATACTAAGACCAAGGATTAGGTTTAAAGAAATTGAAGTTATATATTTTAATATTTTATTAAATTAAAGTTTGGGATTAAAAAAGTGGAAAAGAAACTGCTGGACAAATAATTTGGATTGGAATACAAAAGAGGGAGGTATGAGGAAGTCCAGAAAGTAAGTAATTTAAAAATGGAAATGGAAAAGAGATATTGTTTTTAATTGGTATGTTTTTTTGTTTTTTTTTATTGTTGAATTTTGTGTTGCTTTTTGTGTGTGTTGTTGTTATATGTATTGTGTATGTTTTTTCCCCCCTCTTTTTTTATTGTCTAAAACCTTAATAAAAATTTTTTTTAAAAAAACCAAAAACCTCAAAGCAGTTTACAAAAGGATAAAACAATAAAATAAAGAAAAAATTACAACTCAGCAACTCGATTTCTATCGTGTTGTACGTAGTCCTCCCGCTCCCTATTTCATCATCACAACCACCCTGTAAGATAGGTTAGGCTGGGAGTGGCAGTGAATTGGCCCAAGCCGCCCAGTGAGCTTTGTGTAGGCTCTAACTGTTAGAGATGCAATAGGGATAAGGCTTCTCTAAAACATATGTTTTTTTCATTGTCCTATATTGAAAGATTTTTGGCAGAAGGTAACTGAAACTATCAACAGAGCTGGAAGGAACAACCTTACATTTACAGAGCAAAATATCCTCTTGAATTCTATACCCAGCACATGGAACCTTACAAAAGGACAATAAGTGTGGACTCTCCGTGCCCTCACCTCAGCAAGAAGACCAATACTGATGAATTGGAAAAATAAAAATGTGCCTCCCTTCTACGATAAGAAGAAGCCTTCCGTTAAGAGTTTGGGTGTAATCCTTGACGCCTCCCTTTCCGTGGAGGCGCAAGTTACAGCAACAGCCAAGGCGACATTTTTCCACCTTCGCCGCATCAAGCAGTTGGTCCCTTACCTTTCCCGCCCCGACCTGGCCACAGTGATCCATGCGACGGTCACCTCCAGGCTTGACTACTGTAATTCGCTCTACGCGGGGCTGCCCTTGAAACTGTCCCAGAAACTCCAGTGGGCGCAGAATGCTGCAGCGAGGCTCCTCACGGGGTCTCTGCCATGGGAGCATATTCACCCAGTGCTTTCCCAGCTGCACTGGCTCCCGGTGGAGTACAGGGTCAGATTTAAGATGCTGGTTTTGACCTTTAAAGCCCTTCACGGCCTAGGACCCTCGTACCTACAGGACCGCCTCTCCTGGTATGCCTCACAGAGAGCCTCAAGGTCCATAAATAGCAACACCCTAGAGGTCCCGGGCCCTAAGGAAGTTAGATTAGCTTCAACCAGAGCCAGGGCCTTTTCAACACTGGCCCCGGCCTGGTGGAACGCTCTGCCTCATGAGACCAGGGCCCTGCAGGATCTGATTTCTTTCCGCAGGGCCTGTAAGACGGAGTTGTTCCGCCTGGCCTTTGGCTTGGAGCCAATTTGATTCCCTCCCTCTCTTTTTTCCTTTCCTTCTCCTCCTGTGATGAGGCTACATTTTAATATTTTAATGTTTCAATATTTTAATGTTGCATTTTAATTTTGTTTTTAAGTTGTAATCATTCAACTTGTTTTTATTATTGCTTGTAAACCGCTCTGAGCTCGGCCTTGGCTGGGGAGGGCGGGGTATAAATAAAAATTATTATTATTATTATTATTATTATGATTGAATTGAATACTTATATAAACACGCAACATATGAACGAACAACTTGCATATAAAGGCACACTTGCCATGGACAAATTCAACAATATTTGGAATCCATTCTTGCAAATACTGTAATAGGGTAAGATCTCATGAAGTACAATAACAACTTTGTAAAGTTTGGATTTCCCCTCCTCCCCCCTTTATTTCCCCATCTGCACTGGTTCAATTCTCTTTCTCTTTCTCTTTTATTTATGTCTCGCCATGTTTAGTGCATGTATAATTATGTAATTTTTTGAACTTTCAATAAAGATGTTTAAAATCTAAAATAAAACCAGGACTCCCTTTCTGGCCCCCCGATCTTCCCACCAACCCATACACCCTGAACTTTAACCTCCAGGTATCATCCGTGGTGGGAAAAGTTGCAGCAATTAATTCCTACCTGGGTTGCGCAGATGTTAAAGAAGGTAACGAGAGAGAGAGAGAGAGAGAGAGAGAGAAAGAAAAAGAAAGAAAGAAAGAAAGAAAGAAAGAAAGAAAGAAAGAAAGAAAGAAAGAAAGAAAGAAAGAAAGAAAAAGGTATGTGTCTGGGAAGAGTCTGAGGGTGTGGGAATCACACCTGTTTGGGGTGTCTCTTTCCTCACCTTCCCTCTTTGAAAGGACCTGTGACTCTTGTCTTTATGGCCAGTCAACACCCCTCTCTGGTTTTTATAAGCCTTTCTTTGTTAGAGGCAAGATTGGGGTTGGTGAGTAGCTGCCCAGACAGATGTTCACCTCTCTCTCCAGACAAAAGGCCCAGGGGAGGGATCCCAAAGGTGGACAACTCCTGCCGGCAGAAGGGCTAAGGCCGGGGTCAGCAAAATTACCGCACCTCGGGCCGGTGTCTCCAGCGCCGATCGCCCGGTGGGCTGGAGGGCGCGGGATCACGTGCCCATATGCGTGCACACACGCTATTTCCAGGACACTTCCGGGTTGGAGGAGCACTGGAAATAGCTTGTGCGCATGTGCATGGGCCTCCTCCGACCCGGATGTGCACCGGAAATAACGCTTAAGGGTAAAGGGACTCCTGACCATTAGGTCCAGTCATGGCCGACTCTGGGGTTGCGGTGATCATCTCGCTTTATTGGCCGAGGGAGCCAGTGTACAGCTTCCGGGTCATGTGACCAGCATGACTAAGCCGCTTCTGGCGAACTAGAGCAGCGCACGGAAACGCCGTTTACCTTCCCGCCAGAAGGTATTCCTATTTATCTACTTGCACTTTGAAGTGCTTTCGAACTGCTAGGTTGGCAGGAGCAGGGACTGAGCAACGGGAGCTCACCCCATTGCAGGGATTCGAACCGCCGACCTTCTGATCAGCAAGTCCTAGGCTCTGTGGTTTAACCCACAGCGCCACCCGTGTCCCATGGAAATACGCTTGCGCATGCGCAAATAACGTTTGCACATGCACACAAGCTATTTCCGGTGCTCCTCCGACCCAGAAATGGGCAGCAGTGCAGTGCTGGTAAGAGCGGGCAGCGGCAGCGGGTGGCAGGGGTCACTGCTGGCCGGATAAATGAGTCCTTCGGGCCTTATCCGGCCTGCGGGCCTTAGTTTGGGGACCCCTGGGCTAAGGGGAGGACATCCGCTGGTGCCGAATCAAACTGCCAAAGAATTCTGCTTCTCCAGAACAAAGAGTGCGTAAGCGGAAAAAGTTTTCTTCTTCCACAGTGATCCATGCGACGGTCACCTCCAGGCTTGACTACTGTAATTTGCTCTATGCGGGGCTGCCCTTGAAGCTGTCCCAGAAACTCCAGCGGGTGCAGAATGCTGCAGCGAGGCTCCTCACGGGGTCCCTGCCATGGGCGCATATTCACCCAGTGCTTTTCCAGCTCCCCATAGTCTGGACCTTTGAAGTGTATCTCCAATATCTTCGATCCTGTCTCTTCTTGTTGTTTTCATATTTTCCACATCCCGATCTGGACGCTTTAAAGTTCTCCGTCCCTGGCTCTGCGATTCTCAGTCATGTCAGAAATCATATTCTTCAATTTCCAGGCAGGGTCCGCACAGATGCACTCTGAGCATGCGCAAGAACACTCTCCTGTTTGATATTCCTTCCCCAAAGCCCTCTGCATTGGAATCGGGTTCTGGGGCTGAGCCTTGGGGAGTTTCAAATTCAACCCTGGAATGGGGGCTGTGAGTGCAAAATGAGAGTTTATTTTGTATGGCATGGTGGAAAGAGGTCTGGTTTGAATCAGAATAAACGGGCGTTTTGCACGTTGCTTTCTCCAGCTGCCGAATGAGTGAGGCTGTAGGAATGAGGTTGTGGCACCTGCTAACTCTTTTGAGGCCAAAAATCTAAACAAAAGCACAATAACACCTCCCTCCCCCCAAATCACACCAAAGATCCACTGCTTCCAACAGTGGGCTAAAATGATCGCTCCAGAATGCCCACAAGCAGGGCATATTTTCAGATACACCATCCCTGGTCCTGGAGGCTCCATTGAGTACAGAAGGGCTGTTGATAGCAACCTCTGTTAATTTATCTGCTTTTTGAAAAAGCTAAGTTGGAGGCCACTAAGATCATCCTTGACAGCTTTTCTATTCTGCCAGGCTTATGCAGGCAACTAAGAACACATATTTCCATAATAGTTGATTTTTTAAAATTTATTTTCATATTTTTATTATATAGAGATGTTGTTGTAAATAACTTTGATTTTTTTAAATAGGGGGGTGGAGACAGAGAGAGTGACTGTGGTTTAATGGTTAGCAGTGGTCAGCAAACTTTTTCAGCAGGGGGCCGGTCCACTGTCCCTCAGACCTTGTGGGGGGCCGGACTATATTTTGAAGAAACAAAAAAGAACGAATTCCTATGCTCCACAAATAGCCCAGAGATGCATTTTAAATAAATGGACACATTCTACTCATGTAAAAACATGGATTTAGAAGGCAATTGGGCCGGATCCGGCCCCCGGGCCTTAGTTTGCCTACCCATGGGTTAAAGCATGGGTAGGCAAACCAACGCCCGGAGGCCGGATCCAGCCCAATTGCCTTCTAAATCCAGCCTGCGGATGGTCCAGGAATCAGCGTGTTTTTCCATGAGTAGAATGTGTCCTTTTATTTAAAATGTATCTCTGGGTTATTTGTGGGGCATAGGAATTCGTTCATTTCCCCCCCAAAATATAGTCCGGTCCCCACAAGATCTGAGGGACAGTGTACCGGCTCCCTGCTGAAAAACTTTGCTGGCCCCTGGGTTAAAGTGTTGAACTGGTATCTGGGAGAGAGCAGGGTTCGAATCTCCACTCAGCCATGAAAATCACTGGGTGACCTTGGGCCAATCTCTTAGTCTAACCTACCTCACAGGGTTGTCGTGAGGACGAAATGGGAAGGAGTCGAACCACATATGCCACCCTGAGGCCCTTGGGAGATAAAGGGGGTATAGAAATGCAATAAATAAGTACAGTGGTGCCTCGCAAGACGAAATTAATCCGTTCCGCGAGAGTCTTCGTCTAGCGGTTTTTTCGTCTTGCGAAGCAACCCTATTAGCGGCTTAACGGATTAGCGCTATTAGCGGTTTAGCGGCTATTAAAGGCTTAAAGGCTTAGCGGATTAGCTGCTAAAAGGCTATTAAAGGCTTTTAAAGGCTTAGCGGATTAGATAAAGGGGGGGGAAAGCGAAAAAAAAATCTCAAGACTCGCAAGACATTTTCGTCTTGCGAAGCAAGCCCATAGGGAAATTCGTCCTGCGAAGCAACTCAAAAACGGAAAACCCTTTCGTCTAGCGGGTTTTCCATCTTGCGAGGCATTCGTCTTGCGGGGCACCACTGTAAATATAAAATAACACTGGAAGAAAACCTGAGCCTTGCTTGCTGGATCAAGTCAAGGGCCCGACTTGCCCAGCTTCTTGTTCTCCCCGTGGCCAACCAAGATGTCTCCATGGGAAACCCCCCTGTCAGGACTTGAGCATGACAGCGTTCTCCCTGCCTGAGACTTGCAGCAACTGATGGCCACCATTGCCTCTTGTGGAAATGAGTTCCATGGTTTAACTATGTGCTGTGTGTTTTGAACTGCCTAATGGAAAAGTGGGATAGATATAAGATATATGTTCAAAAATACAGTAAAGTTTCGCTATCTATGCTAGCATTCGATTGACGTTGGAGAGAGACTGAGTTGAGAAATAAGACCTAGGGTATATATTGATATAGGAATGTATTAGATAAAATGTAAAGAAATACAGTGGTACCTCGGGTTAAGTACTTAATTCGTTCCGGAGGTCCGTTCTTAACCTGAAACTGTCCTTAACCTGAAGCACCATTTTACCTAATGGGGCCTCCTGCTGTGCCGCCGGAGCACGATTTCTGTTCTTATCCTGAAGCAAAGTTCTTAACCCGAGGTACTATTTCTGGGTTAGCGGAGTCTGTAACCTGAAGCGTATGTAACCTGAAGCGTCTGTAACCCAAGGTACCACTGTATACAACAATAAGAGTACATTCATTTGTAAAAAAGGAATATACAACGGGATAGACAGGAAGTCCAAAATGTTGATACATATATGATTTTGGAATCGTTTTTTGTCCTTGCTTCTTTTCTTTAGGTATATAAACTTTGTATATAAACTTTGTATACATGCTGAAAATTATATTATAATAAGCCTTGTGATGTAATATGATAATGTTTACCGGTGTAACATAAGAACGTTAATAAATAAATAAAACTCAAAAAAACAACGACGACAACTATGTGCTGTGTGAAGAAGTATCTGTCCTGGGCCTTCACTGGGTTCTGGGAAAGAGGGAGAGGAAAAACACCTCTCTCTGGCAAATTTTGCCACCCTGTCTTGCAGCACTGAATTTCAGAATTGAGAAGGAGGTCTAACATTTACGAAAGCGGGTGGATAATTCCTTCCCCTTCCCCACCATTTATAATTATTGCAAAATTATGCCAGGCCTCCTTCTCTTCGCCCCTACCTCCAAATGTCTGGCTTGGGGGCGACACCTCCAGTCTCCTTTGCCGATGGGAAACTTCTCATCTTCTTCTTCCAGGGATGGCCTCCTCCTTCTGGCTTATTGGGGTTGTGGGGCGTGAGAGGGTGGCAGGAGGGGTGCTGGCCATTTCTGACACCTCTGCTTTTTTATGGCGGTGAGAATCGCCGTTGCCTGCAGTTTCCCACAAGCTGGTCACCATCTTACAATCTCTAGGGCCACAATAAAAAGTCGTAAAAGGCCTGTTGTGTGTCCCCACCCCCCACCTCCTCAGATTCCCTCCACCCACCCCACTGCATTTCAGAGCAAACTTCCATCCCTTAAATGTTCCGTCCAAGTGGGCGTGCATGTGTGTAATTCTAAAAAATAAAAACACAAAAACGTAAGAAGAGCTCGCTGGTTCAGGCCAGCGGCCCACCTAGACCAGCCTCCCGTTCACCAAGTGCCTAAATGGGAAACCCACAATCAGAATTCGAACACAAGACCCCCTTTCCCCTCCTGCGGTTTCCAACAACTGGTATTCAGACGCGTTTACTGCCTCCCAGCTATGTAGGCAGAGCGTAGTCATTCTGCCTGGTAGCGATCAATAGCTTTCTCCTCCATGAATTTTCCCAGTCCTCTTTTAACACCATCTTGCCTAGGGGGCATCACGGTTTCATGCGGCAGGTAGTTCCGTAGTTTAACTATGTGCGGCAGGAAGAAATCCGTTCCTTGTTTGAGGAGCCCTGCCAACATTCAAATGTTTGATGATGATGATGATGATAATTTATTATTTATACCCCACCCATCTGGCTGGGTTTTCCCAGCCACTCTGGGCGGCTTCCAACAGAACACTAAAATGCAATAACCTATTAAACATTAAAAACTTCCCTAAAGAGGGCTGCCTTCAGATGTCTTCTAAAAGTCTGGTAGTTGTTTTTCTCTTTGACATCTGGTGGGAGGGCGTTCCACAGGGCGGGGGCCACCACCAAGAAGGCCCTCTGCCTGGTTCCCTGTAACTTGGCTTCTCGCAGGGAGGGAACCGCCAGAAGGCCCTCGGAGCTGGACCCCAGTGTCCGGGTAGAACGATGGGGATGGAGACGCTCCTTCAGGTATACTGATTATGATGATAGGGGTCTAGTTTTTCTTCTTGAACGATTGCAATCCATTTGCATGGCACATCAGAGCATCCTTTCCCCAACCTAGTGCCCTACAGATGTTTGGGGACTGGGAGGAAAACGGAGGCACAAGAGCATGGGTAGGCAAACTAAGGCCCGGGGGCTGGATCCGGGCCAATCGCCTTCTAAATCTGGCCTGTGGACGGTCCGGGAATCTGCATGTTTTTCCATGAGTAGAGTGTGTCCTTTTATTTAAAATGCATCTCTGGGTTATTTGTGGGGCATAGGAATTTGTTCATTTTTAGTTTTTTTCAAAATATAGTCCGGCCCCCCACAAGGTCTGAGGGACAGTGAACCGGCCCCCTGCTGAAAAAGTTTGCTGACCCCTGAATAATAATAATAAATAATAATAAATTTTATTTATACCCCGCCCTCCCCAGCCAAGGCCGGGCTCAGGGCAGCTAACAAGCAATAATAAAAACAAGTTGAATGAATACAAATTAAAAACAAGATTAAAATACAACATTAAAATACAGAGGGGACCCCGCCTAAAATGGGGATCACAACTCCCCCCCCAGAAAAAGGAGGGATAAGGTGCTGTTTAAGGGAGAGAGGCCCCCACAAAGGAGGGAGAAAAGGCGCCATAGCTGGGCTTGATGGAGGGGGGGGTCGTTGGTAGGGGACCCCAAAAACGGAGGGTGACACCCGGTTTGGGCTTCGTGAGGGGAGGGGAAGCAGAGGGGCGATGGGGGTTCCTCGGCCGCGGGGTCTCCCGGGGGTCCCCGCAGGGGCCGAGCCCTCACCTCAGGGTCCCAGATGTGCCAGAAGGACACTGACAAACTGGAACGTGTCCAGAGGAGGGCAACCAAAATGGTCAAAGGCCTGGAAACGATGCCTTATGAGGAACGGCTAAGGGAGCTGGGCATGTTTAGCCTGGAGAAGAGGAGGTTAAGGGGTGATATGATAGCCATGTTCAAATATATAAAAGGATGTCACATAGAGGAGGGAGAAAGGTTGTTTTCTGCTGCTCCAGAGAAGTGGACATGGAGCAATGGATCCAAACTACAAGAAAGAAGATTCCACCTAAACATTAGGAAGAACTTCCTGACAGTAAGAGCTGTTCGACAGTGGAATTTGCTGCCAAGGCGTGTGGTGGAGTCTCCTTCTTTGGAGGTCTTTAAGCAGAGGCTTGACAACCATATGTCAGGAGTGCTCTGATGGTGTTTCCTGCTTGGCAGGGGGTTGGACTCGATGGCCCTTGTGGTCTCTTCCAACTCTATGATTCTCTGATTCTATGATTCTATGCCTCCTCACCGACATTCAGTTACATGTGTAGTATGGTATTTGGAGTGCTGGACTAGGACCCAGGAGAGACCAGGGTTTGAATCCAAACTTGCCCATGAAGCTTGCTTGGGCCAGTTTCTGCCTCTTGCAGCCTAGCCTACCTCACAGGGTTGTTGTGAGGGTAAAATGACAATTACAAGAACCATGTACGCACATTATTTATGTATGCCACTACTGCGGCCCGTGTTTTGTTAGCCTCAAAATGGAAAACAAGCAAGGTCCCAGCCAAAGAAGAATGGCAACTCAAGTTGACGGAATATGCACAGCTTGGAGATTTAACATATAGAATAAGAGAACAAGAAGAACATATGTTTAGAGAAGATTGTTGAGTCGTTTAGTCGTGTCCGACTCTTCGTGACCCCCTGGGCCAGAGCATGCCAGGCACTTCTGTCTTCCACTGCCTCCCGCAGTTGGGTCAAACTCATGCTGGTAGCTTCGAGAACACTGTCCCACCATCTTGTCCTCCGTCATCGCCTTCTCCTTGTGCCCTCCATCTTTCCCAACATCAGGGTCTTTTCCAGGGAGTCTTCTCTTCTCGTGAGGTGGCCAAAGTCTTGGAACCTCAGCTTCAGGATCTGTCCTTCCAGTGAGCACTCAGGGCTGATTTCCTTCAGAATGGAGTGGTTTGATCTTCTTGCAGTCCATGGGACTCTCAAGAGTCTCCTCCAGCACCATAATTCAAAAGCATCAGTTCTTCGGCGATCAGCCTTCTTTGTGGTCCAGCTCTCACTTCCATACATCACTACTGGGAAAACCAGAGCTTTAACTATACGGACCTTTGTTGGCAAGGTGATATCTCTGCTTTTTAAGATGCTGTCTAGGTTTGTCATTGCTTTTCTCCCAAGAAGCAGGCGTCTTTTAATTTCGTGGCTGCTGTCACCATCTGCAGTGATCATGGAGCCCAAGAAAGTAAAATCTCTCACTGCCTCCATTTCTTCCCCTTCTATTTGCCAGGAGGTGATGGGACCAGTGGCCATGATCTTCGTTTTTTTGATGTTGAGCTTCAGACCATATATTGCGCTCTCCTCTTTCACCCTCAATAAAAGGTTCTTTAATTCCTCCTCACTTTCTGTCATCAAGGTTGTGTCATCTGCATACCTGAGGTTGTTATATTTAATGAGAACCATGTTTGCACCACCTTGTGCTCATTGGAGAAAAGGGCAGTAAATAAATAGAGGTAGGATGAGTTTTGAGAATGTTTGTATGTATGTGTGTCTAGAGTCATATAATCATAGAGTTGGAAAGGACATTGGCTCTCATCTCATACAATCCCTTGTTTTTTGTTTTTGTTTTTTAAGAAAAAAAGTGATTCTAATTTTTATCATCTACAATACTGTCTTATTTATTTTGTAGCACAGTACATTGGTTATTGCTTTCATTTTATGGATCAATGGTCTCGTTAGTAAAATTCACGTTAAATTTCATCCAATCCCTTGTTGAAGGCAGGATGCGACCGTAGCACCCCTGGCAAGCGGCTGTCCACCCTCTGCTTAAATAAAATGGAGTAGGCAGAGAGAACAATGTATATCCCACACTGAACTCACTGGAGGAAAATGTGGGGTTTAAATTCAATGATAAAATAACATGTGTGCCTTAAAAATAAAGACCCGGGTGCCTGCCCATTGCACCAGTTACTCTGGAATAACTATATGATTGCTTCCCCACTCTTTAAAAACCCTGCCTGCACCCTTTGATCTATGTGTGTCAGGCAGAAATCTGTCAGGTAAGGCTTTCCCCATCTCTGTGCGCTAGGAAAAGCTGTACCTGCTGCTGGACTGAGTGCCTTACGTGCTATCAAAAGGTACCAGGAAAAAAGGGGGGGGGCAAACTAGATTTAGGAGGCTGCACACACATGTCTCCATAATCATTCTTCTTCTTTGGCGATCACTCGTAGCTCAGTAAGATTGTCTTCCATAAACATGGTTTTAACAGTGAGTCCATAAGTGACTGTGGAGGCCAATTCTGGATCCACACATCCCACAGTGGGGACATTGGTTTCCTGGCGGGAGTTGATCACCATGTGGATTTGCCAAGCATGCCTTCCTCTTAGCACATGTATCCCTTGCGTCCTGAGTTCGAGTGTCTTCAAAGCCCACGACACCTTTGGTAAAGGCTGTTCTCCAACTGGAGCCCTTGCAGGCCAGTGTTTCCCAGTTGTCCGTGTTTATACTACATTTTTTTAGATTTGCCTTGAGACAGTCTTTAAACCTTTTTTGCTGACCACCAGCATTACGCTTTCCATTTTTAAGTTGGGAATAGAGGAGTTGCTTTGGATGGCGATCATCACGCACCCTCACAACATGACCAGTCCAGCAAAGTGGATGTTGAAGAATCATTGCTTCGACACTGGTGATCTTTGCTTCTTCCAGTACACTGGTATTAGTTGTCATAGCCTGATCTACTAATTTAAGTGGAAGGTTGTTGACTGACAATAACTGAGGTCCTGACCTTGGATTAAATGGCAGGGAACTGCTTCCCCTCTCCACAACTCAACTTGTTTGATGCTGGGCTGGGGGGAAGGATAAAATATGCAAGTCTGGAGGGGTCTTTGTTACCCAAATGATGGAGAGGGAGCCTCTATAAATTAGATACTGTGTCTGCATAATCCCTGCGGTAATTGAGCCCTAGACATTAGTAAATGAATGGACTTTCCCCCAGGGGTTAGCTAAATTAAAGGGGGGGCACCTCCATTGATCTAAACTGACTCATTCCAGGCGGACTTTTTAAGTTAACATCGCCGCTGAATAAATCCTTTGGTCCCAGTGGAAACGGCCTTGTTGTTGTTATGTGGTGGACTTGCAAAGAGGTAAAGGCTTTCTGGGAAATGGTATATACTGTAGAGTTAAAGAAAGTGTTTAAAGATACTTTTGTTAAAAAGCCAAAAGCCTTTCTACTGGGTATAGTGGGTGAAGGGATACCAAGTGAAGATAAAAGACTGTTTACATATGCAACAACTGCGGCAAGAATTATTTTAGCCCCCAAATGGAAACAACAAGAAGGACCGACGAAAGAAGAGTGGCAGACGAAGATGATGGACTTTGCAGAACTGGTGAAGTTGGCAGGAAAAATCCTGGATGCTTGCTGGGATTGGTAACAGGGCATAAATTCAATTCAGTTTCCATTTAAAGGCAGACTCACTTAATTTCCACTTTCTGAAAAGAACCATGAATCGAAAAACAGCCATCCTTTGAAATTCTCACTTCTCTGAATTTTGCAATGCACTTTTCCAGCCAGGGAATGTGTACAAAAATGCACACAGCAGGATAAAGTATGCGTATAAATACACATATTAGAGAAAAAGTGTTTTCTATTAGGGGAAATTGCTTTGCACAAATCTTCGGTTTGGTTTTCCACAAATACATATCAGATTGTGATTTTATTTTTTTGAAGTTGTCCCGAAAATTCGCTGGTGGTGATAATAACAATACGCACAAGATGTCATACAAATATTTGTATATTAGGATAGATTTGCCAGTGAAATTTCAGGGTGACTTCAAAAAAAGAAAAATCACAATCTGATATGTATCTGTGGAAAACCAAGCAGAATATTCGGAACCTGAGAAACAACACAAAATTATCCGATTTGCCCATCCCTGATGCTAGCTTGGGACAAAAACTCACCTAGTCCAACATTCTTTTTTCACAGTGGCCAATCAGATGCCTGCAAGCAGAACTTGAGGGCAACAGGAACTCCTCCTAGAGACGAGTAGCGTGGGGCTTCACAGTTGAGGCTTTTACAGAGATCTTGGTGCCCCCACCAAAAAGACCCTGTCAATTGTATTTGCTCTATCTTCCTCCTCTTGCTGTTGACCCAGAGAGAGGATCTCAGGTTTTTCATAATGGATTCCCCAACAACCTACAGAGCTATATCACAGAATGAATTTCATCTCATTTGTGTGTTGATTTTGAACTCACTGTTTACCATAATGAGTTTAGGCTGGGCTTGTTGTTTAGTCGTGTCCGACTCTTCGTGACCCCCTGGACCAGAGCACACCAGGCACTCCTGTCTTCCACTGCCTCCCACAGTTTGGTCAAACTCATGCTGGTAGCTTCGAGAACACTGTCCAACCATCTCGTCCTCTGTTGTCCCCTTCTCCTTGGGCCCTCCATCTTCCCCAACATCAGGGTCTTTTCCAGGGAGTCTTCTTCTCTTCTCATGAGGTGGCCAAAGTCTTGGAGCCTCAGCTTCAGGATCTGTCCTTCCAGTGAGCACTCAGGGCTGATTTCCTTCAGAATGGAGTGGTTTGATCTTCTTGCAGTCCATGGGACTCTCAAGAGTCTCCTCTAGCACCATAATTCAAAAACATCCATTCTTCGGCGATCAGCCTTCTTTATGGTCCAGCTCTCACTTCCATACATCACTACTGGGAAAACCATAACTTTCACTATACGGACCTTTGTTGGCAAGGTGATGTCTCTGCTTTTTAAGATGCTGTCTAGGTTTGTTAGGGCTGGGTTACAACTATAGAATTTACATAGATATAGATAGATAGATAGATAGATAGATAGATAGATAGATAGATAGATACACACACACATATATAACAGATAAAAGCATTAGAATGGCAAGACACATGGATCCATTCCAAATGGAGCAGAACTCTGCAAAAAGAGGTCAATTCCACAAAACTAAACTCCTCACCTGTCAAAGGAGGCTGGGGGATAAAGAGGCGCGTCTTCAGCTTGCAGAGAAATCTGTACCATAGAACTCTGTTTAGCTGTCTTCCTGCTAATTTCTGTCAAACTGTTTTAAACCAGCTTTATTATTATTATTAATTTTTTTTTTAGTAATTGTTGATGTTGCTGCATTGGGTCAGCTTTGATTATTTTAGATCAGCTTTGGCCATCCTGATGCCCTTCAGAGGTTCATCGAATAGATTCATAGAATTGTAGAGTTGGAAGGGACCACCAGAGGTCATCTAATGCAACCCCATGCTATGCAGTGATCTTTTGCTCAAAGCGGGGCTTGAACCCATGGCCCTGGCATTAAGAGTCCCATGCCCATCAGCCCGGGCAAAAGGCTGTTTCAGGTGGCTTTATTCTGTGGGCTCTGTAGAATATTGTGGGCTGCCTTTGGTGGGCTTTGCCTATTAGAAGGTAAAGGTAAAGGGACTCCTGACCATTAGGTCCAGTCGTGACCGACTGTGGGGTTGTGGTGCTCATCTCACTTTATTGGCCGAGGGAGCCGGTGTACAGCTTCCGGGTCTTGTGGCCAGCATGACTAAGCCGCTTCTGGCGAACCAGAGCAGTGCACGGAAATGTTTACCTTCCCGCCGGAGCGGTACCTATTTATCTACTTGCACTTTGACGTGCTTTCGAACTGCTAGGTTGGCAGGAGCAGGGGCCGAGCAACAGGAGCTCACCCCGTCGCGAGGATTCGAACCGCCGACCTTCTGATCGGCAAGCCCTAGGCTCAGTGGTTTAACCCACAGCGCCACCCGCTTCCCGTCTATAAAAAAGGGGCATATAAATTGTACAATGTCATATAAACAAACAAACAAACAAACAAACAAAGAAAGAAACAAAACAAAACAAGTAAGACAGCTTGGTTGAGACATATCAGGTTGAATACTGGTGCCAAATTCCCTGGTGGTCTAGTGGTTAGGATTCGGCGCTCTCACCGCCGCGGCCCGGGTTCGATTCCCGGTCAGGGAATGTGTTTTGCCTTCAAAATGAACTGAGTGCAGGTTTTGCCCAAATATATATGCTTTATGTTTGAAAATACAGTGGTACCTCGGGTTAAGGATTTAATTCGTTCCAGAGGTCTGTTCTTAACCTGAAACTGTTCTTAACCTGAAGCACCACTTTAGTTAATGGGGCCTCCCGCTGCTGCTGCGCCGCCGTAGCACGATTTATGTTCTCATCCTGAAGCAAAGTTCTTAACCTGAAGCACTATTTCTGGGTTAGCGGAGTCTGTAACCTGAAGCGTCTGTAACCTGAAGCGTATGTAACCCGAGGTACCACTGTAGGTTTCTTCTGAGAACCAGTGTGGCATATAACAGTTACAGTGTTGGACACTAGGATGTAAAAGCTATAAATATGGTGAGTTTTGTGTGTGCACTTTAGAGTCATATAATCGCAGAGTTGTAAAGGACATTGGAGCTCATCTCACTCAGTCCCTTGCTGAGGGCAGGATGCAACCCTTAGCCCCTCTGGCAGATGGTTGTCTAAGCCAGGAGTCAGCAAACTTTTTCAGCAGGGGGCCAGTCCACTGCCCCTCAGACCTTGTGGGGGCCGGACTATATTTTGAAGGGGGGGGGGAGAACGAATTCTTATGTCCCACAAATAACCCAGAGATGTATTTTAAATAAAAGGACACATTCTACTCATGTAAAAACACCAGGCAGGCCCCACAAATAACCCAGAGATGCATTTTAAATAAAAGGACACATTCTACTCATGGAAAAACACGCTGATTCCCGGACCATCCGCAGGCCGGATTTAGAAGGCAGTTGGGCCGGAGTTTATGGTTCAGAATGGACTTTCCTTCCTTGGAGGTTTTTAAACAGCGGCTGGATTGTCGTCGTCCACCAGGAATCCTTTAGTTGTGATTCTGGCATTGTAGGGGGTTGGACTAGATGGCCACTGGGGTCCCCTCCAACTCTTGAATATCAGGGCTCAAGCCCCTTGATCTGCTGGTCGTTGTTGGAAGAAGAGCTGGCCAAAAAAAAAAAAAAAAAATAGAGAGAAGTTGATGAACTATGCAGAACTGGCAAAAATGACAGCTAGATGAAGAGCAAAAGACAACAGTGACTTTGAAAAAGAATGGGAACCATTTATATTAGATTCATAGCTGTCAATGTTTCCCTTCTTTTAAGGGAAATTTCCTTATTCTGAATAGGATTCCTCGCAAGAAAAGGGAAAAGTTGACAGCTATGATTAATGGCAGGATTTAAATAAACATTCACATTATTAGTATTAGAAACTGTTTAGAAAATAGGGAAATATTATAGTGTATTTAATTTTATTTTTATGTTTTTTAGGCTTGATGTTATGTTATGAATAACTTTTTCCTGTTAGGAGATAGCAAAGCGGGTGAAAAGAGAAACAAACCAGAAATTGGGGGAAGCCCTGGAGGGGAGGGAGGGAGGAATATTAAGAAATTGAGATGTATGTAATGAATGAAAAAGAAAAATGAATAAATATTTTTTTAAAAACTTCCCCAAAGTGGTTCCGGGCATCTCCTCTCCTGGGTACCTGCTAGGTTTTCCCTAGCAGTAGAATTTAAAAGATCTATAGAAGGGTTCCTCTTCTCTTCAACTCAGAAAGAGATAAGGAGATGAGGAGGAGAATCTCCCAACTTTCCCTTTCTCCCCTCCTAGCAGCGGCTGAAGCTGCAAGTGTGCGCGACACGCTCCATCTCCCAGGATGGAACGCGGAGATCAAAGGGAGGATGAAGGTGCGAACTTTCCTTTCGAATTGGGGGATGTTGGGATGCGGGGGAGGCTGGGCGTGGGAGGGGCGGGAAGGGAGGATATAAAAGGGACCCCGGTGCCTTTGAAGAGCGGGATAGGAGAGAGAGAAAGAGAGGGGATTCGTGTTTCTTTCCCGGGTCCACAAGCCAAGAAGAGCCCAGCGCGCAGGAGAGACCAGCCCTCCATCCATCCTTTTGGCTCCTGCAAGTTATGACCATGACAAGCCAAAAGTGGGATCGCAAAGACGAGAAGAAGGTACCAGTTGCATCCGGGCTGGCTGGCTGGCAGGTGGGCCCCGCGAGGGCAGGATTCTGCTCTCAACTCCCCTCTCGGTGGAGAGGCTTGCTTCTTCTCCCTGCCTGGCAGCGGGGGTTGGGATGGATGACCTTCGGGGGTCCCTTTCCCCCCCTTCCAACTCTGCCCCCACCAGAAGCTGGAGCTCAGAGCAGAATCGGGCCCTCTCTCGGCGTGGGAATCCGCTTTTCTGTTTCAAAAGCTCTCTCCGTTCTCTTCCTCTTCCCCCCTTCGCCTCCATTCCCTGCCCCGCCACGCCTCTCCTCCTTACCCACCGCCTGGCCTGCCCCTCCTGCCCCACAACCTCTCTCTTTCTGCAGCTGCTGAAGCCCCTGATGGAGAAGAGGCGGAGGGACAGGATGAATCAAAGCCTCGACCGGCTCCGGGTCTTGCTTTTCGAAGCGACCCAGGACGAGGTAAGGGCAATGGACCCATCTCCCCTTCTCTCGGGCTGCTTACATGCAGCACATTTAAAGCACCCGCTCAAGGAAGCCTGGGAATTGTAGTTCGTACCGGGTGCTGGGAATTGTAGTTCTGCGGGGATGGGGGGAGGGAAAGGATGGTTCCCAGGATTTTTTGGGAAGGGGAGTGGCCCCATCTCTCCCTCTCTCGGGCTGCTTACCTGCAGCACATTTCAAGCGCCCGCTCAAGGAAGCCTGGGAACTGTAGTTCGTACCGGGTGCTGGGAATTGTAGTTCTGCGGGGATGGGTGGGAGGGAAAGGATGGTTCCCAGGATTCTTTGGGAAGGGGAATGGGGTGGAAATGTGCTGTGAATGCAGGGTTTTGGTATGTTGTTGTCGTTGGCATCGGTCTGTCTGGGGAGACAATGGAGTGCGCCTCCGGGGGTGAAGCCAAACTGCTGCGTTGCAGCACCGAAGTGCGCAAGCCTAGGCAGTGTGTGTGTCTGGAGGTCCCGGGCTGCCCAGATGACAAGACCCCCCCTCTCGGCTTGGCTGATGTGGTCCAAAAGAAAACAGAGCAAGACATTTGGCACCAGCTTGGCTGCAGGAGTTGCCGGAAGGAGGCAAAACAAGGCTCCATCTAACAGTTTTAGGGACTGCACTCTGGATTTGTGTAGGGTTTACACGGGAGCCTTTTCTTCTCCTGAAGATATCCTGCAAGGCTGTGGAGGTTGGGCCTGGAGCCTGTCTTTCCGCAGGTCCCTAACTCATCAAGAGTTTGAGACCCAGCTAGCTGAAGCCTAACTCTCTCGATGCCCGCCTCCTGTTTTAGAGCCCCAACCCGCCCCCCCGCAAATCAAACAAAGAATATTTTATTTTCACCCCTACTTTCCTTCCCCGTTTTTTCTCCCACCCTCTTCTTTTGTCTTGTTTTTTCTCCCCCCTGCAGAGACTTAAAAACCCCAAAGTGGAAAAGGCAGAAATTTTGCAAAAAACAGTTCAGTTTTTGAAGACACAGCCTTTATCAGGTATAACGTTTCTTGTATCGTTTTTTTATTTATTTTATTATTATTATTCTTGTTTTTATTATTTATTACTTTTATTATTGTTGCTACTTTAGAAAACAACCCTCCGGAGAAATGGAAAGGCTTTTTGGGAAAGGGAGCGAGGGACTTAGGTGTGGAATAACAGTCTCCCCAGGAATTTTTTCGAAACAGGTTTAACTTCCTAGTAGTTGAATTTGCCCTGAGGATGCCCCTAGGCAGTCGAAATCTGGAGAGGCCCCCTCGCAAATCATCTTCAAGCTTCTGCTTGGCTTGATTGTAATTTTCTTCCATGATCAAATCAATATTATTTTGATCCATCGTCGCAGCACCTCTAAAAGGCCGATAAACCAGTGCCTTCTGTGCCTATTTGGCAATCTGGCACTCAATGAAGGTTTGCACATTAGGTGTTTAAAGCACCACTCTTTTCCCAAGGAATCCTGGGAACTGTAGTTTGCAAAGGGTGCTGGGAATTGTTGTTCTGTGGGGGGTGAACTACAGACTCCAGGATATTTTAGGCGGGAAGGTAAACAGCGTTTCCGTAGTCATGCTGGCCACGTGACCCGGAAGCTGTACGCTGGCTCCCTCGGCCAGTAAAGCAAGATGAGCACCACAACCCCAGAGTCGGCCACGACTGGACCTAATGGTCAGGGGTCCCTTTACCTTTACCTTACCACGAGGAAACAGGCCCCCAGCACCGGGAAAACCTCTTGGAAATCCTATATAATGTATGTGCATATTTTAATGGGTCTCTGGGCCTCCCTTCCGCATCACTTTCCAAGGTGGTTGACATTTCTGGTGCGGATAATAATAATAATTTATTTTTTGTACCCCGCCCATCTGGCTGGGCTTCCCCAGCCACTCTGGGCGGCTTCCAACAAATATTAAAAATACATTAAAATGTCACAGATTAAAAACTTCCCTGAACAGGGCTGCCTTCAGATATCTTCTAAAAGTCAGGTAGTTGTTTATTTCCTTGACATCTGGTGGGAGGGCGTTCCACAGGGCGGGCGCCACCACCGAGAAGGCCCTCTGCCTGGTTCCCTGTAGCTTTGCTTCTCACAGTGAGGGGACCGCCAGAAGGCCCTCGGCGCTGGACCTCAGTGTCGAGCAAGGGCTGTAGCTGAGCGGCAGAACATCCGCCTTGCATGCAGACGGTCCTGAGTTCAAATTCCAGGTACGGCTGGGAGGAGATTTACTGCTTGAAACCCTGGAGAGCTGCTGCCAGCCACTACTAAGCTAGATGGACCATTGACACAACAAAGCCTTTTACTATATTCCTGTTGTTGTTTAGTCGTTTAGTCGTGTCCGACTCTTCGTGACCCCATGGACCAGAGCACGCCAGGCACTCCTCTGTCTTCCACTGCCTCCCGCAGTTTGGTCAAACTCATGCTGGTAGCTTCGAGAACACTGTCCCACCATCTCGTCCTCCGTCGTCCCCTTCTCCTTGCGCCCTCCATCTTTCCCAACATCAGGGTCTTTTCCAGGGAGTCTTCTCTTCTCATGAGGGGGCCAAAGTCTTGGAGCCTCAGCTTCAGGATCTGTCCTTCCAGTGAGCACTCAGGGCTGATTTCCTTAAGAATGGAGAGGTCTGATCTTCTTGCAGTCCATGGGACTCTCAAGAGTCTCCTCCAGCACCATAATTCAAAAGCATCCATTCTTTGGCGATCAGCCTTCTTTATGGTCCAGCTCTCACTTCCATACATCACTACTGGGAAAACCAGAGCTTTAACCATACGGACCTTTGTTGGCAAGGTGATGTCTATGCTTTTTAAGATGCTTTCTAGGTTTATGGGTTAGCAAACCCATAAAGACGAAGGTTTGCGCTGAATTTCTGGGCCCCACCTCTCAAAACCCTTTTACATAACCGTGATTTCTGTCCTCAACATGGTCTCCAACGGCCTGGGATTTCTCTCTCTCTCTTAAAAAAAAAAAAAAAAGGAAAGGGAGGGAAACCAAATAACCTGTTTTCGGGGGCCGCCCTGCCAATCTGGGGCCCTGAGAGATGTGCTTGCAAGTTGCCCAGCGGATCTCTAAACTGTTGTCATTTCTCTTCCTCTCTCTCTCTTTCTTTATTCCACCCTTCTTGCTGCATACACCACAGAGACCAAGCACAAGGAAGATGCCCTCCTGCAAAGGTACCACAGCGGCTACAGGGAGTGCCTGACCCAAGCCACCCACTTCCTCCGGGCCAGTCCGGGGATCTGCACGGGGAAAAAGGCCTACCTGATGGAGCACATCTGCCACTGCATGGAGAAGATCACAGCCAGCCCACGGAGGGAAGTCCACCGACCCCCACCGGCCGCCCCCACCCCCAGCTACGAGCTGCAGCAGCGGTATAGCCCAGATGTCTTTGCGGGGTGCAGCCCCCCACTCAGTGGGACCCCCTACGTCCTGCACCCGCCTTCCTCCACCTACCCGGCCAGCCAAGGACTGCAGGCCCGACTCGGCGGATCGGCCCAGCAGGGCAGCTGCAGCAGGGTGCAGCAGAACAAACTCTCGGAAACGCGGAACTCCTCGCCGCAGTGTCCGCAGGCGCTGAACGTATGGAGGCCCTGGCCTTGAAGCCCCCCCCTAAAACCCCCTTGTAAATTTATATTAGATTCTCTATATATTGTATATTATGGGTTTTATGTTGTCGAATGTGTTGTTGTTGTTTTTGGATGGGGCCTCTCTTTTCTGGGGTGGTGGTAGATTTCCGCCTCCTCGTAAATTTATATTATATCCTCTATATATTGTATATTATGGGTTTTACCGTATTTTTGGCTCTATAAGACTCACTTTTTCCCTCCTAAAAAGTAAGGGGAAATGTGTGTGCGTCTTATGGAGCGAATGCAGGCTGCGCAGCTATCCCAGAAGCCAGAACAGCAAGAGGGGTTGCTGCTTTCACTGCGCAGCGATCCCTCTTGCTGTTCTGGCTTCTGAGATTCAGAATATTTTTTTTCTTGCTTTCCTCCTCCAAAAATGAGGTGCGTCTTGTGGTCTGGTGCGTCTTATAGAGCGAAAAATACGGTATGTTGTCCAATGTGGTGTTGTTGTTTTTTGGATGGGGCCTCTCTTTTCTGGGGCGGTGGTCGATTCCCTTCCTTTCCCTGTACTGATTGACAAAGAATGCTCTTTGACATCTCATAATTAGGACTAATAATAGAGTTGGAAAGGAATCCCAAGGGTTATCTAGCTCAACGCCCTGCAATGCAATGAACCTGGACTATAACTGTGGATCAGGCCTGGAGTGGCCTAATCCAGCAACGGGGTGGTGGGGGAAATTGGTGAGGTGTTTTCTTTTCCTTAAGATGTTCTTGTCTGCTGAATTTATGTATATTCCCTAGAGTGGAGGGCTGCTTTTCTTTTTGAAGAAACCCAAGGCAGAATTTTTCTGGATCCTGGCTTGATTTTTAAATAAATGGTTTTCTCTCTGATACCAAAAAAAGGAAAAAAATATGTGTGCCTTCATTTTCTATGTAGGGCGTGCCTTTTAAGACAAAGGAATGTCCTGGTCTTATCTGCTGCTTTAATAATAATAATAATAATAATAATAATAATATTTGTACCCCACCCACTCTGGGCGGCTTCCAAGAAATTATAAATGCATCATAAAACATCAAACATTAAAACTTCCCAATACATCCATGCGCTGAGCGGTGCAAACGGTCCATTCCACATATCACAACACTGCAAAATTCACTCGTTTCAAGTGTTATGGAATCAGCTCACCAACCTCTCGCCTTCCAGCACCACACAGTCAGGGGCTGATGGGAGTTGTAGTCCAAAACATCTGGATGGGTGGGTGATGGCTGCAGTAGTCTCTGGCAAATTCCCCAAAGGGAGAGGGTTAGCGGTGGTGGAGAGGTGCTGTGGACTTAACAGATGATGTTGGACTCCAAGTCCCATCAGCCCAGGCCAGCATGATGGGAGTTGTAGTCCATCAACATCTTGGGGCTGGAGCACCAGTTCCTTAAGGCAGAGTTAGTCTCTGCTCAAGGCTAGTGGAGAGGGTCGGCCACACAGGGATTCAAAAACACGCATAGAATCTCATTTCTGAACTGCTTTTAGCCTCTGTCCTGAGATCCATCAATCAGAGCTTTTGTGCAAAAGACATGCAGTTAGGATTAAAAATTTGCTGAATCCAGGGATCCGTGCACTGCACCTGAAGCAAGCAGAGTTCACAGCCCTCCCAGGCAAATGCCTCTTTCTGGATACCCCGAATTATCTTCAATTATCACAATTATGGGAGGCAGGTGGGTGGGGCGGGAACCATTCTGTTGCTTGTTGCTTAAAAGGGGGAAACCCAGAGATCCACCCGCAGATCCACTTCCTGCTCGCTCCTTTACATGCTCTGCAGCTCAAAACGTGAGATGCAGCTGTGAACTGTTGCAGACGGCCAGAGTGATCTTATAGATGCTTCGGGAAAATCTTTTCCCGCAGATGGCATTGGTGGTTCAGTGGTAGAATTCTCGCCTGCCACGCGGGAGGCCCGGGTTCGATTCCCGGCCAATGCAACTTGCATTTTTTTCTCTCTTCCTTTCTC
This sequence comes from Podarcis pityusensis, assembly GCF_964106645.2. Classification (NCBI taxonomy): domain Eukaryota; kingdom Metazoa; phylum Chordata; class Lepidosauria; order Squamata; family Lacertidae; genus Podarcis; species Podarcis pityusensis. The sequence goes on along the minus strand of NC_138038.1, from coordinate 50,435,959 downwards.
AGTTTCTTTTTCTGTCCCCAAAATATTTCCCCACGCGCCACAGTCCCACCCTTGCATTATTTTCCTCGCCGAGTAGCCCCAGGCAAAGTGTGCGTCGCAGGCAAATTCCTTCCTTTCAGATCTCCCGGTTTGAATCCTGGTTATGTTTGCTTTTTTTAAGCTCGACAACTGTCTGGATGGAGAAAGGAGGAGGGGATTTAAAAATTCCTAGTCGATCGCTCCACTCGGCTTCAGGCGATCGTCAAAGCAGACTCAGAAGTTGTTCTTGCAAGACGGGCGTGCAATAGCAAGCAATGCGAAAGGATGGTTAGAAAGCATGAAATGCTGTTGAGTATTTTATTTTTGCATGCACGCCGTGCTTTTTAAACTTTGCTTGTTTTAAAGCAGTATAATTTGGGATATTGGGGAGGTTTGGAACGGGAGAGTTAAAAAAAAAAAAAAGGCACCGCTGGGATTCGAACCCAGGATCTCCTGTTTACTAGACAGGCGCTTTAACCAACTAAGCCACGGCGCCACTTGGCAAACGGGCTGCCCGCTCTGTAATCTCACTATGTATAGATGCAAACAAAACAAAAATGCAGTTCGGTTCTTTCAGGAAGCAGTTGCTGGACGGCTGGAAACTCTTAAAAGCGAGATCGGGCAGTGGAAGAATTATTTACGTGTTCTCATTTACGTGGAAAACTATTGCGTGCAGCTAGAGGGCTGCAAACGTGCAATGCATCTTTGCAAGATGGCCATTTTGTGCACGCGCGACACAACCCTGTTCAGGGCGCGCTGCACTTGCTCAGGGACCTGGGCCTCCTCTCGGCCTTTTGCTGGGTAAAACAAAAGGATTTCTTGACGCAAATGTAGAGGAAGGGGCGGGTGGTGTATATAAGAGTTAAAAACATCGTTAGTTCCCCTGCTTTGTGCAAAGAGCAAATGGTTTGCAATTTGCAAGTTTGCAATGACGGCTGCAGATTGTCAGTACAAAGAGGCGTCAGCGGAAGCTGCAAGAGGCCGGAGGGGGATGTAGCTCAGTGGTAGAGCGCGTGCTTCGCATGTACGAGGCCCCGGGTTCAATCCCCGGCATCTCCAGGTGTTTTTGCTTGGCGCTCCAACAATAATCGTAATTTAAAAAAATAAAAGGCAGCGGAGCTGCTTCTCATTCCGGGTGTTTTCCAAAAATCAAAACAGGTTTACCTGCTTGAATCGGTGAAATAAAATTCCCGCTCGAAGTTTGGGGACTTAGGCGGTTTGCAATGAGACGCCAGATGCGTTGCAGCTGCTGCTTTTCTAGAAATACTGTAATCTAGCAAACCGGCTGCGTGTGATGAATTTCCAAGGCTGGAGTTTTCCAGCTTTGCTTTTTCTGCTTTTTTATTTTGCGCTCTCTGTGTATTTGTCCTACTGCATGAAACCTGGGGGGGGGGGGGGCAGCGACACCCGTTGATATAATCTAGCAAGATGCAATGAAAAAACACCCCCCTTTTCAACCGCCTGCGAAAATGAGAGCGGAAACATGGGCTAATCATTATTAGTGGTAGCGAATTCGCAGCGGCGCAGCTTGTTGGTCGTCTGCTCTTCCAGATGGAGAGAGGGAGAGGAGAAGGGCGAGCGGTTTAAATCGGATTCTGCAAGCAAAAACCCGCGCAAAATAAGCACGCTGTGAGCAGGATTCGAACCTACGCAGGGAGTCCCCATTGGATTTCAAGTCCAACGCCTTAACCACTCGGCCATCACAGCTCCGTATAACCGCTGCTATTACCATATCCAAAAGTAGATAATCGGTGTTGGGAAGAAAATTCGTTGGATCGCCTTTTCTTCTTTCTTTCTTTCTTTCTTTCTTTCTTTCTTTCTTTCTTTCTTTCTGACAAATTTTGCAAGGGGAAAATGAGCTGCTATGGTTTGTAAAATGTCTAAGCAAGAGGGAAAACAGCTGCAAATAAAAATGATGACAAATATTCAGAAGCTGGCATTTTCCTGCAGTTACTATTATCCCCTGGGCCATTGGGGGTCCTTAGAAAAGGGGAAAATAACAATAAAGGACTTGGCTGCTTTGCAATGCAGCATCATGCTTCATTTCACCCTCCCCCTTTGGATATGTGAGTGGTTTGTAAGCTCCTGCCCTAAATCTATCACATATATTCGTAGTCGCGGCGGCGGGTGAAACCGACTTTTTCCAGCGGGTTCAGAAAAGCTGGTGAGAACAACAATACGGCAAGTAAAGGGTTAAGCCGACAGCCTCTTTGCCCGCAGGCAAAATGGCCGGCTCAGACTCGCCCGTGATCTCAAGCTCTCGCGATGGGAAAAAGAAGCTTCGAGGCTTCCGAAGCGGTTGTCAGGGGCAACGGTGAGGCCTAACGGCGAGGCCCTGAGCCCGAGGGGCGGTATGCGGCGCTCGCGTATATCGAGCTTGGGGCCAAAATGGTTGGCGGGAGACGGGGGTGCAGTGGGGGAAGGCTTGACATGGTTGTTTTAGGCGAAATTCGGCGGGCTATAACTGCTCTGTCGTTTTTCAAATCTATTGTTTGAGGCGGGATTAAGGGCGCATGCGCATTTGTGCCTGCCTGACATGGGGCGAGGGTCGTGCGACCCTCTTTGCACCTCTTTTGGTGTCTAATCGATTAAGGAGGTGGTTGTTGGGGGGGAGCGTATGGCCTCTTTCTGGTGCAAGCAGGGTGAACCCCTCACCCTCCCATCCCAACTTTTAAAAGGATTTTAGATTGCTTGTTATAATAATAATAATAATAATAATAATAATAATAATAATAATAATAATAAAATAATTTATTTATTTATACCCCGCCCTCCCCAGCCAAGACCGGGCTCAGGGCGGCTAACAACCAATAATAATAACAAGTTGATTAAAGTACAATTTAAAAGATTGTGATACAACATTAAAACATTAGGATGCAGCCTCTTCATAGGAGGCGAAAGGAAAAAGAAAGGGGGAGGGAATCAAACTGATTCTAAGCCAAAGGCCAGGTGGAACAACTCTGTCTTACAGGCCCTGCGGAAAGAAATCAGATCCCACAGGCCCTGGTCTCTATAAAAGTTTTGCCGCTTTTAAAATACAGTTTTATGTGCAATAAAAGATGCTGCCAGAATGTTCTTGGCGAGGCACTGTTTACAAAAACCGCATAGAACAGATCTTAGGGGGGGAAACACAACCTATGTTTTCATGGTGGCTGGTGGAAAACTGGTTTTGTTTGCTGTATTGCAGCAAGCTCATATTTTATTGTCGTTTGCTGCAGTTGAGGTTTGTGGATCTAATTTTGTGCTGCTCGTGGACCATTTCGTGCTTAACATTCGCTTTGTTCACAGATGGACGTATTAAATTGGGAGCAGAAAATGCGTTACCCTCCAGATGCTTGGGGACTCCAGCTCCCAGCATCCTTGACCATTTGGCCATGCCGGCTGGGGCTGATGGGAGTTGGAGTCCATCCACATCTGGAGGGCACATGTTGGCTACCGCTGTTCTGCATGGTGGGGTCAAACAAAGGATGATACCTTTCTCTCTTTTGTCAAAGAATGGAGGAATTGATTTCGTATTTACGGGACCGCCTCTCCTGGTCTGCCCCGCAGAGGACCTTAAGGTCCATGAATAACCATAGTTTAGAGGTCCCGGGCCCTAAGGAAGTCACACTATCCTCCACCAGGGCCAGGGTCTTTTCAGTGATGGCTCCGACCTGGTGGAATGCTCTGTCCCATGAGACCAGGGCCATTCAGGATTTAACCTCCTTCCGCCGGGCCTGTAAGACAGAGCTATTCCGCCTGGCCTTTAATTTGAATCCAGCCTGATCTTTATTTCCCTTCTCTTCCCTCCCCCTCCCCTTTTATGAAGATTACCTGCTCTGGGATCCCACAGCTAATTCTCCCCTGGTCTCCTCGCTGGCCCAAATAGGACCAACTTAGCCAGCTAGCCCTGGTGATCATCTAATGTTTATTGGATGGATTTCCCCCCTAAATTGATTTTTGAATTCTGAATTTTATTCTTATTCATGTTTTTATACCATATTTTATGCTGCTTTTACAATTAAGTGTTTTAAATTTGTTGTTAGCTGCCCTGAGCCCAGTTTCTGAACCGGGAAGGGCAGGGTATAAATAAAAAAATATTATTATTTATTATTATTATTTATTTTGGCACTCTGTCTCTAAACCTGTATTTTCTTCATCTAGCACGTAAACGGTAAATCATGCACCCACAAGAGACTGTGATGGCCATCATATTGGATGGCTTTGAAAGAGGATTCAAATTCATGGAAGATTGTAAAGCTATCAGTGGCTACTAGTCATGAAGGCTTTCTGCCTCTGAACAGGGTCTTGCTTGCGGGTTTCTATAGGCATCTGGTTAGCCACTGTCAGAAATGGATCCTAGACTAACACACACACACACACACACACACACACACACACTTCAGCAGCCAGGCTCTTGGGTTCCTACTGATGTCCCTGCCTCTCTCTTGTCTTTTACTGCCAGGATTTCTCAACTTTTGGGTGCTGGGAGAGACAATGCCTTTGGTCACCGGACTGGTTCCCTCACGATTCCTGACCCTCACGGCCCATTTGGTCATCGTCATCACCATCTTCTGGTCCAGGGTGAGAAACCTGTTCCCAGCCTCCAAACTCCATCCCTTCCCCTTCTCAACGTGCTCCTATTTCTTTTTTTTAACGGTGTGATGGGCCTTATGCTTTCCAAAGAGGAGCTTCTGTCTCCCACAAGTACCGTATTTTTTGCTCTGTAAGATGCACTTTTCCCCCTCCCAAAATTAAGGGGAAATGTGTGTGCGCCTTATGGAGCGAATTCAGGCTCCATGGCTTCAGTGAAAGCAATGCGAAGCCTCCGGAGCGCAGCGTTGCTTTCGCTGAAGCCTGGAGAGCGAGAGGGGTCAGTGCGCACTGACCCCTCTCGCTCTCCTGGCTTCAGGGATAGCTGCCCGATCCCTCTTGCTCTCCTGGCTTCGCTTTGCTGGAGAGGCGCTGCGCAGCTTTCCCTCTCTGCGCAGCACCCCTTCAGCGAAGCGGGAGGAGAAATGGAAGGGGCTCCGTTTTTCCTGCCGCTTCGCTGAGAGGGAGAGAGATTTTTTTTCTTGTTCTCCCCCTCTAAAACTAGGTGCGTCTTATGGTTGGGTGCGTCCTATAGAGCGAAAAATACGGTAAGCGTCAACAAAAATAAGACCCCGATTCCAGCCTTTGCCCAAGACGGGCAGTTTGCCTGGCGCCGTTAAATATGGCCTTCTGAGAGCAGATGCCTCGCAGGGATGGGGCAGGAATGTGATTTTAGTTCAAGGATTGGTGGGTGGAATAGAGATTATACTGTTGGCCCTCATAGATGGCATGTGAGGAGGGTGGGGTGCCCAGTGTTTGTGCGCTGATCCCCTTAAGAGGCGCACTGGAGTGGCGGGGAGAGGCGAGATAGGAGTTTGCTTTTCCCCCTGGCAACCCTGGTTATTTCTCAAGTTGGTGCCACGCCACACTTTGAGAACCCTTTCCCAACCTTGAGCAGCCTTTCCCAACCTGGTGCCCTTCACAGGGCCGTGCTAGATGGAACCAATGATTTATTATTATTTATTAAATTTGTATACAGTGGTACCTTGGTTTACGAACTTAATCCGTTCCTGAAGTCCATTCTTAAACCAAATCCGTTCTTAAACCAAGGCGCGCTTTCCCTAACGAGGCCTCCCGCCGCCGGTGCCCATCGACCGTTCGGCTTCCGTTCGTAGACCAAGGTAAAATTCAGATACCGGAACACTACTTCCGGTTTTGCGGAGTTTTTAAACTGAATTACAGATGCTTCAGGTTACAGACTCCGCTAACCCGGAAATAGTACCTTGGGTTAAGAACTTTGCTTCAGGATGAGAACAGAAATAGCGGTGTGGCGGCCCCATTAGCTAAAGTGGTGCTTCAGGTTAAGAACAGTTTCAGGTTAAGAACGGACCTCGAGAATGAATTAAGTTCTTAACCCCAGGTACCACTGTAGTTCGTAAACAGGACTGTTCGTAAAGTGAGGTACCACTGTACTAGTCTTCATTTTACGTTCACAGGGTGGTTCATGGCATAAAAATACAAAATGAAAAACGTAATACATAATATTTTGGGAGTTCTAGCTGCTCTAGAGAGAAAGGGATTCTGGGAAGCAAGAAACCTGGACCTTTTTCAAGTACTGAGAGGGAATGGCGTTGTCACTCCCACCACATGTGGGGTGTTGTAGAGAACAGCCTAACGTTTGGACCGCACAGTAATTCTGCTGACCTCTCTTGATTTTGTCACGCCTCTGAATGTTCCTGCTTCTTTGCGTACCTCTATTTCTTGCCACAGAAGAACGGGATGGGAACAGGGTGAGAGCCAGTGTGGGTGTAGTAGTTAGAGTGTTGGACTAGGACATGGGTAGGGAAACTAAGGCCCGGGGGCCAGATCCGGCCCAATCGCCTTCTCAATCTGGCCTGTGGACGGTCCGGGAATCAGCGTGTTTTTACATGAGTAGAATGTGTCCTTTTATTTAAAATGCATCTCTGGGTTATTTGTGGGGCATAGGAATTCATTCATTATTTTTTTGTTCAAAATATAGTCTGGCCCCCCACAAGGTCTGAGGGACAGTGGACCGGCCCCCTGCTGAAAAGTCTGCTGTCCCCTGGACTAGGATCTGAGGGGGGACCAGGGTTCAAATCCCTACTCGGCCATGAAGCCTACTGGGTGGCCTTGGGCCAGTCACGGCCTCTCAGCCTACCTCGCAGGGTTGTTGGGAGGGTACAGTGGGGGAAACCATGTGCACCACCTGGAGCTCCTTGGAGGAAAGGTGTGATATAAATGTAAATAAATACAAAATAGATAAAGCATAATGGAACCGGTGCAGTAGTAAAGAGGTTATGAGGCTATTGCTACCTTGTTCTTGTGATGGGTGAATGCATGGCCTAAACGGTGGTTTTTCTGTCTTCTGCAATCCAGGAAAACAATGTCCGCGCTTCCCTGCCTCTCCAGTGCACCCAGGAGGAGTTTGAGAACCAAGACACGGAGTAAGTGCTCTGCCTGGGACTTTCTCTGCTACAGCCCTTCTCTGTGTACCTCTGCTGCTCTTCATTTTTTTATGCTTTTAAAAAGGTTTTTGGTTGCAGTGGCCATAACTTGAAACAGGCTCCCAAGAGAAATACGCGGATTTATTTTTGTAGGCTTTTCCAGAACATGTATTTAAAACAAGGACTTAGATCCCGCTGCATCTTTTAAAGCTTGTTAATAATAATATTATTAATAGTAATCTGTTACTTATACCCCACCCGTCTGACTGGGTTGCCCCAGTTGTTAGATTTTCAGATTATCTGAATGTTGCTTTGCTCTGCTTTATTTGTAAGGCACTTTGATTGTTTTTAGAAAGGTGGGATATAAATATTAGGAAAATATGTATATTAACAGCCCCTAAAAGCAAGCTGATAAAGACATAAAAATATGTGTTCCCTGCCTTCCTCTGCCCTGTTCCTTTTGGCTACCTAATAACATTCATGGTCTGAAAGGTTTCCTTTTGAAATGTGGATTTATGAATCTGTGCTTGCAAGGTGTGCAAATAATAATGGTGAAAGCTGTGTGTTTGTATGTTGTAACCTCACATTGCTGTTCCATCGCCCTTCTTTTTCTGGAGCTGCTGAGAGTGCTGATGTCTCCCAGCTTCTCATGTTTTTCATCATCTAGCAAACGTCAGCGCTGGATGACGCTGATGCCATATTTATTTATACCCTACCCTTTTCAGATTATAAACGAGAACCGCTGAAAACGTAGAAAAAGTAATCATTAAGGACACCGATAGAATTCAGACCATATACATATTAAAAATCTGTTTAAAACATACAAGAAAAACACAGATAATGGCACCTCTCTGTCCTGCAAAAGGGTTGGGAGCTTGCTGTCTTTACAGCAGATGTGGCCACTGCTCCACCTAGCTGACAGCAGCCGTAAATCCAGGTTTAGATTAAAGCCCTGAAGGGGTGGGGGGGGGATGGCGTGAGAAGAGAAGGAGCAGGACTGCTGCTGGAGCTGATTATAGACTGCCTCTTCTCATCCGAGGACTGACAAAGTTGGCCACGGATCAGTCTGTTGCCTCTGCTGCCAAGGCTGATGGTGCTTTAAACGTGCACTCGAGGGAAAGGCTTCTGCTTCTTTTTTTAAAGGTGATGGAGGGTTAAAAATAAAGGCAGGCAAGAAGATGGGCCAATTACCGGTATATTTTTTTGCAGTGGGAAATTCCAGACAATTAGCCTTCAAGAGGAGCTTGTGTTTGCCTAGGGCTCTAATGTCCTTCATACTTGGCATATTTGCTAAGAAATTCCAGGCCTGATCGTATTGCATTGGTGGTTCAGTGGTAGAATTCTCGCCTGCCACGCGGGAGGCCCGGGTTCGATTCCCGGCCAATGCATGACACCATAATTTTATAAACCTCTATCCTATCCCTCTTTTATTGCCAGCTTTCAACTTGTTGTTGTCGTTTAGTCGTTTAGTCTTGTCCGACTCTTCGTGACCCCCTGGGCCAGAGCACGCCAGGCACTCCTGTCTTCCACTGCCTCCCGCAGTTGGGTCAAACTCATGCTGGTAGCTTCGAGAACACTATCCAACCATCTCGTCCTTTGTTGTCCCCTTCTCCTTGCGCCCTCCATCTTTCCCAACATCAGGGTCTTTTCCAGGAAGTCTTCTCTTCTCATGAGGTGGCCAAAGTCTTGGAGTCTCAGCTTCAGGATCTGTCCTTCCAGTGAGCACTCAGGGCTGATTTCCTTCAGAATGGATAGGTTTGATCTTCTTGCAGTCCATGGGACTCTCAAGAGCCTCCTCCAGCACCATAATTCAAAAGCATAAATTCTTCGGCGATCAGCCTTCTTTATGGTCCAGCTCTCACTTCCATACATCACTACTGGGAAAACCATAGGTTTAAGGATAAGGACCTTTGTCGGCAAGGTGGTGTCTCTGCTTTTTAAGATGCTGTCTAGGTTTGTCATCGCTTTTCTCCCAAGGAGCAGGCGTCTTTTAATTTCGTGGCTGCTGTCACCATCTGCAGTGATCATGGAGCCCAAGAAAATAAAATCTCTCACTGCCTCCATTTCTTCCCCTTCTGTTTGCCAGGAGGTGATGGGCCCAGTGGCCGTGATCTTCGTTTTTTTGATGTTGAGCTTCAGACCCTATTTTGCGCTCTCCTCTGTCACCCTCATTAAAAGGTTCTTTAATTCCTCCTCACTTTCTGCCATCAAGGTTGTGGCATCTGCATATCTGACTTAACATGTCCCAAATCATCCATGACCACCATTGCCCATGCTGGCTGGGACTGATAGAAGCTGTGGTCCAAGCAGCAGTCAGAGGCCTCAGGTTCCCCACCGCTGGCTTTGTGGCTTGCCTTTTCTCTGTGAGTGTGGAGGAATGACTGCTGGGAGGAGCGCAGAGAGGAAGAACACTGTGATGCATCTACATCGGCACAACTGGATGCCTTGATCTGCCCCACCTGCAGCAAAACATGTCTCTCCTGCATTGGTCTCTACAGCCACAACAGGCGCTGTAACCTTCCAGTAGTTTGACATCACAGCCAAAGGTGCAGTCCTCCATTGTATTCCGAGACAGAGGGATGCTGTGATGGGATGATGAGCTGCTTGTGCGTAAAATCGTATCCCCTCAGAGTTTGTTCAAGTCCACAAACCTCTGTCTGTGACGGAGCCCCTCAGACATGGCTCCTCTAGTCACTAGCAGATTCCGACAGTGGTTGCTTTCGGAATCGCTTCCAACATAAAAGCTCCTTAACGGAAACACGTCTTCTGGACTCTCTGCGTGACAGTTTCCGGCGAGGAGTGGGTGTCCCTACAGGAGGTCCTGAAACCTCCCCACTGTTTTCGCTGGAAGTGTCTCTGAGCCATCCCTCCAGCTCACTTTCCCTCCGCTCACCTCCTCTCCCCCTACTGGTTCCTTCTTCAGCTGCTGAGTCTCTCCCAACCTGTGTGAGCCCCTTCACCTCCCTTCCTTCCGATGGCAGTTCCCTGACATCCACCTCCCCTCCAGGGCCCCCTTCACCCCCTCTCGCCCCCTCCTCTACGGGCGGTGAGGAGGCAAAACCCCGGAATGAACTTCCTTCATCTTCCGATGTCTCGAACACTTCTCTCCACCTGTTGCGGTTCCTGGTCTCGAAGTACTCCTCCTCCTCAGAGTCCATCTCCCCTTCCCCTTCCGAGTCCGGGAATCCTTCCAACTCCTCCTCCTCATCGGTGGTCCCAAAGTATTCCCTCCGGAACCTCTCCACAGGCTGAGGTTTCCTTGGGAACCTTTGATGGAACGTTTCTAACTGTGCTGGTCCCGGGGGGAAGGTTACTGTTACCGTAGTCAAAGTTCAGTCCTAAGTCACTAGCCTGGAGATAGTCCACAAAGTGCGAGGTGAGGTCCGAAACAGGGAGCCGGGCGGGGACAGGAACACTCGAAGATCAGAAGCAGGTAGCCGGGCGGGGAACAGGAACACTGGAGGAACAGGACTGGATGCTGGCCAAAACAGCTCTTCAATGACGACGTTGCTCCCGCAACCTGGGACCGGGCTGACTGCCCTTTATCTTCTCTAAGGCCAGGGGCGGTCCCGGCCCCCAGGAGCCCCGCCTCTCCTGGCCTTAAGGCGAGCACTCCTCCTGGGAGAAACCAGTTCCCTTCGCCTCTCTGCCCTAAGCCTCTGCAGTTCAGGAGAGGCCGAAGGGTTACTGGGCCCCGGGGAAGGCTCACCTGTAGACACTGAGTCCTCAAGCACCTCTGGGGCCAGAATGGTTTCACCTGGTGCCTGCTCCTGAGGATCTGGCACAGGTGCAGGCTCCTCAGAATCTAGGCCTTGCCCCAGTTCAGCCGGCCCTGGAGGCGGGGACTCCTGTGCCGGCTGGGATTCCTCCGGTTCACTCTCAGAATCGGAATCCCAGGCCATCACACCATCCCCCCTCCCAGGCCCCCCCCTTAATCGAGGGTCTGGACCCGGCTTGCTGGGGTACGCCGCATGGAACTCTCGGAGGCAGGCAGGCGCGTGGACGTTGGCCGCTGGTTCCCAGGAACGGTCCTCCGGCCCATACCCCTTCCAGTCAATGAGATACTGCAGCTTTCCCCTGCGGTATCGGGAGTCCAGAATGCGTTCCACCTCGTACTCAGGCTCTCCCTGAACCAAAACTGGCTGCGGTCGGGGACGGTCCGGGTGGAACTCGTCGGGTGGGGCCACCGGACTCAGAAGGGACCTGTGGAATACCGGGTGAACCTTCAGGGTTGCGGGCAACTGGAGACGGAATGCCACAGGCGAGACCTGGTTCACGATAGGGAACGGGCCGGTGAAACGGGCGTTCAGCTTCCGCGAAGGTCGAGAAGGGTGGAGGTGGCGAGTGGAGAGCCATACCAGGTCACCGACGTGGAGTTCCGGCCCCACCTGGCGGTGGCGGTCGGCCTGGACCTTGTACGCCTCCTTGGCCTGGCGCAGCTGCTCCATCAACAGCTGTTGCTGGGACTGGAGCTCCTGAAGCCACTCTGTCACCGCAGGGACCGCAGATGCCGGCAGCACATCCGGAAACAACCGTGGATGAAAACCGTAACTGGCCTGGAACGGGGTCTGCTGGGTGGATGCACTCACCGCGTTGTTGTAAGCGAACTCCGCCAATGCTAGGTGGTCGACCCAGTCATCCTGCTGGTAGCTGCAGTAGCACCGGAGGTACTGTTCCAGCACCGTGTTCGCCCGTTCCGTCTGGCCATCAGTCTGTGGGTGGTAGGCAGATGAGAGACAGACCTCTGTTCCGAGGGCCTGGTGCAAAGCACGCCAAAACCGGGACGTGAACTGAACGCCACGGTCGGACACCACACGCTCAGGTAGGCCATGCAGGCGGAAGACATGCTGAAGGTACAGCTGAGCGGTTTCCTTAGCTGAGGGTACGGATGGGCAGGGGGCACAGTGCACCATCTTCGTGAAATGGTCAGAGAAAACTAGAAGGCAGGTGCAGCCACGAGACGGGGGTAGCTCCACTACAAAGTCCAGAGAAACCGTGTGCCAAGGACGTGGTGGAACCGGCAACGGCTGAAGAAGGCCGGGGGGTCGCCCGGTAGGCCCCTTGGCCCGCTGGCAGACATCACAACCAGCGACGTAGCGAGCCACGTCAGCCTTCAGACGGGGCCACCAAAACTCACGGCTTACCAGATGGGTGGTCCGATACCGCCCAAAGTGCCCTGCTGCTGGAGCATCATGGGTCATCCGGAGAACCTCAGCCCGCAGCGGCCCTGGCGGGATGTACAGGCGCCCGTGGTGCAGCAGAAGGCCCTGATGCAGGACCAGCCCCGGGTACTGAGGGCATGACCCTTCGGCCAGTTCCTGGAGTTGTTCCTGGGCCCAAGCGTCGACCCGCTGCTGTTCCCGCACCCGAGCCTGCAGTGGCTCAGCCTCCTGGGTGGCCAGGAATGCAGCCGGTGGTAGGATCGTGGTGGGTACTGCCTGCTGTACCGTGTCTGTGTTGTCTTCAGGTTTCCGGGACAGGGCATCTGCCTTCTGGTTTTGGGAGCTAGGGATCCGGAACTGGAACCGGGAAAAGAACAACGCCCACCGGATCTGCCTTTGGTTCAGCTTGCGGGTGGTCTGGGGGTACTCCAGGTTCCGGTGGTCGGTTCTCACCTCCACCGGGTGTCGTGCCCCCTCAAGATGGTGGCGCCAGACCTCAAAAGCCACCTTGATGGCCAGTAGTTCCCGCTCCCATACAGTATAGTTACGCTCCGCCGGCAGGAGCTGGCGGGAATAAAAGGCGCAGGGTAAGAGTGGCGCATCAGGTCCGTACTGCTGAGACAAGACGGCACCGAGAGCCGTACTGGAGGCGTCAGTCTCTACCACAAAGGGTCGAGAAGGATCCGGATGTTGCAAGATCGGCGCTCTCTGGAAACAGGCCTTCAACCCCTGAAACGCCTCCTCTGCCTCGCTGTCCCAGGAAAACGGCGTCTTGGGGCGCAGTAGCCGGGTCAATGGGGTAGTGCGACGAGCGTAACCCGCAATGAAGGTCCGGTAATAGTTGGCGAACCCCAGGAAACGCTGTAGGTCCTTGCGGTTCCGAGGTGCCGCCCATTCCCGAACCGCTGCCACCTTCCCAGGATCCATCTGCACCCCATCTGGAGAGAGTCGGTGACCCAGAAAATCCACTGTCTGCTGATGGAACTCGCACTTGCTGAGCTTCGCATACAGGCGGTGCTCCCGCAAGCGCTGCAGCACGGTCCGGACATGACCCTCGTGGCGAGCCGGGTCACGGGAGAAAATCAAAATGTCATCCAGGTACACCACCATGTACTTGTCCAGCAAGTCCTGGAACACGTGGTTGATGTACCGTTGGAACACAGCGGGCGCGTTGCACAATCCGAAGGGCATAACCAGGTATTCGAACTGCCCGTACCGGGTCCCGAATGCTGTCTTCCACTCATCCCCGGCTCTGATCCTAATTAAATTGTAGGCCCCCCGGAGGTCAAGCTTGGTGAACATCTGCGCCCCTTGCACCCGCTCCAGCAACTCCGAAATAAGGGGCAAGGGGTACCGGTCCGGGATGGTAATTTTGTTCAGGGCCCGGTAATCATGGCAAAGGCGAAGCTCCCCACATTTCTTCTTAACGAAGAGTACTGGCGCAGCGGTGGGTGAGGTAGAAGGCCTAATGAACCCACGCTCTAGGTTCTTGCGCAGGAAGTCCTGCAAAGCTTCGCGCTCTGGCTCTGTTAGAGAGTATAAGCGACTCACCGGCAGGGGCGCTCCGGGCTGGAGGTCTATGCCGCAGTCAAAAGACCGATGCGGCGGCAGCTGGTCTGCCCCCCGTTCCTCGAACACGTCTTGGTAGTCCCGGTACACGGCTGGGAGCGTGGGTGCTGCCTCCTCAGTGGGTGCGGCCGCTAGCATCTTGGACCGAGCATGGGGGCATGGGTCTGGGAAGTGCACAGTCCGATTAACCCAGTCAATCTGAACATTGTGAGCCTCCAACCAGTCCATTCCAACCGTTGCTGAAGCGCCGCAACCACATCGCTTAACTGCTGAACGGTGTGGGTCAAGGCCTGGTTCTCCTGGGCCAATGCCACCAGCGCAGCTGCCTGGTCAACCATGGCCTCTGGCTGTTCCCGAACGCACCCCAACGAAGGGGGAGTGCGGGTGTGGCGGGAGCAAACTGTGCTGGTCCTGGGGGGAAGGTTACTGTTACCGTAGTCAAAGTTCAGTCCTAAGTCACTAGCCTGGAGATAGTCCACAAAGTGCGAGGTGAGGTCCGAAACAGGGAGCCGGGCGGGGACAGGAACACTCGAAGATCAGAAGCAGGTAGCCGGGCGGGGAACAGGAACACTGGAGGAACAGGACTGGATGCTGGCCAAAACAGCTCTTCAATGACGACGTTGCTCCCGCAACCTGGGACCGGGCTGACTGCCCTTTATCTTCTCTAAGGCCAGGGGCGGTCCCGGCCCCCAGGAGCCCCGCCTCTCCTGGCCTTAAGGCGAGCACTCCTCCTGGGAGAAACCAGTTCCCTTCGCCTCTCTGCCCTAAGCCTCTGCAGTTCAGGAGAGGCCGAAGGGTTACTGGGCCCCGGGGAAGGCTCACCTGTAGACACTGAGTCCTCAAGCACCTCTGGGGCCAGAATGGTTTCACCTGGTGCCTGCTCCTGAGGATCTGGCACAGGTGCAGGCTCCTCAGAATCTAGGCCTTGCCCCAGTTCAGCCGGCCCTGGAGGCGGGGACTCCTGTGCCGGCTGGGATTCCTCCGGTTCACTCTCAGAATCGGAATCCCAGGCCATCACACTATCAATACCTCGTCATTGATATCTTCTGCCATTACCCAAGTGTTTTCTGACTCCGGTTCTCCTTCCCACGCTACCAAATACTCCACCTGATCCCCCTTCCACCTGGCGTCGAGGATTTCTGCCACGTGGCTGCTGCATTCTCTTTCTTCTATGACCGGTCCCCGAGTGGCCATCCCTTCTCGTCCCCCCTCATACGGTGACAGTAACGACCTGTGAAATACTGGGTGCAGTTTCATGTGGTTGGGTAACCGGAGCCTGAAAGCCACTGGGTTGACCTGTTGAATGACCTCAAAGGGACCCAATCTCCTGGGTCTTAATTTCTTACAACCTCCTTTGAACGGCAACCCTTGGGTTGACAGCCACACCCTATCTCCCACCCTTATGGTTTCACCTTCCCTTCGGTTCTTGTCTGCCTGCCTCTTGTATTCTTCCTTCGCCCTTTCTAAGTTGAGTTGGAGCTGACGATGGATTGCTTCCATTTCTTCTACAAAATGCTCGGCTGCCGGGACGCTCCATCTCTCCCCTTCTCCCCCTGGGAAAGCCCCGGGATGACACCCATAATTAGCTAAGAAGGGGCTCATCCCTGTGGACACATTCTCGGCATTGTTGTAGGCAAATTCCGCCAGCGCCAACTTTTCTACCCAGTCATTCTCTCTGTCATTGACATAACACCTCAGGTATTGCTGGAGGACACCGTTTGCTCTTTCCGCCTGCCCGTTGGTTTCAGGGTGCCGGGCAGTCGAAAAGTTGACCTCCACCTGCAGTAAGCTCATGAGCTTCCTCCAGAACCTGGAAGTAAATTGTTTTCCTCGGTCTGAGACCACCCTCAATGGCACCCCGTGCAACCTAAAAATGTGTTCTACAAATAACTTCGCTGTCTCTTCCGCCGTGACTGCATGCGAGCAGGCTACAAAGTGGCACATCTTTGTTAGTAGGTCTACCACCACCATGATGGCTGTTTTCCCCTTGGACTTCGGCAGATCAGTCATAAAATCTATCGACACTGCCTCCCAAGGTCGTTCTGGGGTTGGTAAGGGTTCTAATAGCCCCGCCGGCGCCCGCCTCTCCCCTTTGGCTCGCTGGCATTGCTCGCACCCTCTTACATACTCCCGTACATCTTCCCTCACCTTAGGCCACCAAAATTCCCTGGTGACCAACCACATGGTTTTGTGTTGTCCAAAATGCCCCGCCGTGGGGCTGTCGTGCAACTGCTTGAGTACCCTCCCCCTTAAGTCTCCTTCAGGGATATACAGTGCCCCTTTGTAATACAAAGCTCCATTTCTTTCCTCGAAACCCCCTGGTTCCTCTCCCTCACCCCTAAGACCTCTGAGCTTATTCTGGGCATATTCATCATTCTCTGTTTCCTCTACCAGTTCTCTTTGTCCCACCAATGCCGCCCCACACACCCAGCGGTCCTCTGGAATGACATGTCTCTCTTCGGGTGCTCCCTCCCCCTCCAAATATTCAGGTTTGCGAGAGAGAGCGTCCGCCCTAATGTTCTCTGGGCCTGGCACGTAACAAATCTCAAAGTTAAATTTGGAGAACTCCTGGGCCCATCTCACTTGCCGTTGGTTGAGCACTCGTGCCGTCCTCCAATACTCTAGGTTCTTGTGGTCAGGGCACACTTGCACCTTATGTTGTGCGCCAATTAGCAGGTGCCTCCATCTCCGGAACGTCTCATGAATGGCTAGTAGTTCTCTGTCATACACCGTGTAGTTCCTCTCGGATTTGTTCAGCTTTCGCGAAAAAAAGGCACACGGTCTCCACTCTGACTCCTCCTTCCCTGGCTGCAGAAGCACCGCCCCAATAGCTCTGTCTGATGCGTCAGTTTCCACTCTCATCGGTTTTTGTAAATCCACATGCAGGAGTTGTTGTTCCGAGGTGAAGGCCCTTTTTAGTTCCTCAAATGCTCGCTCCACCTCCTCAGTCCAAACGAACTTCTTCTTACTGCTGAGACAGTCCGTAATGGGCGCCGTCAGGTGGGCAAAGTTTCGGATGAACTTACGATAGAAGTTCCCAAATCCTAGGAACCTCTGCACATCCTTCCTTGTTTTGGGTGTTTTCCATTCCAGCACCGCCTGGACCTTGCCGGGATCCATGGCCAATCCCTTGTCTGACAGGTGATACCCCAGGAATTCCACCTCCTTGGTATGAAACTGACACTTCTCCAGTTTCACCCACAGCTGGTTGGCTTGCAGCCTGCTCAACACTTCTCTGACGTCTCTCACATGCTGCTCCTCATTCTCAGAATACACGCAACACGTCGTCTAAGAAGGCCACACAATTCTTGTAAAGCAAAGGCCCCAGGACGTGGTTCATAAACGATTGAAAGCACGCGGAGCCTGCTTGTAGGCCGAAGGGCATAACGAGATATTCAAATGCCCCTAAAGGGGTGAACATGGTGGTTTTCCATTCATCCCCCTTCCTTATTCGTATCAGGTTGTACGCCCCCCTTAGGTCCAGCTTTGTGAAAATCTTTCCCTTCCGCACCCTTGTCAAAATGTCGTCAATTCTGGGCATAGGGAAGGCCACTGGTTCTGACACTGCGTTTAAGGCCCTGAAATCACACACCAGCCTCGGCTTGTCCGTGTTTTTTTTATCCACAAAAAACACTGGGCTGCCCCCCACCGCCCTGGACTCTCTGATGAACCCTCTCTTCAGGTTCTTGTCAATGAACGCCCTTAGCTCCTGCATCTCTCTGTCTGACATGGCGTACAGCTTGCCTACAGGGAGCTGTGCCCCAGGGAGTAAATTGATTTGACAGTCAAAGGGTCTATGCGGGGGTAGTTGGTCAGCTTCCCTTTCGCTGAAGACGTCGCGGAGATCTGCGTATTGTCGTGGTACCTTCACTTTCTCCGTTACTTCAGTCCCTGCTAGGGTGGCTTGGGCCCCTGCCAAACCCTTTCCCTCTTTGCAGTGTTCTAAGCAATGTGCTGAACCAAAAGAAACCACTCTCTGATGCCAGCCCACCAGCGGATCATGTAACGCTAGCCAGCTCATCCCCAATATAATGGGAGCTCCTCCCAAGGTGGCCACATTAAACGCTATCAGTTCGGTGTGCCTTGCCACCTTCATTATCATTGGGACGGTCTGCAAGCTGACTTCTCCTCCCAACAGCTCCCTGCCATCGATCGTGGTCACCTGCAGGGGGTTGCTTAAAGGGATCGTCTGTATCTGGTGTTCAGCTGCAAACTCTTTGCTCATGAAATTGCAGGAGCTGCCTGAGTCCAACAGCGCCTTTATCTTTAGAGGGTGTCCGTTTGGCAGCTCTAGCGCCACTTCTATCACTAGGGCGGGTTTAGGAGGTTCTGGCGTGGGCACTTTCACGGCTCTTTGGCCTGGCTGCTGTGCCCCGACGGTGGCAGCCAGGCGTTGGCTTTTACTTGCTCCGGTATTTCTTCCTCCCTTCCCTCCACAGCTCCCACCATCCCTTGCCATTCCTTCCTCTGGGGGCAGACTCTGGCAAAGTGACCTGGCTGTTGGCAGAGATAGCATTTCCGGGCGCCTTTTCCCTCCTTCTTTCCCCCCTCACTGGGCTTTGAAACTGCGCGCGCGCGCGCTGTTCCGATTTCCATCGGCTCTGCCGGCGGGAAAGTTGGCTCTGGAATGTCTGGAATGCGGAACTCCTTCCAACGTTCCCCCTTCCCTTCCCGCCTCTCCAATGCTCTCGCCTCCTGGCGCGCTCCTATGGTCAGCGCAGATTTGGTCAGCTGGTCCATAGAATCCGCCCTGGGGCCCCGGGAAAGTTTGTCTTTCACAGCCGAAGAAAGCCCTTCTTCAAATAGCATTTGAATGGGTTCCGCCGATAAGTCCCACCCCAATCTGTGAACCAGCATGGTGAACTCAGTCCAGTACTCACGGACAGATCGGCTCCCCTGTTTGCAAGCCATTAACTGTCTGCGCACCACTCCCTGTTCAATATCGCTGGAAAACATCAGATCCATGGCGCGAAAGAACTTCATCGTGTCCTTTAGGACGTCACTATTCTCTGCCATCAGGGGTCTAACCCAGTCTCTTGCCCCCTTTTCAAGATGCCCAATCACGAAAGCCACTCGTGATTCCTCGTCAGGGAATTCATCAAACTGCAGATTGAGGGCATATTGCATCTCTGTCCGAAAGCCATGATAGTCTTTGGGCTCCCCCCCAAACTTCTGCACCAATCCTGGTACCTTCCTGGCGAGCTGGGTGGCTTTCCCCTTTTTGTCTGCATCCTGAGCCCTCCTCTCCTCAAGCCTCGCCATCTGCAGCGCTAGCTGGACCTCCAACACCCGGTACCTTTCTTCCAGGCTTGGACCCGCTCCAGCTCCTGCTTCTCCGGTTCCGGCTGGGTTGCTCATGATGCCTTCTCCTGCACAAGCTGCTTTCAAAGACTGTCGGAATGCTGTGATGGGATGATGAGCTGCTTGTGCGTAAAATCGTATCCCCTCAGAGTTTGTTCAAGTCCACAAACCTCTGTCTGTGACGGAGCCCCTCAGACATGGCTCCTCTAGTCACTAGCAGATTCCGACAGTGGTTGCTTTCGGAATCGCTTCCAACATAAAAGCTCCTTAACGGAAACACGTCTTCTGGACTCTCTGCGTGACAGTTTCCGGCGAGGAGTGGGTGTCCCTACAGGAGGTCCTGAAACCTCCCCACTGTTTTCGCTGGAAGTGTCTCTGAGCCATCCCTCCAGCTCACTTTCCCTCCGCTCACCTCCTCTCCCCCTACTGGTTCCTTCTTCAGCTGCTGAGTCTCTCCCAACCTGTGTGAGCCCCTTCACCTCCCTTCCTTCCGATGGCAGTTCCCTGACAGATGCCAACAACAAATATTGTGTGTGTGTGTGTGTGTGAGAGAGAGAGAGAGAGAGAGAGAGAGAGAGAGAGGGAGGGAGGATTGGGGCGCTGGGTGGGGAGAGAGAGACCAATTACTGTACAGTCATACCTCATGTTACGTTTGCTTCAGGTTACGTCCCGCGGTGACCCGGAAGTACCGGAAAGGGTTACTTCCGGGTTTTGCCGCTTGCGCAGACGCGCAAAATGACGTCACGCACATGCGCAGAAGTGACGGATTGTAACCCGCGCGTGCACAGATGCGCCACTGCGGGTTTCGCTCTTTTCATGTTGCGAACAGGCCTCCGCAACCAGAGGTACCACTGTAATTGGGCTCAGAATTTCAGGTTTTCTAGAGACACAAGACGTAACCCTCCCTGTGGTTTTCCTCCCTTCAGGATGGTGGTTGCCCTGTCGGTGACGCTTGGGCTTTTTGCGGTGGAGTTGGCTGGCTTTCTCTCTGGAGTGTCCATGTTCAACAATGTGCAGAGCCTCTTCTGTATCCTTTGAAAAGGGGATAGACTGGACATAGGTTACCTGGGGTCTTTGTGGGGTGGGTGGCAGAGGGAAGCCACAGAGAGGGCAACTTGGACTCATCAGACCTGCAAATTGAGGCAGCCGAACCTGAGAGCTTCAAAAAACTGAACTCAGATGCCCATGTTATCTCGTGCAGGTGGGCACCAGAAGGAGTTGAGGCCCATTGGATGCCCGCTCCTGGCCGCTTTGCCAAAGCACTTACGTCTCAGTCCGTCAGGCAGCGTTCTTCAGCCTTGTGGCCCCCCATGTCGTAGGACTACAACGCCCATCATCCCTGACCCACTGGCTAAGCTAGCAGTGGACGATGGGAGTTGTAGTCCTACGACATCTGGGGACGCAAGGCTGAGGAATGCTGGTAGGCAGTTCCCACGTGGGAACGCGGAAGTTCTGGGTTGTTGCCGTCTCCTGTGTAGGCCAGCCCTGATGCCCCACAGCTCCCCCAGGAGGACTCGAGGGGTTCCTGCCCTTCACGCGTTGTTGCTCCCTGACTGAGCCTCCTTTCCGCTCCAGCCACAGGCGCCCACGCCTCTGCCTCCGTCACGTTGCTCTTCTTCCTCTTTGAACAGTGGGACAGCGGTCTGTACTGGTGGATCTTTGCTTTCTGCAGGTCAGTCGAGACGGTGGCCACCTCTGGTGGCAGAGCTTTGCGAGGCAAGGGGTTTCCTTCCCTTGCTGCCCATCGCCGAAGTGGCGGGAGTAATAATAATAATAATAATATTTATTTATACTCCACCCTCCCCAGCCAAAGCCGGGCTCAGGGTGGCTAACAAGCAATAATAAAAACAAGTTGAATGAATACAACTTAAAAACAAGATTAAAATACAACAATTAAAATACAGTATTAAAATATTAAAATGTAGCCTCATCGCAGGAGGAGAAGGGAAAAGAAAAAAGAAAGAGGGGAGGGAATCAAATTGGCTCCAAGCCAAAGGTCAGGCGGAACAACTCTGTCTTACAGGCCCTGCGGAAAGAAATCAGATCCTGCAGGGCCCTGGTCTCATGAGGCAGAGCGTTCCACCAGGCCGGAGCCAGTGTTGAAAAGGCCCTGGCTCTGGTTGAGGCTAATCTGACTTCCTTAGGGCCTGGGACCAGTAGGGTGTTGCTATTTATGGACCTTGAGACTCTCCGTGGGGCATACCGGGAGAGGCGGTCCCGTAGGTACGAGGGTCCTAGGCTGTGAAGGGCTTTAAAGATCAAAACCAGCACCTTAAATCTGACTCTGTACTCCACCGGGAGCCAGTGCAGCTGGGAAAGCACTGGGTGAACATGCTCCCATGGCAGAGACCCCGTGAGGAGCCTCGCTGCAGCATTCTGCACCCGCTGGAGTTTCTGGGACAGCTTCAAGGGCAGCCCCGCGTAGAGCGAATTACAGTAGTCAAGCCTGGAGGTGACCGTCGCATGGATCACTGTGGCCAGGTTGGGGTGGGAAAGGTAAGGGACCAACTGCTTGATGCGGCGAAGTTGGAAGAAATGCTTAGCAGAAGAAATGCAGAAACTGGGGCTGCATTGGCCAGGAATGGCCGGCATTCCTACTCCAGAGAAAGTAGCTGGGTTCAAAGCGGAGAAGGGTGTCTTGGGATGTTTGTGGCCTCCGTAGGATCGATGTCCCTGCCGCTAGAAGGGGCCCCCACTGCTGTTTTATTCATTAAAATACACCAGCTGGTGGCCCTCCAGATTTTGCTGAACTACAGCTCCCATCATCCTTGGTCGTGGACCATGCTTGCTGGGGAGTTGTAGTTCAGCAACACCTGGTGGTCAAAGGTTCCTCACAACCGAATTATATCTGGCCTGATCTGTCCCCTGAAGGAGCCCTCAAATTTACTAATAAGCATTGTAAATGCCTTTGGTACAGTGGTGCCTCGCAAGACGAAAAGAATCCGTTCCGGGAGTCTCTTCGTCTTGCGGGTTTTTTCGTCTTGCGAAGCAAGCCCATTAGCGGTTTAGCGGATTAGCGCTACAGTATTAGCGGCTTAGCGGGCTTAGCGGATCAGCTGATAAGCGGCTTAGCGATCAGCTGTTAAGCGGCTTAGCCGATCAGCTGATAAGCGGTTTAGCGGCTTGGGAAAAGGGGGGGGGGAGGAAAAAACCCCCTAACCCTAACCCTAACCCTAACCCTAACCCCTAACCCCTAACCCTAACCCTAACCCTAACCCTAACCCCTAACCCTAACCCCTAACCCTAACCCCTAACCCTAACCCTAACCCTAACCCTAACCCTAACCCTAACCCTCGCAAGACATTTTCGTCTTGCGAAGCAAGCACATAGGAAATTCGTTTTGCGAAGCACCTCCAAAATGGAAAACCCTTTCATCTAGCGGGTTTTCCGTCTTGTGAGGCATTCGTCTTGCGGGGCACCACTGTATCTTGGATAGCCCCAACTATTGGGGGGGGGGGTGTCTCTGTGACCTAAACATAGCTGTAAACGTTTCCCTTTTTTTAAGGGAAATTCCCTTATTCCGAATAGGATTCCTCGCAAGAAAAGGGAAACGTTGACAGCTATGGACCTAAATCACATTTGATCCAGCAAATGCTCACGGGGGGAGTGGCTGATCTCTCATCCTTGGTGTCGGGATGGTTTCTTCTCTCTCCCAGTTCACCCCCAGGCTCAAAATGTCTGGCACCTCTCTGTGCCAGCGCAGGCTGCTCAGGTCACGTGGGGCTGCCTGCCACTGCAGGCCTCACTTTACAACGCCAGTTTCCCTGACTGCTCCCCCCTAGCTTTGGCTGCCCACTGCAGCGCCTCCATCTGCCTCTCCTTTTTCGTCTTTGAGCGCTGGGAGACGGTCACGTACTGGTACATCATGGGCTTCTGCAGGTAGACTCTTAGCTCTGTATGTGGGTGGATATACCATACAGTGGTACCTCGGGTTAAGAACTTTGCTTCAGCAGGAGTCCCCATTAGCTAAAGTGGTGCTTCAGGTTAAGAACAGTTTCGGATTAAGAACGGACCTCCGGAACGAATTAAGTACTTAACCCGAGGTACCACTGTCCATTTTTCCGTGTATAAGATGCCCCCATGTATAAGACACTCCCTATTTAGGGGGGACTAAATTTAAAGAAAATGAGTGGAGATGACCCAAAGTTGTTGAGCTTTTTTTAGGGGGAATTGCATGCGCACTAATGGATGGTCAGGAGATAAATTCCATTCAGTTCCTAAACTGGCATATTGGCAATAACCACAATATGGTATGCTTATCTTATATGGTGTTCCATGTGTCACTGCTTTGAGGATTCTAATGTTCCTTGTATGTAGATATCATACCAGATGGAAAACTTGAAGGTGTGGCACGATATCTTATTTAGGAACTGAATGGACTTTATCTCCTGACCATCCATTGGAATTTAATTTTTCAGGATATGTTCTGTTTGCATGATGTGTTGGTCTATGGAATTACACGTTGTGAGATATTATATGTTGAATTGTGTTTGAAATAGAAGTTACATAGTCAAAAACAGCCTGTTATGTTGTGTGTGTTGTGGGCTTCCCACAGGCATTTAGCTGCCACCTTGAGAATGGGAATCTGGACTAGATGGGCAGTAGGCCCTTCCTATGTTTTCTTTTCTTTCTTCCTTTTTAAATTTTTTATTTATTTTGATTTTACATATACATACATACACACATCAAATAATCAGAATATTAAAAAAGAAAAAGCATATCAGCAATGAAAATGAAAAAAAAGCCTCAAAAACAAGCATTTTCAAATACAATTCTTCGTAGCGAGTGCAAGCGTCTTTTTGCAACTTCTGGCTTGACTCCTTGATTCCTAACATGATTCCTAACATGTTAGGAACCTTCCTATGTTTTCATATGTGTGTGTGTTTCACATGTTTGATCCCCAGCCGTTGTTTTTCTTCCCCCAGGAAGGGGGAAGCCCTTCTCCTTAGCACTGACCCCCTCCCTTCTCTGTCCGTCTTCACCCCCTGACAGTGCCTTGCCTGCCGCTGTGGAGATACTGCTTTTCATCTCAGTCTTGGGCTTGAAGAAGAAGCCCCTGTGAAGCCCCCTGCCACCCCAGAGGAGACCTTTGTTGGGGACGACTCCAGGTGGGCAAGAAAACCAACTAGCAGAGCCAAGCTACGCTGGCACGGGGAAACAGAGACTGAGCACAGTTGGGGAGAACAGGTAGGATGAACGAGCCACCTGTTCGAGGGCTCTGACCCTCCCTGGTATCACATTGCCAGCTGCCACCCACAGTTCCAGCAACACAGATCTGTCTTCTGCGCTGCCTGCTGCCTCCCCCCAGCGGTAATCGTGGTAACAGCGCCCTGTTGCTGCAGAAAGCCACGCGTTTATTCACACGTGCTTTTTCCAGCTTCTGATCATGCATCTGCAGTGCCAAAATGCCTCCTTCAGAAGAAATGGTGATGCCCAAGCCTGTAGCCCAATGGGCCGCCCTGCAAAAGGGACTAAGGGGGCATAACGGGTGTGTAAAATTTATTCAGGACATTTGATTGTAGTTAGAGAATGCTGTATGAGGATTTATTACACTTTTTTACCTGAATAAAATAGCATCCTTCTTATGAATTCGCCACTTGGATTGCAATCATTAAAGTACAGGGGTACCTCGGGTTACAGACGCTTCAGGTTACAGACGCCGCTAACCCAGAAATAGTACCTCGGGTTAAGAACTTTGCTTCAGGATGAGAACAGAAATTGCATGGCGGCGGCACGGGAGGCCCCATTAGCTAAAGTGGTGCCTCAGGTTAAGAACAGTTTCAGGTTAAGAACGGACCTCGGAATGAATTAAGTTCTTAACCCGAGGTACCACTGTAGTGTTGATGAAGTCTGTTGGTTTATGTAGATCAGCTGGGGCTGAAAACATTTGGAGAGCCGCAGGTTGGAGGAAGGTGATATCGACTGACTCTCATCTCCCCCTTCTTGCCTTGGCCGCTATCGCCAAGTTAAACTAGTATATGAAACAAGAGCCCTTTAATGGCTACGTAGTTCAATTCCAAGGATAACAATAATAATAAATTATTATTTATACCCCGCCCATCTGGCTGGGTTTCCCCAGCCACTCTGGGCGGCTTCCAACAAAATAATAAAAATACAATAAAACATCAGACATTAAACAGGGCTGTGAAATCTAGCTTGCACCAGATAACTTCGTGGGCCAAATGTCGCCATTCTCCTGCTTCTAAGCTCTTGCAGCTCTCCCATAGTCTCTCCTTCCTCACTGGGCCCCGTTTTGCTTCTGCTGAGACTTCATCTCCAGGCCTGTGGGAAAGATGGCTAGGACAATGGATAATAGACTGGACTGGACCATGGAGTTGTTGTTTAGTCATTTAGTCGTGTCCGCCTCTTTGTGACCCCCTGGACCAGAGCACGCCAGGCACTCCTGTCTTCCACTGCCTCCCGCAGTTTGGTCAAACTCATGCTGGTAGCTTCGAGAACGTTGTCCCACCATCTCGTCCTCTGTCGCCCCCTTGTCCTTGTGCCCTCCATCTTTCCCAACATCAGGGTCTTTTCCAGGGAGTCCTCTCTTCTCATGAGGTGGCCAAAGTCTTGGAGCCTCAGCTTCAGGATCTGTCCTTCCAGTGAGCACTCAGGGCTGATTTCCTTCAGAATGGAGAGGTTTGATCTTCTTGCAGTCCATGGGACTCTCAAGAGTCTCCTCCAGCACCATAATTCAAAAGCATCCATTCTTTGGCGATCAGCCTTCTTTGTGGTCCAGCTCTCACTTGCATACATCACTACTGGGAAAACCAGAGCTTTAACTATACGGACCTTTGTTGGCAAGGTGATGTCCCTGCTTTTTAACATGCTGTCTAGGTTTGTCATTGCTTTTCTCCCAAGAAGCAGGCGTCTTTTAATTTCGTGACTGCTGTCACCATCTGCAGCAATCATGGAGCCCAAGAAAGTAAAATCTCTCACTGCCTCCATTTCTTCCCCTTCTATTTGCCAGGAGATGATGGGACCAGTGGCCATGATATTCGTTTTTTTGATGTTGAGCTTCAAACCATATTTTGCGCTCTCCTCTTTCACCTTCATTAAAAGATTCTTTAAAGGTTCATTAAAAGGGCTATGGAGACTGGAGCTCAAATTCCTGCCCAGCCATGAAGAAGTTCACTGGGTCCAGTTGGGACATTTCAGGATAATGCCAGAAGGCTGCTATGAGGATGCAATGAATAGGTCACGCCTCCCTTTTTCTGCCGCAAAGACCCAGGAAGAAGGCTGGGAGACCAAATTTAATTATTACATTTATATACCCTATTTATCTTCCAAGAAGATCAAGGTGTCGTACATGGCTCTCCTCCCTGTTTCATCCCTGCAACAACCCTGTGAGGTAGGTTATGACAAATATGTTGGCGATGGCTATTCTTTTTGCAATAGCTTTGCGGGGGGTGGAGGGGCTTGTAATGTGTTGTGCTAGATCAGGGGCCAGCAAACTTTTTCAGCAGGGGGCTGGTCCTCTGTCCCTCAGACCTTGTGGGGGGCCAGACTATATTTTGAAAAAAACATGAATGAATTCCGATGCCCCACAAATAACTCAGAGATGCATTTTAAACAGAAGGACACATTCTACTCATGTAAAAACATGCTGATTCCCGGACCGTCTGCAGGCTGGATCTAGGTGATTGGGCCTGATCCGGCCCCCGGGCCTTAGTTTGCCTACCCATGTGCTAGATGCTGCGTGGTTTTTAACTGTATTTTAATGGCTTCTTTGGGATGTGGGTGGCGCTGTGGGTTAAACCACAGAGCCTAGGACTTGCCAATCAGAAGGTTGGCGGTTCGAATCCCCGCGACGGGGTGAGCTTCCGTTGCTCGGTCCCAGCTCCTGCCAACCTAGCAGTTCAAAAGCACGTCAAAGTGCAAGTCGATAAATAGGTACCGCTCCGGTGGGAAGGTAAACGGCGTTTACGTGCGCTGCTCTGGTTCGCCAGAAGCGGCGTAGTCATGCTGGCCACATGACCTGGAAGCTGTCTGCGGACAAACGCCAGCTCCCTCGGGCTATAGAGCGAGATGAGCGCCGCAACCCCAGAGTCGTCCGCGACTGTACCTAATGGTCAGGGGTACCTTTACCTATAAATGCAATAAATAAAAATATCTGGAGGCCATTGCATCCTAGACATTAATTAGTTGGCATCCCCACAGAATCTTTCTTGAGGGTCTCTGGCAAATAGGAAGATGAGCGTTGTCCCCTACCCCCCCAAAAAAATTTCAAAATTAAACTGGCTAAAGTTAAACGCTCCATAGTCTCAAATGGGTATCAAATCCATTATTTTCCATTGGTGCAGCATGCAAAATTCCAGAGGCCCCTTAGATAAAGGATTAAGATCGGAACTATGATATTGGAAATAAAGGAGAAAAAGCAGGAACAAGAAATAGGAAATTTTCTGCTGACCAGCCAGAACATCGGAAGTCTTTTTTAAAATATATATTTTGGAATGTATAATTGGCTTTATTATTTGAATTAAGATGTGGCAAGATTTGATATTCTATCAACTGTGATGTTATTAATAAAAATTATTTACAAAAAAACGAAAACAAAATTCCAGAGGCCCCTGCCTCCGCCCGGCTCCACCCAGTAAATACGGTAGGGCTGCCCTTGTACCTTCTCGAGCGACGTCACCGCCCCATGCAAATTAGCTGGCGCATGGCGCCCTGGGAAAGCAGGCGGCTCTTCGGCAGGGTTGCTTATATGCCGCTCTGCACAAAGAGCTTTGCCGCGGGAAACGGTGCAGAATGCCGCAGCGGGAGGCGTTTTAATCTCCCGCGAAGAGTTTCCAAGGCAGCTCACTTTTGCGCCACCGTGACCTGAGAGGCTGTGCGCAAAATGGCGGCCCCGGCGTCCCGACGAGCTGGGTATCGTCAGTGAGGTATATCCTTACCTGTTCCTCCTCCGGGAGAACAGAACATGATGAACGGAGAGCGCATGAGACATGATTAGAGTCTCCGCTGGCCGGGGAACAGCAACGCCCCGGCCTGCTCCTTTCTGATTTTTACTGACGATCTTTCACTAATCTCAAGCGTTATAAAAGCAGAATTAACTTTTATTTCTCGATACTTAATTCTAGTGGTTAGCTGTGCAGAGCTTGACTCTGTTTTTCTGATTCCTTGATTGCTCCGGGTTGGACTAGATGAACCTTGGGTGGCCCTTCAACACTTACACTTCTATTTCCGCGTGATTGGTCAACTGAAGTGTCCATCAGTTGCGCGTTGGCCCGCCTACTTCCACCTTCGTCTGCAATTGGTGGGATACGCCTAGCGGAAGACCATTGGCCGCTCTTTCTACACTGGTCCCGCCCCTTCTCTGGTTTCCAGGGTGCGCTGTTTTGCCTGGCGGCCCTCCATCCCTCTTTCGGCTCACGTCTCCCAATGCTTGGTGGTTTCACAAAATGGCCGACATATCCCGCCCTACGTTGCCTCTTCTCGTTTCTGATTGGCCGGCTTTGGAGTGTGGGGGGAGATTGACAAGGTCCTCGTAACCACTAAGCTTGCGCTCGGCCATCTCCCGACTTAACCAATCGGGAGCGAGCATCGTCAAGGGCGCAGGGAAGCAGCCAATCGGTAGCCTTTCCTCTCCTTTGCAAATCCCGCCCCCTTTCCTAACCCTGGAGAGGCGTCGAAACTTGACCAATGGAAAGGGCAGGAGAGGCGCGCGAGAGGCCCTTCCATTAGCCAATGAGAAAACGGGAGACCCGCTCCTTCGGAAGGGGAGGCGGAGCTGCTGGCTTCTGAGAACCAATTAGGAGGCGCGTCTGGAACGCGGCGGCAGCCAATAGGGCTTCGGGAGGGCAGATTTGAAAAGCGAAGGCAAAGGCGTTTTTGCGGCGACGCGGATGGGAGGCTGTTGGCTGGCAGGTAGGGAATCTCGCGGGCCGGTGGGAGAAAAAAGGGGTCGGCGGGGCAGGGACGGGGATCCCCCGTGTCCCCCTTCAGGACTGCGGCTCCCACCCTCCCGGACCTGATGGGAGACTGGGATCCGGTATTGCAAGGAGAGCCACAGGACTGCATGGGGTTGGGTGGATAATGCCTCTGGGTAGATCTCGGGGTAAAATAAATAAATATATATTTTTTAATACCCCGCCCTCCCCAGCCAAGACCTGGCTCAGGGCGGCTAACAACCAATAATAAAAACAAGTTGATTAAAATACAATTTAAAAGATTAAGATACAACATTAAAACAATTAGGGAGCAATCTCATCATGGGAGGAGAAAGGAAAAAGAAAAAGGGGGAGGGAATCCAACTGATTCTGAGCCAAAGGCCAGGTGGAACAACTCTGTCTTACAGGCCCTGCAGAAAGAAATCAGATCCTGCAGGGCCCTGGTCTCATGAGAACAGAGCATTCCACCAGGCCGGAGCCAGTGTTGAAAAGGCCCTGGCTCTGGTTGAGGCTAATCTGACTTCCTTAGGGCCCGGGACCTCTAGGGTGTTGCTATTTATGGACCTTAAGGTCCTCCGTGGGGCATACCGGGAGAGGCGGTCCCATAGGTACAAGGGTTCTAGGCCATGAAGGGCTTAAAGGTCAAAACCAGCACCTTAAATCTGACCATGTACTCCACCGGGAGCCAGTGCAGCTGGAAAAGCACTGGGTGAATATGCTCCCATGGCAGAGACCCTGTGAGGAGCCTCGGTGCAGCATTCTGCACCCGCTGGAGTTTCAGGGACAGCTTCAAGGGCAGCCCCGCGTA
Organism: Podarcis pityusensis; assembly: GCF_964106645.2. Classification (NCBI taxonomy): domain Eukaryota; kingdom Metazoa; phylum Chordata; class Lepidosauria; order Squamata; family Lacertidae; genus Podarcis; species Podarcis pityusensis. The sequence goes on along the minus strand of NC_138038.1, from coordinate 50,406,231 downwards.
GAGCTGGTAAAGGCCCAATCCGCACTATGCATAGGAAAGCAGCTCCATAGAGCTTTAAACAATCATAGATTTCCACCCCCCCCCAATCCTGGGAACTATAGTTTGCTAAGAGTGCTGAGAGATGTTAGGAGACCCCTTCCCCTTCCTGAGTTCCCTGCGAGGAGGGATTGGTTGTTGAATCGCTCTGGGAATTATAGATCTTTTTTTTGGGGGGGGTGTCTCCTAATAACTCAGCAGCACCTTTAGCCAATCTACATTTCCCAGCCCCCCCCCCCCCTGCTTGAAATGGTATGGTGCTGTTTTTAAAAAATGTTTATAGTGCAGACGAGGTGTTTATTCCAGAACAGTGTGCAGAAAGTAGCATCCTATGGTTGCTCCCATTTATATTTGATTCATAAAGTCTATAAACTGCTGGATTGTACCAAAAAACAACAAGAACCCCAAACCCACCCCACCCTCAAAGCAAGAAGGAAAAAGTAGATCACGGGGGGGGGGGATTATTTTGCCATCATACTACTAACTTGGAGGTATGTTTTTTGCTTGTAATTTCTGTAGCACTTCCCCGGGTATGAAATGCTTTTCAACACATGCTTAAGGTAATTGAATTTAACTGTTAGGTCTTGCATTCATAAATGCCACTTTTAGGGATATTTATATATAGTTAGGTATAGGTGATTGAGAACTCTCCTGCAGCTGGAAGGCATGCCATTAAGCACACACTAAATCTGTTCACAGTAATATTTCAGGATGTGAAATAATATTTTTGCCAGGCTTTGTCAGAACCTTTTCTCGAAAATTAATGACTGTATGCACAATGGACTCCATCCCCCTATCCCAAATGAGAGCACACCCAAGGCAAGTCAACAAGTTATCACAAAAATAAAGCTTGCAGGAACATCCCTTCAGGCAATTATATTGCAAGCTGTGACATATGCATGTACCTGTACTCAGGTATTCAATTATTCTGTGCCCACATTAATAATAGTGTGATCAAATATGGAGCATAAACTGGGGCAGCATACATCCTTATTTTTTAACCTGAAAGTTTCATGTGCTGCAAACAACCATTTGTATGTTTAGAAGGAGTAAACAATATTCTTTCTTCCCAGTGCCTTTCTATTATAAATATATGAATGTGCTTAAAGAGTGTGACACTCTTTAAGCTGCCAAACCAAACACAGTAGCAGTGCTTTCAGTAACTCTCAGCTGACAACAGGTGGAGGGATACAAAGGTATTCCCTTGCTACTTTAAAAGAATCAGTCGGTATAGTACAGTGGTGCCTTGGTTTAAGAACACCTTAGTTTATGAACATATTGGATTAAGAACGCTGCAAACCCGGAAGTAGGTGTTTTGGTTTGTGAACTTTACCTTGAAATAAGAACAGGTTTTGCTTCCTGTTGAGGGTGTTCCATTTGTAAATTGTTTTTTTTTTTAATATATAATATTTATTGGAGTTTACAATAAAAATAAATGTAACAGAGATTGTAACAAATATCTTAACAAACTTTCACGTTTTTTTTTTTGACTTCCTCACATCTCCCGCTCCCACTTTCAGCGTTATAACTTTTTACCAGCAATTTGTTAACTTATTTACATTCTTATATCCCTTCTATATATTCATAATCTTATAATTCTCAAAAAGAGTTATATTTTCTCAAATCTCACTTATTTTCTTAAGACATCTAAGTTAGTGGTGCTCAATTTATTTATGATCTAGCATCCTGATTAGCATTCACTCAAATTGCAATGTTTTTGTAAATAGTTCTTAAATTTCTTCCAATCCTCCTCCATCCTCTCTTCTCCCAGGTCACGGATTCTGCCAGTCATCTCAGCTAGTTCCATATAGTCTATCAGTTGCATCTGCCATTCTTCCAGTGTGGGTAGATCTTGAGTTTTCCAGTACTTTGCAAGAAGTATCCTTGCCGCTGTTGTTGCATACATGAAAAATGTCCAATCCTTCTTTACCACCCCTTGGCCGACAATACCCAAAAGAAAGGCCTCTGGTTTCTTAGTGAAGGTATACTTAAATACCTTTTTCAGTTCATTATAAATCATTTCCCAGAACGCCTTCACTTTAGGGCAAGTCCACCAGAGATGGAAGAATGTTCCTTCGGTCTCTTTACATTTCCAACACTTATTATCAGACAGGTGGTAAATTTTTGCAAGTTTGACTGGGGTCATGTACCATCTATATATCATTTTCATTACATTTTCTTTCAAAGCATTACATGCAGTGAATTTCAATCCAGTACTCCACAGCCTTTCCCAGTCCTCAAACATAATATTATACCCAATGTCCTGTGCCCACCTTATCATAGCCGATTTGACCATTTCATCTTGTGTATTCCATTTTAACAGCAAGTTATACATCCTTGAAAGTACCTTAGTCTTTGGTTCTAACAATTCTGTTTCTAGTTTCGATTTCTCCACCTGGAACCCTAGTTTCTTGTCATTTTTAAAAACTTCTTTAATCTGAGCGTAGTGTAACCAGTCTCGCACTTTATCCTTCATTTTCTCCAGACTCTGCAATTTCCAATTGTCTCCATCTTTTTCTAATATTTCCCAATATTTAGGCCATTTGGCCTCCATATTGGGTCTTTTTCGGGCCTTAGCTTCCAAAGGTGAAAGCCACCTTGGAGTTTTATTTTCCAACAAGTCTTTATATTTTGTCCAGACATTAAACAGTGATTTTCTGACAATATGGTTCTTAAAGGCCTTATTTGCTTTAACCTTGTCATACCATAAGTATGCATGCCATCCAAAAGCATTGTTAAACCCTTCCAAATCCAACACGTCAGTGTCTTCAAGAAGTAGCCAATCTTTTAGCCAGCAGAACGCTGCGGCCTCATAATACAACTTTAAATCTGGCAGGGCAAAGCCCCCTCTTTCTTTCGCATCGGTTAATATCTTAAACTTAATTCTGGGCTTTTTGCCCTGCCAGACAAACTTAGAAATATCTCTTTGCCACTTCTGAAAGCACTCCGTCTTGTCCAAAACCTGAAGTGTTTGAAACAAAAACAACATCTTTGGCAATACATTCATCTTAATAGCAGCAATTCGGCCTAACAAAGAAAGTTTCAATTTTGACCAACTATCTAAGTCTCTCTTAATTTCTGCCCAGCATTTTTCATAGTTATCCTTAAATAGACTTAGGTTTTTTGATGTTATGTTTACCCCTAGGTATTTTACTTTTTTAACCACATTAAGTTCTGTCTCTTTCTGAAACCATTCTGACTCTGTATCTGTTAAGTTTTTCCCCAAAACTTTAGTTTTCTGTTTATTCAATTTAAATCCAGCCACCCGACCAAAATCATTAATCAGTTGTAATACTCTTTTCGTACTAGACTCTGGCTCCTGCAAGGTCAGAACCAGGTCATCTGCAAAAGCTTTTAATTTATATTGTTTCTGTCCGACCTGAATTCCTTCCACCAACCGGTCCCCTCTGATCATATTCAATAGCACTTCCAGAACCGAGATAAATAACAAAGGGGAGATAGGGCAACCTTGTCGTGTTCCTTTTTCAATTTTAAATTCCTCTGTAACCACATTGTTAACTATCAGTTTAGCTTTCTGCTCTGAATATATCGCCTCAATCCCATTCTCAAAACCCCGTCCCACTCCCATTTCTTTCAAGTTTCCCATCATAAATTTCCAGGAGATGTTGTCAAAGGCCTTCTCCGCATCTATAAAAATTAAAACTGCTTTTGTGTTTATATCTGTTTGCAAAAGTTCCAAAATGTCAATAATGTTCCTTGTATTAGCAAACAAATGTCTACCTGGGAGAAAGCCTGCCTGGTCCTTATGGATTACTTCATTTAAAACTTTTTTAAGTCTACTTGCCAAAATGTCTGCAAATATTTTGTAATCCACATTTAAAAGAGAGATGGGACGATAGTTCTTAAGTTGTGTCTTTTCAGCTTCCGTCTTTGGTATTAATGTGATAAACGCTTCCTTCCACGACTCCGGTGCCCTCTTCCCCTCCAAAATTTCATTGCTGACCTCCATCAAAGGTTGTATCAAATAGTCTTTTAATGTCTTATAGTACTTGGAGGTCAGCCCATCTGGTCCTGGAGACTTGCCCAGTTGCATGTTCTGAATGGCTTGTTCAATCTCTTGTCGTGTTATTTTGGAATTCAGGATTGTCCTATTTTCTTGTGACAGTTTGGATAGTCCATTTTTTGCCAAAAATTGTTTAATCTCAGCCTCGTCTTGCGGCCCTTGGGTGTATAGTTTTTTGAAGTATCTCTGGAAACACTTTCTAATGTCCACAGGATTCTGAATGTTTTTTCCTTCAATCTCTAAGTTTGTAACCGTATTTAATCTTTGTCTTCTCTTCAACTGCCAAGCTAGCAGTTTTCCACATTTATTCGCCGACTCAAACGTTTTTTGTTTCATTAATTTAACCTTCCATTCTATTTCCTGATTTATCAATTTAGAATATTGTGTTTGATAAAGTTTAATTTCTCTCAGAGTTGGCTGTGACTTCGGATTTAATCTTAACTTCTTCTCTAATTCTTTTATTTTATCCAGGATCTTGTCTTTTTTCTCATTTTGTGTCCTTTTCTTTACGGCATTCTGTTGTATCAAGAATCCCCTCATTACAGCTTTACTTGCGTCCCAGACGATTCTTTTTTCCACCATAGTATTCATATTTATCTCAAAATAGTCCTTCAAAACTTTTTGGGCCTTCTTGGTAATTTCCTGATCTCTGAACAAATTGTCATTCATCTTCCATCTAAAAGAGCCGGTTGGTAGTAGTGTCATATCCATCTTTACTGCATTATGGTCGGAACAGGTCTTTGGGCAGATTTCCACTTTTCTGGCCTTAGGTGCCAGGCCTCTAGATATCCATATTTGGTCGATTCTTGTCCAGGTCAGTTGGGCTTCAGAAAAGAATGTTCCCTCTCTTCCTAGTGGGTTCTTTGTCCTCCAGATGTCAATCAAGTCCATATTGTCTGTCATTTCAAAAAAAGTTTTAGGTAGTCTGCCGTCTTTTGTGACATTTTGACTTTGTGACTTGTCCATGTTAGTTGATACGACCCCATTCATATCTCCCATCATTATGATGTTGTTGTAGTCCAGATAATCCAGCATAGTCTCATGCAGCTTCTTGTAAAATTCCGATTTCCCTTCATTAGGTGCATAGATTCCTAATATCAAGAGTTTCTCTCCTTGATGTTGTATCTCAATTGCCAAAATTCTTCCATGTTCATCTTTGAATAAGAATTTAGGTGACAGGCTCTCTTTCGCATATATCACCACACCTCTCTTCTTCACTTTGTCCGAAGATATAAATTCCTGGCCCAATCTTTTATTTATTAACACTTTTCTGTGGAGCCTTGTCACATGTGTTTCCTGTAGGCAAATAATGTCCAATTGTTCTTTTTTTAATATATGAAATATTTTCTTCCTTTTTTCCGGAATGTTACAACCATTTATATTCCAACTCAACAGTTGCAGAGACATCCTGAATTAATCTGGTTATTTTTCAAGGGGTGGTATCTTGTTCACAGGATCTTCAGGTTCCACAGGTGCTGGTAATGGCGTTGCCCCAGGCCCAGGAGGTAGTTCAATTCCTTTTTGAAGGTCCTCTCCGTATGTAGACAGAAATTTGTCTCTCTCTTCCGATGTTCTAATTTTGACCTTTTTCCCTCTAAAGGTAAAGGATATTCCTTGGGGGAATTCCCACCTAAAAGCAATTGCGTTGCTCCTTAATAATTTAGCAAGTTCAGAATAGGCGGCTCTAAGGTCCAACAGTTGTCTAGGAATATCTTTGTAAATTTCAATTCTTCTGTCCAGAATGTCCAGTGACTTTCCGTAGTGTAGGCCCAAAATCTTGTCCCTTTCCTCCTTTGATCTCAATATTATCAGGCAGTCTCTGGGCCTCTCCTTTTTTATAAATCTTCCAAGCCTGAAGGCTGACACAATTTTAAAATCCTTTTCCTCTAAGTTCCAGAACTTGGAGAATTCTTTGGTTAAAAACTCAGCTAGGTTTCCTTCTTCTGCTTCTTGTAGCGACCTAATCCTCAAATTATTCTCACGATTTCGCAGTTCTATCATAGAGAGATAAATCTGATGTTCCCCAACTTGTTTGATGAGTGGTCTTACCTCTTGTTCTAAATTTTCTAATTTTTGTCTGGTATCCTCAGCCAATTTCCGATTTTCTGCTGTGGCCTCCGTCAACTGTCCAATTGCTTGTGTGTTCTGTGCCACTTGTCCAGTTAATTTATTTAGACATTCTGTATTTTGGTCAATCTTTGCTGTTTGCTCATCTGCTTTCTTGTCCAAAGCTTCCAATTTTTCAAAAATTTTCTCTAAAATAGAAGCAGATGCTCCTGAGGCCATATCTTCCAATTGTAACTGCTCTATTTCTCCCTCTTTTGCCTGTGACAAGGCAACTTCTTCTACTTCTGAAGGCAGAGTAGGTACAGATGATCTACGTGTCTGTGAGGCTGAGGTTAGAGTTGTCAAAGTTGTTTGTCTAACTCTTCCTCTTCTTCTTGTGCCACTCATTCCAACGTTATCTATCAGTCAAGGTCACACTGAGTTATTCCCATGGGAATAGAGAGGCCCAGAGAAAGCAAGCAGCCGGGGAATCGAAAGCAAATGTAAAGTCACTGTTTTAAATCTCCAATCCTCTAGAGGGAGCTTAAAATGTCTTTCAGAGTCAAATTTAATGTCCAAGAACCTTCAAGTACAAATATTTAGCAGAGTTGATATTAATAGTCACTTTGTTTCAAACAGTGCTTACTGGTCTCCAAAAAATGTTTCAAATTAGGAGGTCTAAATACCCTCAGATTGTTGCAAGTTCCAATATACAGTATCCAAATCTGCAATACTGACAGCTCAGTCTCTCAGAGCTCAGGCAGTTCCGGACCCTGGGTTTCACCTTTTAATTGTAATCCAATAAAAGAAGGAAAGTCAAATGCAAATAATAATTCCAAATCATAAACTTGAAATCTTTACTTTAGATTGCAGGTTCAGTGGGTGCTTAGATCAGTAAAATTAAAAGTTCTTTTTTCAGCCTCCACTCCTCCAGCTCTTTGCTTTTTAAAGTTCAATGGCAGCGGAAGACGGACTTCCTGTTTCCACGTCTCTCCGCTCTCAGCCAAGTTCAAATCTTTTAATTCAACTTTTAGTCTCTAATTCAAAGTGATTCAGTCTTTACTCACGAATTAAGTTGGTTTTGATTCCGGATCCAGATTTTACAGGAAAAGGGATCAGCGCTCACCGGCAGCAGCAGCGCGGCTTCGCTCCGCAGATTGCGAAACGGCTCACAGCGCCGCCACCCCCCTCCACGCTCTGGAGCCCCTTACGGGGTTCCTTTGACGTTTGGGAGGTCGCTTCTGGCGCCCACCGAGCCTCAAGACCACAGGCTCTTGCCGCCTGTGGTTTTCCAAAGTGGGTCTCCGCTTCGCCGTAGCGGACGACCCAGTTTCTGCGGAGCCTCCTCTTCCCGGTTAGAAGAGGACCGCCATTGCCGTTCGCGCCGCCCCCGGAAGTCACTGTTCCATTTGTAAATTGAGTCCCCTGCTGCTATGGGAAAGCATGCCTTGGTTTAAGAACGATTTCGTTTAAGAATGGACTTCCGGAACAGATTAAGTTTGTAAACCAAGGTACCACTGTATAGCTGTGGGAGGATGTTGCTACAGGGCGTATTAGAAGGCCAGAATTGAACAATAAAGAATAGAGTCTTTTGAAAACTGAAGTATTGTGCCAATACAATGGTACCTCCGGTTGCGGGTGGGATCCGTTCCGGAGGTCCAGTCGGATCCCGAGGTTTCCACAACCTGAGGACCGCTTCTGCGCATGCGCACGTGACAAAACCCAGTAAAATCCTTCCGGGTTTGACCCGTGCGCATCCCAAAGTTTATGTAACACTCTGGTTACGTAAATGGAGGTACGACTGTATTTTTATGGTGCACACAAAATTAAACATGTATTAACAGTTTCTGTTAAAAGGGTGATATTAACAATGTGTCAGATGTGAATCGCGAATTAGTTCATGCTTTCTGGAAAAATAAATAAGAGGTGTTCCTTTCCCCCCCCTTTTTTTAATGGTGACTGGATGTTCTGATTTGGCGCCCACAATCCATGTCCCAGGAGCCATTTGCCACCTAGATTTCCTAACATTGGTTCAGTTCCACAGCATGATATCTGTTTACCCTTTGCAGAGTGACTCTTGGGATTCAATACTGGAGCTGCGGTAATTTTGGTCACAATCTTTCTGACTTGGTGCTGGACACCAGAGCCGGGCTGTCTCTCCCTCTGAGGATTCTGAGATCCGATGGTCTTTCAGATCATCTTGTGATCCAAGATGGCAAATAAGGAAAATCTGAGCAGTATGTATAGCCTTTCCAAAGTAAGTCTTTGCCTATATCTGCCACTGCTGGGAAAACGATACGTGGGGTGGGAATGTGTCAACTGTTGTGATGGGTGGTGAAGGAATCTTTATTGGGGTGGTGAGTTAAATTGAGTACAGTGGTACCTCGGGTTACAAACTCTGCTAACCCGGAAGTAGTACCTCAGGTTGAGAACTTTGCCCCAGGATGAGAACAAAAATCGCGTGGTGGTGGCAGGAGGCCCCATTAGGGAAAGTGCGTCCCAGGTTAAGAATGGTTTTGGGTTAAGAACGGACCTCTGGAATGAATTAAGTTCGTAACTTGAGGTACCACTGTATGTGTAACAGACAAAAATTGGATGACTAGTCTTTGACCCTATCTTCTGCTCTTGACAAAAGTCCTATCGTGTGTGTGTATGTGTGTGTGTGTGTGTGTGTGTGTCTGGTAGCCTGTGGGCTCTAAATTGTGGCTTTTACTAGTATCACATTTATTAATGGGGCTTCAAATGAAGGTATATAACCAATTATGTGAGGGGGAGCATTCTCCATTATTTTACTTTTCCATGGAAATTTTCCCATTTCATAAGTTCATTGGTAACAGTGGATGGATGTCAGTTGTAAAGACAATACTAGACAAACCCGGCAGTTTCAAAGTTATTTGCTCTGCTGACAAAATACAAGTAATAATAGTAATAATAATAATAATTAATATGTTATTTATACCCCGCCCATCTGGTTGGGTTTCCCTAGACACTCTGGGCAGCTTCCAACAAAAGATTAAAAGTACAAGTACATAAACAAGTTAAATCAGATCACTGGAGTGTTTCAGAAAACCTACTGATAACAAATACACTGACTTTCTGTCTTTGCACACAGGGCTGTGTGTACGTCTTCATTTAAAAACCACGAAATGTGACCTTGAATGGGGCTATTTCTTGATTGCGTTGTCCCTTTCCTGCAGTATCGGGTGAACAACATGACAAGTGCTCAGAGGGTTGCCTGTAAGGATACCAACACTCCATCATCCATCACCCCTTCTGGATCGCTTTTGGCCCACAGAGCTATTTCCAGCAGCACAAAGAAAGGCCCGAAGGATTCGGGTGCCCAGAATATGGGTAAGACCTGGTCTGCTTTGTGGAAATTTTTGGAAATGCCTCTCACTGATCCCTGTGCTGCTGAAATTGCCTCGGATGCACCCCATTGCTTTGGGGTTTTCCCCAGACTGCTTGTCGTAAAGGATGCTGGGGCTTGTGTTGGTCTTGCCGTGTTATAGGATGACTTTGTTTTCTGTTTCCACAGCTGTCGCAGGCAGGGTTCCTATTGAGTCTGGCTCCATGGCTCAGCCGCCAAAGGAAGGCCCTGAGTGAGTTCCCTTGTTACTGGTTTCAGAAAGCTGGCGGTTGCAAATCTGTTTCTGGACTTGGGAATGGGTTGGGGCTAGCCATGTTTATTTACTTACTAAATTTCTACCCCGCTCTTCATCCGAAGATCCCAGAGCAGTTTAAATATAAAAACACAAATTTATACAGGCGTACCTTGGATCCCGAACGCCCTGGAACTCAGACGTTTTGGTTCCCGAACGCCGCAAACCCGGAAGGGATTGTTCTGGTTTCCAAACGTTCTTTTGGAACCCAAACGTCCGACAGGGCTTCCACGGCTTCTGATTGGCAAAACCTATGTGGTGTTTCGCAACTTTCTGACTAGTTGCAGGACCTTAGCCAGACCTAGCAGAATACACGCAGAAAGAAACGGAAGCAATTGGCGACTTGGCTGCAGACAGGATAGACGAAGCAGGAACGAGGATCTTGTAGCTAGGTGTTTATTATATACAGTGGACTATTTACAGGAACAGAACTCAGATCTTTTGCTAGCTCTCTCTCACACAACTCTTACACTGACACACTGAACTCCAGAACTAACACATTCCAGTTAGTAGGCCATGAATTATCACTCCCTTGAGAGAGCTTGACCAATCAGGGAGCTGTCTCCATGCCTCTGTTATCACCAGGAAGACTTACTCCTTCACATGACCTTCTGGCTGTCTGCCAAACCTTAATTGACTCTGTGTGAGTAGCTGCACGTACACAGTTTCCCAACAGGAGCTTCCTGCAGCCAATCAGAAGTTGCGATTTGGCTTTCAAACGTTTTGGAAGTCGAACGGACGTCCAGAACGGATTCCGTTTGACTTCCAAGGTACGACTGTAATATCAAACTGAAACAATATCCTGCCAGTTCGAAAGGCCATAGATTGTTTAATGAGCCAAAGGCCTGGGAGAAGAGGCATGTTTTTGCCTGGTACCTAAAGGTATCTAGTGATGGTGTTAGGAGATTCTCCCTGCAGGGAACAATAGGGTTTCAAGGTGCCTGTCCCCTCCTTGCAACATGAGAAATTCCTCTGGGGTGTCATGCCAGCTAATCTATTTATCCTCCACTCCCTAGGCGCTTATTCAGCATTGATGACTTTGAGATCGGGCGTCCTCTGGGCAAAGGCAAGTTTGGGAACGTCTACCTGGCTCGGGAAAAAGAATCCAAGTTCATTGTGGCACTGAAGGTGCTCTTCAAATCCCAAATGGAGAAGGAGTGCGTGGAACATCAGCTGCGGCGGGAGATTGAAATCCAGTGTCACCTCAGGTACTGCAAAAGACCAAAGGCCTCTGAGCCTCCAAGTTCATAATAGTTTTCACTGTCGGCCTGCTTTGCCCCCTTCCCGTGAGCATCATGGACAAAAACGGCCAAGGAAGTTTTTGGAAAAGATGGAATCTCTTTGGGTGTAGAAGCTGTTGTCCCTAAAATCCTGTCAGTTTCTGGCTGTACAGATGATGTTGTTTGTTAAATTTCTGTCCCTCGCAAAGAGCCGGCAAACGAAAAGAAAAAAAGCAGTGAAAGAATTCTATTAAATTAAAGGTGGTCCCTCAGCTGGCAATTGTGTGGCCCCATGGATCTTCATCCCTTTAATGCAGGGGTCAGCAAACTTTTTCAACAGGGGGCCGGTCCACTGTTCCTCAGACCTTGTGGGGGGCTGGACTATATTTTTTTGGGGGGGAATGAACGAATTCCTATGCCCCACAAAAAACCCAGAGATGCATTTTAAATAAAAGCACTGTAAAAACATGCTGATTCCCGAACTGTCTGCGGGCCAGATTTAGAAGGCGATTGGGCTGGATCCGGCCCCTGGGCCTTAGTTTGCCTACCCATGCTTTAATGTCTCTTTCCTTTGCTGCCACTCCCCAGTCGTCGATTCTAATGCCCCATCCCTTTTCTGCAGCCACCCCAATATCCTGCGCCTTTACAACTACTTCCATGACCGGAAGCGTGTATATCTGATCCTGGAGTATGCCCCTCGTGGGGAGCTCTACAAGGAACTGCAGAAACACCGGCGTTTTGATGAGCAGAGGAGCGCCACGGTGAGCTTGCGCATGACTGTGCCTGGGCTCGGAGGTTAAATAACAGCTTGGGGGCCCTTAAACCTTAAGGTACCACATGCGTTGGCAGAAAGGCGGGAGGATGTTGCCAGGGGATGGGGTGTAGCTCAGCAGGACAGCATTGCCCAAAAATGGTCCCTGGTGGCAGAGAGCCACTGGCTAAATGGTGTACACGAGGCACATCCAGCTCCCAAGAGACTGTGATCTACTCCCAGTATATAAAAAAAACTGGCAGTGATCTACCCACTGGATTGACCAAAGTTGCGAGCTTTTTTGGGGGAGCCTTCACCACAGTTGTTGAGGATCAACTAGGAATGCCCCGCGATCGACTGGTTGAACATACTTGGTGTACATGAACTGTTGATTTAAAGAAAACACCTACATTGAATAAGAGCAATTAACGTACAACCTTGAAAGAGAACACATTATTATTATTATTATTGCTGTTGTTATTAGTAAAAGATAAAGGTACCTGCTCCTGCCAACCTAGCAGTTCAAAAGCACGTCAAAGTGCAAGTAAATAAATAGGTACCACTTCAGCGGGAAGGTAAACGGCGTTTCTGTGCACTGCTCTGGTTCGCCAGAAGCAGCTCAGTCTTGCTGGCCACATGACCCGGAAGCTGTACGCCGGCTCCCTCGGCCACTAAAGCGAGATGAGCGCCACAACCCCAGAGTCAGTCACGACTAGACCTAATGGTCAGGGGTCCCTTCACCTTTACCTAAAGGACCCCTGACAGTTAACTCCAGTCGCAAACGACTCTAGGGTTGCGACGCTCATCTCGCTTTACAGGCCGAGGGAGCCAGCGTTTGTCCACAGGCAGTTTTTCCGGGTCATGTGGCCAGCATGACTAAGCCGCTTCTGGCAAAACCAGAGCAGCGAACAGAAACGCCGTTTACCTTCCCACCAGAGCGGTACCTATTTATCTACTTGAACTTTGACGTGCTTTCAAACTGCTAGGTTGGCAGGAGCAGGGACTGAGCAACGGGAGCTCACCCTGTCGCGGGGATTCGAACCGCCGACTTTCTGATCGGGAAGCCCAAGAGGCTCAGTGGTTTAGACCACAGCGCCACCCGCATCCCTGTTGTTATTGGAAACATTTAAAAACCTATGAGCACGTGTAAATTCATGTGGATGACAAAACTTGGCATTATAACAGACTTGGAAAATCTTTTACCTTGCAGATTTAGCTTACATCCGCAGGGTATATACTACCATCTATACTATTAAGATAATTTCTCTATACTGGCTGCTGTGACTGAGACAGAAGGGAGATTACTATTCCTATTGTTAATAAACACTATAAATTGAGACCATGCTTAACACTCGTGCTGAAATAGAAAAGCCTTTGCCAAGGGCCTGAAGTTCAGGGAAGGGTCTAGCCTAATCTCAGTCTGGAATGGCTACCATGGGGTTGGGTTTTTGGTGGTTATAAGCTGAACATTTGAACCATGGAGGACCATTAATAACCTCCCCTGAAGACCTCCGTCAATGTGCAGAGATCAGTTGGTCTTTAAGGTGTCCTTAAGACTCTAATCTAGCAAATTATATACAAGAATCTTGAACGGGGCCCAGTACCATTTGGGCAGCCAGTGCAAGTTTTAAGAATTGGTGCTGGCAATAGTTTGTTTGCATTAATCAAATCTTGAGGTCACCAGTGCATGAATCATCCTGGCCAGGCTATGCCTGTCCAAGAACGTCCATCGTGGGCACACCAGCTGGAGCTGGCAAAATAATAATAAAAATAAAAATTATTTATACCCCGCCCTCCCTGGCCAGAACCGGTCTCAGGGTGGCTAGCACCAATACAATCACAGTAAAAACAAAAGGGGGGGGGGATCCAATTTAAAATGCAATTTAAAATGCAGCCTCATTTTAAAGTAGCTGATAAATCAAGACCATAAGGGGAGGGAAACATAAGGGTCAGGCTGAGTCCAAACCAAAAGCCAGGCAGAAAAGCTCTGTCTTGCAGGCCCTGCGGAAAGATGTCAAGTCCCGCAGGGCCCTAGTCTCTTGGGACAGAGCGTTCCACCATGTCGGGGCCAGTGCTGAAAAGGCCCTGGCCCTGGTTGAAACCAATCTAACCTCCTTGAGGCTCATGACCTCCAAAGTGTTGTTATTTGTGGACCTTAAGGTCCTCCGCAGGGCATACCAGGAGAGGCGGTCCCGTAGGTACGTGGCTGATCTGTTTGGCTGTCAAAGGAGCAGGGCGGTGGGTTCAAGTCTCTCTCTGATAGCAAGGCACTGGTGTCCCAAGGTGTACGCAACGGACCCTTCTTTGCTTCACCTCTGCAGTACATGGAAGAGCTGGCTGATGCCCTCCTCTACTGTCACAGCAAGAAGGTCATTCACCGGGACATCAAGCCGGAGAACTTGCTTATGGGGCTGAAGGGGGAGCTGAAGATTGCTGATTTCGGCTGGTCCGTGCATGCCCCCTCGCTCAGGTAAGGGGGGCGTCCTTGGTTTGGTTCGCCCTGGTGGTTTGCCCGGGATATCTGAGGCCCTAGTTCTTCACTGCGCTGCCCCAGATCCCTTCAGCTCTTAACCGCCCTTCACCTCCTGCTCTGCCTCAGGAGAAAGACCATGTGTGGGACTATGGACTACCTGCCCCCTGAGATGATTGAAGGCAAACCCCACAACGAGAAGGTCGACCACTGGTGCATCGGGATCCTGTGTTACGAGTTCCTGGTGGGGCACCCGCCCTTCGAGACCGCCTCCGCCCCGGAGACGTATCGCCGCATTGTATCGGTGAGCTTTGCAGTCGGCTTCACAGTTGGCCCACAATTGCCACTCATGACAGCAATTTCCGTGCAGAGTTGCTGGGTTGTGCCAGGAGGGTTCTGCTAGCAACAGGGGGCTCTAGCCCCAAAGGGGATTGTCCCTAGAAGTGGTGCAATAGAGGGGGAAGAGGGGGAGAGGAAGAGACAAAAGCATGAGGCCTGGGAGCTTATGTGGCAGCAGAACTGGTGAAAAGCATAGGGCCAGTTCTTGCGGCTTCAGAATGGAGTGGGCCACCCAGGGTCAGCAACACTGATTACCGTATTTTAACTCAATAAGACACACCTTTTTCCTCCTAAAAAGTAAGGGGAAATGTCTGTGCGTCTTATGAAGCGAATGCTGCATGGAGGAGGGATGTGTAAGCGGCTCCTGTCTGCTTTGCTGCTTTAAAGTGAGCCTCAGAGGAGGGATGGACGGACTCCCCTTCCTTCCCTCCTCTGAGGCTCTGTTTTAAAGCAGCAAAGCGGAGAGGAGCAGTCCGCTTTGCTGCTTTAAAGCGAGCCACGGAGGACGGACGGGAGCCATGGCTCCCCTTCATTCAGAATATTTTTTTTCGTGTTTTCCTCTAAAAACTAGGTGCGTCTTATGGTCAGGTGCGTCTTATGGAGCAAAAAATACGGTGATTGCTTCCTAGCTGGATCTTTGCTGCCCACAACGCAGAACCCACCACTGGGCCTGGCTGCCACTTTCCTCAGGGCTGTAGACACGTATCCTGAATAGGGTACAACCCTTTCATGAGAGCCTAGAGGCACTGCGATGCACACTTCTGGGAAATCATGAGGTTTGGAGCCCATGTGGCTACAGTGTTGGACTTTAAAAGCTGGGAAAACCCAGGCTCCCCCCTCCCACCCTTCAAGCAGGCCTTGGGCCCACCTCTCTAGATCTAGCTTTCCTCGGAGGGTGGGTGTGAGAATGAGGGTGGGTGTGGAGAACGGGGGGCAGCCTTGTGCACATGAAGACCCTTCAAGGTGTTTTGGAGGAAGAGACACATTGAATGAATGAATGAATGAATGTTTATTTGCGTCAGCCATCGGCCATAGCAACAATACAACAATGCAATATATAAAAAACTGAAATAAAAAGTTGATTATATAAAACACACTTTAGGATCCTGAATCAGCAGTCAGATAGTGGACCTTATTCTGATTGCCCCAGCTAAAAACCTTGCAGACTTTGCTTTCATCTGCTCATCTTGATCTGCCAAGAGAAAGGGCACCGTGGCAGTGGGTGGATGACCCGGAATGAACAATAAAAGAGGGGTGATCATCTCATTCCTCAAGTCTTTATGAAGAGTGAAAGCCAGAAGGGCATGTGCCACCGATTTGGGACTGCCATCTCCACAGGGACATAAGCGTTTATCGTGTGGAATGTGTTGGAATCGTCCCTCAAGTACAGCCGAGGGCAGTACATTCAATTTTGCGAGGGTAAAAGTGTGCCTATATTTTGGGATTGCTAGGTTATGCAGGTAGGGTGCCAGAGAGTCGAAATGAGAAGGTGGAAAATAGTCATACCATGGGCAAAATTTCCTTATACATACAACATACCAACTGGCTGAGCACAGGCTGTCTAGCAATAAAGTAGGCAAAAATGAGATCTCCCTTCCACCATGTCTTATGATAATTCAAAATAGGGAAAGCTACCTGAGGAGAGTACAGAGGGAAGTGAGGGGCAGATGGGGCTCGTCCACCTGTGAAAGTAGCCCATCTTGGAGAAGGAAAGCTTGATGCTGTTGTAAACAAAATCTGCTCTTTTTCCGTTATGAGGTATCCAAGAGCCCGTATACTATTGGTAGGAGAAAATAACAAGAGGCCAACCAGAGAATATTGAGAAGCAAAGCAGCTAGTAAGCCTGATCTTTATTGAACTGTTGCAACAGGGTGCTCCCCTCACACGCAGGAGAGGAAGAGGACCCAGAACAAAGGTGTACCTGCCCCTATATAGACATTTTAAATTCCCTGCCCTGGAGCTCCAGACCACCCCTCCATACATCATACATCCATCGCAGAAGGGGTGTAACCCAAGACCCCCCCCCCAAACATCATACCTACATCACAGAAAAGGTGGTCTACAACAGAAATTTGAATGTTGTTGTTTTTCCTGTCTGCCAGGTTATCTGATAATGCCCCATCTGATTCCCTTTCCCGGTAGTCTGTCCATTCCTTTGAGATGGTGGTTACTAAATTCCTGTAACAAGGAAGGGTTTTTTCCCCACCTCCTCCCATTTGGTCCCATTTGGTCAGTTTGGGAGTCAAAATGGTTTCAGGACTGTCTTCCTGTGCTGCTTCAGACATGTGCTTTATATATTTATGTACGTGTTTGCTTGGTACATTTATGAACATTTATTATATAGCTAAGACTTGCCGATCAGGGAGCCCTGACCATTAGGTCCAGTCGTGACCAACTCTGGGGTTGCGGCACTCATCTCGCTTTATTGGCCGGGGGAGCCGGCGTACAGCTTCCGGGTCATGTGGCCAGCAGGACTGAGCCGCTTCTGGCGAACCAGAGCAGCGCACGGAAACACTGTTTACCTTCCCGCCGGAGTGGTACCTATTTATCTACTTGCACTTTGACGTGCTTTCGAACTGCTAGGTTGGCAGGGACAGGGACCGAGCAACGGGAGCTCGCTTGCTTCCTGCCTAAATATGTTACCAATGCAAGTACCAGAGATGTCTTTCCAAGTGTGTGTGTGTGAGAGAGAAATGCGTTCAGAAGCCGAGGAAGCGTTTGTCCCTTGCTAAATCCTCCCATGCCTGCTTTTCTCTGGTTCCTGGTCTTGACTCCCTTTTCTCTCTCTCCCGTACCCCAAATACAGGTAGATCTGAAGTTCCCCCCGTTTGTGACAGAAGGCGCCCGGGACTTGATTTCAAAGCTGCTGCGCCACAACCCGGCTGATCGATTGCCACTTCAGGGTGTAATGGAGCACCCTTGGGTGAAAGCCAACTCGCGGCGGGTGCTGCCTCCTGTCTATAACGCTGGGCCTGTGAACTAGCTGTGAGGAGGGACACATGAGGAGGGACTGGTCATAACCGAGCGATGGCCCAGGAAGAATTTTGGTTTGGTTATGTTTTAAGGTTTTCTTTCAAATGATTGTAGGGTCTTAATTTTTTATTTTTATTTTATTTTTTGCTCCTGGAGGGCCTTGCTGGAAGAACTGCTAGGCGAGTAGCATATTTCTGCCTGCTGGGGGATAAACTTGCCCCTCCAAGCTTCTGGGGGAGCTGGCTTCGATTGCTTCAGAGTCCGTATTGAAAAATGGGTGTTGCTTCAGTTGGAACTGAAGGCCTTTAATCCTTACTCTCCGAAAAGCTCTTTTTAATAGGCCCACAGTCAGCCAGACCGTTCTGAGACATTGATCTTGTGGCATTATCCTACGGAGATGTTTGCGTCTTTAATAAAACTAATATTATTTTTTATATATACTTGATTGGCTGTGCCTCCTCTTCCTTCGTCCAGCTGAAACTTTGGATGGTTATTTCCGATTTCCTCAAAGCGCACAAACAGATGGGTGGGGTTTGGCTTGGCGCTTGACACAGAGGACTCATTGTTATGCTGGGGGCGGTGGCTCGGGCTGAGTGTACATGTACTTTCCTGCCCAGACGCCCCGCCCTGCCATAAACTCTTCCTTTGGACTTTCCAAAAGACAGCGTGGAGAAATTGGTCAGAAGAAGAAAGCAAGGCGTGGATGTTATGCTTGCAGGCCTGTGTTGGTCAGTGCGGGAAAGCAGAGATTTCATGTATGCTGCATGGAGCTTCACGATAGGAGAGAGAATTTCAAGAACTAAAAGCATAAATGGAATATTCAACGGAAAGGGCTAATTCTCACTGAGGGGGTAACATGGCAGTTGCATGTAGTGCCCCAACTGCCTTCTAAAATAAGACATAAAAGGTAGCCAGTGAGGTTGTACAGTGGTACCTCGGGTTAAGTACTTAATTCGTTCCGGAGGTCCATTCTTAACCTGAAACTTTTCTTAACCTGAGGTACCACTTCAGCTAATGGGGCCTCCTGCTGCTGCCGCACCGCTGGAGTACAATTTCTGTTCTCATCCTGAAACACAGTTCTTAACCTGAAGCACTATTTCTGGGTTAGCGGAGTCTGTAACCTGAAGAGCATGTAACCCGAGGTACCACTGTATTTATACCCCACCTTCCCTCCGAGCAGCAGGGCGGTGGACTAAATGTCCCTTGGAGTACGTCCAAATCTACAATACTGTGTTCCTATGACTCCTCGTTTTATTTGTGCAACAACCCTGTGAAGGTACAGTGGTGCCCCGCAAGACGAATGCCTCGCAAGACGAAAAACTCGCTAGACGAAAGGGTTTTGCGTTTTTTGAGTCGTTCCGCAAGACAAATTTCCCTATGGGCTTGCTTCGCTAGACGAAACGTCTTGCGAGTTCTTGTGAGTTTGTTTCCTTTTTCTTTCAGCCGCTAAGCCGCTAATAGCCGTGCTTCGCAAGACGAAAAAACTGCAAGACGAAGAGACTCGCGGAACAGATTAATTTCGTCTTGCGAGGAACCACTGTACATTAGACCGAGAGAGAGTGATTGGCATGGCTGGATGGAATTTGAACCCTGGTCTCCCAGGTCCTAGTCTGGACCTTTCCAAACACGCATCATTTCGCGATGCAGTAATTCCGTTTTACTAGCAAACGAGAGGTTACACTAACCCCTTTCTAGCCCCGGGAGGAGCGGGGAGAACGTTTGCACACCTACACACTGCAACATGACACACAGTTTGGAAAGCTCTGTCCTAGTCCAACACTACACATTATATTCTTGACGAGAGAGAGATAGAGGCTGAAATAAATTGGGACTTCTTTGAGTAGGCACCCTGACATGAGTAGACCTCGGTCGTATACATTCATTTTAGTGCGTTTACTCTCAGAACATGCTGCTTGGTATCTCGATTCTCAAACGTAATCCGTTCCAGAAGACTTCTGAAACGTTCAAAAGCCAAGGCGCAAAGGGCTGTCCACAAATTCAGTTGAAAAAAACCGAAAAACACGCAGCGGAAGCAGTTAGACTTTCAAGGCATGTTTGAAAACAGAAGCATTTACTTTTGGGTTGTCAGCATTCGGGTTCTGAACTGTTCGTCGATGGAGACGTTCGAGAACTGAGGTACCACTGTACAGATCTACAGCAGGTCATTTTGAGACCACCCACCTCCACTAACTGGCTTTTAGGTGTACAATTTTCCCCAAAGATCCTTTGTATTTCAACTTTTCAGCCACTTGGACTGTTGAGTATCTGTGGCTCAACGCCCCCTTGGGTGGTTTCCTGGAGACGATTTTGCTCTAGCTGTGTTTTCCTTACAGGTAGGTAGCTGTGTTGGTAGTCGAAAGAAAGTAAAATAAATAAAATAAAATAAAAAAATTCCTTCCAGTAGCACCTTAGAGACCAACTAAGTTAGTTATTGGTATGAGCTTTCGTGTGCATGCACACTTCTTCAGATACCTGAATACAGTCATACCTCGGGTTACAGATGCTTCATGTTGCGCTTTTTTGGGTTACGGATGCACTGAAACCCAGAAGTACCAGAATGTACTGTGAGAAACGGGCAAGCAGGATTCGAACACAAGAGCCTTCTCCCCTCCTGTGGTTTCCAGCAACTGGTATTCAGAAACATTGCTGCCTCTGACTATGGAGACAAGAGCGTAGCCATCAATAGCCCTCTCCGTGAATTTGTCTCATCTTTTAAAACCAAGTTGGCCATCCCTGCCTCCTGTGGGAGCAAGTTCCATAGTTTGACAATGCACCGCGTGCCTTCATTTCTCAATTCACCTGCTTTAGCTTGTTAATGGAGAAATCTGAGGGCTCCCCTGGACAAAAAACTAGGACACCAGCCAGGAATACAAAACAGCAGCCAGTAGGCTTGGTCTTTATTGAAGACTGTCGCGACAGGACTCCCACCTGCAACAAGGTGGAACAAGGTGGAAGCCCCATACAAAAGAGAACCCAAACTTTTATTAGCTGCTAATCCCCATGTTACACCCCTCCCCAAACTACATCACTCATACATCACGGTTACATCATGAAAAGGGAGGTCTGGTGGCAGTAATCTGAGCATCCCGGACCCTGCCCCATGGTTCCCCTTGCCCTCCACCAAACACCCATCAAGTGTAACAAAAAAGATCTTTACATTTCCCTGTTTCCCAGCCAAGTGAATCACACCCTTTTGTCTTCATCTGGGTTTATTTCTGGAATGGCTACCTGTCTGGCACTCAGGTATCAGGATGCCAGGGATTATCACTCAGGCAGAGGGACTGCTGAGCAGCTGAGCTCACATGTCTATATGAATTTCTGAAGTTTTCCCTGTGAGCCAGTACATAGATACATTTATCAGTGAATTCTTACATTTGGTGTCATGCAGTAGAGGCCCTTTGAATAGATAGGAAGAAACTGTGATGGGGTGTTTTGTGGGGACAAATCACAAAAGCCACAAAAGCGATTGTGCTGGTTTTGGTTGTGGGCTGCGTGTGCATGAGATCTGCTGGAGGGGCAACCCACCCCAACCTAGACATAAATTTCTGCAACAAGCCACACTGACCCTTCGGGAATTTTAGCTGGACAAATATGGGATTGGGTCTCCAGCCCAATCCTAGCGGCTTCTTTCCCTCAAAGCCAGGACAAAGCCATCTTGCCGTAAAAGCTCTGCTGGGTCTAACCCAGCATCCGTCTTGACCACAGCATCTTGTCAAAAAATGGCGTTCGGCTAGGGGCTTCTGGGAAACTCTCAAGCAGAACCGGAAGCTTCTTTCTCCACAGTGTGCCATGCAGTAACCATAGATGGGCCATCTTATTTCCGTGAGGTACAACTGTTACCGGAAAAATCCGAGGGCTCCCTTGGACAAAATAAAGACACCAACCAGGATAACTTGGAGCAAAACAGCAGCCTGTAGGCTTGGCCTTTATTGAACTGTTGCAACAGGGTGTTCCCCTCACTTGCAGAAGAGAGGACAGACCCAGAAAGATGGTGTGCAAGACCTTATAAAAACTTTTGAAATTCCCATCCTCTAGGTCAAGCCCACCCCCAGAAACATCATGCATACATTACAGAAAGGAGGGGTTGAGGGAGGAGTTGTGGTGGTAACCTGTGTGTCCTGTCACCTGGCTGGTTCCTCCTTTCCCCCTGCCCATGAGTCACTTCCAGGAGACAAAGGGGAGTTGGCAGTTTCCTGCCCCCAGAGGGAAGATCTGATCATTGTCCTTTGTTTCAGTCCATGCTGAATCCACTCCCATATGCAAGTTCTTTGTGATCTTGATGGTCTTCTGTCTAGGACCATCAGGGTTGGCATAGCAACTGGGCAGGGCTCCTGTGGATGTGCTGGGATGGTGAAGGGATTATGGCTGACCAGAACCAAGCCACCCCCCTTTGATAGTCCTTGTCACATGGAGTAAAATAAAAATGGAACAGTGCAAATCCGATGTATGGTTGATTTTTCTATGAATTTATAACAGAAGTGTGGCATATGTAGTGTGTGAGTGTGAGTGTGTGAAGTTTGTACAAACTGAATGATTGGGGTGGGGGGTTCCTGCTACACCCCGAAGTACTTAGGAGGCACGCTTCCTTGGCTCATGGCGACTCCATCTTGGCTTTTACCAAGCTCATTGTGGGTGTTGCACTCTGATGCTTTCCTACCTTGCTGTGCTTTCCCTAAAAGCGCCTCCCATAAATACCACACTTAAAACCAAGCAAAAAGAAGTGGGGATGGGTGTAACCCCCTCCCCTCATGAAAGCCACGAAGGCTTTGTTGTTGTTGTTTAGTCCTTTAGTCGTGTCCGACTCTTCGTGAGCCCCTGGACCAGAGCACGCCAGGCACTCCTGTCTTCCACTGCCTCCCGCAGTTTGGTCAAACTCATGCTGGTAGCTTCAAGAACACTGTCCCACCATCTCGTCCTCCGTCGTCCCCTTCTCCTTGTGCCCTCCATCTTTCCCAGCATCAGGGTCTTTTCCAGGGAGTCTTCTCTTCTCATGAGGTGGCCAAAGTCTTGGAGCCTCAGCTTCAGGATCTGTCCTTCCAGTGAGCACTCAGGGCTGATTTCATTCAGAATGGAGAGGTTTGATCTTCTTGCAGTCCATGGGACTCTCCAGAGTCTCCTCCAGCACCAGAATTCAAAAGCATCCATTCTTTGGCGATCAGCCTTCTTTATGGTCCAGTGCAAAGGCTTTAGAGAGGTATTAAAGAGCTTATTAATGGAGGAAGGCGGCTCATTTGCATTTATGGTGGTTTTTACACTCATTACACCTTAAGGCTTAAAGCAGCAAGGCAGGACGGAGAGAGTTGTTCCCTCAGATTGTGAGGTGACCCTGTCATTGTGCTTTTTCTGCCTTTTTCTCTCTCCCCAACACACACATCCCTCATTTTGTACTGAACACTTTTATTTCATTTTATTTTATTTCATTCCCCCCGCTCTCCCCCCTCCATTCCCTGGTCATCAATGGTGGGGAAGGAGGGTAAGCGAGTCACATTCAAAGGCCTGCTGTGAGGGAAACGAGGCAAGCCAACATGGCGGCCGCGCAGGTGCTCCCTCTCCCTCTCCCTTTGCCCCGCCCCTCCCTTTCCCAGTGCCATTCATCCTCCTCCTCCCCAGTCCTGCTCCCTTCTCCGAAGTGCCCGGATGCCAGCAGCTCGGCCGCCATCTTCCCGACTCAGCCGAAGCGGTCCCGCACCATTCAGTGAGCGCGAGCCCAGCAGCAGGTGCCGCCGCGGCCGCCGCCAGCCCCGTTCCGAGCCCCGCAACCGCCTCGACCAGCATCCCCGGAGATGTGAGTAGCGTAGAGATTTGCAAAGCGCCGCGGGGCGAGCAATGCTCTTCAGGGTGCATAGAGGCGGGTGCATGTGAAAAAAGAGAGGGTTTTGACGTTTGCTCGCCGGCGCGAGGGAGGGAAGGCGGCTCAGAGCCGCCCACGCAGTGGACCCCCCGCGGGTGGTTTTTCCTCCTTTATCGGTGCTTAAGGGGGGGGGGGTCATTGCAACGAGATCGATGGCGTGCAATCACCCCCGGCTTGCATTAGTGTTTGTGCATTAGGTTTGGACCCCCATTTTTGGGGAGGGGGAGGAGGCAGCGGCGGCGAAGGGCTTGGCCGCCGTCCTTTGCAAAACAACAACCCGGTTTTCAGGGCGTTGGGCTGGGTGAAGGGAGCGCAATGGTGAGAAATGCATGTAGAAACGTTGCGCTGCCCCCCCATCCCCCACGCCAAAGCGCGTTATCCTTTTGTGTCTCTCTTCGCCCACCCACACATCAGCCTAAGGCGATCTAGGGAAGGGGGGGGGGATCAGGGCAAGGACGTGAGGCGGCTGGAAGAGATCGAGCGGGGTGGGGGCAAGGAGCCTTCCTCCACCTTGAAAGAGATGGCCGGGGGGGGTGCCTCTCCCGCCACCGCCAAGCTTTCCCCCTTCCCTCCTCCCCAAACCTCGCATCTTTCCGCAGGCAAAGGGGTCAACTGGTTGCAATGTTGCATCTCTCATCTCATCCCTCCCCCACTTCAATCGTGGAGTGTGTGTGTGGGGGGGAGAAAGCCCCCTAAAATAGGCAAGGAGAGAAATAAACAACATGCGGTGTTACATTTCCCCTAAGATTGCGAGAAATAAATGAGGTCATCGTGTATGATCCTTCCCCTCCTTGGGGGAGGACGTATATGAGAGCCCTGTTTTATTCCCCCCCCCCTCGAAATCTTCTTGATGTAGCCAGGATCTAGGGAAGGAGATTTTAATAAATAGTCGGACATTCCGCTTTAATCTTGTCCCCATCCATTTAATCTCTGCTTGCTTTGATGGAGAATTGCCTCTTCTTCCCTCTTTTTAAATATATTTTGCAGGGAAAAGCTAGCATTAAATACATTTTTTTAAAAATCTGCCTGCATATAATGTTTCTGCTGTTGTTTTTTTAAATGGGAGTGCCTGCTTCCTCCCTCCCTTTTTCTCCTCTATTAGCATACCTGGAGGCGATTAACTGATTCCTGTGTCAGTGTAAAAAAAAATTAACAGATTCTCCCCCCCTTACAGGTGTTAGGTATATGGTGGTGGTGGGTGCCTAGCGATACCCCCCTCCCCACAAACGCCAGTGGATGCCAAATGCTCTGATGGTTGAAATCGACAGGGGGGGTGTTCTGAAAGCATCATCTGACCAGATATATGCGTTCAGCGCCCCCACCTTCCATTTTTCCTCTTCAGTAAGGCACTAGATACAGCCCCTCACCACGTCTGAAATAATGGGGATGTGGGGGGGGGGCACGTTTAAGACCTGCCACCCCTCCCCATATTCACCCTTTTGAGTATTTTTAGATTTTGCAAACGCAAGCAGGCAGACAGATGACGCTAAAAATACCCTTTATTCCCAGGCAGTTGTCACTTCCTTGATTTTCATTCAACCTTTGCTGTTTGTTCCTCTTTTGTGGTGGCAGGAGGGCGGGAGCGGAATGCCCCCCCCTTTATTCTGCAAAAACCTCAGCTTCCTTTCATTGCTGTGATTGGCATCCTTGTGGTGTGGGCTCCCGTTGTGCACCATAGAAAGGAGTCGTAGAGACCACCCCCCAATATGAAATTTTCTGTTTTTCTTTCTGGGGGGGATGTAGATCCTTCACAAATTTTGTGTTGTCTTTCCTAATAACACTTCCTAAGCTCTGAAAGGGGATGGGGACAGGGGGATGACATTGTGGAGGAGATGGTAAGGCTGGATTTGGGGGGGGGGTAAGATTTAGAGTCGGGTCTGTGTGTTATGGACAGGAAATGTACGTGCGTAATTGAGAAAAACAGGCAGGTTCAAGGGAGAGAGAACAAGGTGTGGAGGGATTGGGGGAAGGTGAGGGGAAAGGAATGAGAATATACACACACACACACACACACACACACATATTTATATATATATGGAATATGGCTTTTGTTGTGGGTACATTTTGGGGGCTACGGTGGTGTGCGTGCCCAAGAATCGAGGGCTGTTGAAGGGGGTGTCAGGATGGCAGGCAGGAACAGATGTTCAGCGAGACTGGGAGATTTTTCTGGCAAATTTCTTTAAAAATAGAGGGTGATGGGAGGGCAAGATGATTTTGAGTCCGCTGCAGAAATGCTTGGGGCATGCTTGGCTGACGAGGGAGCTGCACTCTGCATGCGCACAGATGGTCTAGAATTCATTCGGGGCTGAAGAATTCAAAGGAGGGGGGGCAGGCATTTTGGTGGTGAAATCTGGGGATTTTGCTCCTGAAGGAGTGGCTTGGCTTGCACCGCTGGCCTGTGATGGAACACGCTTCTCTGCATTGTGAGCTGCCCTGGGATCTACAGGTGGAGGGCAGTATGCAGATTTAATACATAATAATAATTGCAATAACGTTCTGAGGTTCCAAGTGGTGCTTCCGTGCCTTTTCTCCCTGCCCCCTTGTGGGAATATTGTGAGCTCAAGCACAGAGAGAACAGCTGCTAAATTAGCAGATGATGATTTTGTAATGAGATTTAAAATAATAAAAATCAGCCGGTGCAAAAATTATAAACTTACATCGTTTCCACCCCACCCCCACAGCTGTGTTTGACTATGCGTACTTTTGTCTGCCTGAGTATTAATAAAGCTTATTCTCTGTAGACCTACAGCTATATTTTATCCACAAAAATCCACCAATATCTCACAGATGAGCCACAGATTTTGATGTGAGCTTACTCCAGTCTTCAGTGGTTTTGTTTAAAATGGGCCTACCGACCTGACTTGTGTACTTAATCAGATGATAACTCAGTAACATCATGTGTCCAGCATGTGAATTTAAAATGTATCAAAACTAGCAGGTTTATATGTGAAAGAGAAACTAATTAGCCAGTTCTTCGTAACACTCGTCCAACAACATATTCTCTCTCTCTCTTTAATGAATGTAACTCATTGCCAGCAGTATTATCACCCTTCCCTCCATCTGCTCTGTATACCTTAAAACAGTGTTTCCCAAACTGTTTCCAGCTGTTTTTTGGACTACAACTCCCATCATCCCTAGCTAGCAAGACTAGTTGTCATGGGTGATGGGAATTGTAGTCTGAGGGAAAAACAGCTGGAGACCCAGGTTTGGGAACCCCCGCCTTAAAGCAACCTTCTTAAACTTTGGGGAAGGGGTGGTGCCCTCAGATGTTGTGGGACCACAACTCCCATCATCCTTGACTAAGCTGTCAGGGGATGATGGGAGTTGTAGTCATAGAATCATAGAATTGTAGCGTTGGAAAGGGACCCTGAGCAGCATCTGTGCACGCAAATCAAATAACGGATTTGGGTGAGGGGACACACACTACCAAATCATGCCATTTAGCATACTCTCCTCCAATGAACTGGCATATGTAATTGTGCACACATTCTTCTCTGTCCACCCTTTGAATCTCTTCTTAGCTTCCTCTGCTTTGATAATAATTCCCCTCTTTTTAGAAGGGCAGGGAGAGACACGGAGATACTGATTCCCCCAGTTCTTGCTCTGAAAGGTCTGAGGACTTAAAAAGTTTATCCTTGTACCAGAAGTAATTGTGGTGAACACCCCCTCCAGATAGTGACAAAAACCCTTAATGGATCCGAGTGACTTGAGAGTTTTCACATTAAAGTCAAGGTTGTGGGTTCGAGCCGCACGTGGGGCAAACGATTCCTGCATTTTCAGGGGGTTGGACTAGATGACCCTCGTGGTCCCTTCCAACTCTACAATGCTGTGATTCTGAACCTGAAACACATTCCCATCCTAGGAGTGGTCTGTAAATTCCCCTGGGTCTCTTCTTGAGGGTGTGTGGTTGGATTGAATCAAAGAGAGGAGAGGCCTAGTGCTGTGATCAAATACCCTCCCTCACTTTGCCCTTCAATCTCCCCCCGCCCTGCTTTCAATGAATTGATCTCTTCTCCCCCTCCGCTTTACTTGAAACTCCCTTTTCTGGCAGTCTGTAATTTGGAAGGTGGGTTTTGTAAAGGAGACAGGGGTACGCTCTCTGAGGCTGTCCCAGGATGTGCAAATAATTTTCGGTATGCCTTGCGTGGATCTGTGGTTCTCTATCTTGCGCCCTTCGTTTTTTTCCTCCCATCTCCTGATGTTTAGCAGCCTTGGAAAATAAGACCGACCAAGTTACTAGACCACAGGAATGTTTTACGGCTTTGCCTGTGCTTGTCTTTCGTTGGCCTGAGGCAGGGAGCGGGTGTGGGCTTGCCTAAATCATGAGGATCATCCGTGGCTGATTTGTGTCACATTATATGGAAATGAATCAATTGATTGATCGATCGATTTTCCCCAGCCTGTCAAGATGTGCCTTTAGCCGCATGGAGCCTCAGCAGATGTCTTGACCGGAGGGGGGGAAATGGAGGAAAAAAGGGAAAAAAGAGGAATTGCCTAATATAGAACAAACAAAACCTTTTGTTCTGAGCAGCTGATACAACAAGTACATCCTTTGTGCCTTTAAAACAAAGGGGTAGTCAGAAGATGATTCAAGTCACCTCCTTATCTGGTGTGAAGTCATGTTTTGGCCTTGCAGATAACACTCACCAACCCCACTGAGATAACTCCTCTCTCATGAGAGCTTTTGTCACATCTGTGGGGGCCCCGCTCCCAGCTCAAGGGCCACATTCCCTCCTGGGGGCCACGTGCGAGTGGTGGGTGGGGCCAGAGGCAAAAGTAGGCGGGGCAACTCTGTGATGTAAATAACTGGATTTCCAAAGGTAGTCACATCTGTCCCATCACCTCCTGGCAAATAGAAGGGGAAGAAATGGAGGCAGTGAGAGATTTTGCTTTCTTGGGCTCCATGATCACTGCAGATGGTGACAGCAGTCACGAAATTAAAAGACGCCTTCTTCTTGGGAGAAAAGCAATGACAAACCTAGACAGCATCTTAAAAAGCTGGACCATAAAGAAGGCTGATCGCCGAAGAATGGATGCTTTTGAATTCTGGTGCTGGAGGAGACTCTTGAGAGTCCCATGGACTGCAAGAAGATCAAACCTCTCCATTCTGAAGGAAATCAGCCCTGAGTGCTCAATGGAAGGACAGATCCTGAAGCTGAGGCTCCAAGACTTTGGCCACCTCATGAGAAGAGAAGACTCCCTGGAAGAGACCCTGATGTTGGGAAAGATGGAGGGCACAAGGAGAAGGGGATGACGGAGGACGAGATGGTGGGACAGTGTTCTCGAAGCTACCAGCATGAGTTTGACCAAACTGCGGGAGGCAGTGGAAGACAGGAGTGCCTGGCCTGCTCTGGTCCAGGGGGTCATGAAGAGTCGGACACGACTAAACAACAACAATGCCCCCCACTGCCCATTTATAAGCCACCTTTGGGACCCTGACCCTTGAACCTTCACCCTTGTCTTTACCAAATGACTTTGCATAACAAAGGCGGACTTCGGATGTGCATTTGCCTCCAAGCGATAAGCCTGCCCTTTATCAGATGTAGAAATTACTTAAATTACCTTGGTACGTGCCACTTGATTGGAGGATGAATTCCTGGCTGGTTTATTATTGCCAAATAGGTTTCTAAAGGGTTTATTTTTCGGAGGATCTCTGCAGTTCTGCACGTTTCCTGTTTCCTGAGGCGAACCGGCTGCTGAGATCCCCTCTGTGTCCTAGGGAAGTTGCCGCCTCATACGGACCTCAGGCCTTTCATTCTTCCAGCCCAGTTCTGTCCGCTCTGGCTGGCAGCAGCCAGCTCCAGGTTCTTCTCTCTTCCTGATTCTTTGAATTGGGGAGAACTGGGTGGATGGGGACGCGGGTGGCGCTGTGGGTTAAATCACAGAGCCTTGGACTTGCCGATCAGAAGGTCGGCGGTTCAAATCCCCGTGACGGGGTGAGCTCCCGTTGCTCGGTCCCTGCTCCTGCCAACCTAGCAGTTCGAAAGCACGTCAAAGTGCAAGTAGATAAAGAGGTACCGCTCCGGCGGGAAGGTAAATGGCGTTTCCGTGCGCTGCTCTGGTTCGCCAGAAGCGGCTTAGTCATGCTGGCCACATGACCCGGAAGCTGTACGCCGGCTCCCTCAGCCAATAAAACGAGATGAGCACTGCAACCCCAGAGTTGGCCATGACTGGACCTTCTGATCTGCAAGCCCTAGGCTCTGTGATTTAACCCACAGCGCCACCTGCATCCCCTCTATCTATGTATACCAGCACTTTAAAACCTGGGGTTTCCTTGATTAAATTCAAAACCTGAATGTTCAGAGTGCTCTGTCCATTTGCTGAAGTGTCTCTAATGGCTTTTTGGAAGAAGCAGGTGCTGGAGGGTGTTGATTTATCCCTTTCGGAGCGAATGCTTCTTGCATTTCCTTCCTGAGGACTGGTAACTTGAACTGCACAGTTCCTCCCTCCCATCAGACAGAAATTGCCACGCAGCTAGCTGAGCTGGAGGGGGGAAAAAGTGAAGTCTAACTCACGTGCCAACCTCGAAGGTACCTCCCTCTCTTTGAACTAGTGATAACTTTTGCAGCCTATGCAGCAGTTGATCAGATTTTGAGCTTTTATCTGGGCTGGATACCTATAACCTGCCTCAAGGGTGGTGTAGTGGTTATTGTTGGACTAGGATCTGGAAGAGCAATCTTCAAATCCCCATTCAGCCTAACCTACCCCGCAGGATTGCTGGGGGGATTAAATGAAGAAAAGGAGAACCATTCATGCCACCTTGAGCTCCATAGAGGAAAAAGCAGGATGGAAATGCAATCCTTTTTTTTTTATTATCTTCCAGTAGCCAGTGCTTTCCTCAAAAGTCAGAGGGGTGGTGCTCTCTCCCATCATTTATTTTCATTCTTGGTGGGGTTTTTTTGTGCTGGTTCCAGAAATAACAAGGTGTTCTGCTCTGAGCTGGAGGTGGTTCAATGGTTACTTAGCATCAAAATCTCCTGCACGTAACTGATTTGCTTCCCCTTCTGTCCATGGACCACCCCTGATCTCATTATCGTGAGAGAAGTTAAAGCCGTTAGCTTCTGCATTTATCATCAATCTTGCCTTAACGTGTTTCTTTCTTTTTTAAATGAAAACATAAGAATAGCACGTGAGTGAGAGAAACAAAACGAAACTGGTTCCACATACAGTGGTACCTCGGGTTAAGTACGTAATTCGTTCTGGAGGTCCGTTCTTAACCTGAAACTGTTCTTAACCTGAAGCACCACTTTAGGTAATGGGGCCCCCTGCTGCCGCCGGAGCCCGATTTCTGTTCTCATCCTGAAGCAAAGTTCTTAACCCGAGGTACTATTTCTGGGTTAGCGGAGTCTGTAACCTGAAGCGTATGTAACTTGAAGCATATGTAACCCGAGGTACCACTGTATATCTCTGTCCTCGACATGTCGAGCAGGGCCTGGTGTTCTTAAAAATGCAACGGGGGGGGGGGGGGAAACAAAAGGAAGAAATTTCTTAATTGGCCTAAGAACATAAGAAGAGTTCTGCTGGATCAGGCGGATCTAGTCCAGCCAGGACCTGAGCACAGGAACCTTCTCCCCTCCTGATATTCAGAAGCGTTTATTTTCTCCAACCGTGTCGACAAAGCGTTGTCGCTCTGCCTCGTAGCCCTTGGAGCTGTGTGTACGTGCTTAACATATAAGCCATAACATTAGCTTATTTTGCATCATTCATTCATTCTGCCAGTCATGCCCAGCTTCTTGGCAACTTCCCCCACAGCTGCTGAGAGTTAGCCAGCCCTGCGTCTGGGCTGTACCATTTCAGACTGTTCGGGGTTGGGGCGGGAGCATTTTACGTGACTTGCCTGTGGGGAAAGTCCCTTGCCTATAGAAAAGGTAATATGCAAGTGGAAAGGGTGCTAGTCTGAGCCTCTTATTTCCTTTATTTATTTTATTTTAAAATTTTAATTTATTGAATTCATATACCGCCCTATACCCGGAAGTCTCAGGGCGGTTCACATAAAAAGATCACAGTATATAAGATAAAAAATAAAAGCAATAACCCAGTAATACCCCTCCTAAAAAAGAGCCACATTTTAAAAGGTTATGGGATGTGCTATATCTCTGTGTGCAGGGCATTTTTCTTCCTTTTTTTGAGGGAAGGAGGAGCCATTCTGCGACGTAAGAGGTCCCAGTTACATCACTTAATCAGAACGAAGCCTTCAAGGGCGCTCTCCAGATGTTTTGCATTACAACTCCCATCAGCCAGTGTCTGGGGTGATGGCAAGCTCTAGGTCTACGCAGTGATGGCCAAACTTGTCCCTCCAGCTGTTTTGGGACTACAACTCCCATCATCCCTAGCTAACAGGACCAGTGGTCAGGGATGATGGGAATTGTAGTCCCAAAACAGCTGGAGGGACAAGTTTGGCCATCACTGGTCTACAGCATCTGGAGGGCGCCGAGTTGGGGAATGCAGCCTTAGAAGCTCATCTCAACTTGCTCTGTGGGTTAAGGTAAAGGGTCCAGTCATGACCGACGGGTTGCGGCGCTCATCTCGCTTTACTGGCCGAGGGAGCCGGCGTACAGCTTCTGGGTCATGTGGCCAGCAGGACTAAGCCGCTTCTGGCGAACCAGAGCAGTGCATGGAAACGCTGTTTAACTTCCCGCCAGAGTGGTACCTATTTATCTACTTGCACTTTGACGTGCTTTCGAGCTGCTAGGTTGGCAGGAGCTCTGTGGGTTAGCAAACCCATAAAGACGAAGGTTTGTGGGGAACGCTGAATTTCTGGGCCCCAGCGCACACCCTCCCAAGACCCTTTTACATAACCGTGATTTCTGTCCTCAACATGGTCTCCAATGGCCTGGGATTTCTCTCTCTCTTTTTTAAAAAAAGGAAAGGGAGGGAAACCAAATCAGATCTGGTAACTCATTTTTTGTTCTGTGTCATTCTCTGTAGCTCTTGCTGGTTTTGTTTCTCTAGCCTTGTCTCCCCCCAATGGATGATTTACTTGCCATTGTTTCAGTGGTGTGGCGTCACTGTCTGAAAATAGAAGGCACTTGGGAATGTGTGTGTGTATGTCTGTCTGTCAGGGAATTGCAGGTCCCTTTCCTCAACATGGAAATCGCCCGCCTTTCATTTTCATTGTTTCGAAAACGAGACTCAGTTGGTGCAAGCCAAGGTTCCTGAGCCCAGACCTGGGGAGAAAACCCGCCGAAAAGCCTTTGTTTCTATGGGTGCCAATCAAATCTGGAAAAGGCACCCAGAAAACATGGGTGTTTCAGGAATTTGAGGTGTTCTGCCTAAACTGAGCTGTTCTGATGTGGGCGGGGTGTATTCCATGGGAATTAGACAATTTCATTCTTCGTTTGAAAATCAGGGTCCTGTGGCCTGTAGGATTTTTGGCTCCCCAGAGCTGCTTCCTTGTGTCCTGTAAAAGCTTGATATGATGCTGTCCAGGTCTCCCTTTCCAGGGATTAAATATAGAGTCCTTGCTCTTAATCCACTTCTAATTATAGCCTGTTATCTTAAACCCACCAGAGTTTTTGTAGTGCAGACCCCGCCCCAATGCCCAGGAGATCCTCTTTTTTCTGGCAGGGGCCGGGTGCTGTTTTCTTGCTTTAAAAAGGGTAGTCTTTTTTGGGGGGGGGGGTTTGCATTGCAGTTACCGTCTTTATTTTAGATTGTTCAGTTTTTGTGGCATTTAAACAAAACCGCTGATGGGGAAGGTAGGTTTGTGCTGGGCACTTGGGGAGCTATGGGTGGGGTTATATAGGGGTTTATATTTATTTATTCATATATTGTTTACATATATTTACTTATAGCAAAGTGTAATAACAGAGGCCAAATAAAACTAGAAAGAGATAGCTGGAACTAAACACAGAGGAACAAATTTCCATAATGAAACAGGACATAATAAATTAACATCACAAGGTTGCAAGTAACACAGATGGGTTTTCATTATCCTCTACCTTGTGACTTGAGTGCGTTATAAAAAGACTCAGATTTCTCGATAGAGACTTTGTCTTGTTGCCTGCCCTCTCGGTTTCTCTCACCGTATATGTAAGCATAACCATGTGCAGTAGTACCTTGGTTCTCAAATTTAATCCATTCTGGAAGTGCGTTCCAAAACCAAGGCACACTTTCCCATAGAAAGTAATGCAAAATGGATTAATCTGTTCCAGACCTTTTTAAAAAAAACCCTAAAACAGCAATTTAACATGAATTTTATTATCTAACAAGACCATTGATCCATAAAATGAAAGCAATAATCAATGTACTGTCATATAAAATAAATAAGACAGTTTTGTAGATGATAATTTTTTAAAAAATAAATAACTTTCTTACCTGCACTGATGATAGTCATTGTTTGGATGGGGGGCTTTTTTCTATTTCCACAGTCACACAATCAATCTATCAATCAGTAGCCGTACTGGGTTCCACACAGACACAAAAAATTAACCAAAAAAGCTTCAAAAACAAAAATGCAAAATAAATAGCAAAAACAAAAGCGCCAAACTTAATCCGATCTGGAAGGCCATTTGACTTCTAAAATGTTAGAAAACCAAGGCACAGCTTCTGATTGGTGCAGGCGCCCCGGAAACAATAGCCAACAGCTGCATTGGACGTCCAGCTTCTGAAAAAACATTAAAAAACCAGAATACTTACCTTCCGGGTTTTTGGTGTTTGAGAACCAAGGTACAGTGGTGCCCCGCAAGACTAATGCCTCGCAAGACGGAAAACCCGCTAGACGAAGGGGTTTTCCGTTTTCAATGCGCTTCGCAGGACGAATTTCCTTATGGGCTTGCTTCGCAAGACGAAAATGTCTTGCGAGTCTTGAGATTTTTTTTCCGCTTTCCCCCCCCTTTTTCTAAGCCGCTAAGCCTTTAATAGCCTTTTAGCAGCTAAGCCGCTAAGCCGCTAAGCCTTTAATAGCCGCTAAACCGCTAATAGCGCTAATCCGCTAAGCCGCTAATAGGGTTGCTTCGCAAGACGGAAAAACCGCTAGACGAAGACACTCGCGGAATGGATTAATTTCGTCTTGCAAGGCACCACTGTACCATTGTATACTACTAGTTATCCATTTTCTCAGGGAGGGTGTTCTGTCTCCCCTGACCGCACCCATTTTGACAAATTATCATTCTGGCAGAAGTTAAGAGGTGTTGTGTTAATTCCCTGCCCTCTGTTTGTACAGTGTCTTTGACGCAAGCCAATGATGTGGGTGTTTATTTTAGTTTATTCCATTTGCATCTCACCCTTTCCTCACTCTGGAACTCAAGGTGTGTCTCCCATTTGGTCAGGTGCTTCAGCCAGGTGCCTGTGCCTGCGTGATGTCAGGACTTGCAAGCCCTGGGGCCGATTTTCAAAAACCTCTGTAGCCACGGACAACCAAATTCCGTACCAAGAGAAACGGAATCCCGAAGCTGCTCAAAGTGGCCATTATGGATACGGCTGGGCGTATTTGTTGGAAAAGATCGTCATGAATCTCCCCCTGAAGATAGAGAGATAAAGCCCTTTTGAACAATAGAGGGGTGAGGGTAATTCCTGTACAGTGGTACCTTGTTTTAAGAACAGCTTAGTTTATGAACAACCTGGATTAAGAACGCTGCAAACCCGCAAGTAGGTGTTTCGGTTTGTGAACTTTGCTTTGGAATAAGAACATGTTCCGCTTCTTGTTGAGCGTGTTCCATTTGTAAAGAGAGTCCTCCGCTGCTATGGGAAAGCATGCCTTGGTTTAAGAACGCTTTGGTTTAAGAACGGGCTTCCGGAACAGATTAAGTTCGTAAACCAAGGTACCGCTGTATATATCAAGTTGCCTGTAGCAAGTATGAGTTTTTAATAATAATAATAAATTTATTTATTTATACCTCGCCCATCTGGCTGAGTTTCCCCAGCCACTCTGGGCGGCTCCCAATCAAGTGTTAAAAACAATACAGCACAACAAGCTTTTTTGTTTGTTTGGTTTTTAGTTTTTTCTGGGCCATCAATGTAATGACAACTGACGTAACACAATTATGTAGGAAGACGGGTTCCTAAATGTTTTGATGGCTGCTAGTTCTTTATGTCATCACTTTTGGGAACTTAAATGCAAGGCTGGTGGCATTGTTAATTTGTTTTGTTCTTTTTGCTTGTGGGGAACTGAGAATGGATGATGCAATGAAGGTTAACAGAAACTTGTATCTATAAAAATCAATATATAATATGGATTACAGTATAAACAGCAGAGTCTAAAAGCAGCACTCGGATTAAAATTAAAAACAGAAAAGCAAGTTGCAAATATTATGATTTCAGTGTCTGCATCTGCAAAAGGATGCTCTCAGTTTCTGTCTACAAGACAGATGCGTATCCGCCAGGAGGATATCCCAGGGCTGTAGAGCCATCACGAAGAAGGCCATGCTTCTTAAATATTTGTTCACCCACAATGGTTGTTTGGTAGAATGCTTTCTTTTGTTTTTAGAGGTTGACTGTCTGGTTTTGGACCCAGAACTACCTTTGAGGAGGCTTTTCCATGTGAGGGTGAAATACCTCTTTGCTCATAACCTGTGATCGGCATTTGTTGTTGTTGTTTAGTCGTTTAGTCGTGTCCGACTCTTTGTGACCCCATGGACCAGAGCACGCCAGGCACTTCTGTCTTCCACTGTCTCCCGCAGTTTGGTCAGACTCATGTTTGTAGCTTCGAGAACACTGTCCCACCATCTCGTCCTCTGTCGTCCCCTTCTCCTTGTGCCATCCATCTTTCCCAACATCAGGGTCTTTTCAGGGTCTTCTCTTCTCATGAGGAGGCCAAAGTCTTGGAGCCTCAGCTTCAGGATCTGTCCTTCCAGGGAGCACTCAGGGCTGATTTCCTTAAGAATGGATACGTTTGATCTTCTTGCAGTCCATGGGACTCTCAAGAGTCTCCTCCAGCACCATAATTCAAAAGCATCCATTCTTTGGCGATCAGCCTTCTTTATGGTCCAGCTCTCACTTCCATACATCACTACTGGGAAAACCATGGCTTTAATTATATGGACCTTTGTCCGCAAGGTGATGTCTCTGCTTTTTAAGATGCTGTCTAGGTTTGCCATCACCTTTCTCCCAAGGAGCAGGTGTCTTTTAATTTCGTGACTGCTGTCACCATCTGCAGTGATCATGGAGCCCAAAAAAGTAAAATCTCTCACTGCCTCCATTTCTTCCCCTTCTATTTGCCAGGAGGTGATGGGACCAGTGGCCATGATCTTCGTTTTTTTGATGTTGAGCTTCAGACCATATTTTGCACTCTCCTTTCTCACCCTCATTAAAAGGTTCTTTAATTCCTCCTCACTTTCTGCCATCGGCATTTAATGGATGTTTATTACCTGATCTACATATGGCATTTTCGGGAGCGCCCCCTCTCAAAAAAGGCATCACAAAACCTCAAGGCTTTCCACCCCCCCAAGCCTAATTGTGGCATGGTGTTACAGGGAGTGCTAACCCTCCTTCACTGTGACACCCCCTTCTAAAATATCCCCATGTGTTGCAGTTCAGGTGGCAAGCCCAATTATGGCTGTGTGAGGCAGGATTTGTGGTGGGCCAAATGTGAAGGCTGAATCTGACCTTTAGGCCAGTGGGTTCCAGGCCAGTCCTTCATTGCACGTCTTTCTTTTACACAGTGGTACCTTAGTTCTCACACTTAATCCGTTCCGGAAGTCCGTTCCAAAATCAAAGCGTTCCAAAACCAAGGCGCGCTTTCCCATAGAAAGTAATGCCAAATGGATTAATCTGTTCCAAATTTTTAAAAACAACCCCATAAACAGGAATTTAACATGAATTTTACTATCTAACGAGACCATTGATCCATAAAATGAAAGCAATAAACAATGTACTGCAGTCACACAATCAGTAGCTGAACTGGGTCCTACACAGTCACAAAAACAAATCAAAAAGCCACTAAAAGGCAAAATAAATAGCAAAAACAGACAGACCTCAGCGTAACACTCAAATCGGAAGCGTAACACTCAAAATGGAGCACAATCGACTTCCAAAAAAAGTTTGCAACTGGAACACTTACTTCCGGGTTTGGGTTCCAAGTTGTTTGAGTTCTAAGGCGTTTGAGAACCAAAGTACCACTGTATATATTTTTGGCTTGAATCTGTTAATTACATTTCACAGTTCTTTGAGGACAGTTGCCTTGCTGTGTACTCTGTGCTTTGTTTTTATGGTGTAAGCTGTCCTTACTAAGACAGCTGGGAACTATAACTTTTTAATGTGAGATGAAGTCGGGGCGGGCAGATGATGATGATGATAACCACCGTTTTTGCTTTCTCTCTTGCCTGCAGGTCGGCTCCCGCTGCCGCCGCGCCCCCCGCTGCCGGAGGAGAGGGGGGTGGCCCTCCTCCCCCACCCCCCAACCTCACCAGCAACAGAAGGCTGCAGCAAACTCAAGCTCAAGTCGATGAGGTCAGTCGCGTGGGCAAGGATGAGTGTGGGGCTGGGCACTTTGGGGGAGGGAGAGTAGCCTCTTTCTCCTTGCCACCTCTGTTGGATTGGGGAGGGAGGGGGGGTTGCAAGGTGACTGTTCTCGTATAATTGCTTAGGGTGGGAGGAGAGCATGGAATAAAAGTCCTACCTACACACAGCACAAACACACAGGCTGTGTAGCTCAGTGATAAAGCCTTTGCTATGCACAGAGAAAGGGACGTGGGTGGCGCTGTGGGTTAAACCACAGAGCCTAGGACTTGCCAGTCAGAAGGTCGGCGGTTTGAATCCCCGTGACGGGGCGAGCTCCCGTTGCTCGGTCCTTGCTTCTGCCAACCTAGCAGTTTGAAAGCACGCCAGTACAAGTAGATAAATAGGTACCGCTGCAGTGGGAAGGTAAACGGCGTTTCCGTGCGCTGCTCTGGTTTCGCCAGAAGCGGCTTAGTCATGCTGGCCCCGTGACCCAGAAGCTATACGCCGGATCCCTCAACCAATAAAGCGAGATGAGGACCGCAACCTCAGAGTCGGCCACGACTGGAGCTAATGGTCAGGGGTCCCTTTACCTTTTTATGCACAGAGAAACCCTCCAGTTCAGCCTCAGTAGGACGGGGAGAGATTTCTGCCCCAAACCCCAGAAAACCACTGGTAGTCATTGTAGACCCCTTTTTTCTTTGGGCCACACTTTCAGAATAAAAAAATGGCCACACCCATTTTTTAATTGATAAGAAAATACTACCACTGCTGCAGCTACTAATACTCATTTTATGACTTCTATCCCATCCATCTGCCTTGGTTTCCCCAGTCACTCTGGGTGGCTTCCAGCAGTGAAACACTAGACATTGAAAGGATACAGGACTGCTTTCAGATGCCATTGGAAAGCCAGATAGTTGTTTATCTCCTTGACATCTGGTGGGAGGGCATTCCACAGGGCGGGTGCCACCACCGAGAAGGCCCTCTGCTTGGTTCCCTGTAGCTTTACTTCTCGCAGTGAGGGAACCACCAGAAAACCTTTGGAGCTGGACCTCAGTGTCCAGGCTGAACAATGCGGGTGGAGAGTATACTGGACCAAGGCCGTTTAGGGCTTTAAAGGTCAGCAGCAACACTTTGAATTGTGCCCGGAAACTTGCACAGAAAATACATTGGAAAACAAAAAAGAAACAATTCCCAGCAGTGCTTGATTTATAACATAGAATGCAACTACTTTGTGATATGATCAAGGGACAAGTATAAAGCAATGCAGCCACCGCCTGAACCCGTAACACCCCAGGTCATGCGTAGACAAACTAGGGGCCAGATCCGGCCCAATTGCCTTCTAAATCCGGCCTGCAGACGGTCCGGGTATCAGTGTGTTTTTACATGAGTAGAATGTGTCCTTTTATTTAAAATGTACCTCTGGGTTATTTGTGGGGCCTGCCTGATATCTTTACATGAGTAGAATGTGTGCTTTTATTTAAAATGCATCTCTGGGTTATTTGTGGGGCATAGGAATTCGTTCATCCCCCCCCCCCAAAAAAAAAATAGTCTGGCCCCCCACAAGGTCTGAGGGACAGTGGACCGACCCCCTGCTGTCAAAGTTTGCTGACGCCTGCGCCTAGGTTAATCACTGAGGTCATCCGAATGGGCTGCTGTTAAGATGTTCCCCATATTTCAGAGGCCTAGTCAGCCTTAACAAGAATTTGGGGAGTTAGTGCCAGTGGTCTTATGCTGTGCAACACACTCCTGGCAGAGATTCAGCAGGCATGCTCGGTTTTTGTTTGTTTATTAACTAAAATTTATATACCGCTTTATTTTATTTTATTTTAATCGCTTAAAGTCATTTCAACCTCAAAGTGGTTAAACAAAACTAAAGCAACTTTTGGCTTTCTCTTGAATGACTTGTTCATGTTGAGAGGCGCTGTGGTGTACTGGTTTGCGTGTTGGACCTTGGAGACCCGGATTCGAATCCCAACTTGGTCATGGGACTTACTGGGTGACCTTGGGGGCAGTCCTAGTCTCTCGGCCTAACCCTACCTCACAGGGTTGCTGTGGCGATTGAGGAGGGGGAGAACCATGTACGCCACCAAAAAAAAGGGTGGGACATAATTCAGTCGATAAACAATAACTAAATAACGCTGACAGGCCTTTGCAGTACTTAACTTTTTATTTTGATCAGCCATTCTCCTTAACGATTATCTGCATTTTTGTTTTTTTAATTGCATCTTACCGTTTTAGCAATATACGCCATCATGCTATTTAACGGTGTGGTGGTGCAGAAATATTTCTGTAAATAAAATACAACCCTATGTTGCAAATTTTGGCTGTGTTCATCAGCCAGGCCTTATTAGCAGCCGCCAGAAGTCTCCTCTCTCACCCCCCTCTGGAAACTTGTGAGAGTAGGTGTCTCACTTTTCATGCGCTTTAGAGATATCATTCGCGCCTGTTGAGAATATTTAAAATACTTCCACCCTGGCTTTCTCAATACTTGTACTCAAGGCTGCTTACAACAGGAGAGTATGAAACAGTCATGAGACTTAAGACTGAGATCAGCAGTTGCCTCAGCCAGCAGCAGAATTCTGCAAAAAGTCATGGTGTCACTTATGCAAAAGCCCAGGGGAATAATTCCGTTTATCCAAAGTAATTTTCACCCCACTCTGAAGCGGAAAAGGCTCCCAAGGCAGCTTATAAAGTTCAGTAAAAGTGCAGCTGCTTCTCTACCCTCAGAAAGGAAATGTGATGGGGAGGGAAGAGGAAAAAAGCAGTTTCTTACAAGCAGGGGTCAGGAACCTGCAACTCTCCAGATGATGCTGGTTTGGTTGGCAACTCCTCTCCTCCCTGCCCTTGTTGATGGGAGTCGGAGTCTGACAAATGTAGGGTTTTAGATTCATGTAACATTTCCTTACAGGACGCGGGTGGCGCTGTGGGTTAAACCACAGAGCCTAGGACTTGCCGATAAGAAGGTCGGCGGTTCGAATCCCCACGATGGGGTGAGCTCCCGTTGCTCGGTCCCTGCTCCTGCCAACCTAGCAGTTCAAAAGCACATCAAAGTGCAAGTAGATAAATAGGTACCACTCCAGCGGGAAGGTAAACGGCGTTTCCGTGCGCTGCTCTGGTTCGCCAGAAGCGGCTTAGTCGTGCTGGCCACATGACCCGGAAGCTGTACGCCGGCTCCCTCGGCCAATAAAGCGAGATGAGCACTGCAACCCCAGTGTCGGCCACGACTGGACCTAATGGTCAGGGGTCCCTTTACCTTTACTAACATTTCCTTGCAGTGGTGAGCTGGGAAAGGGAAGACTTCAGATAGCCCGAAGGCATGGCTGCCACAAGGTGAGAGTTGAGGGGGAATCCAGAGACAGCCCACGGGTTTGTCTTGCATCTGTTTTCTCTCTCCCTCTCTCGGCTTTTCAGCCCATGTGCTTGTGTGAGAGATCTTGGGGTGGGGCAGATTGGACTGGCCCATTCTCTGTCCCCCTGCAGAGTTCCCTGTGGTCGACAGAAGCTTGCGGGCCTCTTGTCTTTACAGCGGTCTCCAGGAGGAAGTGTGAAGCTGTACTGGCAGCTGTGTGGCGTAATCAGTGCCGGATTTACGTATAAGCTAAACAAGCTACAGCTTAGGGACCCCCCCCCCCAATTTTTTTTTTTTTTTTTTTTTATAAACCATATAGCATATATAGGTGAAGCGTCTCCACCTCCATCGTTCTGCCCGGACACTGAGGCCCAGCGCTGAGTGCCTTCTGGTGGTTCCCTCCCTGTGAGAAGCCAAGTTACAGGGAACCAGGCAGAGGGCCTTTTCGGTGGTGGCTTCCGCCCTG
This sequence comes from Podarcis pityusensis, assembly GCF_964106645.2. Taxonomy (NCBI): domain Eukaryota; kingdom Metazoa; phylum Chordata; class Lepidosauria; order Squamata; family Lacertidae; genus Podarcis; species Podarcis pityusensis. The sequence continues at coordinate 50,364,668 of NC_138038.1, read as the reverse complement.
TGGAACGCCCTCCCACCAGATGTCAAAGAGAAAAAACTACCAAACTTTTAGAAGACATCTGAAGGCAGCCCTGTTTAGGGAAGCTTATAATGTTTAATAGGTTATTGTATTTTAGTGTTCTGTTGGAAGCCACCCAGAGTGGCTGGGGAAACCCAGCCAGATGGGCGGGGTATAAATAATAAATTATTATTATTATTATTATTATTATTATTATTATTATTATTCAACACAAAAAACAGCAACAATTTGTTGTTGACGAAGGACATCTGGACATATAAAGGGCCCCATTACCTTCAGTAGCTTAGGGCCTCATCAAACCTAAATCCGGCCCTGGGCGTAATGGTTCAGAGTGCGACCTGGGAGAGAGCAGGGTTTGCACTCCCAGTTGGCCGTGAAATGGCCTCACCCAGGGAGAGGGGACCGTGGGCCAATCACAACATCGCAGGGTCGTTGTGAGGAGGAGCACTATGTGCTGAACCTTGCACATCTTGGAGGGGAAAGCGACATATAAATCAGAATAAATGAATAATAATAATAATAATAATAGCTGCCCTTTCTCCTTCTTCTCTTCCTTTTCCTGCTGCAGGTCGTGGACATCATGCGAGTGAATGTGGACAAGGTTCTCGAGAGGGATCAGAAGCTCTCGGAGCTGGACGACCGTGCAGACGCTCTGCAGGCGGGGGCCTCCCAGTTCGAAACCAGTGCAGCCAAGCTCAAGCGCAAGTACTGGTGGAAGAATCTAAAGGTAACCTGAAAAGAGCAGCAGGCACATGGGGCGCCCTTTGAATGCTAAAAGCCCTTCCTTGCTGAAACGGCCGTGCAGGTCTTAACTGGGAATGAGAAGGCTCAGCGTTGCCCAGCCCCCAAGAATCCATGTTTCAGTCTTCGGACTTGTAAAACTTAAGAGTAAAGCGCTGGCCCTCTGAGCACCGTATTTTTCGCTCTATAAGACGCACTTTTCCCCTCTTAAAAGGGAAATGTGTGTACGTCTTATGGAGCGAATGCAGGCTGCGCAGCTATCCCAGAAGCCAGAACAGCAAGAGGGATTGCTGCTTTCACAGCGCAGCGATCCCTCTTGCTGTTCTGGCTTCTGGGATTCAGAACATTTTTCTCTCATTTTCCTCCTCCAAAAACTAGGTGCGTCTTGTGGTCTGGTGCGTCTTATAGAGTGAAAAATACGGTATATGTGCAGATTCCCCCTGGATGAATCTTCTAAACTGGAGAAAGGGAAGTGAGTGGTGCAGTGTGTCGCTTCTGAGTGGGCTAAGCTGCATGATCTGTCCCTGGAAGGGCTTCCTCCTGTTCACTCACTTCATTGATTCATTCGTCCGTTTTATTTGTATGCTGGTTTTCCGCAAAATAAAAAAAAAAAAATCGTGCTCAAAGAGGCCGACGACAAAGAAAACAGGCATTTGGAAAACCCAACAGTGCAAAAGCAATTTTCATGATAGATAACATAGCGCAGCAAGACGATAGAAATTACGGTAACGTACAATATACCGTATTTTTCGCTCTATAGGATGCACCAGACCATAGGAGGGGGAGAACAGGGGGGAAAAATTCTCCCCCTCTCTGCTCAGCGCCCCTTCAGCAAAGCGGCAGGAGAAATGGAGCCCCTTCCATTTCTGCTCCCGCTTCGCTGAAGGGGCGCTGCGCAGAAAGGGGAAACTGTGCAGCGCCTCTCCAGCGAAGCGTAGCCTGGAGAGCAAGAGGGATCGGTGTGCACCGACCCCTCTCGCTCTCCAGGCTTCAGGCGGCTATCCGCAAGCCTTCGGAGCGCAGCGGGAACTCCTGCTGCACTCCGAAGGCTTGCGGATAGCTGCCTGAAGCCCCCGGAGCACAGCCTTTGAAGCCTCTGCAGGGCAGCAGGGTGCCTTCACCCCACTGCCCTGCGGAGGCTTTGCACAGCCACCCCCAAGCTAGAACAGTGACACAGAGCGCTGCTCAGCGCTCCGTCTCCCTGTTCTGGCTTTGGGCTTAGCCGTGCAGCCTGCATTCGCTCTATAGGACGCACACACATTTCCCCATAATTTTTAGAGGGGGAAAGTGCGTCCTATAGAGCGAAAAGTACGGTATAAATACAGTATATATCAACATTTCAGTACTGTAAATACAAGAAGATCACATAAACAACAGCCATCATACAACAGCAAAAATAAGAAGGGAGCTTGACAGTTTTCCCATGGTCCTAGAAAACGCCCCCCCTCACAATATTGCTCTGGGTCCTTCTCCTGCAGCAACTTGCAAGGCCCCCACAGGCAGGGAGTGGGGTTCAGCTGCTCCTGCCCTTGCTTGTTCCCAGAGACCAGTTGCATCTCCTGGCACCTTTTCCCAGCTCATGCTCTCGCTTCCCCCTCCCTCTTCTCTCCCAATTGCAGATGATGATAATCCTGGGGGTGATATGCACCATTATCTTGATCGTTATCATCGGTGAGTTTCCCCTTCTCGTAGCGAAGGCCATATTTTTGGGGTGGGACGGGTTGTCTTGTCTTTACAGTCAGTTGGGCTCGTTCTAGGTCCAGGTCCCCACCTCTGGCGGACAGGATTGCACAGCCACAGGGGAAAAAGATTCTGTTTTCTTAAAAAGCATTGCTGCTTTTGAGAAAAGGCTCAGGGCTGCCAGTCTGTTCTCTACAGAAAAAGCTCTTCCACCAGAGCGAGGCTTGTGCCTGTTTCCCCCATGCCAGCACTCAGTGCTGGAGCAAGTAAAGCAGTCAGAAAAGAAAAGAGCATGTGCAGAGTGTAGAAGCAAGTGCAGAAGTTTTGCTGAGGGAGTTCGCTTTTCAGGCAGACTGCTGACTCCAGTCATTTTCTTTAAGGCAACACTTTGCCTGTCTTCGTGGCCCCTGAATTGTAAGGGCGTCTCATTTGCCGCCACGTGGGTGGCTCATAAATCTGGACGCGACGGTGTTAATAATAATAATAATTTATTATTTATACCCCGCCCATGTGGCTAGGTTTCCCCAGCCACTCTGGGCGGCTTCCAACATTAAAATCAATACAGCATCAAACATTAAAAGCTTCCCTAAACAGGGCCGCCTTCAGTTGTCTTTTGAAAGTAAAATAGTTACTTATTGCCTTGGCATCTGCTGGGGTCTCTAGAAGGGCTCTGGAGCGGTGTGGATATTGTTTAGGGCCTTTGGGCGTGAGGTCCGTATCCTGCTGGAAGGCTTCTCAGAGTAACTTGGTTGGCTGCTGCAGGAATCCCAAGAACCCGTCCGGTTGGGCCTTTGCTTTGATGCAGTAAGGCACCTCTTTAGCTAGTACGGTCAAGACAGTGACCTACCTTACAGGGTGGTTGTGAAAAGAGCTGCAAGAAGGAGTTGCATGTGGCACTCTCTTTGAAAGGGTTAAACAAATGTTGGCAGGGGATGGGGAGGCAAGGGGACTTGAATGGCAGTGGGAACTTGGCTGGCTGTTCTGGCTTCTTCCTCTAGTCAAGGACCACTTTTGGAAGGCGGTAACATCCATCCCTCTGTGTGTGTGTTCTGGGAGGTGGGTTACCTTAGCAACCGCATCCTGGCTGCATGGACCAGTCCTGCTGCACAGATTTATTATTATTTTTTGGGATAACAGCTGAGTTGGAGTGATATAGTTTGGGGGCGGCCAAATCTCTTGAGGTTATTAATGGTTCCCCCCCCCCATACCCTCTCCCCTTCCTCCTTTTGCAGTTTACTTCAGCACTTAATGGAATTTATGGAGCCATTTCTCATCCAGGAGCAACGGCCGGGAGCAGCGTGAGGGGCAAAGCATCCCCCCTCCTCTAGATCTCAGCCATATCTTCCAGCCGCCCCCCCCGCCTCCCCTCCCTCCATACGCCCCTTACACCCTCCCAACCCCCTCCTCCCCTCCGGTGTGTGTGTGTGGGTGTGCATTGCGTGTGGGTGTCTTGTAAATAGCCTGATTTGTTATTTATACATATATATATATATATAATATAATATATTTTGTCTGTTTGTAGATTTATTACTAGACTTTCCATGTGTCATGGAATCTTTCCCCCCTTCCTCTTCTCCTGCCAACCCCCCGACTTCTCTCTTTCTCTCTCTCTCTGACAGTGTTTTTTCAGTGTCTTGGTTTTTAACTAAAATCTTCAAGGACCAATAACTCCCCGTGATCCTTAACCCTTCTCCCGACTTAGCTGGGCTCAGAAAATCCTAAGGCACTCTGCCCACCGCACTTCCTCCCCATGCAAAAAATAAAATATGTCATCCGGATACTAATGTTGGAACAGTCTTGGGTTGTGGATTTTCCCGCCCAGCCTGCAATCTTTTACAGCCCAAGACCCTTTGCCTCTTGCAAACCGCTGTAACATTGGACTAGATTGCGGTGTATTAGGGTGTCGGGAATTTCTTTGCCTGCTCTCTCTTTTGATCCCAGCCCCTTCTGCGGCGGGGAAGAACCTCTACCCTTCGTGATCTTCTGTAACATTCCTGGAGTTGTGCTGTGTGCTGTGTCTTCGAAGTAACCAACACTATACCTTATAATTCCCGCGCCCCCCCCCCTCTGGTGCAGGGAACAGCTCTGTTTTGGGAATCTTGCAACAGTCCTCTCCTCGCCTCCTCCCGCCACTTACGGGAGAGGCGGACGATTTTCCTGCCATAGATGTCCTAAATGAAAACTGCCTCTCTCTTTTTTTGATAATAATAATAATAAAAATACGAGTATACAAGGTAATATAACGTGTACATTCCAGACCTGCCCGGTAAAGGAGCCGAGGTTATCTAAACAGGGGAAGCAGGATAAGCTGCCCACACCCCAAAATATGACTCCCCAGTCCTCCTCTTCTTGCAATCACTGCCTATTTGCCGGGAATTGGGGTATTTTCATTCGTGTCTGGGTAACAAGCAAGCTAGGGTTCTGCCTTTGGTTCCTTTCAGAAGTGTGTTTATGTGTTGTGTTGAAAGCACAGATAACTAGCAGATTTGACGTCAAGTGATACGGGGATTGCGGGGAGTGTTGCTGTTTAATAATCCTCGGAGCAAGAAAATACCTTTTCCCCCCATGCTTGGGAAATTCTATTTGGGCCAGTTTTGCGCTATAGCAAAATAGTTTTTCTGTGTCTACTCTCTCAACTTCTGAATGGAACTACTAGCAAGGGAGGGGTGTGTGTTGTGTGTGTATATTTGTGTGTGTGTGTGTGTGTGTGGATGGAGAGACTTGAGTAGGGAGGAGGCTGGCTTGAATACAGGCTGTTTTTTGTGGGGGGTGGGGAGGGAAACGCCTCCTCTCTGCCCCCACTTCCCCATCCTCACCCAAGATCAGCCAGTTTCGCTTTGCAAATGTCGTAATTGTGATATTGTGACGAGTGAACTCCCCCAACCCCCCCCCCCTGAATTCCTGTTTAGCACAAACTGCCATATTTCTTGGCCTGTTTATAATGTCGGCGATGTGTGACTCTCTCTTTTTTTTATTTATTTTTGGTACATCTTCCCCCTCCCCTCTCCTCTTCCCCCCTCCTCTTTCTCCCAAGTAGAGTGGGGGGGGGGCAAATGTTTAAAAAGATTATCCCTTATCCACTTCTGTGTTCCGGATCGCTCTCTTGAGGCCAAGGAATTTCAAGAGGGAACTAAGAGAGGAGCCGGCGTTTCGCGGAATCACCATCGCGGCTTGGCGAGTCGGGTGCCCCCTGCCAGTTCGGAGGGAAAACTTGGCAAGGGGCACCTTGCTAGCGAGATGTTGGGCCAGAACTTGCACCATGTGTGTGGGGAGGGGGCTTAGAAGCCTGATTAACATCCTAGCTCCCGACAACGGAGGGAAACGAAGGGAGCTAGGAGGTTAGATGACTGGCGCCTTCTCCCCTGTTGCTGGCAATTCTCTTAGGGGGATGCTTATTGTGAACTGCTGGGGAAGAGGGAGAGCCCACGGTGGTGGGGAGGGAGGCGCTATCACTTGGAAGGGGGAAGCTTTTGAGGTTGCTCTTTGAACAACAGACAGCAGCGGAGGTCCTGGACACATCTGTCTTCCATATATACTGTGGAAAAGGGTGTGTTTCTTTAGGGTATGATTTGCAGCCTGGGTGGGGATGGAGAGAGAAGGGGCTGCAATTCTCCAGCTGGACAGCAGGTGTCACTGCTGCTCTCCAGCTCCCTGGATGCAGCCCTCTTAGTTGGAGAAAACTTCTGGCGGGGAAAGGGGACGATTTAAAGGTAGAAAGGGGTATTTTAAGGGGTAGGGTAGATCAGGGCACAAGGGGGGTGAGGAAAGGTCCTTTGCTTTGCTGCCCACTCCCCCTCCTCTTCCCTCTTCCTCAGCAGGCCTGGGTTATACGGGAAAGGGGTTGGACTCGTTACAGACATGACCGGGAATGACTATGCTGTGAAAAATACCTGAAATTTGGAAGGGGAAAAAAATAGTACAATAAATGTCCTGTGGAGAACGCCCAATTATTATTCTTTGTCTTGCTTGTCTTGTCTTGAAAAAGGGCTAGCCTCTGCACTCGCTGGGGCAGGGGAAGGAATCTCATAACTTGGCTGGAAGAAAATCAGTAATAAAATCAGTATGGCACCCGACCATAACACGCACAGCCCTTCACTTCATCAAATCAAATCAAATCCCGCCCTCTTTGAAAAAAAGTTTGGACACCACTGCTTTACAGTTACGAGGCAGAAGGGGGAGACTTGGATCCCATGTGGGGGGCATTTCGAATCAAGATTACAGCTCTAAGCATTCTAAACCACTAGTTTAGTTTAGTTCGAAGATCTTTGGTCCAATTTGGTTTGACAGTTCCTGCGGCAGAGCAGATTTTGACCTATGCATTCTTCCCTGTTACCTTACCGCAAAGGGTTGGATAAATAAACTAATAATTGCTGGTGCGCAATAGCTTCGTGACGATAGTAATTGGTGATAACACAATAATCCTTGATTGTGGAATTAATTAACACCTTGTGTTGGGCAGGAAACCACTGTCTGTATTCAGGCCATGGTGTGTAAGAGGCAACAGGGAGAAGAAAAATAAATTGGAGACGGGGGGGGGGGGTTAATATCGGTCTCCTTGGTGCATGGATGTGGGCCTTTGTCTCTTTTTACGACGTGGGTGTGAGCTGCAAAAAAGTGTCGCTGAGGCATCTTCCGAACTGCTTTTGCAGCTGGTGTGGGAGGATGAGGACATCTAGGCCCCGGAGCTCAGCTATTAATACATTCCAGTCTGACGGGAACAAAATGTCCTCACCTCCTGACCCATCTTTCTGTGCTGTGATTCGCCCGGGCAGGGAGAAGTTGCCAACTGCAGTTGTAAGCCGGTCCCTAAACCGGCTGGATATGTGGCATGTTATCTGCCAAGGTGAGCAAAAACGGCTAGGTGCCAGGCCGTGGGGCCAGGGAGGAGTTCAACGTGCTTTTTGAAGGAGCCAAGGGACTGGTTGGATAAGGAACTGAACCGCAGGGAAGTGGTATCATCCAGACAGAGCATTAGGGCAGGTGTCTAGATCTGGAGGGGACGCAGGTGGCGCTGTGGGTTAAACCACAGAGCCTAGGACTTGCCAATCAGAAGGTTGGCGGTTCGAATCCCCGCGGCGGGGTGAGCTCCCATTGCTCTGTCCCTGCTCCTGCCAACCTAGCAGTTTGAAAGCATGTCAAAGTGCAAGTAGATAAATAGGTACCGCTCCGACGGGAAGGTAAATGGCATTTCCGTGCGCTGCTCTGGTTCGCCAGAAGCGGCTTAGTCATGCTGGCCACATGACCTGGAAGCTGTACGCCGGCTCCCTCGGCCGGTAAAGCGAGATGAGCCCCGCAACCCCAGAATCGGCCACGACTGGACCTAATGGTCAGGGATCCCTTTACCTAGATCTGGAGAATGTGCAAGAGGGCCTCCAAATGCAACAGGACTGGATTTCGAAATAAACGAAACAATGCCCTATTACCTTCTAAAGCAGGTACTCCCAATCTCGGACTGCCAGATGTTTTGGGACTACAACTCCCATCATCCCTAGCTAACAGGACCAGTGGTCAGGGATGATGGGAATTGTAGTTCCAAAACATCTGGAGGGTTGAGTTTGGGGGTGCCTGTTCTAAGGGACCACAGGCTGGCATCTAAAATTACCCAACAGCACATCTGGAGGAAGAACCCATAGTTTAAAACAAAAAAGATCATTTGGGACTTGGTGCTGTCTTCCCCACTCGCAACTGGATTTAATCTCCAATATCAGCCATTATTTCAGGGTCTTTGGAACATTGTTAGAATTGTTCAAATGCCACTGCACAGCTATAAGGGTTAGGAACTTCTGTTACACTTAAACATGGAAAATGGGAGAGTTGCACACGTCTCCAGGCTTGGCAAACGTTTGTTCGGGTACACATGCATGTCACTCCTGTGTATATTCTCAAGCAAACCTAACGTGATGCACCACCAGCGTACTGAACTCTGAGTTTATGATTTAATGAAGAAATGGGGTGGGGGGGGATAGATTTTAATTAATTAATTAATTTAATTAAATTAAGCCTTCACTTTGACACCTTAAGAAAAATTGTGCAGTGACATTTCTGGAAATGAAAGATGTGTTCCGCTCCACGTTTGTCCTGGGCTGCACATTTAGGATTGCTATCCACCTCTCTTACCACAGATGTTTCACAGATGTATGTCAGACAAGCTGTGGATGCTTCGAAGAGAGAGTTTATTGTGGAATCATGCAGACTTCTTTCTAAGTGTCTGCACTTTGGGCATCAAAATGCAAGCCTTTCCCCCCATTTAATCCAGTAAATTTAAATTTAATTTAAATAAATTTAAATTTAATTTAAATAAATTTAAATTTAATTTAAATAAATTTAAATTAAATAAATGTAAGTAAATTTAAATATATTTAAACCTAGTAAATTATAACCAAAACCTGTTGCCAATGGCTGGTTTACAATCTCTAAGTGACCTTGCAAATCAAGCCCCGAAATGGAAGCATCGCCTAGCCCAGGGGTCAGCAAACTTTTTCAGCAGGGGGCTGGTCCACTGTCCCTCAGACCTTGTGGGGGGCCGGACTATATGTTGCCATGATTATGACCTGCATTTTTGGCAAAAGCCCTTACTAGGACCAACCCCAACGTTGCCCAAATGTGATTTTTTTGGGGTGGGGGGTGTTCCCTCATACACCCACGCTGCTTCCTTTTTTGTTTTATGCGTTGACAGTTATTATTTCTCTCGTAAGGAGGGGTGGGGGGCTGAGGTGAGCGCGCCATTCCCGTCAGCCCTGGAAAGTGTGGGCGCATGTGTGGGTGAAGGGAAAAGCCGTTGGTCATGCTCAAGCTCAAGCAAAAACGTTTCCCCCCCCCGCGTGAGGGAAGATGAGGCGGAGATGGCAGCTATTTACCTTTCCATGGCTCACACCATGTAGCTAACAAACATTCTCCCTAGCAGAGCGCATACCTGCTTTGGGGTGTATTATGTACTGAAGTTCTCACCCTGGGCCAACAGGGGGATACTGTAGATAGTTCAGGTCCACATATGCAAATAAAGGATCTAAAGTGACGTTCAGTGATTGGATAGTTACAAAAAGTTGTTACTGTTACGTTGTACTGGAGCTCTATATAAGAAGGCTGGCTGAACCCTTCAGTTCAGTTCTGTTCTGGCCTCTGAATAAACAAGAACTATTTGAAGAATCGCTGTGTCGTCTGATATGTTCACCCACAACTTAACAGAGTGCAGCCGCCCAGGCGCTCCCCGCTTCCTATGGCGGGGAGCACAGACACCAGCAGGCGTCCCTGCCACCACAGCTGCCCTTCCTGAGGTCAGTTGCCAGCAGCTCCATGGTGGAAATGCGAACTGTGTCTCCTTTCCCCTCTTCCCCACCTTGGAAGAAAGGATTGCTGCGTGCATGCGCAAGGGATGGAGAAGGGGCTTGTCTCAAGCAGCCACCCGCCTCACTTTTTACCCCCAAGCTAGGCTGAGTCGCAAAAACCATGGTGCACACACTATGCCGGCTGCCTGGATTCCCGGACCGTTCGCGGGCCGGATCTAGAAGGCAATTGGGCCTGATCCAGCCCACGGACCTTAGTTTTCTGACCCATGACCTAGCCACACATCTTCTGGAGCATCTTCTGAATTTCTGCTTGAAATGTAGCCGCTAGAAGCACAGGGATCTCAAAAACAGTGACAATCCTTCTCCACACAGCAGCTTTCTTCAGATGCAAACTCCTCTGAATGGGGCTAAATCCCAATTGTATGAAGACCCTTCAACCCGTCAGGCTTTCTAAGACCTGCCCTTTGCACAGGCTCCAGGGCAATGTGAAAATGGGTGCTGAGGTGCAGCTTGGAAGGAACGGAGCGTAATGTTTTTGCTGTGCATGTGGCTGCCAGAAACCTGCTGCTGCTGAACTCAGTGTAGCTCACTTCTGCATAAACCTGTATAGGATTGCACTGGAAGAGCTGGAATTAAGGCCCTGTCTGCAATATAATAATAATAATAATAATAATAATAATAAATTTTTATTTATATTCCGCCCTCCCCAGCCGAAGCCGGGCTCAGAGCGGCTAACAACAGTAAAATGACGCAACATTCTAAAATCATTTCATTATAAAATCAATTCAAATCAGATTAATGGCAACCATTGAGCTAGAGTTCTGTGGGGATTGCCAAAGGAGGGAGTCAGGCTGTGCCCTGGCCAAAGGCCTGGTGGAACAGCTCTGTCTTGCAGGCCCTGCAGAAAGATGTCAAGTCCCGCAGGGCTCTAGTCTCTTGGGACAGAGCGTTCCACCAGATCGGGGCCACGTCCGAAAAAGCCCTGGCTCTGGTTGAGGCCAGCCTAACCTCTCTGTGGCCCGGGACCTCCAAGATGTTTTTGTTTGAAGACCATAAGGTCCTCTGTGGGGCATACCAGGAGAGGCGGTCCCGTAGGTACGAGGGTCTTAGGCCGTATAGGGCTTTAAAGGTTAAAACCAGCACCTTAAACCTGATCCTGTATTCCACTGGGAGCCAGTGTGGCTGGTAAAGCACTGGGTGAATGTGGACTATATGGAATTGGCAGAAATGACTGGCAGAATCCGAGACCAGGGGGAAGAGTCGGTGGAAGACTGGAAGAAATTTAAAGACTATTTACAGAAATATTGTAAAATTAATGAATGATAGAATGATGTTGGATAGTAATTAAGCGGGTCCTAGCTGTAATGCTTTAAGAGAATATGAAAAAAAAGGGTTATAAATGGGTTAAAATCTAATGGTAAGGATTTGCTGAACCAATAAATCGAAGTGGAATACAAAAAAGGGAGGTACGAGGAGGTCCGGGAAACAAGATAAAGGAAAATAAGTAACTGAAAATATGTGGGTTTTTAACTGTTTTTATTTTGTATTTTTTTCTTTTCTTTTTCATTTCTATTGTAATATTTTAAAAAACCTTAATAAATATCTTATAAAAAAAAAAAGAATGTGACCCCGCAGCGATTTAATGCAGCACCACCCTGTTTTAAATGGCCATGGCTTCCTCCAAAGAACCCTGGGAAACGTAGTTCATTGTGGGTGCTGAGAGTTGTTCGTAGACCCCTATTCCTACAGTGGTTTAACAAAACCAATCCCTCTTCCCAGGGGACTCTGGGAACTGTAGCTCTGGGAGAGGGGGCAGAGACGTCTCCAAACAACCCTCAGCACCCGTAGCAAACTACAGTTCTCGGGGTTGCTAAGCCATGGCTGCTCAAAGTGGTATAATGAAATTGCTTTAAATGTGGAGCACTGTCGCAAAATGTACCTACCATACATTTAAAAGAAAAAAACCCCAAGAATTCTGGGAACTGTAGTTTAAGGTTGCTGGGGAAGAATTGTAGCCATGCGAGGGGGCAAAGTGCAGGATTCTTTTTTATTTATTTGGGGGGGGGGAATAATACTTTAAATGCATGGTAAGCATGTAGCCGCCAGCAAGAATCAACACATTTTTTTTTTTACTATTGGAATGCCAATAATAGAGGTAATAATAATGACATATACAACAGGTCCTAATAACCTCTGGCTTGAGAAATTTTTATTATAATCCAATATGGCTACCTTCAATATATATATATATACACACACATATACATAGTTTAAAATATATAAGAAAAGGGCGTTCTAAATCTCCTCATAAAACTGGCAAAGCCGCCTCAGCATTTTCTGACCCGCCCCCTTCCCGCCAACGGCTTTCCACCTGAAGCCCCGCCCCTTGCCCCGCCCCTCGCCCCTTGCACATTGTAAACAAGCACAGCAGCGGCGTCCGCGTGAGCCTCCTCTGCACGTGTACCCGCTCTGGCGGAAGGCTGGCTGCCGGAGACCCAATAGGGAGCGCGTCCCGCCAGCGCAGCCAATGGGAGCGCGCCCAGGGCGCGTCCAGAGCACGCGGACGCTTGCATGCTGCCGCCGAGCGCACCAATCAGAGGCGGAAGGGGGCGGGGAGGCGAGGAGCGGCGAGGCCGGGGGAGGTGCGTCATGGCCCCGGTGTCACGCGGGCCTGTGCATGCTGCGGCGCCGTCTGGCCAATGAGGCGCCGCGCGCAGCGGCGGGGCCGGGGAGGAGAGGCCAATGCGGGGCGGGCGGTGGGCGGGGAGAGCGGCGGCGGCGGCGGCCATTGGACGCGGCGGGCGGGAGCGGGTGGGGGGGGGGCGTGGCAGGCCGGCGGCAGGCTCACGCGGACCGGTGCATGGTGCTGAGGGACGCGCGCCCTTGGCAAGGCTCAGTTGGCAGAAGCCTTTAGACGGGACGGTGGGTCTGTGCGCTTGAGGTGAGTGAATGAGGGGCCGAGGGCGCATTCTCAAGGGGGGGGGCAGCCTGTGTGGGAAATAATATTGTAATAACAATAATGACAGTAAAAATTATAATGTTGGTGGTGGGTGTTGTGGGCAGGTGGCTCACAAGCGGGCAGAGAAGGGGACTGGGAGGGGGAAAGGGGCGGTTGTGGAGGGCTGAGGGGGAAAGGAATTCGGCTGGCTGGCTGTGAGTCCCTCTGGGTTACACTGAGTGAGATAAGGGACTGACTAAACTTAACGTGTATTTTTTTAAAAATACAAAATTCAGCCTGGGGATGAGGGGCTGATAAGGCGAGGGGTGTCCAGCGGGATGGTTAATGGAAGAAAGGGGAAAGCAGAGAGGGCTGGGAAATAAGGGGAGGGGTCTTTGAGGGGATTTCGAGAGCGGGGGTTTGTCGCCCTCGTTAAATACTCCTGTGAATCAATATTACAAGGCTGAGGAGGTTTTTTGGGTGGGGTTTCGAGGAGAGGGTTTTAGGTATCGAGAGGGGAGGGGTGAAGAGGATGAAAAGGCAGGAGGTTTGGGAAGGAGGGGAGACTCCAGGGGGTTAGGGTTGAAGGTGGGTCGGGTTGTTGAAGGAGTGGGGTGTAGGAATGGAGGGGCGAGTGGTTCGTGGGTGGGGAAAGAGCTTTGGGGAAGCAATGCCACATCGGGAGTTGGGGAGGGCGAGAGTGGCAGAGGGAGGAGCAGAAAGGAGGTGGGAGGGAAGCAGGAGGTTTAGGATTATGGGGTATGGGGAGAGGGAGAAGAAGTGGGGTGGGAAGGGAAACAGGGAGGGACAGAGGAAGAAGTTGGATGGGGATGGGACATGAGGAGCAAAAGAAAGGGGAAAGCAAATAAAACGAGTGTGAATAAAAAAATAGAAGGGTGATTTGAAACAGAGGCTCCAATTACAGTATAGGATGGGGCCTGGGCAGGGATTTAAAGGGGGAATTTATGTGGGTCAGCAACTTGACCTGACCACTGATGTTGAGACACAGCTGGGGACCCAAGTTTGAGAAATGCTGCTTGAGAGCAAAGAAGAAACTTCTCTAACCTGACACTAGCTAGATGTTGTGGACTACAAGTACCATCAGCCCCAGCGTCATACGGCTGGGCTGTTGGGAACTGTAGTCCAAAACATCTAGAGGACACTGAGTTCGGGAAGGCTGGCATAGAAAGAGTTGGGAAAGAGGTGATTGTGGGCGTGTACTGAACAAATCTTTGTGGGGAGGGCTGGTAGTCATAGAATCATAGAATTGTAGAGCTGGAAGGGACCCTGAGGATCATCTAGTCCAGCCCACTGCGGTGCAGGAATATGAAAGGTGTTTTTTTTATATAACTCTGGCTTCAACAGATTTAGTGACTAATTACAGCTAATTCCCGGTTGTAAATGTGTACTTCTTGAGCTGGTGTCCGTGAAGTGATTCTCTGTTATTTCAGTCTGAACAAATTTGTTTTATTTTATTAACTTGTGTTCAATAAATATATCAATAAAATCCTTGTTTACTTTGTTTTACACTTCTGGTGACTTATATGAGAGAGAGAAAGAGATTGAATTGCGGGGAGGGTATTGGTTTGAGGAAACAGTTGACTCCAGCAAAACACTCAGTGGGAGCCATAAAAAGGTGTTCAGCACTGAAATAAAGCAACAAGGAAGTATTTGGCAAGAGAGTTCAATGGCAAGATAAATAGGCATACGTGAATAGAGTGTCAGGGGTAGTAGTTGTTGGAAGCTTGCTATTTGCGAGATGATGAGAGGAACACTATCGGGTACTGGGAGATGGGTCTGAAGTAGAGAGTGAGACTCTCAGGATGGGAAATGGGTGGGGTTTTACAGAACAAAAGTTAAGAAGAAGTCTTTGGCTAGGAATGGCTTGCCATGAAGCTTGAGGTGATGCAATGAAATAAGGGCGGAACAGGAAGATGCCAAGTTGCGCAGGAACATGGCACTGAGATGGGAACATAGTTATGCCAGAGCACTTAGGTGTATCGCAGTCCGGTTGTGAATACACGGCGCTTGGGCTTTCCTGTATTGGTGAAAGGACATGAAGTCCTATGAGGCGTGTGTAAAAACTGAAGCAGCCTTTGTGATGACGTTTCTGCTGCTTTGCGAGATCTCGTAGAAGTATCAGTAGCTTTTCCACCTTGGCCACTGTGTTTGGCTTAGCACAGAAGTCTCGAAAAGTCCCTCTTCCGTCTCTCCAAAATGTTGAAAAACCTCTGAGCTGCTGACGTGCCAGATATTGTAATCCTAACTGCCTTTCCTTTGAGCGAGTGGTCTGTTGTAGTCAATTTTTCTTCTGAATACCCTGAAAAATAGCATTATCTGGAAGTGGGCAGGCAGACGTGCCTGCATGCGTCTTTTGTAAGAACTCTGTGATTAGATAACTCTGCCAGCGCCAACCAATACCCAGTACGATACAGTTCCTCGGCGGCAGTTATGTAATAAGTGCTGAGATGAAGGCGCACCTTGCAGAGAGCTGCAGGTGCTTGGGGTTTTGTGTTCATGTAATATTCCTTGGGAGGGTGAATCATTATATCATCAAGCTTCACCTGTTTTCCTGTACAGTACTAAGGTTGTCCAACTGAGCACGATCCCTGGGGTGCAGGAGGTGGCTGAATATGTAGTGAAAAATTTGTCACATGCACATGCAATGAGCTACCAGTTCTATTAAATACAGTAGTTTTCCTGTTTAGCAGATGTAACTAGTATGCATTTGCATGTAAAATTAAATAAAAAATATTCTTGGCAAAAGTAAAATTCAGAGCACAGATGTCTACAGGGGGGAAGCACAGCTCAGCCTGATAACAGAGGAAGTAAGGTGCAAGGCAGATCTAACTGTTGGGTAGCCAAAAGCCCACCAGTGAGAAATCTTTAGATTTAACTAAATTTTAAGATCTTCACTACTTGGCCAAATCCAGCAGTCGGAGACCCATGCATTGCTTTATACTGCTGGATATTTATGTATTCTTACATCCCACTTTCATGTGGGGTCCTCCCAAGAACTGATCAGGTCCGTACCTGCATAGCCTCCAGCATGGCTGCCATCTCTGATTCTCCCATACCTTTCAGTGAGCCCCAAGTCCTCAATGCTTTTTCTTGCTCTGCAGTTCAGAGAGAGCTGTAGGTGGTGAGCAAATAAGAGCTGAGATTGTCTTCTGGGAATATTCCTCACGCTTATATCTTCTGGAAGTGAAAATTGGGCAGGAGCTGGTTTGTAGCTCTTGCTTGATGAAACCTTCAGCCAGTTTGAGCAGAGGAGATGTCTGAACTTCCAGCTACCCTCAGAACATTCTTCACTGTGGATTTCCTCCCCTCCCATGTTTTATTAGTAGGTTTCTTTGAAGATTGAAGTATTGAGATATTGCCTTTCACTAGCAGAGCATTGGGGTTTTATGATTTGACTTTGAGGTCGAAAAATAACAAATCATCCAGCAAAAGAGAGAATAACCCCCGCCCATAAATCCTTTAGAAGAGACTGCTGCACTGCAGGGCTCCTTCCGTCCGTTTCTCCTGCTGCGTGGCAGAGGCTTTATTGTTGATGTTCTGCTGCTTCTTTCTCCTCTGAAGCAGTCAAGGCACTTCAGTGGAAGAAGGCAAAGGATTTAAATCCCTCCTCCAAAGAGCTGGTGGGAAGTGCTTTCTGGCAGAGCAGGATGGTGTCTCTGAATGCTATTTCTGCTTCCCCTCTATTCCCCTCTACATTTTGCTTAAAAGGATGATTGTTTGAGGCTGATGTTTTCTTCCTTTCTGACATGCCCTTTTGCAGTGAGTCTCTCCCCCCCCTTTTCATCTTTTTAAACACCTTTTTAAAACGAAGTTGATTAAGAAAACACACACATGCATCCCATCATTATTCTGAAAGTGTCGTAAGCTTCTTGCTGCTTCCACACTAAAAGCTGTATTTATCTCTCAAATAACTGCCCCCCCCCCAGAGAATACCCAGGAATATGAGATTCCTTCATCATCAGATGACCCAGAAAATGAGTCAGATGGAGTGGCGAGGTCTGACAATTGCTGCTTTATGTGGCGTGCTGCTGGGACAGGCAAAATGTGCCACCAAAAGGGAACAGCTGAAGTGGAGCTTAACTCTTGACGGAGGGGAGCGGGCTCCAGAGAGCAAAGCGCAGCGGCCGGATTACTGTGAGAACATCCGAGTGCCAGGCATCCCAGCAGGTCAAGGTCCCTTTTGCAGAAACGATTATAATCAGCAGCCACTAACCCCAGATTTAAACGTCAGCTGTGTTCCGAAAGAAGGAACGGCAAACATCCTGGCCTGAAAACAGCTTTGCTAGGTTCACAGGTTCCTGCAGGCGATAGTTCCTTCCAAGAAGTTGACCCAGTTGGAGTTGCTTGATTCTCTCAGTACTGTTTAAAAGTTAGGCTGGAGCAGGGAACTGGAAGGGACTTCATCCAGATGAGACTGCCCAGTGAGTGAAACTCCAAAGGGTATCTTCATAAGCCATCCAAAACAAGTATGAATGCCAGGAGCTGGGCACGGAGGACAGAATATCCATTGTCAAAGCTAAATAGCTGGTAGCAAAAGCCAAACTTGCTCTGCTTTCGCTGCTACAGACTTCAGACTTCATTTGGGACAGCTAGCCTTGAACCAGTCAGAGTCCTGTGTGGTGAAAAAAGCTCTGCTGGTGGCCAGAAACAGGCGGTACTTTGGGTGGGTGGGATTACGTATATTCCTGCTGACTTCAGAGGTTTGTACTTCCAGCTGATAGAATCACAGAAAACCCCTCCCTCGCCTCCCCCCACTTCAGCAGCGGGTGTACAGTAGGGGAAAGGCTATTGGGAAGGTTGGGTGTGGAGCAGCAATGACGGCTCCTGGGTGCGAGTTCTTGGGCGGGGCTTCCAATCTCGGAGTGTTGATCCACGTGCAGGCTGCGATTTCCCAGCATCTCTCGCTGCCCCAGCTGAAGCTCTGCCCCAGTTTTGCTGAGCTGTTCTGGGACACTGTGTCTCAATCAGACTCTGTACATTTGGGCGAGGCACTCATGTAGAAGCAGGCTGTCTGCTGCTGGCACACGGGCTTTGGAGAGGCTGGGTGCATCCAGCAGGGGGCGGCATATTCCCAAAACTGGAGAAACCAGAAGCACAACAAATTGAGTGGACGGTTCTGTTTTGGAGTCTTAACTGTTGGAAGTCCAGTGGTATAAAAAGAGGAGGGTGATCATAAGACTGGTTGTTCCTGCAATGTAACATAATAGATTGTGTCCAGCTGAGTTCTCCTCAGAATAGACCCAGTGAAATAAATGGATCTAAGTTAGTCATGTCGTATACTTTTGAGGATGACTAACCCAGTGCTTTTATCCTTTGTTTCTCAAAATTTGGTCTCCAGTTGTTATTGGACTACAGCTTCCATAATCCGTGACCGCTGGTCCTGCTAGTTAGGGATGATGGGAGTTGCAGTCCAACAAAAGCTGGAGACCAAAGTTGGGGAAATGTCCGGAATTTAATGTGGCATTTGGCTTGGTTGCCCCATGGAGTGAAGTTCCTCTGTTTGCTGCTCAGTGATGCATTGTAGATACAGATACCCCTTTGGAAATTGGAGTGGGTGAAGAGATGATATTCTGTCCCCCCCAAATCTATCCAGACAGGGTGCAATTAATTGTGGGGTGCCCATCTGTGCAGGCAAAGCCCCTGCCAGTTTCCTTTGCTTCTGTGACTCATAGGAAATGTTTTGCTCCTTGCACCGTCACTGCTTTCATTATATCACTCCTCTTTGTTTGGATACGAAATTATCATGTTGCTGCAGGCGGCAGCAGGGAGGAGCTGTCAGTTCCTTGAACTTGTGGAGTGAGCCAAAAGAACACAATGTTCCCTTCTGCCTTTTATAGGCTGCCGCCTCTGCTCTGGAAATTCGCTGTGTGGAAATAACCCTCGGCTATGCGGCAAGGGGGAGGAGCTTCTGTGAGATGGCTCCTCCCCCTCGCAGCAGCTGCTCTTTCCAGCTGCCTTGTGAGCTTGGCTGGGGAGTGTTACATAAGAGCTTTGAAGGAGAGAGGAGCGACATGATGGCCGACCATCAGGCTGGATCAGATGACCTGGTTATGGAAAGAATTTGGCCCACACTTGCTGGAAGGGAGTTCCGCTTGCTCTTATTACAGCTGACAGCCTGCCAGGCTGAGGCGGCAAAGGGAGAGACAGAGAGAGCTGTGTGAGGGAGCAAAGCAGAATTGCAGCCTTGGATGTGAGAAGGGACCAGCCGACCTTCCCTTTGCAGTAGCCCCAGGACCTCTCGGCATGTTGTGTTTTTAGTTGAAGATCTGCAAGCTGCAGTTTCTACCTCCCATGCTTCACTCTTGAGGGGAAGTTTGACTTAAATATGTTGACCAGGAGTAAAGATTCCTTTGTTCAGGTATCCTTATAGCTGATGTTTTGGGGAGCTCAGGACCAGGACTTGTGGTCCTTTGGCCACATGTTCCTGAGACAGGGAAGAGGGGAAGGGACAAGTGTGGGAAAATCCTGGGGCAAAGGGGCACGAGCTTGAGGAAGGCTACGTTAAGCAGGATGGGTTACTGTATCTGCTGTCCTGTTTAACTAATTGTTATTGCTGCACATATGCAATAGTTCCCTCTAGTGGCAGTTAAATGATTAACCACAACATGCATTCCAGTGCACTTCAAAGTTGCTCAGTTAGTGCCAATGCATATTTTATAGGGAACTCAATGGCTTTATTATTGACACTGTAAAACAAAGACATATCTGCATAATTAGTCAAGGCAGCCTTTCAAATAGGTCAACACAAGTTACTAGCCAATGCAATTTTCTGTTAGCCCATCTCTCAAAACATCCCTGTGTGAGTAATTTTGTGTCCTGAAATGGGGTGAAAGGCACTTTCCTTATCTGGGCTCCCAGAAGGACTTCATATTTAAACTCCGGTTTACCTGTATCTGTAAAGGGAAGAAAAGTCCACTATCCCTTCCATTCTCCACCTCAGCCTTCATGTGACGCTCTTTTTGACTCATTCAGGAGCTAAGCCATTCTGTTCCTACACTGCAGGGTCCGTCCGTCGTCCCCCCAGCTGAACCCCTGGCTTGCACTTTTGTTTCAAGTGGGCTCATGTGTGGTAATCATTATACAGCAGTCATTTCCTCCCTGTTCCGTTCAGTGGTTTGCTGAATCAGTCTCTCTTGTTCCTCTTACAGGCAGCTGCATTAAAGGGCTTCCTGATTCTGAATAGCTTTTCCCTGATTGCAGCTGAGCACAGCCCTTTTCTTATACTTCCCGGTGGGGTTTTTTTTTTTAACCCCAGCCAACTCTCCTGGATATTTGGGGCATGTGTTACTGGCTGCAATAGAGAGGCTGGACAAATAAAGACCGAGTGGCTCCTGTACTTTTAATAGTTGTGTAGAAGAGGAGAATTTCCTCCCCTCCTGGCCAGCCTAGGGTGCAGCCTTTGTTCAACTAATAGTCATTCAGTAATCCAAGTCCAAGGCACTGGAAACGGGAGGTGTATGTAGGCAAAAATACATAGGGTTCAAATGGACGTTGAAAAACATGTAATCTGACAAGATACCTTTCAGTGAGGTAAAGTAATTTCAAGCCTATTTTGCCTCTTCCACTTTATATGGTTAATATGAAAACATTTTCCCAGTAGGCGCAAAATCCCCTTAATGTTATATCTGCCCAAGAAACCCAACATAAAGATTAAATGAGGCACCCAGGGATGTGTTAAGATGAGGGAAAATCAGTACTTGTTTGGTGGGCACTGATAATTTTTTGTTAAGAGACACCTACAGTCTTCACAGAATAGTAATTGTCTCAAGTGTAGGGATTGGTGGAGCAGAAATTGCACAGGCAGCTAAGCCTGTGCAATTATACAGGGTAGCCATGGGCAAACTTAATTACTACTTCTGCAGGGTGCTGTGGAGAGCAAAAAGTCAGAAGTCTGACTTCTCTTCATCCTGGCTCCCCACCAGTCTGTTGGAAGCTTATCATAATACCCATGTTTTCCATCCTCTTTGACATATAGAGCATGTGAGCACTGTGAAACTGAGCAGCGACTTTATCTCCATTTATGTTTTTTCAATTCTGGGTTTCTCTCTCTCTACCTGATGAAGAGTTCTGTGAAATCTGAAACACTGCAGCAAAGGACAGAAATGTGTATATCCGCCTTTTAAAACTTTTTATTTAGTAGTACATTTTCTCCTAAATGATTTCAAGATTCAGTGGGCTTATTATGGAGCAGAAATGCAATTTCCCCCAGAATAGCCCTAGGGATAAAGAAATTTTTATTATTAAATTTATATCCTGCCCTTCCTCCCAAAGGGGCCCAGGCTGGCAAACAACAAGCAATAAAACAATAAAGCATTAAAATCATCTTTAAAATCCCCACCTTGGCAGATTTTGCAGAGTACGTTTCCTCTGGTCAGTCTAGTTCCCCTCTTCAGCAGTTGGTAATGCCTTCCTTTGAATGAGTGGCTACGCAGGAGGGCTCTCCATCCACCCAGTAAGAAAGAGGTCAGCGAGAGGCCCAGGGGACTCGTGGGTGCGCATTAGAGGACCAATGGAGAGTGCAATTACCGCTGGCGCTTTGTGGCTTCGGGCGTAAGGAATGAGAGAATAGAGAGAGGGAGCCATTGGGGGTCCCACTGTTCAGGATTACAAAAGGCGGCTACAATGCCAGGCAGAGGTCCTTTGTTCGGAGAGCATAACGCTGATGCTTGTGTGTGTTTGTTCCTTTGTATCCGGAGGGGGAAACGGGCCACCAGAGGCCTGCTTTGCTCCCTTCCTGACCATGTGTCGACGCAAGAATGGATAATTCAGGCTAAACAAAGGCGAGTGGAAAATTACATCCGCTGAGCCTTTATCTCCCTGGCTGCAGCTGGAGACCTGCGGGGTGGTGGTGTGTGTTTTACGGTGCCTGGGTTGAAGCTTTCAGGCTAAAGACGCTGGAAAAATTTAAGAGACCTCTTTAGAGTGCTAGTCGGAACAGACACGTATGACGTGTAAAAAAGCTCTTATTGAATGGCCAACATTGTGTATGCTGATGTCACACCCACTGGTGTTCCATGTGTTCATGCCCACCAGTTTTCCGTATGGAAGAGAGCCCAGGCACTGAGTCTCTCTAGGGCAGGCTTTGCCAACCTGGCACCCTCATTGGCAAAGGCTTCCCTGGGGCAATAAAACAGCTGTCAGTGATCCAGTAGCACTGCACTGGGCCAGAGCTCTGTGTAGGAACGGCATATGTTGAGCCTATGTGTCTACAGGTTGCCCCTGTTGTTTCCAGTGTGGGGTAGGGGGAGTTCCACACCTGCACAAACGGAACACAAACTTCAAAAACAAACTTACCGTTTTCATTCAATAGCAACATTTTAGGGCTTTAGCTGGCAACTGTGTTGCATGTAGTTAAGAGACAAAAGCATTCTGATTTATGCTTCTCCTCATATCTCAACCCAAGGAAATCACTTATATAGGCTGGGGGGTGACCCTCCCCCCAGCCCATGAATAGTTCAGGTCCCTCTCTGAATTTTAGCTTTCAGTTTTGAATAGTCTTTAGCAACTTT
The DNA here is from genome assembly GCF_964106645.2 of Podarcis pityusensis. Taxonomy (NCBI): domain Eukaryota; kingdom Metazoa; phylum Chordata; class Lepidosauria; order Squamata; family Lacertidae; genus Podarcis; species Podarcis pityusensis. Next base: position 50,342,475 of record NC_138038.1, on the reverse strand, counting down.
ACTGCAGGGATGATTCTGGCAAAAAGTTCATTAAGCACTTAAACTGCCTCCACCTTCCTGGCCAGTGAATGCAAAAGCTGCAGGACAACTGAGAAAGTACCAAGTCCCCATTTTTACTTTTTTTGCAATAATATATTTATTGATTAGGCTACCTGCATTTATTTTCTGGGCATTCTGCAATAATTCTTTGCACCCCTTGAGTCCTCCCACTGCAACTTGTTTCTGCCTGCCAACGTCCTCTTGCAGCGCCCTTTTAATACCCAAACCTTGTAGGCGCAGCACTAATACAAGCACATTCAGGCAGCTCTCCCGGGTGGCATAACAATTACGCAAAATAAACTATTACATAACATATAAATCAAGGCATCAGTATACAGTACAGGAACATGAGCAGGAGACACCCTGTCCAGAAATATACGAGAACAGAAAAAAACCATAAAGTTTTTTTTAAAGCAACTATTTAGACACAGAAATTATTACGCTAGTTGCTTTCCATTGTTGGCAAAAAGGATGTGAGATTGTTTCACGAGAGTTTTCAGGGCAGCAAGGGGCAGAGTTATGTCAAACTTGGATATAGCTGCTTTCCTTGCTTGCTCGTGGTGAAGAAGAATCTGCTCCAGGTGACTAGGTATGGCAGATTGCGTTCTTTTATTTTTTTGTTCGTAACAGCTGTAAATAAGCAGGCTTATTTGTGGGTGAGCAGGCTAGTAAATCTAGTAACATTGGTTGAATGTTCAGTGGTACTTACCGAATTTTCTGCCTGCCAGAGAGCTATGGGAGGCATAGGAGCCACAATAGCCCATTTCAAGTTTCAGGGAGCAAGGGGTGCATTTTAAGTTGTACAGTACTATGAATCCTTGGTTGATAGCCAAAACAAGAGGCATATTGGAGATGGGGGGGGGGGGAGGAAGAACCTGGCAGCCTTTCTGTTTTGCATGTTATCTGCTAACAAAATACTGATCCCTCTGGCAGCTGGCAGGCTGCCTGGGGCAGAAAAAGGCATCCGCTGCAGTGGCCTTATCACCAGAAAGTAAGGAAGCATGATGGCCAGATAATACAGCCAGAGTCAATATTTTATGTGCCCCATGCTGGCTTCTAGCAGTTGTGCCCAGCGCCTCACTGCACCAGGTGTTTGTGCTACTAAACTGAAAGGCAATAATATTTGTTGTGATGAACTATGAGGTTCGGTTTTATCTTCTTTCTTATTTGAGTTTTTTTAAAAAAATAATGTTTTATTTGCACATTTAACAAATGGGAAAGGGAAAAGAGGGTTATAAATAAAATAAAATTTAGAAAAGGAATATTTGCTGTTTGAATTGTGAGTGTAAACCTTCTGCCCCTTCATGTGAGTTTTGAGTTTCCTTCCGATACCACAAAAATTGGAACACCCTTTGAATATTGACAGTCCAGGTGAAACAACTTGGCACTGAGCATCAGCTGGGCACGGAAATGTAATGTTACCCACTCAGCACTCTGCAAGTGAAGGGAGAGGCCTCAGGGCTGGGTCCATCTGGCCCTTAGCCCTATCTTTCTGGCCCTCAGTACTCTTCCCAGGCCATACTCAGTGATACCATAGCTAGCGGCTTGGGGCGGCACATGCGCCCTGCACATGCGTGCTGCACATGGGGGGATGAGACACCTGCAGGGGCAGGGCGAGGTGCTGCAGGACGAGGCAGGGCATGCCAGAATCCCAGTGCCCGAGCCCCGTTCCACTCTGGCGCCCTGCAGGCCCAAGTTGCTTTTATCAGCTGTGTGGAGCCTGGAGGTGCCCGAGCCATTGCATCACACCCAGGAGAGATGTGGGGCCCAGTACCCCCCCCGCCGCACCTCTGGCCACACCTCTCCTCAGCACCCTCCTTGAATGCTTTGGCTTGGCTGAAACAATCTTTGAGTCTTTCCCTTGGGTGGGTGGAAAGTTATGTGCATGATTGTGCACAACGAACTTTGTGTGGCTGCAACGTAGCCTGCTGCACAAAAGGTGCGAGAGCCACACTTCATTTCTCATGCTTTTTTTTTTTTTTTGCCTGTGGCTCCGCCCGCCATGGGGGCTCCAAAACAAAAAAGGGAACAGCAATGGAAAAGCAGGCAGGCACAGAATAGGCCCGGAGCTTGGTGCCAGCATGACAACGAAGAGCTGATTCAGGAAGTGCTATTGAGTGCTTTAATTTGTGTGCATGGCTCTAAATAGCAACCGACCCGCATGGTAGCTCAGTGCCTTCAAATAGACTCTTCACGCTGGGGCTGAGCATCCGTCTTCCGGCCCTTACTGGCATTTATTTGCGCTCTAATCTCCCCCACCCCTTTCCCCAAGCACAGTCCCTGGATGAATGACAAACCCGTTGCTGGTGATTATGCAGTCAGAATTCTGTGGCCCCATTGGCTCTGCCAGCCAGCCAATGGCATCCTCCCAGGCCCTGCTGGTAGCAGCACCTCGGTACACGTGCGGAGTGTTTAACTGGGTTGCTGACATCACTGGGCTCCTGGCCACAGCTACTCCGCCTGCCTGCCTGCCTGGTTACACAGTGGGCTGCTACAGACTCTGCTGAGAAGGGAAGGCTAACCAGGCTCTGCTGCCCACAGTGTGCCGTGCTGCCACAACTCAGCTGTGCTCCCCGCTCTGCTCTCTGGAGGAAGGTCAGCCATAGGATGTGTTGGGTCAGCAGCGGAGTCGCCAGGGGCTGGTCAAGGGTAACCGGAGAGCAGTTTTCCCCGTCCCAGGCTTGTGTCGGCTAATAGCTCCAAAGAAGCAGGACCTTCTAACTTGCACCACTGGTGAGTAACTTAAAAGGGTGGCATATACATAATGAGTTGTTATTTGTTATTATTATTATTATTACTATTAGCGATACCGGGCATGCTCCCCCCCACTTTAAACCGCCTTCTCAAAGGGGTTTCCTTCTACTCTTTCCCTGCACTGCTTCGCAAAGTCTAGGCACTGCCCTGGCAGCTCCAGTGTGATGACGGCAGCGGCTGCTCCCACGGCTCCATCACGTGGGGCTCTTCGGGAACGGAATGTTCTCTCTGTGTTTTCTTTCGAAAGAGGCTTCGTAATGTGGCTGGCAGTGGGGGCGGGGAAGGGAAGAGGAACACGGGCTGCACACGCTTTGGCATGTGCTTGAGGCGGAAGGGGGAGTGTCTTCCTTTCTCTTTCTCTCTGCAAGACAGGGAATTTCTGGGCAACTTTGTGGGAGGCTGCAGTAGGACAGTCTTTCTAGGCGGCTGGTGGCTCTGCAATCGCCTCTCTCCTGTTCTATGTGTGCCACAGCGAAGGGTGTGAGCTTGGGCAGATTTCTAGACTGCAGATGAGGAGGGTAGGGTGGGGGTATTGGAAGGAACGGCTTTTCTGCATGCCTCTTGGGTGTGTGTGTGCCTGTCTGCTGTTTTTCCAGCTGATGGAAACCCCCACTTGAAA